>NC_046317.1:71883849-72484105 GCF_009819535.1 Lacerta agilis
GGCTCCAATCCTACAAATGTTTAATTAGGAATAAGCCCCATTATATGCTGATTGAGATATGCTGATGACACAACCTTGATGGCAGAAAGTGAGGAGGAATTAAAGAACCTTTTAATGAGGGTGAAAGAGGAGAGCGCAAAATATGGTCTGAAGCTCAACATCAAAAAAAAAACTAAGGTCATGGCCACTGGTCCCATCACCTCCTGACAAATAGAAGGGGAAGAAATGGAGGCAGTGAGAGATTTTACTTTCTTCGGATCCATGATCACTGCAGATGGTGACAGCAGTCACGAAATTAAAAGACACCTGCTTCTTGGAAGAAAACCCATGACAAACCTAGACAGCATCTTACATAGCAGAGACATCACCTTGCCGACAAAGGTCTGTATAGTTAAAGCTATGGTTTTCCCAGTAGTAATGTATGGAAGTGAGAGCTGGACCATAAAGAAGGCTGATTGCCGAAGAATTGATGCTTTTGAATTATGGTGCTGGAGGAGACTCTTGAGAGTCCCATGGACTGCAAAAAGATCAAACTTATCCATCCTTAAAGAAATCAGCCCTGGGTGCTCACTGGAAGGACAGATCCTGAAGTTGAGGCTCCAGTACTTTGGCCACCTCATGAGAAGAGAAGACTCCCTGGAAAAGACCCTGATGTTGGGAAAGATGGAGGGCATAAGGAGAAGGGGACGACAGAGGATGAGATGGTTGGACAGTGTTCTTGAAGCAACTGGCATGAGTTTTGTCAAACTGCGGGAGACACTGGAGGATAGGGGTGCCTGGTGTGCTCTGGTCCATGGGGTCACGAAGAGTCGGACATGACTGAACGACTGAACAACAACAACAATGAGCCCCATATTTTTTTTTATTAATAGTTTTTATTTGCAACAACGAGCCCCATTAAACTCAGTAGGACTTAATTCTGAGTAATACTAAGTGAGTGAACACTCCATATCAGATTAACTTGATTATTAGCAAGGGGGCAGTTAATTACGAATAGATGATGAAATAAATTCACCTATGCTGTCAAGTTATTATCTTGTCTTCTGGATATATAAGAATATGTACTTATTGTTTGCTTTTCTGAAAGATATGATGCTGCATTATTGTATTCCAAAACCTAACCTGTTAGCCTTCAGCAAATATGTCCCCACACCTCCTTGCAACACGAATCTTAGTGAAATAAGATTTATTAGATAACTTGCAATCCTGCATTTATGCTGCCTTGTCCTTCTTACAATAGATTCCTGCACTCCATGACCTGCCTCCATTGGTCTTCTGTCTGAACTTGTGTGTGCGGCAGGAGTGGCTGACATTTGTAATAATACTGTGGCACAGCGGTACAAGATATCAATCTTCTGGAGGTAATTAAATTATCCAGATTTATGCAGGCAGTCACCACATACTTTGGATTCTCAACCATGCAGCCAAGACCTTGGGGTGGATTCATAGCTGCCATGGACTGAGCAACTGAAAGTGGCTCTCCCAGGCTGAAGAAAACGCAGCAGACGCCTTTGCTCTGTGAGTCAAAAGGATGTCAAACTCTGTCTAGCTGATGCTGTGGAGATTAGATGACACAGCACGCTATGGAGAAAATATGTCCTCTTGCAGGGCCTCAAGGAACCTCTGAACATGGGACACCCCCCAACAAGAGTTGCTTTCCAAAGTGTGCTCTTCATAATTTCTTCCTGGATTTCGAACCTCTAAATTATCTGGTCTTGTTTCTAAAGTGGAATGGCTTCGCTAGGAGTTCAACTGCTCTATTTTGTTTTTATTTCTCTTTTTTATAGTGAGATGTGCATGCACAGTTTGCTGAAGCTCAGTTCCTCTGCAATTCCCTCCCTGTGTTTCTGATGCAGGCGTGTGCAAGTTAGCTTTATGTGGTTATACCTACAGGTGTATCAAGATCATTTCGATGTGTTGTTTTACCCTTGTACGGGAGTGCACTGGTAAAGTACCACAGAAAAGCTCAGGAGCGCGTTTGTTAAACACCATACAACAAGAATATTGCTGCAACCTTATGTCAGGACTGGTTCAGCTGCAGGTCAGCACAAAGACTCAGAGAGGAGCAGTAAAGTTGATTATTTACTCAAGGAAACAGAATACAAACAGAGAATCTAAGCAAAACTGGTTCCAAAAAAGGGAGTTGCCAGAACAGACCACCTGACACCCCCCACTTCCCCTTAAGTATCCTCCCAGTCTGGCTGCTTTCCCTGCAATCTTAAACTCTGTCAGAAGGGGGGAGGTTTCTGTGCTGTGTGTACTCTTTGTTGTGCTACATGCAAAAGGGTCCCAGGTTTGGTGAGTGGCAGTGCCACCACAGTCAGAAAGGTGGCATAGCAGCAGTGCTCCAACTCATGTACTGTGCCTGATCAGCCCTCTTCAGGTATTTCTGCCCCTGGTAGAAGAACATGGTAGTCAGGAGTGGAGTAGCCTTAGAATTTGGCATTGCAAACACCAAATACCCCTCCCCCCCATGTCCACACATGCCATGCAAAGTTTTGTGATGGGGATTCCAGGTATATGTGAAGGCCCCTCTGTGCAGACATTTCCACTGGAGACCAGTGGCAGGGCCATTTTGCATGGCTGATGTCAGGGTTGGGGCTACTCTTTATAACCCCTCTCCTGCATTATTCTACATGGGAGCTGGTATGTCAGAAGAGGGCTGTGTTTTCAGCCCATTCACTTTGCAATGTGTTATAATAAGGGCTTTTTTTTTTCCAGCTTGAACTCACCGGATCTCAGTTCTGGCACCTCCCAGGTGGACTCCATTACCATTGAAAGAGAATGAGAGGGAGGCATTCATAGTGAGTTCCAACACCTCTTTTTTTTCCCTAGAAAAAATAGCACTTCTAATAAGGCAGCAGTTCAGACTGCTCACCTGTGAAGAAATGAAAGAGTCAATACTAGACCTGTTCTATATTGCAATTAGCGATGAGCTGATTCTTTGAAGATTGCATCAAATTTGCCCAGAAGCTACCTGAGGCCTACTTTGAAATAGCAAGAATGTTGAGAATTTGGCCAAGACAAGAGCTTGAAAAATTATCCCCCCTTCAGTGCTATTTTTGTAGAAAAGGAGGTGCCAGAACCCACCACAAACACCTCCCTTGTTCTCTTAGAATGGCAATGGCACCCACTTGAGAGGTGCCAGAACTGAATTATGGTGAGTTTCAGCTGCCCCTCTCCCCCTCTCTACAGAAAAGTGGGGAGGGAGCAAAGAGGCTCGGATGGTAGGCCTTCTAGGGACTCACTGAGACTGGGCTCCCCAGCCTCATCCTCAGAATTTGATCCTACAGACCTAATGGTGGAGACAGGTGGGGGAGACATCTCTCATATTTGGTTCAATAGCCAAGCCTGCATAATTTGAGGGCTTCTTAAAGCTTGCTTCATTTTGAGGTTGGCTCTTTCAAGTTCATTACTAAGTTTGGTTTCTGCAACTTTGTAGATACCCCTAGTTACCATTATTTATGTTTTATTTTGTTTGTGACTGTATCCCTGTCCTACTCTTTTATGTGTTTTCCCCCCAATGCACACAAACTTCCTCTTCTTTGTGTTATGTTCTATTCTTTAGTGTGTGTGAAAAATATGTTTCTCAACTAGCAGAGACAGCTCTTCTTACCATTACAGATATCAACAACATACTGGCTGGCGTGTGTGTGTAAAAAAGCACGTCTGTTGCATTTCAAAATAGCCAGGGTTGAACCAGGTCACAAACGTATCTCTTCTCATACCACCATTATCAAAAAATGTGCACAAAAATCACTTTTACAGTTCAGTCCTATGCATAGGCCTATTTATACTCAGAGGTATTTTCTTGACTGTCCATCCACTCCATATCAGCAGTGCTTATTCAAGATCTTAAAAATTATTAAAATGAGTAAGAAGTTTAGCTGGTTAAAGAACAGAGGCTAGTGGCAAAATAAAGAATACTGCAGGGTATTCTGATCTCAAGAATTTTCTGCAAGTCTTCAGCAGCTGACTCACCACTTTGACGTTCAATATGTTCTCACATGTTGCTATCTCCCTTGCTTCATATTCTGCAGAGGTTTTCCTGTCGATGGCAGTTGCTGACATATGCCAAGCACTTTCTACAAAAAGATGGCCATATGTCATATGTAGTTCATTCACTCTGACTCAGTTTCTCCCCGGGGTGAAAGAATGTGTTGCCACATAATATTTTGTCTGAGAAGAGCTTTTAAATTAAGGCCAATGCCTCAAGCTGTAAAAGTCTGTATTAACCAAAGACAACGTCCAAAGGAGGCAGCTAGAATAATAATAATAAGGAAAATAGAATTGAGACCATCTCACTATAATAGCCCGTAGTAGCATTATTATGACACTAGTATTAATTAGAATGTATTTTGTAGCAATGGTGTGATAGGTATGGGTTGTATCCAAAGTAGCGCTAAGTGGTTCATTCTGTCAGTGCAAAGATGTCTGCTTGCACAATAGAGCCCCCCTTTTTCCTCAGAGTACACGCTAAATCCAGGGGCGTAGCATTGGTTGCTGGTGCTCGGGGGGGGGGGGTGTTGTGCCCCCCTGGTGCACTGGGCAGTGTGCGTCCCTTTGCCGACCAGTGTCTAATTAAGGGAGTCTCTCCTTGCAAACGAAAGAAAACAAAGTTTTAAGAAAAAAATATGATTTTTTTAAAGGCAGAAGACTGCAAAACCAGGGCTCAGCAAAAATACACTCAAGGGTAGAGGAGAACTGTAGCTGCTTGAGAAGTTAAACAACAACAACAACAACAACAACAACTATGGACAAGCACAAGCCAAGGCCTGTGTCTGATACTGTAAAGGGATGTTTTGGGCAGAAAGAGTTTGTGTGTGTGTTTGTGTGTGTGTGTGTGTGTGTGTGTGTGTGTGTGTTTGTGTGTCCTGCTTTCTTTTTTCCAGAGTGTTTGTTGTGGGGGAGGAAGGGAAAGGAGAATGTTAGATGCTTTGAGACTCCTTCGGGTAGTGATAAAGCGGGATATCAAATCCAAACTCTTCTTCTACTCTTCTTTATTGAAAATTATATCAAAACATACAAATAAAAAAACAAGCAAATAAACATAACAAAACACAACAAAACAAATAATAAACAAGCAAATATTTCTAACAAACACTCTAACCAAAAACAAATAAATCAAACAAAACAAACCACGATACATACATTTGACACTCATTGCGTGGACAGGCGGAGTCCTCCAAACCCCAGAGTGGAATTATGACACAAGACAACGTGCTATGGGATTAAAATTGGCCACACCTTTATTAAGATTCAGATGTAGGGAGACCTTGGCTCAGGCATTGGGCGTTTATCCTTCCCAGCCCCCAGCCGGGGATCTGGGAAACTGGAGGGTTATCCAGAATGTCTGGCGATTGGACTAGTTCTGGAGAACATATGTTCAAGCAGATAGCCCGCCCCACCCCCCATTTTGCCGCCACTGGTGGGGGAGAGCAATGACAACCTCTCGGGGTACGGACAATGCCTCCCCCCCAATACCCCTGTAACAGGAACCCTGTTATCACCGCCACACTGGGGGCGTGGAGTCACCCCCCCCCCCCATTTAGGAAGATGACTAAAGGATTCTGCCCAAGGCCTGAAACCGCCAAAGTTGTGACGAATTGCTACGGGAAAGGTGAAACCTGCCAATGCAGGGAAATTCCTTTCTGGCCCTTCAACAGTGGCCTTGGCATAGCAGTGCCTGTGGAAAAAAGGTTAACCTGTAAAGTAAGTGTTAATTGAGGGAGTGAAGGGTGGGAGAAGCTCTGGAGTCTGACTGCTGCTTCCTGGTAAGCTACACTCTCTATTGTGTGGGCTAGGTAGTCCTTCCCCTTACCTGGCCAATACCCAGTTAGCTGGGTAGGCGGAAACCCCAGGTATCACTTCTGGGGGAGGGTCAGCCAGCCGAACTACCAGGTGTCGCCCAGGAATTTAGGGGGCTATGCGCGACCACGCAAACGTTGCCCCCCATTTTAATGTGGGGAGCGGTCATTCCTACCCAAATCTTAGACTTCCACGTGTCATCCTCTCGGGTTATTTCATTAAACCATTTCATTACTGCTTTCCATTACCACTAAACCAATATATTTGATAAATTAATGCATTATATATCCTTCTTTCTTGTGTGGCAGTACGGATTATTAGAGGTGGATCCAGGACTTTAAAGTGGGGCATTATTTTTTTTGCATATATTTAACAATTTTTTTCCAACTTTGACAAAATTTCTGATTGCTACCTCCTCTAATTAATTCCATTAATTTGGCCAAATCTAAATAGCTGGATAATTTCTCTTGCCACTCTCTAATATTTGGAATCTCTTGTTTTTTTCCAATGCGTAGCAATTAATATTCTTGCTGCAGCAATTGCATAAAGAAAGAGTTTCTCATCTTCTTTCTTTATTCCTTGGTCCAGTATCCCTAATAAGAAGGCTTCTGGATTTTTCTTAATATTATATTTAATATTTTTTTAAAAAAAATTCTTCAAAAACCTGTCTTTTCCCCTTTCTTACCCATCTGTATTCCCCTCACCCCTGAGCCCACAACACCCAAAAAGTAATACTCTATTGCCAGAAGTTGTCCTAATTCTTCTGTATGCCAGCTACAGCCAGTACGGAAAGTCTGCACTCAGCCACCAGCTGAGCTGTGCTTAACAGTCAAGCTTGGTGAAAACTGCAGGAGCCCTAGTGTTTGAGAGGTACTGCTTTGGGCAGCACGAGTTTAATGAGGCAGCAGGGGCAGATGAATAACTTTCAGGGTAAATGGCACCGGTGTATGTGCACTGAGTTAGGCTTTACATTGGTGCATTGGATTGTCTTCTCAGTTACTGTGTAGTGCTCTTTGGCATTTATTTCCCCTTAATAAGAGACTACCAGCTCTGCTGCCACATCCTGATAGTTGTCCGAAAGGGCAGACATTCCTCTTCCCCCTTCATGAGCGCACATTATCAGTCAGCGTTTCTCACTGAAAAAACAGCTCTGCCGATGTGCTCATGCCATTTCCCACACAACTAACACCAGCATCACTGGTTCCTCTCTGTTGGTCTGTCTCTCTTTAGGTTTCTCATCTCTAAAATCAGCGTATCAATGCCCACTCGTAAACAGTGCTGCTAGGCACTGTAAGTCTGAATTAGGCAAGGGTCCTGAAGCCATTGATGCATACATACAAAAATGAATGTAGTAGCTCAGGGGTGAGAGTGGGTCCACATAGTCAGCAAACTTTTTTAGCAGGGGGGACGGTCCACTGTCCCTCAGACCTTGTGGGGGCCCAGACTATATTTTTTTTTTGGGGGGGGGGAATGAACGAATTCCTAAGCCTCACAAATAACCTGGAGATGCATTTTAAATAAAAGCACACATTCTACTCATGTAAAAACACGCTGATTCCCGGACCGTCCATAGGCCAGATTTAGAAAGTGATTGGGCCGGATCATGCCCCCGGGTCTTAGTTTGCCTACACATGACATATAGCCAAAATAGCACCATCCACATATACACAAGCAGGAAGCATCAGCAGACTTGGGGGAAACCCAACGGTTTGCAGAAGTACAGATCTGCGCAGGAAGAGCTGTAGCTCAGGGGCAAAGCAACTGCTTTGCATGTAGAAGGTTCCATATACAACTCCTGGCATCTTTAAATGGGGCTAGGAATGTATTTTGCCTGAAACCTTGCCGGTGAGAGTGGACAATATTGATAGACCGATAGTCAGACTCTGTGTAAGACAGTTTCTTACATTCCTAAAAATAAACCCAGTCCAATGAGGGATGAGCATGCCCACTGGGCACAACATTCTGGCTGCTGTGTGTGTGTGTCCAGGGGGACAGAGGGTAGTAGGATGGGATTGGGAAAACAGGGGTGGGGTGTGACGTAATGCAGTGGATGGAAACCTACCAAAAAATCACTGCACAGTGCAAAATGGTTGTTATTAATAATATGAAAAACATCCAGATTATGAGGCTATGAAGTGAGAGCTTTGTCTCTTGTGTAGCCCCTGTTCCAGGCTTGGTTGCTGCTTTGCTCCACAGAACAGATAAATAGCTGAGGAAAGATAAAAAGAAAAAGACTTAAATTAGTGAGAATCTGGCCTGAGTGCCTGCATAATATTCTCCATAATAACTACTTCCTCATCAAAGAAGTATCTGGCTGAGGCCTTGGAGGGTGTATTTTACTCGGGGCTGCAGTGTGTGTGAGGAGCACAAAGCTTGCCTCATCAGGTAATTGAGTGCTGTCCTGCCGCTGGGATGTGTCAAGTTACACAGAGAAAATGATGCTTTTTGTGTCCATAAAACAAGAGTTCAAGGGGGCCTTTTAACACAGGGATCATAGCCAGAAAATGTGGAAAGAAATGGTTTTTCGATGTCAAAATATGCAAGAAAGAAAGGGGGGCTTCTTTTCTTAGCCTCAAATAATGAAGCTTGGGATCAGAAGCAGGAGGTGGGTGTTGCATTTGCAAAAAACCAGACAAAGGGTAATTAACAGTGAGACATGACATAGGTGAAGTGACTCTTTCTCTTTTTGTGGGAAAACAAGACCCGAGAAGGTGTTGAGATTCCCCTCCCATTTTCGCTTTGCTAGTCTCATTCTGTCAGCTCACAACAATGCAGAAAAGCTTTCCTACCTCATCATCTCTCAGACCACACAACTAACACAACTAGAGTTCTCCATGTGCGGTGCTGGCCTTCCCATGAAGAAGCTTCTTGTGAACTTTCTCAGAAAGCCATGTCTCCAAACCAGGGCTTGTGACAGGCTATAAGGCAGTGGAGGTTAGGATCAGAGTTTTCCTTCTCTTAGATGGGCTCTCTTCCCAGGTTGACAAGCCCCATTTGCCCCTCAATTCCCTTGACAGCACATGCAGAAACTGCCTTCTTGACCATTGGACCTGTTATTGGTCTCATCTACTCAAACCGTCAGAGATTGCCTTTACATGCAGAGGATATACAAGTCAGTAACTCACCCAGGGTAGACCCATTGTGAGCTAAAGCCTCACCTGGTTTAGCTGGCCAGCCAATGCCGTTATCCAGGATTCGAAATCACGTCATGGAGGCACCACCAGTCAAGCATTATATTCAGTACAAACATACAGAGGATGATTTTTCATTCTTTGTAATATGGAAGTTACCTCAAGCTCGCTTTCACCGGAAGAACAATGATAGAATTCTCCTACAGCAGGAATCCAAATTTATTCACCTTTTTAAAATGATGCATCCGAGGGGTTTAAATAATAATCTGGACTTTACAGCATTCTTATGATTGGTTTTATGTTGTAGTGTATCTTTAAATTATATCTTTAAACTGACACTGCATGATTCAGCATCTATAGATGTAGTACTGCTCTTTGATTCATTAAATGGACCACACCTTTAATTTTCCTTTAAATACTACAAACAATGTGAGCGTTTCTATTGCATCTGCAGAAAACAGCAGCAGGAGACTCTTCCAGGTGGTTCGCAATCTAGCAGAACCACCTTCGTCATCGGGGCCTGGTAGGGACCCCAAGATCTCCTGCAATGCTTTTGCAAAGTTCTTTGCAGATAAAGTCGCTCAGATTTGAAAGGAGGTAGATTCCACCGTGGGAGCAGGGCCGGGGCGGGAGAGTGCTAGAGCTCTGTCTAGTCATGTTGCATGGGATCAATTTCAATCTGTTACCTCCGAGGATGTGGACAGGCTGCTTGGACGAGTGAAACTGACCACCTGTCTCCTTGATCCTTGCCCATCCTGGCTAATAAAAGCGAGCCGGGAAGGACTGGGCGATGGGCTCCGCGGGGTGGTGAACGCTTCCCTCTGCGAGGGAGTCTTCCCATACTCGCTGAAAGAGGCGGTCATTAAACCGCTTCTTAAAAAAACATCTTTAGACCCGGCCAATATGGCCAACTATCGCCCAGTCTCAAATTTACCATTCTTGGGCAAGGTGATTGAGCGGGTGGTTGCGGAACAACTCCAGGCACGCCTGGAGGATGCGGACCATTTGGATCCCTTCCAATCGGGATTCAGGCCTCATCATGGGACTGAAACTGCCTTGGTCGCACTGGTTGATGATCTCCGGCAGGCTAGGGACAAAGGTGAGAGCTGTTTCCTAGTTCTGCTGGATCTCTCAGCGGCCTTTGACACCATCGACCATAACATCCTTCTGGACCGGCTAGAGGGGTTGGGAGCTGGGGGCACTGTTATACAGTGGTTCCGCTCCTTCCTCCTGGGCCGTGTTCAGAAAGTGGTGATGGGGGATGAGTGTTCAGACCCCTGGGCTCTCACTTGTGGGGTGCCTCAGGGTTCCGTCCTCTCCCCCATGCTTTTTAATATCTATATGAAGCCGCTGGGAGAGATCATCAGGGGGTTTGGGCTGGGTGTTCATCAGTATGCGGATGATACCCAGCTCTACCTCTCTTTCAAATCAGAACCAGTGAAGGCGGTGAAGGTCCTGTGTGAGTGCCTGGAGGCGGTTGGAGGATGGATGGCGGCTAACAGATTGAGGTTGAATCCTGACAAGACAGAAGTACTGTTTTTGGGGGATAGGGGGCGGGTGGGTGTGGGGGACTCCCTGGTCCTGAATGGGGTAACTGTGCCCCTGAAGGACCAGGTGCGCAGCCTGGGAGTCATTTTGGACTCACAGCTGTCCATGGAGGCACAGGTTAATTCTGTGTCCAGGGCGGCTGTCTACCAGCTCCATCTGGTACGCAGGCTGAGACCCTACCTGCCCGCAGACTGTCTCGCCAGAGTGGTACATGCTCTGGTTATCTCCCGCTTGGACTACTGCAATGCACTCTATGTGGGGCTACCTTTGAAGGTGACCCGGAAACTGCAATTAATCCAGAATGCGGCAGCTAGACTGGTGACTGGGAGTGGCCGCTGGGACCACATAACACCGGTCCTGAGAGATCTACATTGGCTCCCAGTACGTTTCCGAGCACAATTCAAAGTGTTGGTGCTGACCTTTAAAGCCCTAAACGGCCTCGGTCCTGTATACCTGAAGGAGCGTCTCCACCCCCATCAATCAGCCCGGACACTGAGATCCAGCGCCGAGGGCCTTCTGTCGGTTCCCTCACTGCGAGAAGCAAAACTACAGGGAACCAGGCAGAGGGCCTTCTCGGTAGTGGCGCCCGCCCTGTGGAACGCCCTCCCATCAGAAGTCAAGGGAATAAACAACTACCTGACATTCAGAAAACACCTGAAGGCAGCCCTGTTTAGGGAAGTTTTTAAACTGTGATATTTTAAATGTATTTTAATGTTTGGTGGAAGCCGCCCAGAGTGGCTGGGGAGACCCAGCCAGATGGGCGGGGTACAAATAATAAATTATTATTATTATTATAAGGTAGGCACACAGAGAATTGGTACACCTTGACCATGAAAATCTAGGTAAGCTGTCTTTGTCAGCTATATACTATGTAATTTATGGATATAGTTGTTTTACGAAAGGGTATAATGTATATAAGCATTTATAAATACTATAAGATTTATTTCTAAAGTAGGATTTCTTAATATTCCAGCTGACGAAGAATTATCGAAACAGGGCCTTTTCCTGGAATTTGTTTCAACTGGAATTTGTTTCAATATTATAATAATAAAACTGTTTGAAGACTTAAAAACTGATCTCCCGCCTGGCCAGAGTTCTTGGACTCTTTAATTTTGACTTCTGGATATCACCAAGAACTCCAATTTCTATAGTTATCCAGGATGTGGCCATAGTTGCATCCTCACAGCTTCTAGGAGTCACAGATGGGAGCTGAGTGCAGGGTGGGACCCTTGTTGGATGAACGATCCCAGAAAAAGCACAACATGTCCCCCACCAGAAATACTGCCCCTCCCCTAACACCCCATAAACCCCTTAAAAAAAGAAAATCTCTGGTAAACTGGAAAGGAATTGACAGCACTCAGCTGAACAGGCAGGTATCAAATGACCAGTGAGTTCACTGGGGACATGAATGAGTTAAGAGGCCCATGCCATTTTGTACCACAATTTCACAAACGACATGTGCACAAACAATTTGCACAATTGCTGTGATTTAAAGGGTGCACCGAGTCTTTCACTTTTCTGTATATTTGCATTTAATACCTTCTTTCTTCTTCTCAGGCGATCACTCGTAGCCAAGTAAGATTGTCTTCCATAAACACGGTTTTAACAATGAGTCTGTAAGTGACTGTGGAGGCCAATTCTGGATCCACACATCCTTCCACAGTGGGGACATTGGTTCCAGGGTGGGAGTTGATCATGGTGTGGATTTGCCAAGCGTGCCTTCCTCTTAGCATGTTTCTCCCTTGCATTCTGAGTTTGAGTGTCTTCAAAGCCCATGACACCTTTGGTAAAGGCTGTTCTCCAATTGGAGCACTCACAGGCAAGTGTTTCCCAATTTTTTAAAAAGATTTGCCTTGAGACAGTCTTTAAACATGACACTTTCCATTTTTAAGTTCAGAATAGAATAGTTGCTTTGGAAGACGATAATCAGGAACCCGCACAACATGACCAATCCAACGAAGTTGATGTTAAATAATCATTGCTTCAACAGTGGTGATCTTTGCTTCGTCCAGTACACTGGTATTAGTTCGCCTGTCTTCCCATCCTATGTCAGCTCATGGGCCCAGTCAAAGCTTTCTTGTTCTTTGCTATTTTGTCGGATTTATGGCATCTGGTAACTGGATGACTTCACTTCCTATCCTTTCCAATGGCTGCATGAATGACATTCATCCCCAAACACTCCGACCCTACCCCCACCAACATACTACTTCGTAGCTAGCTGGATCTCAGTTGCCAAGAAAATTATTTTAATGCCAATGGAGACTTCCACTATCAATGCCAGACTTTTTAGCTCTTAAGTCTTTCCAGCGACACACACTATCATAAATAGCTATCTAGAAATCCAAATCCATTATGTCTGCTGCATTACCCTGTCAGCTTTCATTGTCACCTCTCTTCCACAATGTTAATCATATTTGTTAAGGATGACCTCCTCTTTTATAAAGTGGAGCCTTCTGACTGTTGTTAGATACACTACCTACTCACCAGCTATTTTACTGACTCCATAAAATCTTTCTCATTATTAGATTCCCCCCTCCCCTCCTGTTAGGCTCTTCTATAAAGATGTCTGTCTCCCCAGTTCTAATGTGATGGGAAGTGGGATGACCCATCCGTTGAATGGATCTGTAACAATTTCCTCTGCCCCCTGGAGGCCCTACCAATGCTCTGAATCCCATCCCTATAGAGAAGAGTAATCAGACATAACCTAAAATGTATACAAAGGAAAAAGGACACTAAATATCAGAGTTGTTTCATGACCACTGATTTCTTCTCTGAGTCCTTTGCTGTTGGAATAGCATGTAGGGCTTCAGTCTGATCCTGCTTGGAAATACAGTAATTCTTACTAAATTCATTGGGATTATGCCCATGTTAGTGTGCCCTTCCTCATGTGCCTCCTCCACAAGAGGTCCGGAGGGTGGCACCATGATAACGAGCCTTGTGGAATGCTCATTTGTGGAGGCTTGCCTGGAGACTTCATTACATATCATTAGGTGGTTGGTGGAAAGTTCTCTCTAACCAGGCCTTTGGCTGATTGACATTCCATGGCCTTTTAAATTTGATTGTCGTGGGGTTATTGGTTTGTTCTTGTTTTATTATGTATTTTGTGTTCTCATTTTGTATTTCCCTGTTGTGAACTGTCCTGTGCTTTTCAGATGAAGTACAGCATACAAATTTAATAAATAATGAAACCATTAATAAAACGCTGGTCATTGCATCTTAAATATACTATATTAGGGCATCTCCAGACCCTCAGTGTTTTGAAAAAAATGAAATAAAATTATGTTACTGGGAAATTTAGGTTCACACAATTGGAGCCAGTTTAATTCAGATTTACGCACTCTGACGCACTAGCACAACAAATCCGCTTTAAAAAAAAAAGAGCAGTTAGGAAAAGTGATGGGGGAATGCATTGAAAAGTGTGGAATGAGTGAATGACTAATGGGAAGCAAATCAGGATGAATGTTCATTGTTGTATAATGGGGTATAATGTAGCCTCCGCATAGATTTTGTGCAAGCACATCAGGACCCAACTCCTAGGACAGGTCATAGGGAAGAATCCACAGTCACATACTGATGCAAATTACTTGTTACACATGAAGGCACCGAGATGAAGGGAGGGGCAGATAATCTTCAAGGATGCTCAGATCCTTGATAATGAATTAGGAATATTATTGTTACAGATGAATTTGGCTCAGTCCTCAGTTTGCCCAAATATTACCTTTCGATTAGGGATATAAGATTCCCCCCTGAGAAAATGCCGTGAATTACTGTGTATTGGGGGGGTGCTTTCCTTGGAACCACTTAACCTGCCGATAATCAGGTTGTGTAGATACAGCTAGGGATATAAGCACTGCAGGGCTCTTGCTGCTACTCCTATCTATTTTCACCTGATCATTATTACAAGGAAAGCCATTGCAAAGTGGCAGGGACCACTGAGTGCATTAGCATCCAAGCAGGCAGTGTAAAAAATCAGATCTGATTCTGCCTGTGGAAGATAAATGAGGCAGAGTCCCCAATGCCCAAGATTTGGTCATCTCTTTATGAGTTCTGAAGTACCTATTAGCAGCTTTGATGAGTGCTGGGGGAGATGAAGTCTACCTTGAACAATGTTAGAGAGCTGAATCAAATCACTTGAAATCTCCCAGAGGGAGAAACAGCCTGAGTTGGTTATATACACTGCATCCTTTCCTTCTATTGCCTACAAGGATTATATGAACCCTCTGTTGGGGGGGGGGGGAATTGTAAGCACTTTTTCAGCAAAATCTCTCAAGAATGTACACTCTTATATCTAATAGCTGCTTCCCCTGCAGTTTTATGTACATCTGTAGTCAGTTTCCCCCCCTGCACCTTTCATCTCCATCTTGTTTCTTTACCTTGATTTTATATGGATGTGACACCTGCAAGAAAAAGGCAGATGGATAAGAGTTTCTCACATCGATTCATGTGGCATCAGCAACTGCAAAATAAAAAACCTGTTTTCAAGGCCATGCTTTTTTTTTTAAGCATTTCTTTCTTCGCTGGGTTGCAACGTTGCCTTTGGTGAATGAGTCGTGTCAATCATTTCCCACATGCAACAATACATGATTTTGCATGCCGCCACAAAGTTTCCTGATGCAATTTCAGTGGTGCAGTGTAAAAGACTGGTTTGTGCTGCAGTGAATGAATCAGATAGCCAGAGTGCCATGTGGTAGGTAAGTGTACGGGAAAGGGGTGGGGAATGTTTTTCAGCCAGAGGGACCAGAGGCAGAACTAGGCAGAGGAATGAATGTAGAGGTTACCTTTGTCCAGTGGGCTAGCTTCTACATACATCTGCACAACCTTCTCTAGTCCTCCATCCAAGTAATGAAAAAGCATGGTCAGAGTTCGAGAATCCATTCCAATCGACCAAAGACATGAGAGAAAGGTGCAAAGCAAGTCCAATGAAGAATGTGGCCCAGGGATGGAGTGTCCTGAGGAAAGTCCTGAGGATGAGACAGAGGCTTGTAGGCAGCATTTGGGTCCCAGGCTTAAGGCTCCACATCTCTGCTCTGGGTTCTTATCATCATGATGTCTACATTATGGGTTTAACAACAAAGTCTCTATACAGCATGCATTCCTACCATATTACTGTTGGACTTCTGCACCAACACAGAGTGTGCGCAGTGACTGGGGCGAAGAAATAAAAGGCTCTCTGCAATACCTTTGCTTAGTTTTATTTTCAAAAACATAACCAAACACTGCAAGCCATCACTCCTCCTCACCAGCAGCATAAAAAGGTAACAGGACCCCTAACCATTAAGTCCAGTCACGGATGACTCTGGGATTGCAGCGCTCATCTCACTTTACTGGGTGAGGGAGTCAGCGTTTGTCCGCAGACAGCTTCTGGGTCATGTGGCCAGCATGACTAAGTCACTTCTGGAAAACAAGAGCAGTGCACGGAAACACCATTTACCTTCTCACCAGAGCGGTACCTATTTATCTACTTGCACTGGCATGCTTTTGAACTGCTAGGTTGGCAGGAGCAGGGACCGAACAATGGGAGCTCACCCTGTCGCCGGGATTCGAACCACCGACCTTCTGATCGGCAACCCCTATGCTCTGTGGTTTAGACCACAGCACCACCCATGTCCCCTCACCAGCAGCATACAAAACATTTAATCAACTTAAATACAGTTTTCAAATAATCAATTATCCTATCACATCCCTTCCTGCATCTGGTGCAGAAAGTAAACTCCCCTTCTAATTAGTCAAATAGTGAAGAGACCACAGGTGTGCAGATAAGTAGGTCAAACTGCAAACATACACCTGTGAGGTTCAATTAACCAACCCCTTTCCTGCGTAGTATTATTGACCACTTTAAGATAAAGAAAACCAACAATTGCACCATTTTTTTTTAAAAAAAAAAACCTAATTATGGGCTACCGAAAAGCACAGTGTATCAATTTTCCTCCCTGTTAATATTTGACTGCACACATGTGTTTCTAATAATTTGGGGACAATTAAGACAAATTAAAATCTTTATTAAAGGCTTAACAATGGGAATGCAAGATCTCTAGAAGTCGGTCCACCACTTAGCACAGCCTTATGCAATATCCTTTGCGAGTTGTTTAACTACCCCTTTCATTAATTCCAGGCAGATCCTATCATAGCAAAAGGACAGTTGCGTGTCGAGGTCCCCAACCACCCACCAGTAAAATAACTCACACCAGAAACATTAATTTTGGTTTGGGTTTTTGGCATAATTTTGGCCACAACTTTATTCAAATACAAGATATGTGAGTGGTTGCGTAGGCATTGGTTTAGACTATCTGACCCACTGGGGACAGAACTGACTACAGTCAGTAAGGGAAAGCATTTTGGGGAGAGAATAGGAGCTGGGGGATCAGACACAACGATTCTCCCCAAATGCTCCCAGGGGCTCTTGCGTGGCCCTGGCCCCGACTGGGGGATACGGACAAAAGCATTGTGAGCCCCTGGATTCCTTTAACGGAATTCCCACGCAGCAGCAGCAGCATTGGAGGGGCAGACACAGCCAATCATAACCCCTCCAGCAACGAACACGAAAACCAATGCCTAACCGCCAACCTTACAAGTTGTGACTAGTTGCTACGTAGTAGGCGAAAACCAGAGGGCACAAGCCAATCAGCCAACTGGAAAAATTCCTACCAGGCCCCCGCACCAAACGGCAGACGACCCCATGACAGGCGTAGCAAGGTCAAAGCAGAGGCCTAAACGAGGGAGGGGAGGGCGGGCGATCTGTTGCAAACAGCAAAGAGAAAGAATACGGGGCGTGCCAAGGATTTAAAACCTCTAACTGTCAAAGCATCAAACTTGCAACATTAATTTCTCCCCAACAACAAGAGATGCCCCAATCAGAAGTGCGACTACCACTGAATTAACCCACGCTGGTAGGGTGGATTGCTGGCCCCACCGCAACCCGTGCTCTCCATGAAGGAGAACACGCATTGTGTGGAAAGCACCGACATTTGCCCAGAAAGAAAAAGGAGAAGAAAACATGAGGAGAGGGTGTAACATTTTGTGCCTTGTACTGGGGAGCAAATATCCACTTTGCATGCGCCATGGCAGGTAGGTATGTATGCATCCCAAGCAGTGTTTTGGTTTTGTTAAAACAATTAAGAATCATGAAACATTCCTCTTGATAAAGACTCTCCTTAACCTGTGTTGGAAACCTAGGACAACAGCCAGTTGAGGGTGTCCCAAACCCCAGGACTGGCTTCTGGCTCTCCTGTCTATTATGCCCAAAGCATGGTGGGGCAATCTAAGGTTCTTCATTTTTCTTTTCTTTTTTCCCATGTGTAATCATTCTTAGACAGTTGTCACAGAATTATGATAAAAGTTGACTGTTGCAAATTCTCAGAAGTATGGTTACTTTTCCAGAAAGCAGAATTATTTTCTCTTTCCCAGGAATGTCTTCTGTGAATCTGTTTCCCCATAGTGTGACTGCCACACTGCCACATCACAAGGCTAATTTACAGTAAGCTGAAGATGTAGAACTAAGAGAGAACAAACACTGAACAGTGAGCAATTACTTCAGGAGCAATTACTCTAATTTTGTTCAACAAGAAGCAGAAGTTTGTCAAGAACAAGCCTTGTGTCTTGTAGAGATTTCATTAGGCTTTTGCCTCAGGGACCTCGGAAGTGAAGGTCAAAGTATAAAACTAAGGCCTGGAAGTTTCAGTCAAGATCTTTTAAGACCTTTCCACAATATCAGACTCAAGGAGTTTTCACATATCTGATATATTTTACAGAGCACTCCACAGAATGTTTACTCAGAAGTACAACACTTTGTGTTCTTTGGTGTTGACTTCCTAATAAGTATGTTTAGGACTACTGCCATAAAATCCTTTTTACACTCTCCCAAGCTATTTGCGAACACAAGCTATTTATGAGTATGTCAATATAGTGAATGTATCCATATCTGAACTTAAGGTTTATTTCTAGCCATTCTAGAAACAGCTTAGTGCGTCACTAATCTTGTTGGATTCTGCAATGATTTTCAGCTTGGGGATTGAACACTTAGATGCTTGTTGTTTCAAACCTAGTAGTCTCCTTCTTGTTTGAAGTATGCAGCCATCTGAACTTGGTACTCAAGGCATCCCTACAGCTCACAGAAACAAATGTCCTACTAAATTGTTCCCATAGTATTTGGCTTACTAGATGGAAGCCATCTCAGGTAAGAATGGGGGAGTTTGCATTAAAAGCAAAAATACTTAATTTGCGCTGTCTAAAACAATATTAGAACCAAAACAGCTATCCTTCAGAATTTGCACTTATCTGAATTTTACAGTACAGTTCTCCAACCAAGCAATGTGTTCAAAAATGCATATAATTAGAGTACACATGTGCATATATTAGTGGGGAAAGACATATTCAGAGAAAACAATTTGCAAAAAATGAGGATATTAGGAAAAATAGCATACAAGGTTGTGTATATTCGGAGAAATTGACTCTAAATTATTGATGAATATTCATGTGGATGCCTTTTTAATGCAAAAAGATTTGGAAATGTGGAGAACTGAACCAATGGCTTCAAGTAACAAGAAATGAGATTCCAACTAAACATCAAGAAGAACTTTCTGACAGTAAGAGCTATTCAACAGTGGAATGGTCTCTCTTGGGAGGTTGTGAACTCTCCGTACTTGGAGGTTTCTAAGCAGAGGTTGGCTTGTCACCTGCCATGGGTGCTTTAATTGAGATCCTGCACTGAAAGGGGTTAGACTAGATAATCCTTGGGGTATCTTCCAATTCAATTCTATGATTCTATTGCCTGTTTCAAAGTATTCAGCTGCCAGCCTTGTCAGCTTCTGTGCACAGAAAGGAGCGGTGCCATCTCGTCTTTAATTTCTGACAGCAAAATGTCCTGGGCCGATTCTAGTTATCAGATTGCCATGTATAGACTCACTTGGAAGAGTTTTAATATTGATCTGTACTCTGGCTTTCCCAGTTTCCATCTCCTTCCTATGTAGTTGATGATGGTGATGTATGGGGAGATTGGAGGGAGCTACTATCTGAAAAACACTACAATTCCTTCTCTGTTAGTCTTCACATAAATTCATATGTTATGTGTCCTTGTTAATCTGTGATCTATCCACAGCTTTCTTCTATACAGGTGTTCCTAACTGGTTGAAGAATCAAACGTGCAAGGAGATTCTAGAGTTTAATTTTCCCATATGATGCAATAGCATAGTGGATGTGTTTTAGGAGTCAAAAAACCTGGCGCCGTTCTGCATCCACCCCTCATTGTGTGGCTGATGGCTACTTTAAAGCATCCCCCCAACCTGGCAGTGCAAGCCAATGCAAAATTCATAGGGAGACCATTTTTTATGCTGTTGAATGACCAAAATGGAACTTTTTCAAAAAAAGGGGGGGGATCCCAGCTGAGATGTGGGGAGCTCTCTGTAAACATTTCTAGATCCTCTTCTGCCCTCTCTATTACGCTGCATAAGTAATATATTTATAAATATGGTCATCCATTGTTATTCATGGGCACTCATGGAAATATAACCTTCATGGGCACATGACAGAGAGTGCAAAATAAATGACTATTTGTCTTACAAAATGTGATTGTCATGCAAATCAGGGAGAAGCTTATATATGCTAAACTTGACTAGGACAGGGAGAAGCTTATATATGCTAAACTTGACTAGGACATGTACACCACACTACCCTGAAACAGCACAATAAATTATCTCTCTCCCACATTTTGTTTGTTTGTTTGTTTGTTTTTTGCATGTCATCCTTCTTTCCCAACTTTCAACCCAGAGTGAGGGCAATAGTCCTGGAACAGTCAGTGCATTGTCTTGGGACCTGACTTAATCCACTGGAGTCCCTGCAGGACACTAGAGCTGTGTTAAGTGGGCTTCAAAGGCAGGAGGCAGAATGAGGTGTGACAGGAAACCAGCTCCTTCTAACTGGTTCACTTCAGGCTAGCTTTAAATAAATTGCAGCTCTGAGCTGCTTGGACATTGACAAGAGAGCTGTGATATTTGCAGCTTTGCTACAGAAAATTGTGGCCTTTTGTGACAACAGCCGGAGAACACAGATATATTTCGAGGTAGGAGGGGCTGTGTCAAAAACCAGAGCGTGCAATTCACCCACAATTTCAAAAAGTTGCAAAGCAGGCTCAAAATTCTGAACTCAGGTTTAATTCTCTTTGGGGAAGGTGATGTTATGTGATTTCTGCCTTGAATGGGGATGGGGAGAAATTAGATTCACATTGCATTTAAAAGTGAGCCTACTTTCTGAAACAATGCATGAACTGAAATGCAGCCATCTATCAAACGTTGCACTTTCACTAATTTTTTGGTACAGTTCTCCAGCCAAGTACAAAAATGCAAATATTAGGGCAAAAAATGCATTTTTTGTGAAAGCAACATATGAACATGTCTGTATTAGACAAAACTGCTTACAAGTGTGTGTGTGTGTGTGTGTGTGTGTGTGTGTGTGTGTTGAGAAATATTAAGAGAAATTCACACTAAAATGCAGGCGAGTTTTCATTAGGATTATTTTTTAAATTGCAAGCAGATGTGGCAATGTAGAAAAGTGAAGACTGGAAAAATGGGAAAGTGGGAGAAACAAAACTTGATAAATTTGCATGTCTTTAGCAGCAATTGTGACAATATTTATATATGATATTGTTGTTGTTGAGTCGTGTCCGACTCTTCGTGACCCCATGGAGCACGCCAGGCACTCCTGTCTTCCACTGCTTCCCCCAGTTTGGTCAGACTCATGTTGGTAGCCTCGAGAACACTGTCCAATCATCTCATCTTCGGTCGTCCCCTTCTCCTTGTGCCTTCAATCTTTCCCAACATCAGGGTCTTTTCCAGGGAGTCTTCTCTTCTCATGAGGTGGCCAAAGTATTGGAGCCTCAGCTTCAGGATCTATCCTTCCAGTGAGCACTCAAGGCTGATTTCTTTAAGAATGGAAAGGTTTGATCTTCTTGCAGTCCATGGGACTCTCAAGAGTCTTCTTCAGCACCATATTTCAAAAGCATCAATTCTTCTGCGATCAGCCTTCTTTATGGTCCAGCTCTCACTTCCATGCATCAGTACTGGGGAAACCATAGCTTTAACTGTACAGACCTTTATTGGCAAGGTGATGTCTCTGCTTTTTAAGATGCTGTCTAGGTTTGTCATTGCTTTTCTTCCAAAAAGCAGGCATCTTTTAATTTCGTGACTGCTGTCACCATCTGCAGTGATCATGGATCCCAAGAAAGTAAAATCTCTCACTGCCTCCATTTCTTCCCCTTCTGTTTGCCAGGAGGTGATGGGACCAGTGGCCATGACCCTAGCTTTTTTATGTTGAGCTTCAGACCATATTTTGCTCTCTCCTCTTTCACCCTCATTAGAAGGTTCTTTAATTCCTTCTCACTTTCTGCCATCAGGGAGACAATATACAGCCTTGTTGTACTCCTTTCCCAATTTTGAACCAATCAGTTGTATATTCATATATATTAGGGGCAATTAGTACAAAGCAATGGGATTCCTGAAGGTAATATGCCAGGTTCATTATATTAAATCCCTTTCCAATTTTGATTCCCAAATTTCTTACGTTACCATCATTTTGTTCCAAATTAATTAGAATAGTAATGGTTATAATAGTAAAGCAGTGATACCTGCCAAGTGAAACAACCACCTCAAAGTTTATTCAGTCTATCAATGGCTATTAGTCATGATAGATACGTATTACTTCTAGTACTGGTGGCAGTGTTCCTCTGAATGCCTGCTGTTTGGGTTTACTAGTGAGGAAGTGCTACTGTGCTCCCATCCCACTTGTGGACTTCCCAAGGACCTTTGGTTGGCCATTATGAGAACAGAATGCAAGATTACACAAAGCTTTAGTCTGATCCAGAAGGGCTCTTCTCATTTCCTAACCTTTCATTGGAGGAACATTTTCTAGAATTAAAATAGTATAATTTGCAAATGCTCTCTTATCTTAGCCTTTAGAAAAGTGATAAAAATCATTTGGGAAAAGTCTTATCACTTCATCTATAGCTGTTGACGGGTCCTTTAAAATGTCTGGTTTTTCTTCTGAGAAGGAGGAGCTTCAACTTGGGTGGAAATTCCTTCCACATGGAAACTGTTGCAGATGCTCAGAACAGAGGATGGTATGAAGATGGAAAAGAAAACCAAGGTGCTTTTTTCTCTGGATATTACTGATGCTGGCAAGATGACAGATGTCCCCCAAACCCTCCGGATTTAATGCAAGAAGTGTGTAAAGCACCAACCCAACAAAGTATTAGATTGCTGCAATGTGTTATATGTGGGGCTGCCTCTGTAGACAGTTCAGGAACTTCAGCTGATGCAGAATTCAGCAGCCAGGTTGCTAACTGGGGCAAGATGGTTTGAGCATATAATTACAATCCTGGCCTAATAATAATAATAATAATAATAATAATAATAATAATAATATAGAATCATAGAATTGTAGGGTTGGAAGATACACAAAGGGTCATCTAGTCTGCAATGCAGGAATCACAGCTGAAGAATCCCTAACAGTTGGCCATCAAACCACCATTAAAAATCTTCCAAAGAAGGATAGTCCACCACATTCCACTATCAGGATGATTATTATTTAAACTTGGCCCATGCCAAACTTTTCAAAGCAGAAGCTAGTCAGTCTACCCATCCCTTATTGTGACAAAAGAAAACCAGACATTCACCCCCATCCTCTGAAATTGGCAATGATGTCATGAGCAGGGTAGGTCTAAAACAACGATGGGGAGCCTGTGGCCCTCCAAGTGTTATAGGAGTTACAACTCCCATTCCCCTGACAATTGGCCATGCTGTCAGAGTTGGAGTCCAACCATATGTGGAGAGCCACCTATTTCCCCTCCCTGGTGTACAGTCTAAGTAACAAATAGAGAAGGCCCAGCCTCCCAAGCTTACACTGTTGGCTGTCCCTGGAGTATGCACAGGCATTTATCCAGCCAAAACCACTCTCCAATTTAGCTGACCCTTTATAAATGCTATGAAACCCACTATAAAAACCAGCCTAGTTAAAATTAGACCCAAGCACACAAAGGCCTTGGGGTACAGGAAAGAAATAATGTAAATAAAGAAATACTATGGGGAAAAAATACAAACCTCACAGTGAGGGTTCCTATCTCATCTGCCGCTGGAGATGTGGCTGCATGCAGGACATCCGCTGTTCTTCCCATCACTCCCCAAAGTCTCCTACATATAGGTCTTTGTTAGCAAGGCTGTGACTCAGAAAGACCATAAGTGATGTAAAGCCACAGCAGACTCCAACCCCAAACCCGCACTGTTTAGAGAAAACATGGCGAGGAGGGGTTAGGGTTACCAAAAACTGGCATTTGAGCAAAGCACACTTCCTGCTTGGCTAGACATGTTGTGTGAAAAGTTCAGGAGCCATGAGAGATGGGCAGAGATCTTTTAATGCAGACAGAAGAAGCAGATTTTGCGTGATAAATGGCTGTGAATTGGGTCTGGTTACACTAATGTGCTGTACTAAATGATAATTGGAGACCTGGAAAAACTACATTAACTTATCCCTGAATCCTAATGAAAGCATATTAAGACAAATAATCAGTGAAACTGACAAGATTCATAACTGAGCTCAGGAAGGGCTTTCTTTAATGTGAAATCAGTGTTCCCTCTTTCTGTGATTGATGGCCATCTCTTAAAGGTGTTGTCTGGAGTCCAGGGCCAGCTGTTTTATCTCCCCCCACCCCCACCCCAGGAAGGACTGAGGCTATCTTCACTGTATCATAAGTGAGCTTCCTGATCAGTGTGGGACATGGATGTTTTGTAATGTTTCCACATTACAAGTACATCCTTAAAGAGGTATTCCTACATATATATGGGGGAAGGACTTGAAAACAAACTTAGTGCACAGCTGCTAGAGTTTCTGTATTCTATCCAGGACAGAACTTCAGTCTTGTGAAAAATTATGTAGCCTGGCATGTTACCGCAGTTGCCTCCTCACCCACTCCCACTGCCACCACCAACCCCTGCCATGTGGCATGCTAGTGGGTGGAACTTTACCTCTGAAACCTCTTCATTAGAGATATTAAAGCTGAGAGAAGAGGGGAACTTGGGACCAAATGTGGCCCTCCATGTCTATTTACCTGGCCCTTGGGACTCTGCCCAGGCCACATAACCCTCTCCAACCACCTCCATGTCCATTTCCCCCATACTGTCTCTGCTTTCTTCCCTTCTTGGATGTTTTTGCCTGGCTGACATTTGTCCCTGAACTCAGGTTATTCTGTTTGCATGCCTGGCTGTAGGACTGAAGGGCTGCGCAAATGTGTGTCCAAGGTTAGCATTCACACTTGTTGCTTTCTCCGTTTTTGCCTGTGGCCCAGCACATCATTGGCACGGAGCCCCTGGAAGATTGCCCAGGAGAGGATGCATCCCATGGGCTTCAAAAGTTTCACCACCCCTGTCTTAAAGGAACAGAAGCCACATGTCTGGTATGAAACACGGGTAACCTAAAGTTAAGGAAAAATCAAAAACCAATACTCTGCATGGATCAACTTCATCCTTATGAACCAGGGAGACAGGAAATCACAAATTCTTGAAAACATATTTCCTTTCAGGTGGCAGTGGGGTAAGTCTACCAGCTTCCTCCTCAAAAGTCAACACTGTGGAGGAAATAACAATCCCACAGTCAACAGAAATCATGGAGCTTGTGAATAAATTAACCTCATCTGGATCAACATCGTTCAGCAGTATGCGCCTGTTCTGCTGGCAGGACAATGTTATCAGAAAATTCAAACCCTAAAGCAGGCTTCCTCAAACTCAGCCCTCCAGATGTTTTTGGCCTACAACTCCCATGATCCCTAGCTAGCAGGACCAGTGGTCAGGGATGGTGGGAACTGTAGTCTCAAAACATCTGGAGGGCTGAGTTTGAGGAAGCCTGCCCTAAAGGATTGTTTATTTATTTGAAATATTTTTATCCCACCTTTTGATCTAAAAAGGCCCAGAAGGCCTGTAACACATTAAAAAAGCAACAGAAACAGCACAACATCACAAAGGAAACAAATGACAGTTAAACAAGGATAGCCAATAATCTTAAAAGAATAAAGTTTAGCAATTAATAGCCACACAAAACCTACTGGGAAATTCACCATTAATCAATTAACCCCAAAGCCCTCTGGAACTGAACAGTTGTAACTTGTCATCTAAAAGCTAACAGATGACAGAGGAAACTGAGGCTCTTTGGCGGGGCAAGGAACAGGATTCAGCCAGAAAGGCCAGATCCTTGGCTTCCTTACTGCTTGTGGGCCACTTTAACAGGAGGGTGGGGCCACCTACCTGTCAATCACCTGAAGTTGTGATGAGATCAGGTCCAAGTGTCCAAGCTGCACTGCAAAGGAAGATCCCAGTTGATCCAAACAGGGCTTGAAGTTGCTGCCAATCAACCTATCTTAACCAGTGTTCCTCTGTCAAAAGGGATTGGTTATGCTCTGGAGCTCCTGAATAGAAACTCTGTAGTCTAGCTAAACCCAGGGGTGCTTGAAGTAACTGTCCATCGGCTGACTGGTGCTGAATCCTAACCTCACTTTTGATAGGGATCTCATTAGAAGCTCCCCAATGGATTCCAGTCAGGCTTGCATTTGCTGCCAAATTTAAACAGTGCCAAATATGAGCCCTGCTTGCTAAGGAAATATTTGGAACACATTTTAAGGCTCCAGATTGTTCCTTGTCAGCCACAACTTTACCTGCCCCGCCCCTGACATCATAAATGTGATGTAGGTGGATGGCTGGGGGAAATGGTCTAATGGGCCCAATTAGGATCCCCTCTGACCTTGTGGACTGGTGGTTCTCCAATACTACTCTTTGGGATTGTTGCTGTGGCCATTTCCCACTCGAATTTTTAGCTTCCCAAGGCTCTCTTGGTTTTTTCTGCTGGAGAGAGAGAGAGAGAGTCTAGTTTGGGCCTCATAAATGAACTTTAACAAGGAATAAAAGAAAGAACTGACAATGAGAGACAAGGCAACCTTTATATGTAAGTGGGAAATTTCCAACCTAGAGACTAGACAACATTGCACCTATTTCAGTAAACAAAGTGAAACAGTTCCTGTCTTCCTCTAATCTTCCTATTTATTTTTATGGGATTGTTATCCCCTAAAAAAATGGACCTAAAAATAACATCTTTCCTTCTTTGTTTATCCATTTTATATCCATCTTTATTAAAGGAGGAAAATGAGAACTTTCCAATGTGAAATTTCTATTGTTTACTTACTAATCTAATCAGTGACAACTTATGTTCTTAGATTTACGACTTTACAAAAATTAGATCTATCCGTTCACCAAAGCCTGTTCTAGGGAGGATAATTACACCAATACAATCTGGGCTTATTATCCTATCTCTCCCAACCCCTCCCCTTTATAAGACAGCAACATTTCCTACATGCGTTCAGTGAAGCTGAAAATGATATTTTGATAATGGACCCACAGCAAATGTTCAACAAGGCTGAATGACAATGTGAGACTTTATCAAGGGAAGATGCTGGCAAAGCCTCCCCTTCCTCATTAATGGGAGTCATTAATGAAAGGGAGTTGGAAGAGGGGGGGTGGGTTGAGCCAGTTACTGATTGATTTTCAGATTATCTCCTCTTAATATAACAACAAACACAAGGTGTTCCAATGGCCGAATTACAGCTGTCGTGCAGAATATTTTATCTGTCTAATACCAAGCCATTGGGTTTGTAGTGCATTCCGTCTCTGAAGTGTAGAGAGGATATTCTAGATGTTCTCTGGAATTAAAATGAATGCGTGGAGTTGGAGAGGGTAATGTAGTTGCTGGCTTTAACCCCAACCTAAAATGTGCTCATTAGAATGTTTGTAGAGAGCCCCCATGCATACAGCTAGACTCCCCTAGGGCTTTCTTCTTGCAAGGATGCTCAAGTAATTCAATCTCTCTGAATTCCAGTATGAACTGTAGATCAACAACATCTTCTGGACTAATGAAAGGATTCCAGCGCTTTTTTTCTGGGGAAACTCAAGGGTACGCAGTTACCAGCACCTGTTTTTTTCCAAATGTTAAATATGTGGCACTTACTGTAACAATTTAATGGTGAGTACTGGCACCCTGTTTTCCTAAAGAAAAGCACTGATTATAACTTTATCCTTTAGATTTCTCAGCTCATGGAATTTATCAAAATGCATTTCAATGCAACAAAAGGGTTCAAGCTGCTCTTGGAGATGCTCAAGTATGGGCTTGGTAAATTTCCCAAGGAAAGAAATATTGATTTTTACTATCCATTGCAGTACTAAATAACCGCCCCATCAGTGAAAGGATTTCCGCTCTCAGAACAGGGCTCCCCCCATCTCCCTTGTAAACCCCACAAAAATCTGTTCTGTGGGTTCCTCTAACCCTCTGGAGCAGATTTGGAGAGGAGAGAGAGAGAAAGTCCCATTATGCAAGCAGAGATTATTGTGTTTAAGGGACAGTTACTTAGACCTGCATCAGAGAGAAGCCATTATCTCCACATTATACATGTGGAACTGTGGTGGAACAGAGAAATTAGTGGTTCACTACAAACCATCCACTGAGCTCATGGTTGAGTTGAGATTGGAGTTGTGGGCTTCCTGGCTGAAAACCTTGGCTACCACTCCAGTTCAGGTAACATACAGGCGTTAAATTCGTTCCAAGTTTGATATACAAGTGTGTGCATCAGAAAAATACATTGGGCCCCTAGAGATTTAGGTAAATTTAGGACTACCCCCAAATCATAAACCTGGAGTGCATGTCTATCTTTGAGGGCCATTAACTACTACATGAACACACAGATACTGATTAGAAACGAATAGCAGATCACCAATAAACAGACTATTGGTTTGTTTCCCCTCTATATGCTATGCAAATTTACCCAATATGGCTACAGATGTAGCAGTGGTGAGCGGGCTTTGAAAACAGTTCTTTTACTGGCTTTTAATGGTGCCAGATGTCCATGTGGCAAGGAAGAAGGGAGGAGTGTGATCAAACTGTGAATTGGACCCTGTGGAGTACAAGCTTAATCCTCAGAGCTCTGCCAAAATCTCATTCCTTTACATGGTACCACCTGTATTATTATCCCTCAGCTAAAATTGAAGGATGCTGTGGTTCCCCCCCCTCCAAATGTCATAATTCCTTTGCCATCTGTTTAATGTGAAGCTAACATTGTATAGACTTATGCTTATTTCCCCCCTGAGTGTAAAATCATTAGGCAAATGCACAAGAAAACCACTTTCTGGTTTATTTCATGGGTGGTCTTTTACTCCAAATAATAATTCTTTAAAACACACAAACACATAAACAAACTTTTAATCTACAGAGTGAGAGAAGACTCTTATTCATCCTCTCACCAGTGAACAATTATCAGCTTACCTATATTGTTTGTTACTAAGTATTGCCATTTGGGGAATATTAATAGGAGAATGTATTTATGGGTGTTGAGCCCAATAAGCACACACATGTTGATGATGAGAAAACAAGATGCTATACCATATCACTTTGAAATAATCTTTCAAGATTCCCTCTGCTACCGAACCATGTCTACCTCACAGCTTCTTTAGCATGCATTCAGTAAAGGGTTTCTATGAAGCCTGTTATACATTTTCCTTCTGAAATGGAACCTGACACTAGTGCCATCCCTTTAGTATTGCTCTCTGCTGCCAACTATTTTACTGTAAATACATGCAAATCAAGTAGTCCCATTCCATTTTTTTAAAACAACAACAACAACAACAACCACATCCAAACCACTTCTTCATTTCCCCAGTTCACATGTATTTTCTCAGCCAAGTTTGCAAATAGAAACTGAATAAACAGAAGGGAACATCAGAATAAATATAACCTGGGTTGCATCTGGAGCTTAGAGGAATGTAATTGCATTATGGTAATGAAAAATATTGTAGGCTGAAGCAGCAGCAGCAGCAACTTTGGAGGTCCACTTGTGTAGTGCCTAACTGGGACACATGTGTCAAAATGCCAATACATAGATTCATAAATAATTTCATTATTTGTTTCAACTGGTTATGGTGTATTTCCACCAAGGCATGCTTTCTCAGCAGCAACAAAAAAAAGAGTACAAGAGATAAAGAAACGATATAATAAATAAGATACGTAAGTAAAATTCAGGATCACTGAATTCCTATCTAGCTAATAGTAGTATGATTAAACATTTTATAATCCATTATATCCCTTTTTGATCACTGAGGTTCCTTTCCAGCTGAGGTCAGACAGGCCCCTCTCCTTGTTGAACATCCAACACCTACTAAATACATTTGTTTTTTAATTCCAGCAGCCAGATTAACTGAATTCTGATTTTTTTTTTTAGTCTTTATCTTTATTGTATCAAGTTACTTGTACACCACTTAGATATACTGTACATTGTCTTAAGTTAATAAATAAATTTTCTTAAACAAATGCATTAATCTCCACTATGACAGTATAGCTTACCCACCTGCAGCAATCTTCACCTTATCTTGGCTCTCCTTAGATCTCCCAGGTCTTGATTTCACAACACCTCCACCCTCCACAGGGGGGAATTCCCTAGGTAGTGTGTCTCATAGTGAAAATATGCAGGTTGCAGATCAAAGTTCTCCTAAGCCGCACCCTAAATCTAGCATCAGGATGCAAATTTCACCACTTTTTTTTAACCATTCACCAAATTTGTGCAGTGAGAAAGCCCCATCCTGAGATTATGAGAGATTGCTACCAATCAATGTTATTTAAACTGCTATGGCGACTGCCATCTGAAAACCAAGCAAAGTCTCATTTGAATGTCTGCCGCCTCCTTCCGCATTCTATTTTAAGACTGTGACTAGATGCAGACTCCATCCCTGGCTCCAACAACACCAGTTAAATATTTTTCTCCCCTTTCCTCCAATACACACCTTGTTTAGTTTAACATACAGCCCGATGAAGACAACTGCAAGTCTTGCAAACTATTTTGTACTATGTTGGTTCAGACCTAGTGGGTGTTGCCCTAATGTGGATTGCCCTAATGTGGATTGTGAAACATGAAAACCTGCATCACATGTGTACGAGAGTCTAACATAGTAGTAGCAAAATAAAATGGAAGGAAGGAGAGAGAGAGAGAGAGAGAGAGAGAGAGAGAGAGAGAGAGAGAGAGAGATGACATAGACCAGGCACGTACAACAGGTAGATCGTGATCTACCAGTTGATCACTGGATGTCTGTGGTAGATCACCGGTAGATCACTGGCTCCCCCCAAATAAGCTCAACAAGTTTGGCTCCCCTAAAAAAAGCTCAACAACTTTGACCTGAACCCCCCAAAAGGGGGTAGATCGCTGCCAGCCTTTAACTCTGCGAGTAGATCGCAGTCTCTTGGGAGTTGGCCACCCCGGACATAGACCATGGGTAGGCAAACTAAGGCCTGGGGGCTGGATCTGGCCCAATTGCCTTCTAAATCCGGCCCGTGGACAGTCTGGGAATCAGTGTGTTTTTACATGAGTAGAATGTGTGCCTTTATTTAAAATGCATCTCTGGATTATTTGTGGGGCATAGAAATTCGTTATTTTTCCCCTTTTAAAATATAGTCTGCCCCCTCACAAGGTCGGAGGGATAGTGGACTGGCCCCCTGCTGAAAAAGTTTTCTGACCCCTGACATATACATTTATTGTAACCTATGTTGATATGCTTAAGAAGCTACTTGCCTCTGCCAAACTTAGTGCTGCTCTGCATTGGAAATCCATGACAGTATCAACTGTGTTACACTGGCTTAAAAGGCCATTCAGTCTACTATTATGTTAAAAAAAAACAAAAAAAAAAAAAAACACTTAACTGAGCAATGTGTAGTCAGAAGCATGGAAATGAAAAACTGTTTCATTAAATTAAAAATCTGCTGACCGTTTGATTCATCTACAGAGAAATACTCTGTGTTTGGGAATGGGGAAAGTGGTAATCTTGAACAAGGTACAAACATTATATAGTTATTGCATGGCAGCTTGTGGGATCCAATATTGACGTCTATGCTTTGCTTGCACCTCAGAAAGTTTTCAGTTAAAAGGGGGGGGGGGCTTAAAAAAATAAGAACAGCATAAGAACAGCCTGCTGAATCAGGCCATGGCATCCTGTTCTCACAGCCTGTGAGACCCAAGCAAAAGATCATTCTCCCCTCCTGTAGTTCCCAGTAACTTAATTCAGAAGCATCACTGCAGCTGACTGTGGAGGCAGGGCATGGCAGAGCCGTCATGGCTAGGTGTGTCATTGATAGCTTTGCCCTCCATGAATTTATCCAATCTTTTTTCAAAGCCATCCAAGTTGGTGGCCATCACTGTCTCCTGTGGGATTGAGTTCCATAGTCTAGCTATGCACTTTTATCTGCCCTGCATCTTGTAATAGATGCAGGGAGAAAAACTTTTCTCTATCCACTTTCTCCTTGCCATGCACAATGTTTTAAACTTACGTCAAGTCACCTTTTACTTGCTTATTCTCCCAAAACTAAAAAGTCCCAAGAGCTGCCTTCATAGGAGAGTTGATCCATACCTTAATAAATTGCCCTTTTCTGAACCTTCTTCAATTTTGATTTATCTCATTTTAGCAACAGCTAAAACAGTTTGCTTGGAGGATGATCTGTCATGCATAGGAGACTCCGTATGGATTTTGCTGGGCATGGAATCAAAGAGTTTTGGAGTTGGAAGTTCCCTTTGAGGCCATGTAGTCCAAGCTTCTGTGCAACACAAGGTCTACAGTGCAGGATACACAAAAAGAAGAGCTCAGTCAGTAGAGTGTCACGTTCTTTATCTCAGGGTCGTGAGTTCGAGCCCCACATTGCTTGTGAGCTTCCAGAATCACATGGTCAGCTGCTGTTGGAGACAGAATGTGGAATAAATGGGTCTTTTTTGTACTAATGCAACAAGGCTTTTTTAGTATTCTGAAAAAAAAGTTTGTTTGTGTGCATTGTTTTGCTGCTGCTTGCTGTTTGCATTCCTTGATCTTATAATTCAAATGAAGAAACAATGTTGGGATATTTGGCCCTTCGATTAATCTGATTGGCTGAGCACATTTAGCAGTCTGTAAAAACAGATCAAAGAATGCAGGAATCTGTCAGGGTATTTTATGTCCAACCTCCTTAGAGCTTTTTTCCCATCCTTCCCAAACAAGAAGGGTGGAGGTGGGGTTGGTGCGGGGGGAGAGGGAAGCAAGAAGTCAACCCCAGAAATTCAGAATGGCAGAGTGCAGTTCTCTTCAGTCCTGCCCTTTCAACCTTTCTAACTGACGGGGGTGTCAACAGCGATAAGCAAGAGGAAAAACGATGGCTGGCACTGAGAGAGTTCAGGCTGGGACAGTTTGATCTCTCCCAGAGCTCTCTCGGCACTTGAAGATCACTGCTTTTGACACATTTCTCCAGCTGCTGAATGAGAGGATTTACTTGGGTGAAATTTAGGCCCGAGGGGGACGTGAAAATCATATTCATAATTTGAAGTGACATGTGATTCGGGATTAAAAAGCTGCCTGGCAGAGAAAAGAGCTGAGGTTATCCTTTTGAGCTGTGCTAATGCAGAAAACTGCCTTTTTAATCCTGTTTTTAAAAGGCCTAGAAGGTTTCCAGCTGGGGCAGTTGGAATCGAAAGAAGAGGTGGAGATGAGGAATCCCTTTTAATGTTTGGGGTGGGGAGGAAATCTACTGTAGGTTTTCTTTTCTCTCTCTCCCCCCCCCTTTTCTGAAATGGCAAGCTGCAAAGCATTAATTGAACATTCTGGATCTCGCCCATCAATTCTTGTGTGTGGCAATTTGAGGCACTTTCAATCAAGGGAGTATTGGCAACTAGGCAGGCTGCTGAAATGCTAAAAAGAGGAATTACTAAAGAGGGAAGCACTCAGGCCAAAAAAAAAAAAAAGGCTGGTGGGCTCTTTTGCTGATAAAAATATTCCATCAAAAGAGATAATTCAATCTACATTTTGCTTTGCGAGACGACAGTTCAGGGATCAGGGGGTACTCCTAGATTAGCTGTCGTGTCAGATTTTTATGTTCTTCACTGCCAAGATGTAACAAATCTTCATACTCTTCCTTCCCAAACATCTATGTTATAACTGAGAATTATGTCTATTCATTTGTTTCTCTTCGATGGTGAGCATGCAGAATTGCATATGCATGTCCACAATAGACACGATCTGCTTCTTGGGGGATGAAGGGAGAGAATAGTGGGTCACCATGAGAGAGGATTTTGCAATGCAGCTGGATCAAGGATTGTGAAATAGCCATGATCAGCTTCTCCTGACAGGCATTCGGAGATTGAATTAAGAAGGTGTATCTAGGTGAAGAGATGCACAGGTATAATAGTGCAGATGTGCTGAGGAAGGAAGGGAAAACGAAAGAAAGAAACTGCTGGGCTTTGGATGTTAACTTTGGTTTTGAACAGTCACCAGTAGTTATTTGGTTTTCTCCATACTGTTTCTCTCTTCCTGTTTGATTAACTGGATTGTTTTAACATTTGTTTATATTCCCTGCTCATTTCACGTTACTTCATTTTATATTGTTGCCGAGGTTAATAGAGAAAAAGCCCACCAACATCACTTTCCGCCTTGACTGTGGCTAGTCAGCAGGGATTTGGATGTGGTGCTCCACCAAGGAATCTCCCAACCGTCGCCACGTTAAGATTGGGATCATTAATCAAGATCAGAAGTCCATTCAGTTACTCATTGTAGAAAAGCAATTTTTGTTTCATCATTGCTCAACACAATTTTTACAACTTTTTTTTCAGTTAAGGAAACCTAACATTATTGGTAGAGTGCCTAAAGGGAACAAAAAGATTAAGAAAAAGTCAAATGGAAATCTGAAAAGATGTTCAAATTGCCTAAATGGGCTGTTGAGTTCTGCATTGGAAGCAGTGCATTCATTTCTGGACATTTCCCAAGCTTATTGTTAGCACATCATTATGAATGTGGAATTTAGAAAGGCCATGCTGTCTCGTTTTCATGTTGTCTTATTTTCATATCTTACAATATATATATATATATAGCAAATAAATCTTCATAAGAAAAATAAAATAACTGTATCTATCTATATGTTATTTTCAGATGAATTTGTAGAGGACATCATCCTGCATTGCATTGGTGGTATATGCAATGAATTTCATCACCTCACATTTCCTTTTTTGACATATCTGAATTTTCAGGTCAGTACAAAGGCAGTCAACTCAAAGAATGTCACCGGAAGGGCAACAGAAATAGCTGGAAACCTGACATATAATACATTCCCCAGGAAACCCCATACCAACTTAGATCATATTTACTCATAGGTGAGGAGCAACATGCTGGAATATTTGTAGGACATCAATGAACCTCAGCAGTCCTTCAGATTACAAGAGCCAAAATATGGCAGTGACTGTGGTTTCACTATGTGCAATGTAGCTATTCTTCTGACAATGAGAGAGCAAAGAAATGAAGGTGGCTATCCTATGGACATATGCGGGTGGCGCTGTGGTCTAAACCACTGAGCCTAAGGCTTGCCGATCGGAAGGTCAGCAGTTCAAATCCCCACAAAGGGGTGAGCTCTCGTTGCTCGGCCCCAGCTCCTACCAACCTAGCAGTTCAAAAGCATGCCAGTGCAAGTAGATAAATAGGTACCACTCTGGCTGGAAGGTAAACGGCATTTCCGTGTGCTGCTCTGGTTTCGGCAGAAGCGGCTTAGTCATGCTGGTCACATGACCTGGAAAAACTGTCTGTGGACAAATGCCGGCTCCCTCGGCCAGTAAAGCGAGATGAGCGCCGCAACCCCAGAGTCATTCGCGACTGGACTTAACTGTCAGGGGTCCTTTACCTTTACCTTTATCCTATGGACACTTACCTGGGAATAGGTCCCACTGAACTCAAGGCATCTTACTTCTAAGTAGACATGCATAGAATTGCACTGTGTTAATATTATCTCAAATCAAAGCTAAAACAAAAGTTCCTAGAACATTTCAAGTGAGGAGGAACTCGCCATCTCAGTTCACTTGGAATTTTGCCTTAAGCTAAAGTTAGGTGTCAGCTCTATGGGTAATAAGTAGGCATTTCTTCATAAATGTATGGCCACAAGTCTGCATTTGACAAAATAACAAGGAATGCAGGGAGAAGGTGAATGAAGGGATTTTTTTCCTGACTGGGAGGGAATCCTCCCTAAAGCTTAACTGCTTCTGTACATGCAAATTCTCACATGCAAATGCCCTTCTGTGAGTTTCAACATCAGTTTTGGATGCCATGTCCAATTCCTGAAAGAAAGAAAAAGCTAAGGCTTGGATTACAAGTTGGATCTTCGCACATGTCCTGTAATTCTTTTGTTATCCTTTCATTTCAGCAACAAACCAAATCAACATGCCGGATGACATTTGGATTTCCCCTTAAAAAAAATAATCTCACAATTCTGCAGTGTTTGCTGAACTATAAAGGCAGTTAAAAAATCCCAAATGCCTGCCCGAAACCTTGGAGAGCAACTGCCAACCAGTGTCAAAAATGCTAAACTAGTTGGACCAATTATCTGTCTGGTTATAAGGCAGTGTCTTACATTCTTATGCTCCCGTTAATCTGTCTCTTGTAATGTGTGCATAATGTACCTGTATTGTGTGCCTTAGTGGATTCTGCCACATTACAGGAAATGCAAGTACATAAAAGGCCTGTGGGTGCCTCATGTGACCTGGTCAGCTGACCTATAGGAAGAGTGTTAGCTTTGGGTTATGGTCAGGGCAGTACTTGGTAAGAAGCTGTCTTATCCTGTTGAGCTTAAGTCTTCATGTGAGGAGAGAGGTGCCAGTGAGATATCCTGAGCTTCCATGATGCTCGTGGAAGGAGGTGAAGTTTATAATCCAGGAGATCTCTAGGGCAAATACAATGTATATCAGTAATGGCCCATGTGGTGAGAGGTGGAGCTGCTCTCCTGACCCTGATGTCAATCAAGCTTACCTAGACAAGGCTGGGGAGGGACAGGGCAACAGCAAGGTGGGGCTCATAGAGGCATGCCAGTAGAGCAATCCATCTCTCCTTCTGGTACAGACCTGACTTTGTCACCACCCTCCTCCGCTTCACCCCTGTCCCATCTAGGTACAGTGGTACCTTGGTTTTCGAACATCTCCATTGACAAACTCTGTTTTAGAATGCCGTAAACCCAGAAGTAAATGCTTCGGTTTTCTAACATTCCTCGGAAGTCGAACATGCCAAGCGGCTTCTGCCGAGTGCAAGATCCTGAGACCTATTTGTCAGCTATTGAGTTTTCAGTTTTTGAACATTTCAGAACTCAAACAGTCTTCCGGAACAGATTACGTTTGAAAACCGAGGTACCACTCTATTCTGAAACAGCACTTGACTACTTTCCCCCACCACACAGGTAACTACCGATACCCACAGTCAAGATCTGCAGAAACGAAAAGGTTTCATTCACAAATCTGTTGTACCAGAAATGACCGATCTTGTTGTGGAAAGTGAATTAGCAGATGGTACCTCCAACAAAAGGAATTCCCCTTTATACTAAGGCTTGTACTAAGCATGGTGTGTCTGTGGTTCATGCAGTTTTCTGTTGCTTGTGTGGTGTGCCCTTTGTAAGGGCAAGACTTTGGTATCGTTGGCACATCCATTTCCTAAACCTTTGGACTGTATTTTCCAAAACAGCCTAGTAGTAGTCATAACCATGTCCAATTAAAGGTCAGCCATTATCGGCCATGGATCTGTGTTCACCCTGGCAGAAATGAGTATGTGGCTGACCTGCTTTTCCAACTGCACTAGGCTGCCAAAATCAGATAATACATTGTGTCCAAAGCCACAGAACCATGATGGCTAATCTCCAGATGTTCCAAAGTCATAAGCCAGAACCCTCAAGTTCATGACATTGGTTTTCAGTTCAGGAGATGTCAAACCAGACTGCACAGTTTCTAAAATATATTGGTCATCCCTCTGTCATATACATCAGACTTTCTTATGGAAGAAAATGTTAGACGTGTACATACCAGGGAAATACTGGTTGCTGTTTGGGTTTACTACTAAGAATCTCCTCTCAACTTCAGGCAGATGAGACAGATTATTTGGATCTGTAAAAACCATGAACAAAATCCTCACCATACTTCAGTTCCCAATATTTTATGGGGGGGGAACCAGATTAGTTACACCAATTAGAAAGGTGTATACATCCTTCATATAAGAGATATAACCTAGGGTACAATCCAAACCCCTGATCTGCAAAGCTGGAGGTTGGCAGTTGGATGGGGTAGGGGTGCAGGATCTGACTCTGACCAGCCCAGAACTATTCTGCCAGCTTCTGCCCATGTTCTGTCTATGAAAGTGGGGAGTGAGCAGAAGTACTGCTGGTGGTGGCAGCCCATGGAAATCCCTCATATGGGATGTTCTGGAGGCAGGGAGGCACTAAACTGGCCCAGGAGCCTCTGGTCCCTAACCAAGTTCCACTGCATTAACTTGGTAGCATTGTGCCCTGTTGCCTGCCTCTTAACTTCTGCTGTGTCCAGCATGACTGATAGGACTGCAGATGCAGTGGCGGCTCCACCCCTCCATCGCATCCCACCGCTGCTCAGCTGGAGTTTGATTTGCTTTGTTAATTGTCAGTCTGTTGTGTGAAAAACAATCAATGTGGCATGTCAAGTTAAAGACAAACACATTCAATTTGTGTTGCAAGATTTTGTGGGCTACTTCACACATTTGATGATGTAGTAGGGTCTTGCCTGTGGAAACCTGTGCCATGATAAATTCATTTGTTTTTCAGATGGTTCAAGGACAGCCAGTATCTTGGGCAGAATCCAATTTAGCACTAAGTCTCTTGTCCCATCGGTGCAAGGATTCCTCCTTGCCCAATAGAACACTCTTCCCTTCTCTTTCTGCACCCTCTGTAAATCTGCAGAAAATTTGGGGGAGGTGCAGGGTGCAAATGGGGGAGGACAAGTCCCATTGTGCAAGGAGAAGACCTTATGCTGATGGGATGCAGTAATTGAATGTTGCCCCCTTGTTTTGGTCCATATTAGTTCATGCTTTTATTTCCCTCTGCCCAACAGTGCAACCCGCAATTGGAGAATATTTGCTGTTTGTAGCACAGTGTGGCTGTTTGATCTGACATAGAGCACAGGAATACTTGTCAGAAATGATGCTAAACTCTCTCACTCTTGCTTTCTCATTGAATGAAAGCACCTCGAGATAAGCTAGATAGTTACCGTTGTCCACAAAGTTACAAACTTGTCTGCTGGACAGTAATTCTCATCAAGCATTCTCCCTCCTTTTTGAAATAATATCCATCTTTTACAGTCTCAACTTGAAACCTGTTTTACCAGGCTAGGCTGCTTTGCTTCACTCCTACCCCCTGCACTTAATCTCCATGCAGCCTCTATTCCACATGTTTTTGTTTGCTTAAGGCCTCAGGCAGCCATAATTACAAAATTTAGGGGAAAATCTGAAATGACCCCAAAGGTCTTTCTCAAACAGAAATCATTTGTCATAATGAGCCTGCCCGTGACCTGCTGACCTTTGGAGCTCAATTAATTTCACACAGGAATAGTGGTCACAGCCTCTAACCCCTCCTGCTAGAGAAATTCCCATTAAATGGGAGTGGGATTTTCTCCCACTACTTGGAAACTTAGGAGAGTGAGCACTGACATTGGTACCACTCTGAAAAGGTAAAGGAAAAGATACAGAGGCATTTGATTTCCTAATACCCTTAAGCAATGAGGAAACTGGGAAAGAAATTTGTCAATTTCGTTTTCTCCCGTGTTCTCCTTGTTCTAGTCTTAAGTTTGGTTTTCCACATCAGTCTGCAATTAAAGAGCAAAAATCTACAAGAAAATTCAATTTAGTGTGAACTTTTCCTAGTATACACATATTGCATGCACTTTCGCTCAATAAACACATTTCCCCATAACAATTTCCCCTAATATATTGTATGCTTTTAATTTCTGCTATGATATGCATACTTATATGCCCAGTTTACCCTAGTATATTTATTTTTATACACATTACTAGACTGGAGAACTGCAATGCAGAATCTGTGGAATTACAAATTTTGCAGGATAGTTGTCTTTCGGTTTGCATTGTTTCGGAAAGTATGACATCATTAGGTTCAGCTTTAAAGGCACACTGAATCAAATTTCTCCCTCATCCCTAATCTTGAATATAATGGAGTACTTAAGGTAGAAAAGAACTTCTTTAGTACAGTGTGCCCATAACCTCTCACTATAAACAGGGTTCCTTGGTCTGGGTAGCTGCAGAAAAATAAAATAAAATAAAATGTGTGCTAGCCCGAAACCAAGGGTGGAAATTGTGGGACATCTATTCACACCAGTTCCTTGGCCTAACTTCATGTGGCCGCTGGTCTCATTTCCAAAACCTTCTGTAAGCTACCAGTTTAGACCTCAAACAAGAATGGTTTGTCTCTTCCTCTTGTATTGCTGGGTAGCTCCTTGTTTGTGGAATGCTCTCCAAAGGGAGGCTCACCTGGCACCATCATTATGTATCTTTAGGCACCAGGTAAAAACACTCCTCTTCTCCTAGTCCTTTTAAACTCTCTCTCTCTCTCTCTCTCTCTCTCTCTCTCTCTCTCTCTCTGTTATTGTTTCATTTGTTATTGTGTTATGTTTTTTGTGTTTTTATACCATAAGCCACCCTGTGATCCTTGGATGAAGGGTGACATAGAAATTTAATTAATAAAAATAGATAAAAATAAGATGGAAATGGTAGGACACTGAGGTCCAGCACTGAGGGCCTTCTGGCAGTTCCCTCACTGAGAGAAGCCAAGTTACAGGGAACGAAGCAGAGGACCTTCTCAGTAGTGGCACCCGACCTGTGGAACGACCTCCCATCAGATGTCAAAGAGAACAACAACTATCTGAATTTTAGAAGACATCTGAAGGCAGCCCTGTTTAGGGAAGCTTTTAATGTCTGACGGTCTACTGTATTTTAATATGTTGTTGGAAGCTGTCTTGAGTGGCTGGGGAACCCCAGCCAGATGGGTGGGTTATAAATAAATTATTATTATTATTATTATTATTATTATTATTATTATTATTACAGGTGGCAGAAAGGAAAGAGATAGAGAAAATGGGTGGTTCCACCTATTGTGTCCTTTGGCACTGCTCATCACATGCAGACCCTCACTCCCACCCATATACATTGAGTTAGAAGTTTTTCTCCACCCGGTCGACAGGCGAGCCAACCCCCACGCCAGATTCCCTGCTAGTGGCAGCCAGTTGTAAATCTTGAAATTTGGTGTTCAGGGGTGAGGAGGGGCAGATCTGGTCCAGCAAAGGTTCTTCTGGTGGGAGCCCTGATCCAGGACTCTGCACTAGACCAGTCTACCAGCTGGCATCAGCAGCGGAGCATATGCCTGCGGTGCCCAGGGCGGGAAGAAGAAGAAGAAGAAGAGTTTGGATTTGATATCCCGCTTTTCACTACCTGAAGGAGTCTCAAAGCAGCTAACATTCTCCTTTCCCTTCCTCCCCCACAACAAACACTCTGTGAGGTGAGTGGGGCTGAGAGACTTCAGAGAAGTGTGACTAGCCCAAGGTCACCCAGCAGCTGCATGTGGAGGAGTGGAGACGCGAACCCGGTTCCCCAGATAACGAGTCTACCGCTCTTAACCACTACACCACACTGGCTCCTGACATGCTCCTGAGGGGGGCAGGGTTGGTGCCCTCCTAGGCATGGATAGTCACTCAGGTGCATGGAGCGGCACACGTGTCCTGCAGCCGGGGTTGAGCAAGCCACCAATGGTGGACATTCGGCGCACTGCCCACCCGCGTCTCCCAAGCCTCCCCCAAGCTGTCAAAACGAAGGGGGAAGGGGAGATTGCCACCAGCAAAGTGGCACAGCTCCCCCTTCCCCTGACAGCTTGGGGTAGGCTTGGTAGTTGCGAAGACACCCCCCCCCCCAACGAAGACATCCGGGGTGATCCGCCCCCCCCTTCCTCCACTCCTGGCTGGCATAGCAAAAATACGATATTATCCTGCACCTCCTTCCACCCAGGCAGCGTGAGCAGTGGGGCTGCAGATATGGCAATGGCTCCACTGCTCTGTAAAACTGCATAACCCTCTCAGGCTTAGGATTCTAGCACTACTGCATCAAACTGTTGAATCTGCCTGTGTTCTAGCAAGAAACCATGACACAGGCCCAGAGAAAAGAAGCGAACCTTTTCTGTAGGAGAAGCTTTGCACTTTGGTGTCACCTTGCCGATCAATGTCTATAAATCCGCAGGGTCCTGGGTAACAGCCCTGTAATGCATTACAGGACCATGGGCTAAACTCCCTTTTTTCCTGAATAGATAGAATGCCATTCCAAGGAAATTAATCCAATGTCAGCCAAAACCAAGGAAAAGAGGAGAAGATGAAGATTCCCTCAGCCCGGGGGAAGTTTGTGTATAGCAACCAGATAGGCTTGCTAATGGGTGGAATGACAGGCGCTCCCTTCTTCCCAGTAGCTGTTACGTTTATGTGTTTTAAGTTTTAACATGCTATAGCCTGCTCTGAGTCTCTTTAGAGGCTGTCAAATCCAAGCAAATAAATGTGGGGGTTAGTGGTTGATCTGCAGAATCAGTGGGAAAGGGGTACATGTGTGAGAGAGAGCAAGGGAGGAAGCTGTTCTTTGTGTACAGTCGTACCTTGGTTTTCGAACAGCTTAGTTCCCAAATCTTTTGTCTCCCGAATGCCGCAAACCCAGAAATGACTGTTTGGTTTGCAAACTATTTTTGGAAGCCGAATGTCTGATGTGACTTCTGAGGCTTCCGATTGGCTGCAGGAGTTTCCTGCAGCCAATCAGAAGCCGTGCTTTGGTTTCTGAAAGTTTTCAAAGCCGAACGGACCTCCAGAACAGATTCCATTCGACTTCCAAGGTACAGCTGTCTTTCATGTTTGTCTATAGCTGAAACGCTGGGTCAGTATTTCACTTGGAAGCAGGCAAGAATGCAGTTTAGATTATCTGCCTGACCATCAGATATCACAGTCAGAATAAAGCAAATTGCATAGCATGATATATATATGCGCAAAATCAGGAACCTATATTCTCCTGCATAACCTTTAGGTCATATTATTTTCAAGTATAAACTCACAGATGAGGATTGAGATCAATCCATGTATATAATGTATGATGCATGACTGCCTCTGTACAGAAAGATCATCAGGTGCTATTTTTCTTCCATCTCTCGCCTAAAAAAAGCAAAAAACAAACACATGTGCCTCATTGTTATCATTCTCCCCTGATGAAATAACTTGTCACATTGTATATTCAAAACCTGACAGCATTCAGACCCACCTATTCCCTGTAACCAGCTAGAGTATTTTTATTCCTGGAGAACATGGAAGATTAAAATAATATACATCATGTGTGTATATATAATACATGATTTCTGATCACTTCTGACATTAATCTTCACTCACAAAGATGGAGAGATAAGTCACTCAAGTTTTCCCTGTGCTCACTCATGAATGTAAATGACATCATGGTGATATTGTGTAATGAAATATCATGAAACTGTATCTCCAAAGCCATGTGTGCTGTTCATTCCCCCCCCCCTCTGTGATTCAGACTGAGCTCTGGCTGTGTGCATGTTTTTAAAGCACTACCATTGCTGCAGTTTATAATAACGGGATAGAGAGAATAAAAGTTTAAAACTGTATAATTTGGTCGAGTGAGCTCTTGGAAGTGCACATTTGTGGTGTACGTAATTAAAGAGATCCAGATCTACGTGAAAAACAAGTACAGTGTGAATTCAGCTTCTGCAAGCCAGCGTTCAGAAGTAGCAATATGTAAGCTGATTAAAGTGGACTTCTTTCACTTAAACCCATTTAATCATATGGGGCTAATCTGGCAACTCCATGCATGTTTGCTTGGGAATAAGTCCCAGTTGAAATCAGTGAGATGCTTCTGAGCATATACACATTGGGATGAGGCTGCACATCTAGCTTCAGAAGTAATATGGCCTAGTGGACAGCATGGGGTATGATCTTAAAGAACTGGGGAAGGGCCATAGCAATAGAACATCTGCCTTTCCTGGAGAAAGTCCCAGGTTCAGTCCTTGCTAGCATCTCCAAGTAGGGTTGAGAGAGGCCCTGTTGGAAAGAGGCTGCTGCCAGTCAGCGTAAGCAATACTGAGCTAGATGGATAAATTTTGTTGTTGCTGTTATGCCACCATCTGACTGGGTTGCCCAAGCCACTCTGGGCGGCTTCCAACAAAATTAAACACTAAGCCAGGCATTAGGCAAACTCTGGCCCTCCAGATGTTTGGGACTACAATTCCCATCATCCCTGATCACTGGTCCTGTTAGCTAGGGATAATGGGAATTGTAGTCCCAAACATCTGGAGGGCCAGAGTTTGCCTATGCCTGCATTAAGCGCAGTAAAACATCAAACATTAAAAATGTCCCTATACAGAACTGTCTTCAGATGTCTTCTAAAAGTCAAATACTGTATATTCTTGAGTATAAGACTACTTTTTAATCCAGGAAAATCTTCTCAAAAGTCGGGGGTCGTCTTATACGCCGGGTGGAGAATCTGCGGTCGAGTATATCTCAAACTCTATATTTTAACTGGAAAAGTTGGGGGTCGTCTTATACGCCGTAAAATACAGTAGTTGTTTATTTCCTTGACATCTGATGGGAGGGCATTCCACAGGGTGGGCGCCACTACCAAGAAGGCCCTCTGCCTGGTTCCATGAAACCTTACTTCATGCAATGTGGAAACCACCAGAAGGCCCTCACAGCTGGACTAAATGATGAGGGTGGAGACGCTCCTTCAGGTATGCAGGGCCAAAGTTCTGACTTCCTATAAGGCAGCTTCCTATGTGGGTTCAGTTTAGGGTTCAAGCAGTAGTGAGCATCAGGCACCAAAAGTGAATCCATATTGTTATCCACAATACTTTGTTGGTAGGGAGCTAGTCGAACCACAGCCTATGCAACCACTCACTTTTCTGTAATCAATAAAGTTGTGGCCTAAATTCTGCCAAAAACCAAAACTAAAATTTGAGTCAAATGTAGTACTATACATCTTTACTGAGAAGTAGGTCCTATGGTGTCAAATGGTGCTTTTTCCTTAGTGTGTTTAGGATTGTGGCTTTCAGGGTTTCTTTTTTTTTCATACTTTGTAAACTTGAAGTAACCTAGAATAAAAGATTACTGGTAAGTCGCTTTAAGTAACTCTTTGCTGGTTTATAGATTTCACAATCAAAGAATAAAAGTCAGTCTGAGAACTTGATGCCTGTTCTATATTAGAAATGTTTTGACAATGTACCTGAAATAGGTTTGCCACATTTTGCCAGGTGGCTGAGACTGAAAACAATTAAATTCTAACACAGTGAAGACATTGCCCAATGCAGGATTACCCTCACAATGAGAAGCACAATGGAACACCTGAGAAACATGTCTTGAGTTGAATTCCCCAGCTCTCTTCATTGGGTACAAACTGAGGTCATTTGGGTGGCATGTATGAGAAACTAAAAGAGCAAGATAGGAGATAAGCAAGTATAAGAACATGAGAAGAATTTTCTGAATCAGGCCAAAGACCCATTTAGTCAACCATCCTGTTCTCACCGTGGTCAACTAGATGCCAGTGGGAAGCTACAGGACCTGAACACAAATAATCAAATAGCCTTCCTATGTATTTTCACACCAAGCCTAACACATTAATGGAGGAACTAAGCTTCTGTTGATGCTGGATGTAGACATTTATATTCCCCCATGAAGTGGAAAACTGGGAAAACGTAGCAGCTTCCGTTCATTTCCCCCTTATTTTTCCATATGCCCTTGTGATATGTGTGGCACACCTGGAGAATTACTTGTCAAAGTAGACGAGCAAAAGGTAGGCGAGTGTCAAGATCTTCCACAGTACTGCTCATGAGTAACAACAGCGCCTCTTTTGAAAACTGAAGCTGTTTATTAAGCATTGCTATTTACAAGCGGAGCTAGTTCAAAACATGACCGTTCAATCACTGTCAGAATCCGGAAGTACATTCCTTCGGCTCCCCGCCCAACACCAGATTTTCGACACCCTGAAATGATGTCTCCTGGGTCCTCTAGCCCCCCTGCACTGTGGCTTTGTCGGAAGCTGTGGGCTTCTGTCCGATCTTGTCTGGCTGGTGGTGCTCGGTCTTTCAGCAGTGTCACGGAGCCCTTGCTCTGCTCCCTCGCTTGGAGACAATTCCTGTGATAAGCTGGATGAGGAGGAGGAGGAGAAGAAGAAGAAGAAGAGTTTGGCTTTTCACTACCCAAAGGAGTCTCAAAGCGGCTAACATTCTCCTTTCCCTTCCTCCCCCACAACAAACACTCTGTGAGGTGAGTGGGGCTGAGAGACTTCAGAGAAGTGTGACTTGCCCAAGGTCACCCAGGAGCTGCATGTGGAGGAGCAGAGACGCAAACCCGGTTCCCCAGATTACAAGTCTACCGCTCTTAACCACTACACCACACTGGAGGAGGAGTCCGTTTGCAAAAGGGGCTCAGGTTCCCTATAGCTTCGTGAGCTGTCTTCCCTTGAAGAGCAGCTCTCCCTGCCCTGCTCCTGAGCAGGGCTTCCTCTCTCCCTCTCCTCGTGAGTAGCTGGGCTACTCCTGACAGTGAGCAACTAAGAGTGGCCAGTACTTGGAATAAAGCTCAGTAACCCTAATCTTGAATTCATTATTTTATGTATTGTTTGTGAGACATAAAGTTAAGCCTTGTTTTCCATACTGCCTTTCCGGTGCTTTTTTGAATGGATGTGTGCAAAGTAGATTGAGAAAGGTAGTATCATGCTGCCTGGGATTATGTATAATATTTCTCCATGTGGATTCTTCCAGCATTATTGACCATAGTTAGGGATGTCAGAGAATTCCGACAGAAAAAGGAGGGGAAATTGGCAGTATTTGTTTATTCATTCCATGTAAAAAACAGGAATAGATACATCAGAGATGGTACCTCCCTCTCCTTTGCATTGTGTTTTCTTTGCATTAAAATAAATTCTTTATTTCAATGCCATTTTTTGCATTGCATTAAAACAAATGATGTGGAATGACATAATGATGATGTAAATAATTATAAAATTTCACCACAGTTGAGAATAAGATGGATACTATTGTTTTCACGGGAAGCTGAATTGCAGTGGAACTAAAACAGTGCTGCATGCAACAAACCCCGGGTAGAATGGAAATCAGTGCCTTCTTATATCCCTAACCATAGCGGTGATCAGCCCCATGGGTAACATTAATGATATGATGCTTGTGTAGATTGACTACGTAAATTCAATTAAAAGTGTTGACATTCCCTCAGTTTCCATAAGACCATTTTACAGTATGGTCCCAAGATCATTGTGCAGTCCCAAAACCCAAGATCGCATTGCTACCAGAGGTTCACGCAGCATGAGACGAAAATCTCCTTTCTGCTTACCAGGCCTAAAATATATTACCACAATACAGTCATAAATAATCTGTCATGAGGGATGCATTTATTCTGAACTGGTGCAATTTATGGTGTCGTATTGTCATTTCCCCTTTATTCTCCTTTGACATTTATCAATTTTCTTCTATGTATAACTCCGATAGTGCTGATCTGGCCCAGCAATCGGAATGCAAGAGATAGATTAAATGTGCAATATGTACATTTTCAATTCATAAATGCAACTCAGCCAGCCTTGACATTCAGTGCAGCAAACTCACCCTAATGATAAAGGTACTTACAATATTGCATGAATGGCATCCCACAGCTCCCACAGTGCCCTAATGCAAAATCCAAAGTGGCACTACTTTTAAAAAATAAAATCTGTAAGTATGTATTGAAGCAAGTGCTGCCTCAGGCTCCTATCTCCTCCTCCTCCCCTCCCCTCCCATACACCTAGCTAGGAAATTATAGCCGGCGTTTATCAATGACCCTTTTATAGCAGGCAATGAAGTGCTCCTTCCCCTGACAAACAGAGTACTACCGATCTACCTTGATGAGTGACCCCCCGTGAGGTCACTTTTGACACCCTAGGCAAAGATTGATTGCAGATAGCAGGTGATGCCCTTTGGGGTGCCAGCCTGTGGGACTTGGTCAAATATTCTATGCTTCGGGCAAGTTGCGAAGTGCATCAAAGAGAGGAAGTTCAGCACCTTCTGTATGTGGAATTATACTGTCAGTGATAATATTTTAGTCTTACACTTCCTGTAGCAGAATTGATCCAATACGGTGCTGAATCCATCCCTATGAATATAGTTACTACAGTATTTGGAAATAGCAAAAAATGAAAGCTATATAATACAGTCCAGCCAAAACCTGTATACATCCCTTGAAGCACCCTCCAATGAGTGCTGCTCTCTGAATGTGGGGAGGTTCCCAATTTGTGTGGTGGTGGGGGGAGTAGGAGTGCATGCTGGGGTGAAAAGATGAACTGTGACACTGGATTGGCCCTTAGGTAACCATAGAAAGCAAACTCCATTGTAACGATGGTGGAGGTTATCTGCATTTCTCTCCCTCCTTTACTCTGATATAGTTCTAGCTAGTTAGAAAGTACATTTCCCATAAATAGCCAACAAAAGTTTCACAATTTTAGTTTACAATTAGGCCTTGTGATTCCAAATGTGGTCCGTCCGTCTCCCACTTGTTCAAGAGGATTTTTCCTGATTGATTAAAGTCCTGTCCAGGCATCCATATAAATGTGAACTGAATCAAATTTCTCTCTCATCCAAAGTCTCAGCCCCTTTCTAAGGTGATAGGAGTGTAATAGCAATGCTTTTAACCTACTTGTCTTGGCACCATTCTCAGAGGTGGATTACCCAGAATCAGTTGCATGGAAAATCCATTCCCTTTGCAAAGGCTCCAGCAAGCAGGTCAGGAAATGAACATAAATAATACCTACAGGTTGGCAGCATGCCACATGCCAGTTTGGCTGCAATTTCCTTGATGTGCAAAACACTGTTGTTGTTTTTTATCCAGCATCTTCAGCTCATTTCAGTATCCCTGTCTCTCAAAGATCTAGGCTAAAAAATATAATCAAAACTGAAACTCCCCGTTGAGTATCAGTGACTAATGGAAATGATAAAGCCAAACAGAAACAAAACAAAGCAAAACAAAATCTATGGGGGGGGGAGGCAAAGTTGAGCACAAAATATGATGCATGTGTGTGTTTTTCTACATAGTATTCTTCCCTCTCTCTGGGTTTCCTTTTACAGGAAATTTACCTATGATTTCCAAATAGAAAACAACACACTCACACCCCAATAAAACCCACTAGTGGGGAAATATTCAAGATGGGGCTCAGAAATGAACTTCAGGGACTGAAAAATGCCGTAAGTCAGGCATCCCCAACCTGCAGCCCTCCAGATGTTTTGGCCTACAACTCCCATGATCCTTAGCTAACAAGACCAGTGGTCAGGGATGATGGGAATTGTAGTCCAAAACATCTGGAGAGCTGAAGGTTGGGGGTGCCTGCCTTAACTGCTGCAGTGAAATTTTTGGGTTGCAGCCAACTAAGTTTTACTCAGAGTAGGTCCACTGAAATCAGAGGAACAATGTTGGTTATGGTCATTATTTTCAATAGATCTACTCTGAGTTGGAGTAGCACTGGCTACAACCCTTCCCCATCGCCAATTGCTTTTAAGAAGAAAGATAAAAACTCTTCCCTTGATAAAGAATTTTCTCAATAATTGTCGGGATACATACCCATCCAGATAGCTGTCTTGTCTGTGGCCATCATTCAATGGTAGAACATTTGCCTTCTATGCAAGAGGTCCCAGTTTTGTTGCCTGACATCTCTAAGCAGGGCTGGGAGAGAGCCCTGTCTGGATCCCGCAGAACTGTTTCCCTGGGTACATGGATGGGGTAGATGTGTAAGACCATAATAATGGGCTCTTGAGCTCTTGAGTGGTGGATTCAGGAACACGAAGAGGCAAAAACCATGCAGGGTTCAGCAGGATTTATTTTGAGTTACATATGTAAAGCAAAAGGCACAATCCAAAAGTTGGACTGAGCACTGAGAGACTGGCGCGTACTCCTTATAAAGACAATACAGAAACCGAAAATAGAAACCGAAAATTGGCTCAAGGTTCACATGTTCCCTAGGAGGGTAACCTCCCTAGCCTCCCCAGTCTGGGAATGTGTACCTGGCGAGCTTTGAATATACTTGGCAGGCTTCCCAGAAATATAGCAACATCACCTAGCTTGTGAGCACACAGATCCGCTATTGTATGCTGAAGGTTGAACCTATTCATAAGGCATGTGTGTGTGCCTAATCAGCAAGAAAGCATAACTTCAGTTAACCGGCAATAATACTTGTTGCATTAGATAGGAAATACAAAAGCATAAATCAATAATACCCATGCAGGGGGATGAGTCTACTAACTAGGAAATACCTTACATCTTAATGGACTGAATATAATGTTAATACAGCAAACAGGAGCCAACTCCAGCTGCATTCCTCCCGGCTGTTCAGAAAGCGCATACATCCCGTCCAAGGCTGAGAGCCCCCCCTTGCTCACACAACTCAGAGCTGCCCCTCTCCCAAAGACCCATAGGAACAATACACAAATATAAATCAATACATACCAATACATGTAATGGATACACAACTCCAACAAGCCTGATGCCTCCAGTATGATCAATCAACAAGACCAGCTCTTAAGCCCATTAAAGGCTAACCACAATTAACGGCACATTCCTTAAAATGGGCTTTCCGTCCCCCTCTCTCGTGATGGTGTTTCTATGGTAACAGCCAAGGTGCTATTTCAAAACCTTGAAGCTGCTGGCTAGTTTTGGCTGATTTCCCAGAAATAGTTGAAGAAGCAACATTAGGCACATTCCTTTTCCAAGGTCTCTGCCTCTAAGAGACTGTCTCTCTTAATATTCAGCAATACAGAAAAATTATATTTTAAACAGGTTAGAAAAGCAATTAAGGCATTTATAATCAATATGGGATATTTAGCTATTTGAACTGTCCCCTTCATTCCCTCCTTTTCTCTTCAGACAACTCGGACTTCACAGTACGAGTTCGTCTGACGAATCCTCCTGAGCCAAACTGCGATACAGGGTCATTTTATAGGGATCAGTTATCCTTTGCACAGAATCAGAAATATACTTTTGGACACATTGGGCTAAACAAGGGGCCATGTAAATTGATAACAAAATAACAAACAGATATGGTCCTCGGCCATGGAGACCAATTGTGAGCCACTATCATGTAGCATCTCCTCTCCATTTATAGGGGTAGTAACATCATTAACTCTTCCGCAATGGTATGCATGTTCGTATTTAAAGCAGTCAGGTTCAATGGGATGGGTATCAAAGGCATTTTTCACCTTTTGCATCTATGGGGCCTGACATGCGTACCAAGCAATTTCCCTTCGGGTCCCTCCCCGCAACCTACGCTCCTGTAGGTGCTTCAATAGGAAAAGAAATACCACCACCATGTAAAGTATAGTTAACATGATGCTAACACCTAGAAAACTCAGTGTATTCTCTCTTTGCGTGGTGTTCTCGTGGGGCGTCATTTCTCTGCTCTCCACCTTTGGGGATCAACGTATAGGCCACACGTACCACAGGAAGATTTCCTGCTGTTGGAAGTATTCCAAGCAGCTTAACTACTGTTTCTTCCTGACCCTGGGTTCCTGGAACCTCCACCTGAGGGAGTGACCCTTCCATTTATTGACGAGGGGAAACTGACTTGCACCGTACACACCTCCTTTCTAATTCCTGACTCAGATGGTCCTGGTATATCACTTGGCCCCTGTGGCTATAGCGATTACTGTAGAGCAATACACCTCGTGTGTGATGCCCACCTTCCGGATTAGGAGGAACGGTCTATGGACCCACTCCTATTCCCCAGTGGCCCTATAGGCCCTGCTTTGACTGGTTGGACAAACCAATGGTAGCACTGTCCTGCTGTCCAACTGTCCTGATACCGTTCAGCTGCTGATGTTTCCCAGTTTCTTCTGCCGTGCGTAGAGGTGCCAGCTTCCCGGGTGTGGCACCAGCAGGGCTGTCGTCTCGCGGACATCGAGAAATAATCAGGAATCACTGTCCAATCTGCTTCAACTTCCTTCACACGCGGACGGTGGACCCACGGGATGGTACCGGTAGCTTTCACTGTCGTTGGAATAGACAGGAGAACAGTACGCTGCCCTCGCCAGGCCTCGCAGAATGGGGCGGTATGTTGACCCACACTCGGCTCCTGGTTCGATAGCGGCAACGGTTCCACCAGCACACAAGGCGTTCTAGCCTGGGTCCACCTGTTCAAAGACAAAATCTGAGACAGTGATTGCACATCATGCTCAATATCTATAACATTTCTCGAAACAGCTGAAACCATTTCCGTTGTTTCTTCAGCACAGGATACTTCAGCTGCTATTTCAACTCCTGAAGTTTCTTCTCTAGCTGTAATTGCTTCTGTGGTTACTTCTTGCTGCACTGGAGCTGCACAAAGTACATTTTCCTGTTGATTTTTTTTTCTTCTTCTTCTTCTCGGGGGATCCACAGTTGACTCACTTTTCACAGTGTCATCCTCTGTTAACTCGGCCTTAGTGCGTTTTGATCCCAAAGTAAGCGCATCTGCCTTGTCATTCTGCAAAGATCCTTCAGTTGCAGTTACAAGCGTGAAATCCTTCAGTTCATTACTTTCTGGAACATCAACTTCAACTTTCTTCCGTGCCTGCCCATCTCAAGGTATGGCTGGCATCTGCTACATCCATTTGGATGACATTCACTACCTTTTGATCAGGTGCCGAGACTTCAACTACTCCCCTCTCCATAGATCTCTCAGCTACAGCTTGCTCTGTTGATGTTTTTAGGGCAGGGTCATCTTCTACTTCATTCATTGAAGGCCCCTCAATAACAACTGCATAAACATCTTGCATTTCCCTCTGCTCAGGAGCTTCAGTCCTGTCACCAATTACAGAGGCTTTATCAGAATTTACCTCAACACATGTCGCAAGGGAATCTGAAGTATCTTCTACCTCAGAGTTGAAACCGACCTCATTCTCCACATTCTGCAGGATCTCCTTTAGTCCTGGCTGTACGGTGGCTGCGGCTTCCGCTTCCATAATTCTTCTGACTGTTCTGAAAAGATCTCCTTATGCACCTTCTCAGGAGGAAATTTCACTTCCACTATGCGCCCTCCTTCTCTGCAAAGACCTTCACACCAGCCTTGAGGGCTGCCTTTTTATGGGGGCTTCTGTTTTCCTTTCCTTAAGAATAATATCACCTTCTGCTGTTTCTACAGAGGATGCCATTTTCTTTGCTTTGTGGAGTCCTCTGCATCAAACGTCTTTGCAAGAACCTCGCTCCACTCTTTCCTTGGCAATCTCTACCGCAGACTCTATATCCACCTTCTCTGCAAGAACTTCTGCTTCCACCTTCACATCTGGCTTCACTGTGATGGCCTCCACACAAACAGATGCATTTGATTCTTCTGCCTTTGTGAAAGGCTCCAAGTACTCCTTTAAGTCTGCTGTCCCAGCTTCCACACTCCTTGGGAGGAACTCCATTTCCACCTTTGGACACGGCCATCCGTTTCTTTTCTCCACACATGGATCTCAGTCTCTGCATTCTGCTTGTAGACCTCCACTTCCACCTTTCTTGTGGGCAAGTCTTCTTCTACCGTCTCAGCACGGAGAGGTTCAAGTTTTTCATTTACCATTGCCTTGCCTTTGCCTTTGCCTTTGCCTTTGCCTTTCCTTTGCCTTTGCCTTTGCCTTTGCCTTTGCCTTTGCCTTTGCCTTTGCCTTTGCCTTTGCCTTTCCTTTGCCTTTGCCTTTGCCTTTGCCTTTGCCTTGGCTTTGCCTTTGCCTTTGGCTTTGCCTTTGCCTTTGCCTTTGCCATTGCCTTTGCCTTTCCTTTGCCTTTGGAAATACTGGTTTCTGATTTCAACTACAACATTCTCTGTGCTTTCTGGTAGTAAGCCAAGTGCGGCATGTTCGGCCATACCTAGGTCACTGACTTCATTTGCTGCATTCTGCACTGGAACTGCAGTTATCTTGCTTTGGATAGGTGCCTCAAACACAAAAACTTCGGCCCAGGGAGGCTCAGCTTCCTTTTGCTGCCCCATCGGCCGCCCTATTCCCTTGGGTCACAGGTTCCTTTTCCTCTCTGGTGCCCTTTGTAGTGCCTCACGGCTATCATCTCAGGGGTCCAAACGGCTCCCAACAGTTCTGCTAGCTGGTTTCGGCGTTTCACATTGCGCCCATCTGATTCCAGCCACCAACATTCTTTCCATATATCTTCATCCTCGTTAGTATGAGGAAAGCATACTCAAAGTCTGTATAGATGTTTACAGTTCGTACATTGGCCAACCATAGTACTTGGGTGAGGGCCACTAATTCAGCTGTCTGAGCTGACGTTCCCGGATCCAATGGACCTGCTTCAACTGTTTCATATCTCGCTAATCTCCTCCCATTCTGAACAAAGCTGCTTTTATCGGAGAATGAAATTTGGGCTTGGAGCTTTGTAAGAAGATCTCGACCCAACAAGGGGATGGGACACTCTGACATATTTAGGAATTGATGGGTCAGCGTTCGCCCCCAATCACGCATTCCATGGGTTGTAGAAAAGGTTTTACTTGACTGGTCCCTGTTGCCCCTGTAACTTTGATTGACTGCTGGCTGATTGCTGTAGTTGCCACTGGAACTACTGAATTCTCCATAAAATTGACCACTTGGTTCCCTATTTACATCTGGGCCATGAGTTCAGGGGAACCCTAAAGTGAACCTGGTCCTCCCTATTGCTGGTTCTCAAAACTTTGCCAGCCCCATGAGTACTGGACCTCCTTGTCCGCTATTCCATCGGTCTGTATGATAGGAGTAGCGACTTTCACTGGTTCCTCTTCTTCCTCTGGTTCCTCTTCTTCCACTGGTTCCTCTTCTTCCTCTGGTTCCTCTTCTTCCTCGGCTCGGTTCCCCTTGGTTCCAGCCTTCGCCCGTTCTCCTGTTTGGGCCATCCCTTTTCCAATCCAATGGCCTTCTCGGCTGCACAACGCACACTGGTTTCTCCCTAAACCAGTTTCCGCGCTCTCTGTCTCTTCCTTCAGTTGCACGTCCTCTTCCCTCAGTTGCACGTCCTCTTCCCTTCCTCATTTCCTCTTCTCCTTGTTGCTTCTCCCCTATAGCCAGTGCCAACATATTCAATTTCTTCTTTCTGTACTTCTCTCGTTTCCTTTCCTTTTCCTCATCTCTATTATCATATACACGCTGAGCAGTTGCTATCGTCCACTCCAATGAATGGCCTTCTAAACCACCCTTCTTCAGTATTTTCTTGCGGATATCTGGGGTTGATTGGGCTATGAAGGTAGTTTTTAATAATATCTCATTATTCCCCTCCTCTGGGTTTAGGGGTGCCCAGATTCGAAATGCCTCCTTCAGTCTTTCCAAGAACATGGCAGGACTTTCATCAGGCTTCTGGATAATTTCAGAAACTTTTGCCATATTGGTGGGCTTTCGCGCAGCCCTAATGAGCCCTTGGATCAAAGTGCTCCTATAAGATTTGAGCTTCTGTCTGGCATCTGCCTCATTGTAATCCCAGTTGGGATCTGTGGGGGGATATTGAAGCAATCTTTCTCCCTCGTCTACTTTGTCGTCTGCCAGAAGGCGACGAGCCTCAGTACGTACTCTCTGCACTTCTTCGCTTGTTTGCAATGTCTGCTGGCAATCTTCCCAAGTAGGGGTAGTATTCAGGTCAGTGGTAGAAAGTGGGATATGCTGGAAAGTACTAGTTCTGGGCAGGGGTTCCCCTTCCCGTGGGGCAGGCCCAGGCGCATCCCATGCCTGGCGGAGCGGCATTAAATTAGACGTTATTCCCTTCACTCTTTCCATTTCTTTTAGTCTCCGCTGTTCCTCATAATTTAGCACCAGCTCGCTTGTGCTCAGGAAGGCTCTTAAATACTCCTCAGATTCTTTAATTTTTATCTGAGCCAGCCTCAAAAGCCCATCAGACACACCTGCAGCAGCCTGCCACCTCTTCATGATCAGCCTAGCCCTTTGGTAATTTACTGCAGTGTCCTCTGGGGTTCTGGCATGGATGCCAGGGGTACGTGGCAAATCCTCTGGTTCTTGGTTTAACTCATGGGTGGGATACACACTTTTCTTAGGCGTTTGAAGAACTGCCTTGGGGTCTGTTGCCTCTGTCTCTCCTCCCTGTTCCTCTACTGCCCTTGGAGCCTGGCCTCGCGGCGATTGACTCGGTGGGGGTTGGAATGGAGCACTGGGAACATAAGGGGTTGTCTGCTGAACAATGTCTAAGTCTGTTCTGTCGAGATCGCTTGCTACTTGCAACTGTGCTTTCTCCCCAGAGCATGGCATTATCTTCTTTTTGCATTGTTCCTTCGGGTTCTGGTCTATACACCCTTTCCATATATTTACATATGGAATCTGATCCAAACGTGTTTGGATTACTGCTGCCCACAGTGGGTTCACTTTCACAGGATCAAAGGATCCTTCAGATGGCCATCCGGTGTCTAGTGTTGGCCAATCCACTTCACAAAGACTTCTCATCTTTTCCTTGTCTAGCTTGATACCATAGGCATTGCCTTTGTTAGCTAACTTCCAGTTGTTCAAAATGCACTGGAGCGGGGTCAGTGGGGTTGAAAAACCTCCCCCCATTTCCCGCGCCTTCAAACGTGCTTGCACACACACACACGCACCCGGGGTTCGTGGCCTGGGCAGTCTCCTGCACACAGGAATCTCACTACTTGCCAGTCCCGTCTCTGCCAAGGCAGAGATCCACACTCAGTTTTGGGTTTCCTCTACGGTCCCCCACTCATACACTCTTTACAACCACACAGGCGCCTCACACACCACCTTCCCAACCTATCTCTGGTTCCCTTCTGGACGTTTCACCTACGTCCAACCCTTTTTCCTCCTTTGGGAGCAGCGTTGGGTCACGTCTTATACCTGTGCGTGCCCACTAGCCCTCTCCCAGTTTCTAAGACATCCAAGACGTCCCAGTTCCCTTTCCTCTTTTGAGAGCAGCGTTGGGTCACGTCTTATACCTGTGCGTGCCCACTAGCCCTCTCCCAGTTTCTAAGACATCCAAGACGTCCTAGTTCCCTTCTGGGTGTTCAAAACGTCCACCCTTACCCTAGGGAGCGGCTTTCAGTTGTCTTATGGACTGATCGGGTCCACTCGTACAAACCTATGTGCCTGCCTCCCAGAAGAATGATCAATTCTTCTTTCCCTTATCCCCTCTCCCAGGGGGATTCCTTACTTACCCTTCCCGCGGGTTGCCCTTCAGCGCTGCTCCTTCTCCTGTTCCTTGTGTCTGTTCCTTCGCGGCAAGGCAGTGGCCACAGAAACGGCTTTCAGTTTCCCAGTCAAAGGTAGCCTGGCGTGCACAGAAACTTTCAAGTGTTTACAGCGACCACAAGCCAGACCAGAAAAGGCACAGACCTGCCTTCATGTCAGCATCCAACACTCAAAGAGCCCTGGCCCACCCAGGGACGCCAAATGTAAGACCATAATAATGGGCTCTTGAGCTCTTGAGTGGTGGATTCAGGAACACGAAGAGGCAAAAACCATGCAGGGTTCAGCAGGATTTATTTTGAGTTACATATGTAAAGCAAAAGGCACAATCCAAAAGTTGGACTGAGCACTGAGAGACTGGTGCGTACTCCTTATAAAGACAATACAGAAACCGAAAATAGAAACCGAAAATTGGCTCAAGGTTCACATGTTCCCTAGGAGGGTAACCTCCCTAGCCTCCCCAGTCTGGGAATGTGTACCTGGCGAGCTTTGAATATACTTGGCAGGCTTCCCAGAAATATAGCAACATCACCTAGCTTGTGAGCACACAGATCCGCTATTGTATGCTGAAGGTTGAACCTATTCATAAGGCATGTGTGTGTGCCTAATCAGCAAGAAAGCATAACTTCAGTTAACCGGCAATAATACTTGTTGCATTAGATAGGAAATACAAAAGCATAAATCAATAATACCCATGCAGGGGGATGAGTCTACTAACTAGGAAATACCTTACATCTTAATGGACTGAATATAATGTTAATACAGCAAACAGGAGCCAACTCCAGCTGCATTCCTCCCGGCTGTTCAGAAAGCGCATACATCCCGTCCAAGGCTGAGAGCCCCCCCTTGCTCACACAACTCAGAGCTGCCCCTCTCCCAAAGACCCATAGGAACAATACACAAATATAAATCAATACATACCAATACATGTAATGGATACACAACTCCAACAAGCCTGATGCCTCCAGTATGATCAATCAACAAGACCAGCTCTTAAGCCCATTAAAGGCTAACCACAATTAACGGCACATTCCTTAAAATGGGCTTTCCGTCCCCCTCTCTCGTGATGGTGTTTCTATGGTAACAGCCAAGGTGCTATTTCAAAACCTTGAAGCTGCTGGCTAGTTTTGGCTGATTTCCCAGAAATAGTTGAAGAAGCAACATTAGGCACATTCCTTTTCCAAGGTCTCTGCCTCTAAGAGACTGTCTCTCTTAATATTCAGCAATACAGAAAAATTATATTTTAAACAGGTTAGAAAAGCAATTAAGGCATTTATAATCAATATGGGATATTTAGCTATTTGAACTGTCCCCTTCAGATGGATGAACAGCTTAGTGCAAGGCAGTTTCCTGTGGTCCAAAAATCCAAAGGAATTTCAGGGTAACTGCCCAGAAACGTGTTTTCCTTGCCCCAAATGCCCTCTCCTTTCTGCTCAGAAACAAGAAAAGAAGGAGGTGCTGCCTTCATTGATTCATTAGGGTTTTTTTCCACACCAGTTTGTTGTTACCCTGAACTTATTCCACTCATGGAAGAGATGGGGACTCACTGGCCTCTACATCCAAATATCTTCCCCCCCCCCCATTGAAAGTTTAGATGAAAAGCATCCATATTCACATGCACATTTGGATGGTCACCAAAACTATGGCCATCCCAATGGGCACCTTAATTTTCTACAATTCAGTGGTTTCAATGGAAAGCACATTTGAGTCACATTCACACTATACAGTCCAAGCACTATGATACCACTTTAAACAGTCCCCCCCCCAAAAAAAAGAACTGTGGGAGCTGTAGTTAATTAAAGGTGCTGAGAGTTGTTGCAAGACCCTTATTCCCCTCCAACAGCTACAGTTCCCAGTGTGGTTTAACAGTCAAACTGTCTCCACAGGGAATTCTAGGAATCCTAGAGGCGACAGGGGTCTGTTGACAATTCTTAGCACCCTGAACAAACTTCAGTTCCCAGAATTCTTGGAGGAAGTCATGACTGGTTCAAGAGGTATCATAATGCTTTTAAATGTATGGTGTGCATGTGACCTTGGATAGGTATCCTGGTACAAGCAAGCACTGGCTTGGTTGCATTATCAATGGGAGCACACTCCTTTCCCCCTCTGTCTGAACCCTTTTAAAAACAGGTGTCAAAAATCAGGGGCTCATTTCACTGAGGCTTCTTTGAGAAACACACCTTTTTTTCCAGCTCGGCCCTGGTTCAAATAAGTTGTGGACCTTAGTAGAATTTATGGGATGTTCAGCTTACTGTCAGCACACAAGATCCCTGTGTTATTTTATTTCATTTTATTTTTATCTTGAACGGGTGCGTGAAGGGCACATAAAGGTTTATTGAGTAAAAGCCCTAAATGCTTGCAAACTTTTTACTATTCTTCCAGGACCTATAAATATTTTTTTTCCCTCAATCCCTCTCATTGAGGCAATAAAAAATTAGTGTAGAGGTTAGCTGTGGGACACTTGACATGAATCTGGCTTTCATCTCGGTTTGAGATTGCAGGAAGAAATAAGACCAAGCCAAACCCACGGGTGTCAGGGAGGTGAAACTGGCAATGTCGTGAGCATCTCTCCCAATCTCCCCACCCCTCCATGCCTGATGATGCTCGGAGATAAAAGGCCAAATATTACACAGTTGTAAAATGAGGAAACAATCTTTTTCACCTTTCACAATGTACCAAAGGTTATACATTCAAACTAAAGGTGTTAGACATTAGCTTAACAGGATGTCTGCTTTTCTACTAGTGATGTTGCTGAAGTCCATAATGATCCAGTTTAGAATGGGAATCTGGTATGCTCATAAAGCGCTCCATCAATCTGAATTGAACCCACCCCCTTCAGACAGTTTTTCTGTTTTGAATACTGTTCAAGCCAGAAACTAACTCCCCTTTCCTCACTGATCTAACTGTGGCAGTGACAAAAAGTGTTCTCTCTCTCTCTCTCTCTCTCTCTCTCTCTCTCTCTCTCTCTCTCTCTCCCCCACCCCTCTCTCTCTCTGTTGCCTGTTCCCTCCCTCTCTAAGGGATAAAGATAGCCATTTTTAGATTTCCCATTATACTGAATGGGGAACACAGACCTTCATTTTTTACTGTGCTTTAAGACTGTAGCTTAGGGCTCATCCAGACTTCATTTTGTGCTGTACTTTTAAGGCACAGGCCTGTGCTTTAAAGCTCCATGTGCAACCATTTTATTTTGTCCCCTCACTTTCCCTGAGAAAACTTTTGTTTTACTGCAAATGGCAGTCCACAGAAACCCTGTTTGCTGTTTACACTGATTCAGGGGTAAAATGCAGGTTTTTCCCAATAAAGCACTGGGGCAAAAAAATAATAAATAAATAAATAAATGCTTGGAAACAGAGCTTTAAAGCCCTGACCTGTGCCTAGAAATGCACCACAACAGGAAGTCAGGATGAGTCCTCAGAGAGCACAGAGTTATTGAGAAACAAAGTGGAGAGAAGAAGAAGAAGAAGAAGAAGAAGAAGAAGAAGAAGAAGAAGAAGAAGAAGAGGAAGAAAATACACAGATAAAAGGGGAAATACCTCCCTAGTTCCAAATACGGTTACTGAATTAACCATAGCAGGGTCAAGAAAAGCAACCAACCAAAGGAAACAGGAATTACGAAAAGGTGGGGGGGTCTGAGAAGTGACTGTGGTGCCAGGCGAGTGGACCTGAGTGAAGACTCTGGCTGGAGCCACTGCCAGAGGAAGAGGAGTGCGGAGGGAGCGCATCACCCCTGGCAGCGCGATCTGGGTGGGATGCCATCGCGGCTGCCCCCTCACCTGTGCTGGGCACCACGCCCCCTCAGGCGGTGCACCCTGCCCCCAGGATGCACGCCCCGCCCCAGGAAGCGCTCTAGCCCCGTACCCGCCTGCTCTCTGCCCCCCGGTGCCGGAGCATGAAGCTCCACCACTGGCTGGAGCCCAATCAGTTCCACCCCTTGAAGTCCTGCCTCTGGGTCTGTGATCGGCTGACATGCAGATGGGCCAATTTTGGCTCCTAACAGGCATCTTGAGAGTTTTCAGCTTCTTGCACTGGCTGTTGGTGCCCAGCACTGGGAGACAAGTGATGGTGTTGGGGCAGCACTGTGTTGCAAAAGCCATGTCACTGGTAAGAGAGTGGTACTTCGGGGAGGGGGGACCCAGTAGACTTTAGATAGATCCCTAACTCTTAAAACAACTGGCAGCATGGATTTCAAAAGGAATAAAAATGGGGTGGGAGGAGGAGCAGCAAAAGCATTACTTCACACACACACCAACCCTGCAACATTCACATTATCTGTACTCAGCAGACATTTCAGAAGGGAAGCTTTTTATAAACATGAACAGTCCACAACATCTCAAGGAAGCCTATCAGGGCATGTGATGCATTTATCTAGTAAGAACACAAAGAATCACCTCTCAGCACCTCTTCATAAAATGAAATTCCACACCCCCATTCCATTCTGACATACCAAGATACCCCTCCCCCAAATGAATGCTATGTTACTATTCATTCAACAAAACTGCTCATTTATCAGCAAAAACATCCTAGGGTCTAACTCCATGAGACCTGAAAACAATAACTTTGTGATCATTCTGATGTTTGCATGGCCGAATTGTTGAAAGGAAAATTTGATATGGAGCAGGGGTTAGAGTGAGATAGTGAAAAGGAGGAGGAGAACAAGATTGAGAATTTGAAACAGGAAAGAGATTTTGGAAACATAGAGTAAAGAACAACACACACACATTGACAGAGCTAGCGGAGAGGGAGGTAACACATGGTTGAGACCAAAAATACACATCCATTAGCTTCTTTCAAACTGTGGGTCTTAGGCCATAGAAACCTTTAAAAAAGCACTCTGAGCCAGACATCTGATGGAGCCATGAATTGTCACTTCAGGAAAGACTCCAGACGATGCAATTGAGGACACTTTGATTCTCAGATCCAACTTTCAACCCAAGGCAAGTCTGGAACTGCCACCACGGCTATCTTGCTAGTATCTGATGCTGCCATCCCAGACCCATACTGCTGCTATATTCTCATCATAAAGACACCTGCACATGTGTACACATGTATGTTAACAATGAGAAGAAGGCCACAGTGGGGGCAACACTTATGGGAACAACTGAAGTGGGAAATGAGGCTCTTGCTACTTCCTGTTGGGCTCACTTTCTAATCCCAAGGCACAGGAGCCATGAGAACATAAAGAAAGAATTGGTCATGGCCTTCATATTTATATATTTCAGGGAGAAAGGTCTAATTTTATAGTTCAGCAGTTTGCATCTGTATGGGGTGACAGTTTCATAGGGGCAACAGTAATGTATGTGAGCTGTATCTTTTGCAGTATAAAGGGTATATTTGCAAAACACCTAGCTGTTTTCTAAGAATATGCTATGAAATGTGGTTGGGTTTTTTTTTTTTTTTTTTTTCCAGAAGACCTAAGTAAGACTAGATAATAAGAGTTCTGAAAACGCTACCCTATAATTACCCATAAACATCACTACTCCTTAAACATAGCTGCTATGTGTATTTTATGCAAAAACAGTGATTTGGAACCAAAATGGAAGGGGGAAATCATATTAATAACAAAATCATACTGCTGTTCTTACAGTGCAAAAACATGGTGAAATCAAAACCGTCCATTAGAAAAATATTCGAGTTCTCGTTGAACCTGTGGGCTGGCTTTCAATGAACTGTCTATGTAGAATTCTTGCTGTGTGACACATCAGTCTTGGCTTCATGAGTTTGAAACCCCTAATCTGAAATATGCAGTAAGTTATAAATTAATTAATGGGGGGAAACACCCCCCTTTTGCTACAACCACAGTGTGAGATTTTCAAAGTTGACAGTGCTAATTACTGAGGCCCACAAACTTCCCACACTTTGTTAACTTTTAGGACAGACTTCACCAACCCAGCGCCCTCCAGGATTTTTAAACTGCAATGTCCTTCATGGTTGTGGTGCCTAGAGCTGCTGGGAACTGCTGTCCAAAACATCTGGAGAGGTTGGCAAAGGCTGTGGTAGGACATCTGATACGTCCTTCTAACTCCTTACCTTCCAGATCCTCGGTGTTGATATTCCTTTCAACATCTGCAAAACAAATCACTTCATTTTGACTCAGGGTTGGCGACTATATATAAATACGCACGCATTAGCTGGAAATACTGTTTAGGGCCCAGAAGGGAGAGCCCATATTGACTATGAAATTGTATTATTGGAATACAATATTCCAAATACAGCCTGCCCCTGCTCTTCTTTCCCCAGAGCATGGCTGAACAGCTCTGTCTAAATCAAAAGTGACTCCAGGGATCATATGTGGCAAAACAAAATCCACAGCTTTCCATAGAGGACTGCCAAAAATAACTTTGGCTTGACAAGCATATAGTTCTCAGATAGTTTGTTTCTTGAACAAGTGAAAATAGCAGTCCTGCTTTATCTCTGTAAACGATCAGCAAAGCGCCCTTACCCTATCCCTTTCTGTCCCATGGCCATTCACTTAATGGAGACGCCTTGTATCAATAGAACTGAAATACTTTGCAGGTGTTGGAAAGGAAGAGGCCGCAAATAATCGCTGCCAACAGAAGAGCGTCCACTTAATAGCAGTGGCCAGACACCAAAATCACCTCAGCGCATTCATACACAAAGAGACACCTGTATATACACATCTAGATTTGAGGAGCAATAAGATTTGCTGCTTCAAGTCCGTTCATGGAGAAAAGGCATGCTATATACACACTGGGGAATAAAGTATACAGTAATTCACGATGGGGAAGTTTTCGTACCATTATTTAAGGGACACAGATACGTTTCTCAAGCCATCCTGAAAGATGGCTTGTTGGAAAGAGATCTCTGTGCATGGATCGCTCTTTGAGTATTGACTTACGAGGGTGAAAAGGTGCTACAGAAGAGAAAGTTTTCTTACCCAGCACCTAGAGCACTAAATATGCTTAAAGAAGCTGCAGTATCTTTGAAAGTGCTGATTATCTGTTTGGAGGGGAAAGGTGACAGTCTTGGTTTATTATTATTATTATTATTATACTTCAACATCTGATCATGGACATGCAGTGGTGTTACATTTCTGGCAGTGTTGAATAAATGACATGCAGGATATAGCATTTTTGACAGGTAGCCAGATTTCAAATCTGATATCTCCTAAAAGCAAGACAATCAAGAAATGGCAATAAAGCTAATGCACCCTTGCAAACATTTGGTTGTGCTCTAAGTTAAAAAGAGGTGTTGCACATAATAATAAACAGAGTTCTATGATATTGAAATAGGAGTAATGATCTGGATGGAACAGTGACAGTATTGTTTCTTTCCCGTTAGTATAAACAGTTCTGAGGAACAAAAAACTACAGAAAGTATCTCCATGTGACCGAGCAACTCCCTACAGTCACTGGTGTCACAGTCAACATGGTCCATGCTGACCTTTAGAAGTTAGCAATATAAACTGCAAACTATGGCATCCCGTGTGGTGTTCCATAGATTGCACAAGAATGACTATTCATTAATCTTCGCTGACTCCTCCATCCAACACTCACACCCCACCCCACTTCAGCATAAATGGAAAATAAAACGGAGAGCCATCTCCCCCTCCTCATTTTGCCAACTCAAGAAGATGTTGTAATTAATTCCTGTACATTGCACCGTTACTGAGATATTTTTACACAACATTAAGCTTATTACATAACATCTTGACACATAATTAATGATCCTTCCCTAGTGTCTCTCTACGTCAATGAGCATTTGGGTGGCTTCCACTCAGCACATCATCTACAAGTGATTTTAAAGTTTGAAAGAAATGACTATTTTTGTTTCATGCCCACCAAGTGTGTGTGTGTGTGTGTGTGTGTGTGTGTGTGTTTGCAGAGCTTTTCATAAGGACTCAAAACACTTCATGGTTAATTTTATGGGAAGTAAGTGAAGAACCAATGCTCCCTCTCTCTCCTGCTCTCCTCCTGAAGCTGTGCTCTATTTGGCATTGATTTTCTCCCCCTGCCCCAAGGTTCAGATCATTTCTTTTAAGAAGACATTTAAGTCCTTAAGGTGTCCCAGATGCTATAGCAGAACCCCTCTTGGACTGTGGCACTGATCCCTGATGGAATCCATTCCTGAATCCTTTTCGTGCAGACAGCTAAGTGCCTCTTGGTCTTAGCTCTTTAGTTATAGATTTAACTCCCTCACTGAAGAAGCTAGACTGTCTCCCTCCTTGTTCCACCGACAGGTGAAGACCTTATTGTTCCAACCGGCTTTTGGGAACTGGTTGCTTTTAATGAAAGGGGTGCTGCCGTGCTGTTTTTATTGTCATTATTTGTATGTTTTAAACAGATTATAGATGATAGCTAGATATAGTTTTGATTCTATCAATGTTTAATTCTTTTTTAATGATTAAAAAAATGTTTTTTAGCATTTCTTAGTTTTCTCTGAAAGCCGCCTTGAGTCCTATCAAGGAAAAAGGCAGGGTATTAATAAATATATAATTATATCAACAACAGCAAGAGGAAGAACAGATGTCCACCCCATAGGTTTTTAATGTTTGATGTATTTATTGTGTTTTTAATATTCTATTGGGAGCCGCCCAGAGCGGCTGGGGAAACCCAGCCAGATGGGAAGGGTATTAATTATTATTATTATTATTATTATTATTATTATTATTATTATTTTAACCCACAATAAATTGGAAAGCTAAATTCTGATGCAGGGTATATCCTCTACTCTTTGAATCTTCCTTTGTAATTCACAACCTGCATAATTAGGGTTTAAAATCACAAAAGGAGTCTTCACCAGTAGAATACTTTCAGAGGGTTGCTTTTTCTTTTCCCTTCCCAATGATAGTGATGCACAAGAAGTCTTGGCAGTGCACTCGAGCTTTCCCTTCTGTGATTGTTACCATGCATAGAAACAGAATGCCAAAAGAAGTCTGCAGTGCAGCTGCTATGTTAATGCGGCATGTGTCAAGAAGATGTCCCTGATTTGAATCTGGCCACTACCATGACTATGCAAGCCACTGTTTCGCAGCCTCAGATTTCTATCTGCATTGTGGAGATCACAATGTTGAGAAACCCCGTAGAATTTTGCAAGTCTTACAAGATAACTGCATTCGAAACTCCCGTTCTAGGCACGTTTTGCGACAGGGAATTTCATTAATGCAAGCAGTTTCTGAGCTCTGGGCACAGTACAGAGCCTAATATTTCAGATTAAAACTGCCACTGCTAGGGGAAAAAGGAGAACCTTTTTCTGCCTCCCCACTTCCAGCCACTCTCTGAAGAAGAGACCCTCATAAGAATATTAGGGGGGTGGGAAGGGGAAGTATGGCTTTGTTTTTTGTAGCCTTCAGATGACAGCCATGTGAAAAATGAACATAAGATTTTAGCTGCAGTTCATTCATATTCAGCATTCTTGTATTCTTGTTATAAAAAGTGCTCCTAGACACTCATTCTGGCGCCCACAACCTAGGTTTATGGTGCCATTTGTTGTTGTTGTCCAGTCGTTCAGTCGTGTCCGACTCTTCGTGACCCCATGGACCAGAGCACACCAGGCACACCTGTCTTTCACTGCCTCCCGCAGTTTGGTCAGACTCATGTTGGTAGCCTCGAGAACACCGTCCAACCATCTCGTCTTCTGTCATCCCCTTCTCCTTGTGCCCTCCATCTTCCCCAGCATCAGGGTCTTTTCCAGGGAGTCTTCTCTTCTCATGAGGTGGCCAGAGTATTGGAGCCTCAGCTTCAGGATCTGCCCTTCCAGTGAGCACTCAGGATTGATTTCCTTCAGAATGGATAGATTTGATCTTCTTGCAGTCCATGGGACTCTCAAGAGTCTCCTCCAAGCACCATAATTCAAAAGCATCAATTCTTCGGCGATCAGCTTTCTTTATGGTCCAGCTCTCTCTGCCATTTAGCTCCTATCTTTCATGTCTCAGATTCTAACACTGCAAGATAATGTCCATGAAGTGCTTGCATTGTATACAATTTTTAGGTATCACTTTTGCCAATCGTGAACTTGGGTGGTTGAAATCAAAGCAGCCCTAAAACAATGGTTGTGTTTTCTTCATACTCAGGAGACTCCCTAGTTATGCCAAAGTACCTGTGTTTATAAATGAAAATGAAAATAATTAAAATGGCCTGACAAAAGATTTCTAAATTTCCAGGATTTACAGGATGGCAAGGTATCTTTTGAAGAGAAGAGTTGGAAGGGAGGGAGGCAGAGGGAACTTGCCTGTTAAAGCCCTTATCAGCTTAAAGTAGCTATTGTGGCACAATTGATTAGGGCTTGGTGTGTGTGCACCATGAAATCCCATGGTATGTATTAGGAGAAATATATACTAAAATGCTGATAAATTTAATGAGGACTTGAAATTTTTTTGTTTGTTGTTGTTCAGTCGTTCAGTCGTGTCCGACTCTTCGTGACCCCATGGACCAGAGCACGCCAGGCATGCCTATCCTTCACTGCCTCTCACAGTTTGGCCAAACTCATGTTAGTAGCTTCAAGAACACTGTCCAACCATCTCATCCTCTGTCGTCCCCTTCTCCTTGTGCCCTCCATCTTTCCCAACATCAGGGTCTTTTCTAGGGAGTCTTCTCTTCTCATGAGGTGGCCAAAGTACTGGAGCCTCAACTTCAGGATCTGTCCTTCTAGTGAGTACTCAGGGCTGATTTCTTTGAGAATGGATAGGTTTGATCTTCTTGCAGTCCACGGGACTCTCAAGAGTCTCCTCCAGCACCATAATTCAAAAATCTTTTATATGCCTGTTGTCTTTGTCCATGGAGTTTTCTTGGCAGGGATACTGGAGCGGCTTGCCAGTTCCTTCTCCAGGTGGATCACGTTTGGTCCAAACTCTCCGCTATGACCTGTCCATCTTGACTTGTCCATAGCTTGCCTGAGTAATTCAAGCCCCTTCGCCACGACAAGGCAGTGATCCATGAAGGGGAGTGATCCATGAAGGGGTTTTTTGTTTATTTATTTGCAAATTGATGTGCAAATGTGGAGGACTGAACTTAAGACTGCCAGCTCCCACTTGCAATTATCATACCACTAAACAATACAGGAAACTAGTTTGGTTCACTGGTTATATTACAGATAAGCAGGTTAGGCTGCGGAAGAGAGCTTTCCCTGATGCCACCCGACAGGATGACTTCACAGCCGAAGGGCAATTTAAACCAGGCCTTCCTGGCTTAAATTTCATACTTTTCATTGTCACCTTTCCATTTACCTTTTGTATATTGGAGAAAGTACTCCAATATAATACCAGGGAAGGAATTTTCTTGTAAATTGCCAATGGATTTTGTAGGAAATAACAACTTTCTTTAGAAAGGGGTAGTAGGGGTCCTGATGTGTTCTGAAGCAATCAACCATACCATAGTCACTCAAACTGTATCATCACTTAAAAATGGCCACATGAACTGGCCCTTATTGCCCTCTTCGCTGCTGCTTCACTGTTGGCAAACTAGAATGCCCACTCAGCTGAATGCAACCTGTGTTTCCAGTTTTGGCCAGCAAGAGCAAATGCCTTCAGAAATCCCACCCCATGACACAGATCAATATTATGTTGATTGCTTTATTTGTGGGGTAGGGGTACCCCAGGAAATATGGTTTGGGGGCCCTGCAATGCAAAGTGAATATACTTGTATTTACCCCAACATCTCACAATCAAATCTGCTTTGCTAACCTTGGCTTAGCATAAATATGTAAGCCTATCCTATGGGCTTCTGGACTGGAACTTGCAACAAATTTGGTCTTCCTCCTCATGCATTTGTCCTAAACCATGGTTTGGTTTAGCATGATGTGTGAACAAGACCATAGCGTAAATTGGGAAATTTGAAATATGGAGGTGAGAAATGCCATTGGTTCTTCACTGACTACAATGCCATACTTCCTATACTATTTTAACTGCATGTTGTTACTCAACTTAATTCTTTTACCGTACTGCTGACTGTTCATACTAAGTGGAAAAAACTAGCAAGTTTACTAATGATATTTGAAGGCAGCCCTGTATATGTACTGTAAGCCGCCCAGAGTGGCTGGGGATACACAGCCAGGTGGGCAGGGTATACATAATGAAATGTTATTAAACTGTGATATTTTAAATGTATTTTAATATTTGATGGAAGCCGCCCAGAGTGGTTGGGGAGACCCAGCCAGATGGGCGGGGTACAAATAATAAATTGTTGTTGTTGTTGTTGTTGTTGTTGTTGTTGTTGTTACATGCTTTAAAAACATGAGGTAGCATTGCACATTTCTTCAGGCCATTATCCCAAAAGGCTTTGTCGGTAAGCCAATGTGATCAGCTCCTAGAATTCATGAAAAATTGAGAATTTCTAACATTGCATTAATCAATGCGAAATAAACTCATAAGAATAGGTCACTTGAGTCCAAGGATGAAAGACAAAAGGCTCCCTGCCTGAAAGGAAAGAGGTCAGACAGGGAGAATAAGATGAATCAGATATTCTGGCAGCAACAGCTGAAGCAGGAGAGGAGATAAACAAACGGAAAGGGAATCAAGATCAAGATCAGTTCAGATGGTGGAAGGATTAGCCCACAACATGTGACAACCTCTGGGAAACCTAGTGCATGGTAGTGTGGTGATCCCATCATCGATCTGATATACAACCTGCTCAACGCACAGTAAGGTAACTCTGTCCTACCTCCCACATAGACTGGATTAGCAGAGTCGCAAATTCCTCCTGGTTATATATGGAATTGGCTTCGTATTTCTGAGCATTTTCATTGAGCTTTTGGAAGGAAAATGTGTCTGTTTCCTGCTCACTTGTGATGTTGGCACATGTGCACATGCATGCACCTTGTAATATTGCCCCCACCCCAGAATTTTAGTTCCCAGGACCAACCATGATGGACAACCCTGCATGGTCAGAACAAATTGTAACCAACTTATTGTAAGAAGCTGCTTTACTCAGATTTTCTTCTAAAGAGAAAATCCATTCCGATTATAAGAGACAAATATATCCACCCTTAACTTGTGCCATTTGATTTTTATATAATGTCCCACAGCTAGGTCTGTGTGGTGCTTTCCACAACTCTGATGCTCTTATTTACTGCTAGGTGGTGCCAACTTTATTACAGTCTCAGCAGCCGTTCAGAAGTCCGTGTGTTCAGTGAGATGCACTTCCAAACCCCCAAATTACTGTGTGGAGAATAGAGTGATCCCTGAGAACACAGGTGTTGACTATCTTTTCTAGAACAACCTCATTCCTCCACTCTCACTTTGAAAGAGGGCTCTTCCTGAGACCTCAAGCCAACCAACACTGACTGAAGCAAACGGTGTATAAGTATGAAAGCTAACAAAAATGTTACACTTACGTATCTGTGACAGACCTTAGCCACCTTCAGGGATTGGGTCCTTCAAGGGATGATGATGAGGATCAGCATGAGCATACTAACTCCTCCTACTATGGAATACATTTGGGTTTGTTGTGCTCCTTTTGACTTCCTGCCCGATTGAGAACTTTGCATGATCATAGTTCTACATTGCGCAGAAAGTCTTCTTGAGTAGGCCTACAGCAAGCTCTTCACTGCAGATGTTTGCCCTGCAACATATGGAGGGCAAATTGGGATGGGCATAGTAATGTGACCATTGTCCCCACATTCCCTTACATGATCTCAGTTGTGTTTGGCTTATCTAATGCCCAAATAGGGCTTCTGCTTGTCCTCTCCCCTCCCCACACACTTCTAGCTTTCCAAGAGCTGTTCTTGCATAATATTTTGAGAGAGCTCTGTAAACTGATACAATGAGTTTTGAGCCAGGCAAAACTCTTGGCAAGCCTCTCCACATTATACTGCAGATGCATGAAACACTGGCCTGACTGCCCTCTTTTCTTTTTCCACCGTGCCCTTGGGGAAAAGGCACTTTGCAGCAGGGGAAGAGAAAGCTTTAAACCTTCTGCTAAGTTCCACACAACTGCTCTTTCCTGCAGTGTACCAGACCTGTGCATACCACACATACCTCAGTGCGCTTACCTCAAGAGGTTGGCACTGTTCAGCACTGAAAAAGCCAGCATCCCAGCAGGAAGATGGCTGTGGATACCTCCCCTGGAGGCCCTTAAGAACATAAGAGCAGCCTGCTAGATCTGGCCAATCTAGTTCAGTGTCCCATTCTCGTAGTGGTTAACCAGACACATGTAAAAAACCAGCAAGCAGGACCCGAACACAAGAGCACTCTCCCCCCTCATGTGGCTTTCAGCAACTGGCATGCCGTCTGATCAAAAGCAAGTTGCATATAAGAAAAAATCCCACCTAGTTATTATTTGTGTCAAAGATTTATATGTAATGTTTAATGTCTAACGATCTTTAATGTATCTTAGAATATATTTCAATAACACACACATACTCCACACAAATCCCCATATATACCAGTACACACAATCCAGTGGCACCTAGTTCTCTACCGATGGCTCAGATTAAGTTCTGCAGTCTAAAAGCAACTGAGAATTGGAGCAGAGTGGTCGGTCTGCCAGAGAATTGGGGTGGGAGGGAGAGAGAGAAAGCTTCCTGGTTTCCCTTTCTGTGGCTGATGGTTGAAGCTAGGCTGCTTTCCTCTTTGCTCTGATGTTCTTCCTGGGACAGAGGGTGTAATCTTCCAGTGGCCTTTAATCCTCTGGCTGATGGATGGAACCATACTATGTCTCCCTACGCTTCCCCACCTAGTACAATGTTGTTCTTTGTTACACCAGCTTCAGTAATGCTTTCCTTAAGGTACTTGAAATCACAGGAACAGGAGCGGGAAACCTGATTTTAAGAAATTGTATTCAATTGATATGGTTTGATTTGTAATAATTTGGAAAATTAATTAAAAAATAATATGAAATCACACCACCCCTCTTTTAGAGGACTCAGATGCTCCGGAGTGATTCTGCAGATCCTAGATAGAATGTCTGCCTATCTCACAAACCTGTGGTTATTGCACACAGAAATACAGACATTTACCCTGACTCACAACGCATCTAAACAGCATGTGCTCTTCTTACTAGTTCAAACATGTCACTAACACTCTCTCAGCCCTGTGGGATTAACCTCTGTCTGTCTCCTGTCTAGTTTAGACATCATCTCCTATTGCTAGGCAACAGGAAACAAGCTCCCATTTTGGCCTGATGGGCACTCTTAGTGATGATGCAGGGAGACAGACAGGTTTTTTATGAGCTCACTTGACCCTTCAGGGTAGGAAGTGGAAACACTTGTTTTGTAGTAAATTGAGCAAAACAAGACAGAGACTTTAAGAGGGAGAGACAGTGAGGCTGGCTATGTTGATAACAGGCATTCTGCATTATTCCTTGTCTTGTGACTATTTGCTACATCACTACTGTGATCTATGTTGCATCTGGACCTTTTACCTAACCCAAGGTATGCTGGCATGATTGATACAATGGAAGAACTTTAACTTGAATGTTTGCATTCAGACCTCCAAAGCTTTCAAAATACACAGTGCCATTCTGCCAATCAAATACTGTGGTCAAATGGACTCTAAATTGGAGACAGTTGAAAGAAAAGGGGCAAGGACTCTGAGATAATATAAAAATATTAAATATATTAACATTGTTTTAAATAATAAAGGGTTACTGCTATACACAGGTAGTATGCTGAGTCTGTTACAACCTCAGTGTCCTATGCTGGAACTCTGATTCATTTCACCCCTTTTCAACTGAAAATCTCAGAGAATGCAAATATACTTATTTCAGATGTGCTGTATCATTTCTGTAAAACTTTGGGCCGGGCCTGTATTAAAGGTGTAAAGGGCCTAAGGGGGAGGTATAAATAATATATTTATGTATTACCAAAAAAAAAAAACAACCCCACACAGAATTCTGAAGTCGGCAAATAAATTGTGTAAAATTAACAAATGTATTTGAATCAATCAGATTGTCTTCAAAAATCATTCGCTACCCTAATTTCTTCAAAAACTCTTTCCACCCGGGCTTTGGCATACCCATAAATGATGTCATTCCTCCAAGGGCCTGAAGATGTCATACATACATGGATTTCCCTTCTTTATCATTGAAACAGCTGTGCAAGGGAAAGAAAGTTAAGTAAGAAAAACTGACCTAAGGTCATCCAGTGAGCTTTGTGGTTAAGTTGGGAAACTGAGGTTCCAAGAACCATTAAGACTATATAGCATTGTTTCTGGATTAGGTAAAAAGGTAAATGACCCCTGGACAGTTACATCCAATCAAAGGCGACTATGGGGTGCGGCACTCAACTTGCTTTCAGGCCAAGGTAGCACCTTCCAATCGGCAACCCCAAAAGGTTCGGTGGTTTAGACCACAGTGCCACCCGCGCCCCTTAGTTTCTGGATTAACACTACTGGGATAAGCAATCATAGTATGTAATGAAACAAGGAAAGAAAGTGGAGGTATTGGGGAAACAAGAAAAAATGAAAATCATCTCACCAGGGAAATCAATTTTAAAATGGTGGCAAAATGGTACCACACTCTGGTATAAATGCATTGTTAAGAAACATAAAACACTGGGTGAGATGAGGCACAAAACAGCATAGTTTCAAACGGTGATCATGCCCAACGATAATACAACACTGGGCAGGGGTCCTTAACCATATTAACGTCCCACCCCACCCCACCCTCCCACTATATATAAGGGTCTGGTGACTTCTGTTTCAGTGTATCTGAAGAAGTGTGCATGCACACGAAAGCTTATACCCAAGAACAAACTTAGTTGGTCTCTAAGAAGAAGAAGAAGATTTGATATCCCGCTTTTCACTACCCAAAGGAGTCTCAAAGCGGCTAACATTCTCCTTTCCCTTCCTCCCCCACAACAAACACTCTGTGAGGTGAGTGGGGCTGAGAGACTTCAGAGAAGTGTGACTAGCCCAAGGTCACCCAGCAGCTGCATGTGGAGGAGCGGAGACACGAACCCGGTTCCCCAGATTACAAGTCTACCTCTCTTAACCACTACACCACACTGGCTCTCTAAGGTGCTATATACATATCCGCTAGAGGATATACAATCCCCATGAACCCACTTGCTATTTTCTTCTGTTAGCTGAAAAGAGGGCTTTAGAACTGTGAACTAACAGATCTTTTGAAACTGGAGCCAAATTTCAACTGACTTTACAATGGAAATCCCCCAGACACCACCTAATAAAAGGCAGCTAGACAATGTATGGGAATTGCTAATAATGGACAAGATATCTATGCAAATCAGAACCATTTCACACTCTTATTTCAAGGATGATTTCTTGGGGAAATGGTTCTGGCTTCTGGTGTGTGTTGACTCTAAAAGGGGATGTGTAAATGGTCTACTAAAAAAAACAACCCACCAACACCTAAATGATTAACACCTCCTTATCTTAACAGCTTCATCAACATAAGGTAGATATGTTGTTTAATGTGTTTTCACCATGTTGGGGTCATTACAATCTGCCAGTACCTGGATGTGCTATGTTTAATTCCTTCCCATGGGAAAATAAAACACTTAATAAAAAACAACAACACCTACATAAAGGGAGGGGAGGCTGACACTCAAAAGAGTGATGAGCTCCTTCATCATAGAAAATATATGCAGTGTGAAGAGGTGAAAGGTTAGAGTGGAAGGATAAGGACACGTTAGGGATAAAGTTTTACACATTTTATGCATCTTTGGGTTCAAATAGTATTATTCCCACCCATGAAGGAGATTGAAAAGTATATTCCTTATTAAAAGAGAGCTGATGGTTTAAAAATATATATATTACTCTATTCCTGTATCAGCAGCCTGAGAAATCAGATATTAAACTGATAGAGGTTGTGTCCACACTATACCTCTAAATCACATTTGAAGCTCATTCATTCTCTCAAATAATTCTGGGCAGTGTAGTTTGTTAAGGGTTGCCGGGAACTGTAACTCTGTGTGGCAAACTACAGTTCCCAGGATTCTTTGAGGGAAAGAATGTATTTCAAATGTGCTTTAAAGTATAGTGTGGACACAGCTGAAGATTAAGCAGGGTTTGGTTTTTCGTTCATTTAGGCTACACACCTCTGTGGTATTAATGCCTTAAGGAAGGGACTATAGACTACAGTTCCCAAAATCCCCAAGCAGCAGTGGTTGGTGCTTGTTGGGGCTAGTGAGACAAGTAATTCTAACTTTGCCCCTACCATCTTCCCTGCTGGGTTCTGCAAAGGCAACACAGACACTAAGGAGGAAGAAGCTAACAGGCAGTGCCACCCCTTGTGTGGAAACTAGCATGCTGTACAAAGGCAAAATGTACACGAGCTGCTCTGGCCCCATCCACCACTGTCATGCGGCCCCCAGAAAGTTGCCCAGAAGGGAATGAGGCACTTGAGCTGAAGAAGGTTCCCCACCAGACGAGTAACCTCAATTGCTGCTGTTGTCCTTGAGGGAAAAGGCGCTTGCAGCTTAGCTCCCATCTCTCCACTTCCAAATATCAGCCAATATGCCTTCATTCTTGAGGCCATTTTACTTTCACCGCCCCATTGTCACATAAGCTGCTGCTGCAGGAGGTGACGAAGCCCAGCTCTGGACCAAAAGGAAATGGCAAAATGCAATGGCATTTGGGGGCGTCTCTTGAGTTCAGATCTTCAGACGCAAAGTGCTACTGAGCCAAATCCCCTGGTGCCCCTTCTGTCAAGCAAATGGAAGTACTGGAAGGGGCAGCACAAAGAAATCCAACCATTTTCATTCACCCCGAATACCAATTTCCATCTTCCAGAGACAGAAGACAAGGAAAAATATCCTAATGTAAACTGGCACGGAGACCAGTGTGAGGCAGTTAGCATTAATTATGTATTACACAAAGCAATATAGATAGAGAGGGATTGGGGGGCGAAGGGAGACCTCGCAGCACTATTAATAATGAAAGGGGAAATTTGTAAACTCTCTACAAGGAATAATTTGCATAGCAATATAAACATGGGCCATAATGCTAAAAAGCGGGAAATGGTGCTATGGTTGTGTGTGTTTTTTTTTTCAAAAGAAAGAAAAAGAAATCAGGGCTACAGCTTTAAACATTTAAAGCAATGATTAAATTATAAGAACATCCTCTCTATTATAATTTGCACGGAAGGAGTATTTATACCTTACTAGGTGACTCCAAGTTACAAGATCTATTAATAAAAGTGGTCAGAAAGTTCTTCTCTTCTGATTATGGCTCACAAAGCAGGAAGTTGCTTGCCATGAGAATGAATTGGGCGACCCTGAGGAGATACGTGGATAGAATATTGAGGCTCAGAAGAGTGTTTTAGGGAGGCTGTGCAATCCCTGCCTATCAAAACCACCCCATTCCTAGTGCAGGTGTACCAGAACACGAAGATAAAGAGAGCCTTGCTGCACCAGGCCGATGGCATCCTGTTCTCACAGTGAGCAACTGGATGCCCAGGGAAAGTCCGCAAGCAGCACTCGCAATTCCCAGCAACCAGTATTCAAAGGCATATTGGGCTAGGGCAATGCCATCAAGGAAAGAATCAGGGCAAGTAACCCTCTGAAGATGGGTTGTGCATTTCGACCCTGATTCTCCTCACAAAAATTTAGTTGGGATGTTCATACTTTGGTGTGCCATATCTGTGACATCGCACTGCATGTCCTGAGAGTGACATCGCACTACATTCCTGAGAGCCAGTGTGGTGTAGTGGTTAAGAGTGGTAGACTCGTAATCTGGGGAACGGGGTTCGTGTCTCCACTCCTCCACATGCAGCTGCTGGGTGACCTTGGGCTAGTCACACTTCTCTGAAGTCTCTCAGCCCCACTCACCTCACAGAGTGTTTGTTCTGGGGGAGGAAGGGAAAGGAGAATGTTAGCCGCTTTGAGACTCCTTCCGGTAGTGAAAAGCGGGATATCAAATCCAAACTCTTCTTCTTCTTCTTCTTTCCAGTAGGCATGGAATTAAGCTCGAGCTGCACTTCTATGAGCACCATATACCATGTGCTGATGCCATATGTAATGGTAACTACTCATTCTCCAATTGTCCCTGTGGACTATAGAAGAGCATCTTAGAGGTGTGAATCAACTCTCTCTGTATGCTGAATAACAAGGCAAGTTGGGGTGATTGAGGATAGAATCTCACGTTCCCAGTGGGTTGTTCTGTTGACAAGGCATGTTGAGGCAGATCTGGGATCCTTCAGCTGGCTCTGTTGCCTCAGTTTTCCCCAGAAGTTAAATGTAGGACATCCCTCACATCCCACTTCTCTTTTCTGAGAAAGGAAACTTAGCTGACCAGGGAAACGTCAAGAGCTTGACAGGGAAGGGGTGGAGAGGAGAGGGAGGGGTGTAGAGATGGGGGAATATTTCATATTGATGGAGATGTCTAGCTTTTTGTCATAGTGAGTTATCTTCCCAGTGCACTCCAATCACAGAGAGATGTTGAAGTAAATAAACAGAGTTGTTCTTCACTCGAGTCATCACCCCCGCCCAACAAATATTGACTGTGAGAGCAGGCTGTAGGTGGTGGAGTCAGACTGTTGGGGTGGCTTTCTTCACTTCCAATTGTTCTGTTTCCTAACAAAAAATTAAAAGCCACTTTCCCTGTTTTCTTCACAAAGGATGCTTCTAGGAAGGTGGAAGGGTGGCAAGAAAAAAACTGTGACCTATTCAAATATTGTTTTTTTTAAAAAACCAAAGGTAAAATCAACAAGATTATTCTCTAGACCTATCTGTCTGAACAGTGATGGCTTTTTTAAAAAAAGTCAGGGGCACCTCTCTCATGACCCCCGTTTTCAAATGTATTGCCTCCAAGTGAAGTAGCATGGTATCTATTTCTCAACCCTAAAATATTAAAGCCTAACTTGCAGGAGAATTGCTGCACCTATCTTTCTGAAATTTGGCCACATTCATCCCCTCAGAAAAAGCAACCTTACCTGTAATTTGCATCCAATTATGGAAGAAAGTTAAAAAGGTGAGATACTTTTTTTTCATTTAAAATTCAAACAAACAAATTTTGCTCCCTGCAAGAAAACTCCTGGGTGGATTTACCAGAAATTTGGCTGGATGTCTGCAAATTCTGTCCATTTATGTGAAAACTATATGGCCATTTTAGGTCCCCCATGACATTTTAGGTCCCCGCTGGCTGAAGGGAGGAGGAAAGCCAGGAGAAGCAGAGATGGCAAGCCATGTGCTGGTCGGGACATGAGGAAGACTCCGGTTGTAGTTCTATCACTTGATTAAAGGGCGTGTGTGTGTGTGTGTGTCGTGTCAGCTGGCAGGAAAGGAGGCGGGGAGGAAGAGCAAGGAGATGGAAAGGCTCTTCTTAAGGAACTCATGCATGAGCAGTCCATGACCTTTTGTGCTTTGGGGCCTTAATGCTGTTCTTGGGATCTGAGGAGGCGGTGGAGTAGCTCATCAAGTGGAAGTGGCAGGAAGAGGAGAGGTAGTCATGGGCCTTCTTTCCTCCTGGGCATGTGAGACTGGCCCCTCTGTGCATCCCCCCCCTGTCTTCTTGTCGCTGCTTCTCCTCTGAGGCAAAGAGGCAGTTTCTCCCAACCCCAGCGTGGCGGTTCTGCCTCTCCTCCATAAGCACATGCCAAGGGTTCAAGAGTTAGGTAGATGACAGTAGAAGCAGCAGAGAGAAGAAGAAGAAGAAGAAGAAGAAGAAGAAGAAGAAGAAGAAGAAGAAGAGGAGGAGTTTGGATTTGATATCCCGCTTTTCACTACCCGAAGGAGTCTCAAAACGGCTAACATTCTCCTTTCCCTTCCTCCCCCACAACAAACACTCTGTGAGGTGAGTGGGGCTGAGAGACTTCAGAGAAGTGTGACTAGCCCAAGGTCCCCCAGCAGCTGCATGTGGAGGAGTGGAGACACGAACCCGGTTCCCCAGATAACGAGTCTACCACTCTTAACCACTACACCAGAAGGTAAATGGAAGAGGCTTCAGTAATATATAAGTAATAATAATCACAAACAGTAGTATGAGTAGGGGGTACCTGTTGCCATAATTATTCTGGTGACTTTCCCCCAAGAGAGTCTGCCTTCATGTGCACATTAAGTATTCTGGAACTGAGGTGATGGATGTTTGTACTTCCATCTCCTGCATCCCCAACAGGGCTCGTGGCAGATGCCCCCCCGGTGCCTAGGACACCACCTAAATCCACCATATTTGAGCAGTATTAAAGATGTTCACAGAAGCAGCATGCAGGTGTGAGAGATTACATTCTCTCTTATTGCTCCTGCTTTGCACTACAGTGGTACCTCGGGTTACAGACGCTTCAGGTTACAGACTCCGCTAACCCAGAAATAGTACCTCAGGTTAAGAACTTTGCTTCACAATGAGAACAGAAATTGTGCAGCGACGGCGCGGCAGCAGCAGTGGGAGGCCCCATTAGCTAAAGTGGTACCTCAGGTTAAGAACAGTTTCAGGTTAAGAACAGACCTCCAGAACAAATTACGTTCTTAACCCAGGGTACCACTGTATACTTGAGTGCTTTTGCCAGGCAGGAGTAGGTGCTTGAGCTCTGTCTGTGGTTGAATAGTAAGAAAAACAAAGAACATGACATGACAGTAGAAGTAAAGTGAAGAAGAAGTGGAGTCAGGGAACCAAGTTCCTTCCTGCCCCTTGGTTAGCGGGGGGGGGGGGGAGAGAAGGGAAGGACAGTTGGAGTGCAGGACCATGGCTGCTGGATGAGGAACAGTGAGAGGGGCAGCAAACTCAGTGACCGCCCCGGGCGGCAAAACCCCTAGCTACACCATTGCCCCATAATAATGTGACAAAACAGAGTGTTGCATTTAACAGAGCAGATTTGGACCTCAATAACTCTGAGTCAGAACAGGATAAGATCCGAAACACAGATTGGGCTTCTTCTTCTCCTTCTCCTTCTCCTTCTCCTTCTCCTTCTCCTTCTTCTTCTCCTTCTCCTTCTCCTTCGTCTTCTCCTTCCTCCTCCTCCTCCTCTTCCTCTTCCTCTTCTCCTCCTCCTCCTCCTCATCTAGATCAGGAATAGAGAACTTCTGGCCCTTCAAATGTTATTGGATTCCATCTCTGATCATCCTTGAGCAAACACCATGTTGGCTCAGGCTCATAGGAGCTGGAGTCAACATCTGTAGGGCCACACATTCCCTATTTCTGCACTAAGCCTTTTACTTGTAGAGAAGAAGAAGAATGTGTAGGCACATTTCAATTTTTTTCCAGTTCCTAAGCTGAAGTAAATAATTTCTCACACTGTACTGTTCTAGCCAAATAGTGCAAATTGTACTGAGATAACTAAAGGGACTAGGTATTATATGTAGATTTTGTAAAATTAAATTTTATTTAAATAATGTATGCCAGAGGTATGCACAGGCCCCAAAATTTGCCTTGTATTTTTCTCTCTGTGTTTAAAAATTCTATATGGTTCCTTCTGCTTCAATCTGTATTTCAGCTGCTCTGGAGAAAACAGCTTTGTATGTTCTTTGTATGTTCACTGTAACAGGGAATTAAAAAAAAAAACAACCCCAAAACAAACTTACTTTTTCTGTATTTGGCTAGAGTGGATAAAATTTACAGGAACATGAGTCCCTCAAGAATGGATTAAGCCCACCTATTTGGAGAAAGATTGCTTCAGGAACTTTTGTGGGGGGGGAGTAAAAGGCATTCACAATCCCCCCACAATCCCTTTTTTGGGGGGGTTGTTCCTTACCTTAAAAAAGAACAATAGGTGGTCAAGTGGTGTGTATTCTTGCTTGTTTGTTTTGTTTTGTTTTGTTTTGTTTTTAAATGCAACTTCACACTGATCTTTCTGGTGATTGTCTGTGGCCTCCACTAGGCTTTAGAAATCTCAATATACTTTACAGGTCTTTATAGATCTAACAATGTGAGACTGCCTAGAATAATGCCTGTGGGGTTCTGAAGAGCTCTGTGTTTGTTTAGTTTGGTTTTCTAAAGCAGAGCAAAACAGGATTTTCTTTTTAAAAAACAAATCAACCTTAAAAGAAGTTTTTAATTTACATATATATATAGATAGATAGATGATAGATGTTAGATAGATGTTAGATAGATGATAGATAGATGATAGATAGATAGATGATACTGTTGCTGTGATTTAACACACACAAAAACCATTCAGAGCTCTTCAGTGTTCCACATGCAACACTTCATTTTTGCAAAGTACGTGGATATAGACAAACAAAGAAATGTTATATATAAAAAAATACAGTGATGTAACCTACTAGAACAGAAAGCACAGAAAGAGCGTGTCGAAGTTCCCCGTGACTTTGTTGCTGCCACCCTGCTCCAAACTGAGCAGGAGGTTATTAACTGTGCTTCATATCGGGGGAGAATCACCATAATTTACCTTGTTATTTGGCTCGCTGCTGGTAACTGAGAGGGGGAGGTGGTGGGATGCAGCTGTGGGAATAATGGTTTCAATGCACCACTGTGGTTGCAATGACCTGACCTCCCCGCTGCCTTACCCCTCCCACCCAGTCTGTGGGTCACCAGCAGTGACCTTCACATTTGAAAGTCAGATAAGCAATGCCACCACATTTTCTGCTTCTGCTAATATGTACAACAATAATCCAATATCTTTTGTTTTAGGGTACAGTTGGGAAATGCCTTCCTGCTCCTTGCAGGTTACAATGACAGGTGGGTGGTGGTGCCCACTAGTTAATCACCTGATATCACCATGGCTTCATGTGACCCACTTTTCCTATGCAAGCATGTGTTGGATTCATGCTACCCCTCCAAAGGAACTCAGCAGGGATTGAGTTCCCATCTGCTGATCCAGTACAGAACTGGAATTATGGACTGCTTGGTAACCTTTGATGACCAACTTCGAGGCCCCTGTTCTCCCTTCTTATCACACGTTTATCTTTAAACTTTGACTAGAAGCCTTTCAAATAGAGGACTCCTTCTGATAGCTTTTCAGTTCAAATACAACACTGTCCCCTGTACAAAGGAGACACTTGGCCACTCTAGCACTGGGCTCCCTCTGGCTGCAAACCTTATAAAATCCAGCATTTCAAAATACTGTCAGAATTACCTGGATCTGTGGGTAGAGCTGAAGAGCATGCCTGTACCTTTAAATTATCTGATGGATTAAAACAGATAAATTAAACTATGCATTCTTGCCTTTCCCCCCTTAGCAAAAAAAAGAATATATGCAAATGGCCAGCGGCTGCATACGGGCATTTCCCTCTTTAGGAGAACTGGGAACTGTTGGTACTTTGCAGATTTTGCATTTCTCCTTCCTGTTATTTTCCTCCTGAAGAATATAAATTAGTCACTGCTAAGTCTTTGAATTTGTTCTATTCACTTCATGAGTGTTTGCATAGCTCATGTGGCTGGTGATCACAGAAGGACCCTTGTTTTGCCCATGCACAGGTAAATCAAGGAAACGTTCAACAGAGAGCGGGAAGGATGTGCTTCCCCATGTCCGATATAACGGGACTGATGGCTCTCTGTTCCTAAGTATGTCTGTTCGCACTCATCAGCTTCGCAGATCAGCCTCAACCAGCAAAGCCCGCTGCTGGCTGTGTTTGGTTTTTCACAGCTGGAAGTTGCTTTTGTGTACGGCCGCTGATTCCTCTCAGTGGGTTGAGACTTGATTTGCAGTAAAGGCCACTTGGGAGAGGATGTAGAGAAGGCAGGCTGGGAGGTGTGGGGGGGGGGAAGCAAAGATGTGTTCGTAGGCCTGATCAGAAAAGCAATAATGAAAAGTAGAGGGAGTGAGGGAGCAGTGGGAGTTTTCTCATCAATCCTAGGTACTGCTGGGCCGACGGCCTCTCTGGTATGTTTAGGGATGGTGTACGCTTTAACAGCCTCCATTTACTAATGCAGTAATGACCTGCTGGAGGAGGATTTTGGCCGCTGTGCTAATTGCATTCCTTCGCTGCACAATAATTTAGCACATTATTAAGATTCCATGGAACAGGCCCAGGGGAATTCATCTCTCTTCACCAACTCCTTCCCCCACCTCCACCTCATCTCTCTCACACACCCTTCTTCTCTCCCTTCCGAAGTCCAGCAGGGAGGCTTTTGAGGCTGAAATGCAGAAAAGCTCTCCATCATTCCAGAGACCCAGAAGAGTGACAATTTACCCTTCAATTAAACATGGCGGGGATGATGTTCTTCTCCTGAACTAGAGGGTGCTGAGATATTCACCAGCAAAGGCCCAGCGCAGCAATTTCAGGCTCATTTGCTTTATTGTCTTTCACCTTACTGTATTTTCTCTTATTTGTGTTTGTTCAAGGAGCAGACAGTTCAAGAAGCCACCGTGCTTCAGTAAACAGAGTGCTGGGTGAGGATACGATAAGACATTTAGGTTCAAAGCCAAGCCCAAACCAAAGGTCTGGTTCATGCCATAACCATTTCTTCATGGGGATTTTGCCCAACCAAATTTGATACCTTTAACTCCAGTTGAAAGTGATCCGTAGAAAGCAAAAGAGCAGAGCTCAGGTCAGAGAGTTTGTTCCATTAATGGCCTGAGATAACAGCCAAGATAGCCTTTTTCAAGCAACCTTTATGTGTGTGGGGGGGTCTCTTAAGAAGTCCATGCCATCAGCTCCTGGAGGCAGTTTCAGATTCTGAAGAGACCACCAAAGCCTGAAGACAACCAGGATATATACATATTTAATATAACATGCCTGTAGTATTTTAGTTTGTAGGAGTTTGACACATGGTTGTATTCAACATGGTGCTAAGGAGATCGTCTTATAAGGACAATGGTTTCTCTTTGCATAAAGGAATTACACATCCCTTCTTCCCCTGCCTGCTCCCTACATCTGTTTTGGAATTTCCATCAAACCTCCAGAGCAAATTTGGAGATGGCACAAGGCATATGTGTTGGGGAAGAGGGGAGGTAGTCTTGTGCTGCAACTAATCATTGTAGTTGATTAATCAACTGTAGTTGAATACTGCACTTACCGGTAAATGGTGTTTGGCTGGAAGGTGGCATATCGGGGTAATATCAAATAAATAAATATCCACATGCTAGTCCATTTGCCGCACAAGGTATCTTGTTTATTGCAACAGAAAATCCATCTCACACCCCTTGCAATTGTCATGAAATATTTCTAATACTTGACCAAACTACCCTTTAATTTTTAAAGGTAAAGTAAAGGGACCCCTGACCATTAGGTCCAGTTGCGGACGACTCTGAGGCTGCAGCGTTCATTTTGCTTTACTGGCCGAGGGAGCCGGCGTACAGCTTCTGGGTCATGTGGCCAGCATGACTAAGCCGCTGCTGGCGAACCAGAGCAGTGCAAGGAAATGCCGTTTAGCTTCCCGCCAGAGCGGTACCTATTTATCTACTTGCACTTTGACGTGCTTTCGAACTGCTAGGTTGGCAGGAGCAGGGACCGAAAAACGGGAGCTCACCCTGTCGCGGGGATTCGAACCGCCAACCTTCTGATCAGCAAGCCCTAGGCTCTGTGGTTTAGACCACAGTGCCACCCGCGTCCCCCTTTAATTTTTACACTAGGTCAATTAATATTTCCAGTCCCAGGAAAGTGTTATTTGTGTACTGCTATAGATACGAAGTAGCCTTTTGTGTCCCACCCTCAAAAAAAGAAAGTTAACAATAATTTCATGTGCTCCCTCCTTTCTTGGTTTAGACCATTGCACCCTAAGATGTAATTCCATATAGTATTCAAATATTTAAGTGTATGGATGTAGAATTATACCAGATGTTGCACAGTGTAGGGGTGCGGGGTTTGGCTCTGAACGGCCCTAGATCTGTTTTGATGAACTCAGGGCGGTGGTGGTGAAGAGGTCAGGGGAAAAACTGTCTACGTGAAATATTTCAAGCATGATACCAATACCCTTAAGTGTTTTAGAAAAGCTTTTCAATAATAATAAGTTCTTTTGATGAGCAATTACTTCCTGTCTGTAGCCAACATTACATTGGCTGCACGTATAATACATGTCACTCAGTGCCATTACTTTTTGAGCATAAAAGTTTAATGTGTTGCGAGGTTTATTTTAATAATAAAAAAATACATGTGAAAAGTTATCTTCTTTGAAGACACTCAGCTTTCTGCTGCAGACTGATTATGCTCAGGTGTAGACATGAAAATGGTTTTGGATTTCCCCCAAAGAAGCTCATTAATGCATTAGTCACAAACAGGTTCCAAGGCCAATTGACCTCAGTTTCTACACTTCCTTCTGTGATCTCCTTCCAAGCTCTGCATCAGCCCCAGAAAATACCCAGAAAGAAAAGAAATGGCAAAGTTGACAAAAAAAAAATGTTTTCTTTAGCAAACAGGACTTATTCTGCTTCTCGACTGCTTCGTGAAATGTGGGTCGACGCCACAGAAATAATCCTATATTTGGGGGAAAGCAATGTGAGTGTACAAAGGGATACAAAGGGCAAACTCGAAATTCCCCCAAACCCCGCTCATCTGCTCTCTTAAATGTCATTTCTTTTCTTGACATATACTGTACTGTGACTGTAAAATGCAAAAGTAGATTGAAGATGAGACAACATCCCAGGTGGGAGATAGGCACATACATATACACTGTGTGTGTGTGTATGTGTGTGTGTGTGTCTGTGTCTGTGTCTGTGTCTGTGTCTGTGTCCACTATGGCCTAGAAGTTGTTAGACTCCAGCTCCCATCAGCCCCAGTCAGCATTGCCAATGATCAGGGATAATGGGAATTGTAGTCCAACATCATTTGGATGACCACAAACTTCCTCATCCTTGAACTATAGCTTTGGCACCATCCTTTTTGTTTTAAAAATATAGTATATTTGCATATGGTAGGCCCCTTGCTCTTGTAGAGGCTTTCTTGAATGGAAGAGGGAAAATAATAGTAGTAATGACGACAACAACAACAACAGACCCTCCAAGTGCCCCTATTTTCCAGGGACATCCATGATTTAGAGAAGCCGTTCCGTTTCTGATTTGATCCTGGAATGTCCCGCTTTTCCTTAGGATGTCCCTATTTTCATTGGAGAGATATTGGCGGCTATGGTGTTATCTGACCCCAAGCCATCTGAAGGCAATCCTGTATAAGGAAGTTTTTTTTAATGTTAAAAGTTTTATTATGTTTTATATATGTTGGAAGCTGCCCAGAGTGCTGGAGCAACCCAATAAGATGTGTGGGGTATAAATAGTAAAATGAGGCAGCTCAAAAAAGCATCACACAACTGATCAGATTTGTCTATGTGAATGGCATGAGTGAGGTCAAGCAAAACTGGTTTGGAAAGTAGACAATGCCTATTCAGTCCACACTCCCCCACCCCTGCTGTAGCCTTGTTTGGGCACTATACTGTACACAGTTGACAACTGTGAGAAGGAAAGAGTGAGGTCACAGTCACTGATCACACCCTCCCCATTTGCATCACTGCTGACCCAAGGAATCTATACATATCTGAAGTAGGATGCCTGAAAAGTTATAAACCACAGAGGAATTCTGCACAAGTAGATCAGGTTCTTTGCTAGATATTCCCCTCCCTCCAAAGCATGGGCAGTGGGTGGCAATGGGGACATGACATCAGAGGCGTGGCCTCTGGGTGCAGCTGTTATCTGCCCCTCAAGCAAGTTCCGCTTGGCCCCTGAGATGACATGCCTGGGCACCAGTGCCCCCCCCCCAGTCATTTCTGGATTTTACAAAGCATAGCTTGTTCATTATTCCTCACATTTGGTATATGCAGACACATCTTCTGCTTGTAAATTCCATCTGAGACATTGGTCACGTAAACAAATGTAATGAATTTGTTGAATGAAATAGAAACAAGCCAATTCAAATGCTTTGTTTGTTTTCTTAAAATGCCTTAGTGGGGTTAAATCATGCAAAAGATGTTACAGTGGTTGGATTTTAAGATCTTGAATTTTATATAAAAATACAGCGCAGTCCAGAATGAAAGAAAGCTTGTATCTTCATTGTTTTTCTGATGCCCCGAATGTCAGGTGATGAACTGTCACTGGATGCTAAGACATGTAAGCATCATAAAGCTGCTTGCATAGGCTTGCTTGCGTTTTGGACTTGTTCATTCAAAGGTCAGAAAAGGGGCATTGCTGTAAGGCTTCCAGACATGTGTGATCACAGCCAAATAGAGAGTTCTGCAATATTCTCACATAAATCTCTGCTGAGTTTTCCTTCCTATTAAATAGCATATTAAATAATTTGAAAATTGATTGTAAAAATGAAGAGATTGCAATCAGCCAGTCCTCCATCACAACACTGCCTTTCCCTGCTTCCCTCACATGGCTTATTACATTATTCACCAATGAGTGTGAATAATCAAACCATGGTGTGAATCAGCCTTCCAAGTCGATCCAGTGCAATTCAAGAGAAAACTATGATTTGCAATCCTAATCTGGAGGACTCACTCAAACCATAGTTTCCTGGTTCTGCCATGCTTCTTCCTATTCTAGGAATATGCCATTTGGGGTCTTTCTGCTAGCCTACACCAACAGTGTGTTGCAAGAAATCATAGGACTGCACTGTTTTCCAGGGGATGTTACTACTGTTTGTGTTGCTGACAGAATTACAGATGGAAAAGCTTTGAACCCCAGATTACTCCAGGATTCTTTTGGAACATCTTTAGATAGAGGTCTTGAAGGCCTTCGCATTTTTGTGCTCTCTTTTTTTCTTTACTAAGAGACATGCAATTATATTTTGATTATTATTGCTTAATGAGGCTAATGAATTAATAATGATGCTTGCAAAGGTCTGAGCAGCAGAAATGGAAAAAAAGGAAGATAGGTTATTGTTTAAAAAGAACATCTGTCTAGAAAATAGAGCATCTAACAGGAAGGTTGTTGAGCTGACTTAGACATATAGTGTCTTTCTGGACTAGTAAATTTCCCCTCCCACCATTTTGTAGTTCCCTGTATTATTTCTCTGTATGAAGAGAGCCACTGAGTCTAATAATATTTTCAAATTAAATACCTTGGCAGAAGAACAGGAACTGCAGCTCTTTTTCTGCTCTACTGGAATGTTTAATTTATTTTTTTATTTTATTTTTTGCTTACTGTTTCTGGTAACTCCAGCTGGTGGCAGGACCTGGCTTGTAACGTTAACCACATATGGGACATTCATGGGTGGAGATGCCAAGTCTAAAATTATCCCCCCAAACTTGTCTTTTGAAGGGTGAGGGAGCCTAGAAACTTATATTTGCTCTTTTTTGTGTAAAGGAAATGGTAACGCATATATGACATTCATATGCAGCTTTTTAAAAATATGATTATATAAAGGTGCAGCAGCAACAACAACAACAATAAGGATTATTATTATTATGGTGCCTCTTAGGTCCCCGGGTTCCTGTGAGAAGAACTTGCTCATGGACTCTTCTCTGGGAGAAGGGAGTAGGTTATCTTTGCCAATTCCCCTTTCTGTATCTCACCCCTCAAATCTGCTCCAGCAGGTTGGAGGACCACCCAGAATAGTCTTTGTGTATATGGTGGCTGGGGTGGAGGGTTGACACAGTGAGCTTCAGGGGAAGGGGGGATTGGCAAAAATCACCTCCCCTCCTTCTGCCAGAAGGATTTCTTTCTAGATCAAAAGTCCATCTGTGAACAGAAGTAATGCTTCTATTTGTGGGAGGGTCACTTAGGAGCCAAGCTACTGTCAATATCACAGTTTATTCTCAGCTTCTCTCGGATCAAAGGCTCTCAGGACTCTTGTGTGCACACATTATGCTGTGGCAAGCCAGTTTTAGGTGATCTCTTGGGGCATCTGAAGATATGTGGAGGAGGATGACCAATTAGTTCATCACAGACCATTTTTGTACTTTTCTACCCATATGTTCATACTAAAAAATATTTTAGAAAAGAAACTTCTGGATTGGGAATGGATTTTACTGTAAAATACGCAGTTCTAAATGTATGTTCCTCTCTAAAGATACATTTCTAAGCATATTTTTAAACCATATCAGGAATGTGCAGAAAATGAAAATGCTGGTGGATAACTGAGTGCCGATCCACACATTAACCCAGGAGGTGTGGATCAGGGAAGCACTTACTGTACCAAGGTTCATAAAAATTAAACCCCTCAAAGTTCCCAACAAGAGAGGTCCACATTATCATGAACACAGCAGGAAGGGAAGAGCAACCCAATCCCATCCTTATATCTGCAGGAGTGGGCAGATTCGATCTGCATTGACAGCAGAAACCCGAGCGGTCGGTGCACTTGACCTCCTGACTGCGAAGTCATGGCTGCTTACATAGAGCAAGAGGTGGTGGAGAGGTCAGCGCGGTGCAGATGCATTGATGGAGCCAATCCAACATGCACTGTCCTCCATGCCTCCTCTCCATATTTCTCCTGGTAAGCAGAAGTGACTCTACTGCCAGGAGGTCAGATGTGCAGAGCTGCTCTCCTCACCAACCACTTATGAGGAGAACTCCCACCCTATTTGCTCTAGCCCAAGCATTCCCTTCTTGGAATAATAAAGACTATCATTCACATTCAACATAATGAGACCAAGGCTACAATCCTATACAATCCTGTACAAACAGACTTGAGAATAAGTACCATTGAATAGTGTGAGTATGCATGTGTAGGTTTGCTCTGCAAAATTCTTTGGGATCCCTCTAGGATTGTTGTTGTTGTTCAGTCGTTCAGTCGTGTCCGACTCTTCGTGACCCCATGAACCAGAGCACGCCAGGCACGCCTATCCTTCACTGCCTCTCGCAGTTTGGCCAAACTCATGTTAGTAGCTTCAAGAACACTGTCCAACCATCTCATCCTCTGCTGTCCAGGTTCCTATGCAATACTTTTCTTTAAAGCATTGGACTTTCCTTTCGCTTCCAGGCATATCCGCAACTGAGCGACCTTTCGGCTTTGGCCCAGCCACTTCATCAGCTCTGAATCTACTTGTACTTGTCCTCCACTCTTCCCCAGTAGCATGTTGGACACCTTCTGACCTGAGGGGCTCATCTTCCAGCATCATATCTTTTATATGCCTGTTGTCTTTGTCCATGGAGTTTTCTTGGCAGGGATACTGGAGCGGCTTGCCAGTTCCTCCTCCAGGTGGATCACGTTTGGTCCAAACTCTCCACTATGACCTGTTCATCTTGACCTGTCCATAGCTTCCCTGAGTAATTCAAGCCCCTTCGCCACGACAACGCAGTGATCCATGAAGGGGCCCTCTAGGATAGAGGCCCTCAAACATTTTGCATCCACCAGAGCTCTTTTAAGAAAACATTTCTAAATATTACCTCTTAGTGGATCATGTTTGACTTCTTATATGGCATAAGTAGCAACAGATGAGCTTGTGGCTCTGGAATTTGTATCACCGAGGTTTCGCTAACCATGCTACATACTCAACACTTAGGGGGGGGGAGCTTGTGTGCAATGTTTTTCATTACCAGGGCCTGCTCTTGCCTCTTTAGCAGCAATCAGAGATGCAGACATTTAGCAGACATGGAGCAGGTAAAAAGAAATACTCTACTTGCTAAAAATTCCTGTATGTTGGGCAGAACAACAAGGGTCATTAAAAAAAAAAGCAACAATCCTGATCACCCCAATCTTTAAAGTACTGCAGAAAAGTGGAGTTGACACACTTAAGTATGTATCAGGCCAAATAGGTGGGTTGTCAATAAATTACATAATATAATTGGGGTATTACAGGGGTTCATCAGTTTATGGGGAAAGGGAAGTGGGCGGATATTTTGATGCTAATTCCATAATGTTTTTCAGAGCCTGAGCAGCAGCTGCTGTAGGTTCCCCACTTCCCCCCGCCCCGTCCCAGATGTCTTGTGGATGGAGTTTCATTAGTGTTTAGGGACTGAACACTCCCCCAAGCTCCCTCTCTTCATTTTATGAATAACTGTTTATTATCTAATGGAAACTGTCTCTCACATCTGTCCTTTTGATGTTCTTCTGTTTCCCCACCACCACACACTTTTTAAAATATGGCGCTTTTTTTAAAAAGGGCATATTTGTAATCTGGCTGTGTAAAGTGTGCGTTGCCTACTGAGCTCTATGGTTCCAATGGGCATTTGTCGTGCATCAGGGCTTTTCTATGAGGATGTGCCACAGTCGTCGTCAATATTTTGTAAAATGTGTCGCTGTTCTACCCATGTGCTTCAGCCACATGTGGAAGTTTATCAGGTTAAGGTTGTGGTCATGTGCCTGGATGGGAGGCCACCTGGGAGCCTTGTGTATACCACCTTGGGTTTCAAGGTGGGAGATACAGTAATAGACTTGAATAATACCATCTAGAGCTCAACACAAACAGATGCACTGCACAAGCTCTCTAATCTGCATCAATCTACCAAGTAATAAGAAGAATTTACTCCCCAGCCCCCGCATCCACTGACAATTTGACAGACTATGAAATGGACCAGTCACTGCTATGGGCTCTTTGTTCACAATATGTTTGTGATAAAATAGGCTATTGCCTATATACTACAATGGATTAGGTAGCCTTTCAAGTGCTACTGCTTCTTTTAGCATAAAGGGTGATTTTTTTAAATTAATTTTTTACTTAATCAAATGAAGGGGAGAAATGTTGGATTCACAGTTTACAACAGAAACATGCATGTATCTCAAAAAAGCAAACATAAATTGTCTTGCAATGATTTGAAAGAGCCCTTTGACTTCTGGTGTACAGAGTCAAACTTTTTACCCACAGGCAAGTGGCAATGATCTTAGGTTTGGTTACCATAAACAGTCCTGTTGAACTCACCACTGGGAACAGGATGAGCTCCACTCAAACTGGGAATGCACAATAATAAATCATGACATTAATTTGATTATTCTCTTTAAGCAATAAAGTGCTATCCTATTAAATGACTCAGTAACCTTCCAGCAACAAGTCTGCATGATGCAACCCAAACAGCCATCAGGGCAACAATATATATATTGTATATATAAAGAAACCAAGATATATTCATTGAAAAGTGTCTTAAAATAAGTTCCTCTGAAACATTGTAGTCTCCAGTTCCCAGGGCTTTGTATGCTGCTATTATGTGCTAAAAAAAACACAAAATAAAATATATGCACCCAAACAATATTTATGCATTAATAACAGTTAAAACCCACAACCTGTATATGTGATGAAATTCCACACATTTGCATAATTTATTATTCAATTTTTTTCCTGGTTTGCATCATTTATTCTACTTTTGCAAGTCGTGATGGGGAAAGTCCCAGAAATTTTACCCATCCACCCCTGCCATCAGCAGGCATTGCACATTGACTTGGAAGAGGGAGTGGAACATCACAGAAGGCAGAACCAAATTCAGAACAGTCTTGACAGGCTGGAGCAGGGGCTGAGATCAACAAGAGGGCATTTGAGAGATATAAATGTAAAGCTCTGCATTTAGGTAGATAAGATGGAAGACACACATATAAGAGCATGGGTAGGCAAACTAAGGCCCGGGGGGTGGATCCAGCCCAATCGTCTTCTAAATCCGGTCCTAGGGAATCAGCGTGTTTTTACATAAGTAGAATGTGTCCTTTTATTTAACATGCATCTCAGGGTTATTTGTGGGGCATAGGAATTCGTTCTTCTTTCTTTCTTTTTTCAAAATATAGTCCACCCCCCCCCCCAGGTCTGAGGGACAGTGGACTGGCCCCCGGCTGAAAAAGTTTGCTGACCCCTGTATAAGAGGGACTTGAACATGGAAAATCCCTTGGTGCAATCCTCTACACGCTAAGGGCATAATTCAAACCCCTCAATGCCCACACTGGGGGGATTTAGATGGAGTAAAGAGCTCCAGCCAGCCAGCCCAGAGCAGTTCCACAAAATGGCAGGGAAGAATTGATTCAATGGGATTCTGAGCTGACCCCACTGTTTGGGCATTAGACTCAACTTGGTGGCATTGGGCTGAAGTTGGATGCATTCATTACACAAGTTCCAGACTGGCAAAGTCCAGACCAAACTTTTGCCTGCCTCTGTCTCCTGCCCCAGATAGCGTGAACAATGGAGATCTGTATTTCTGGCAGCTAAATGGCTTCATCACACCTCACACCCTCTGCCCGGCCTGAGTTTGGATTGCTCTGTTAAAAAAACCATTACCCATTGAACTCACATGTAGGATTGGACTGTTGGAAGCTGAACACAAGGCAACAGTATGGTGTGGCAGTTTAAAAAGCTGGTGCAATCTTAGTTTGTATTAACAGAAGCATGGGGAATAATAGTTGTGCTCTATTCTGAACTGGGGAGGCTGCATCCAGAGCAGTCGTTCCCAACCTTTTTTTGGCCATGCCCCACTTAAGCATCTCTAAAATCCTGATGCCACCCCCCATGACATATAATTCTTATTATTCAAAAGGTTCATGTGGATGAAGCCTAAAAGCCCATTAACTGTTAATAACTCATTCTCGAATTGCCCCCCTTAAAAAATCAAATTGCCCCCCTGTGGGGTGTGTGCCCCACGTTGGGAATCATGGATCTAGAGTGTTGCCCAGTTCTGTGTGGCACATTTTAAGGGCATGGACCAACTGGAGCACATTGAGAGGAAGAGTGCTCAGGATGCTGAAGGGTCTTAAAACCAAGATCTAGACCAAGAATGGTTGAAATAGCCAGACATATTTATCCTGAAGAAGAGAAGATTAAGGATTATAGCTGTCTTCAAATATCTGAAGGGCTGTTATGAAGATTACATACCTCTTAACTGTCCCAATTTAAGTGGGATATGCTGGAATTACAGAAGCCATACTGGCTTCTAACTGGATCCTGGAATGTCCTGCTATTTTGGGTTGGTTCTCTGATGCAAGTCAGCTGTTCTTGTTTTTGGTTGTTTTTTGATCTCACACTCTCATACGAGAACACAGTATTGGATACAACTCACTATAAGCTGTTCAGCAATGGAAGAGATGGTCTAAGTTGTTGGCAAGAATCCAGTAGCTGGAGGTTTTAGGCAGAGGCTGAAAAACCATCTGTCAGGGATACTGAAGTTGTATCAAGCATTGCAGGCCCTGTAGTGACTTGTGTGTTGGACTTCATGACTTCCAAAGACCCTTCTGACTCAGTGATTCCAGAATCTCTTCATACCCATAAGCGCGAGAAACTGGAAGCATTTTCTTCTGCTCCTATGGAATGGGGTAAACACATAACCTCCATAGAATTACTTTGACCCAGGACTTCTCCACACTTACCTTCACCCACTCTTTCCAGGCATTGTCTGCACTTTAAAGCTCTGTGTCTGAGCAGCCTTTTCTTTGCTCTGTAGCTTTGCCCAGGAAAAACCCGCTCTTTAAAGCTGAGCTGGAACAAATGGCAAGCCACAGAAAACCTGAGTTGACATTTGCTCCAACTGAGTGCTAAAGAGTGGGTTTTTGTGGGGAAAGCTCCAGGGCAAAAGGAAAAAAAGTGTTCCCATAGACAGTGTGGAATTGTGGCTGGAAAGAGCAGAGCAAAAGGTAAGCGTGGATAACTCTCAACTCCCTGCTATTAGCAAGGTGTTTCTGGAGCTCCATTGCATGGGCAACTCCTTGTCAGACTTGTGTCCTACTGAGATCTATGGTGGAAACTATAATGAGAAACGGAGACTCACCTCATGAATACTTATGGTGGAAGTTCTATTGAAACCAGACATCATTCCATCTGCTTATCAAAGTCATCGTATGTTCGCAGTTCAGGGCAGATGAAAGAGTAAACAATGAATAAAGCTTACTGATCTGTATCTGGAGCCTTTTAATGAACACAGAAAATTAACAACAGTGAAACTGCTTATTATAAACTCTTCTTTTGTTCTGTAATGATAACCAGCTCCCTTACAGGTGATAAAAGCCAACAGGAAGATACTATGTGATTTAGTGGACAGGAAGAGTCAAGGTGAAGCGTCCCTTTGAACTTTGGACAGCCATTGTCATCCGGGGGGAAGCCATAGAAAGAAAGAAAGAAAGAAAGAAAGAAAGAAAGAAAGAAAGAAAGAAAGAAAGAAAGAAAGAAAGAAAACCGAATGTAAGGAGTTTTCATTATGTCCTTTTATAAATCATTCATGTACCATGTTCATTTCTGGTCACTTCATCTTTTACTAACAACCCCCCTCCTCAACTCCAAAAAAGATAAAAAGGAAAGTGGAACTAGATATAGTATAGATTATGGTTCCTCAATAATAACAATAACTTCTAGGCATTAAAAGCTTTCCATACTAGAAATAGTCAAAAGCAAAAGAAGGTACTGGTGGCCTAAAGAAAGAGGCAGTTTAGAATTGATGATGAAAAATATAAATTCCTAACAGAGTTGGCAAAAGTGACCTAGGAACAGTTGTTTATCCAGTCACATTAACAAAGCAAAAGCTTCCTATTCTCATAGTGTGCAGCTGACTTCTGGAACCCATGGTCACTTCAAACAGAGTATCTGTGTGGAAAGAGTACAAAAACAGGAATATTGACATTCAACATTTATTAAGATGTTTGGTGGGGGGCGGTGTTGGATAGGAAGACACCAAAAACAAGAAGAAAAATGGACAGCTTTAGGAGAGCTTTAGATATGTAGAGAAAAGTTGATTAGGACCAATGTGTTTCAGAATAAATCCCTTCTTCAGGTGGCACTCTTGAATTACAGGCCTTGTGATCTGAAAACTACTGTCGTCACGACAGTGCCTTACAGACCAGGTCGAGATGGTACTAGTGATCAGGAGTGGCTCTCCCAGTAGAGCAGAGTTGCAGTAATAGCCTCCCATCAGCAATAGCACTTCTGTTTACCAGAAGGGTTGAGGCAGTGGGAAAGTCAGGGCTGCACAGGCTCATAAGAAGATATGAACAGCCTGCTGGATCAGAACAATGGCCCATCTAGTCCAGCATCCTGGTATCACAGTGGCTTATCAGATGCCTGTGGGAAACCAGCAAGCAGGATTTGAGCACAAGAGTACTCTCCCCACCTGTGGTTTCCAGCAACTGGTATTCAGAAACATTGCTACCTCCAACTTTGGAGGCCCGGCCCAGCCACCATGACTAGTACCACCACAGCAGAAGCACAGGATTGGATCTACTGGTGCAACTGTACAGCCCTGACTTCATTGCCATCTTTCTTCTGCCCCTCCTGGCAAGTGGCAGTAATGCTGCTGCCAGGAGGTGGAAAGTGTGGAGGTGAAGAGGCTGTTCCTTTGGGGCAATTGTGCAGATTGGGTCCAGAGGGAAAGGGCAAGAATTTGGGCAGTAGTGCCTTAGAGAGGAGGAAGGCCAGCTGGACTCATCTTGCCCAAGATGATGTTCATTCCTCCTGAACCTGCAGCTGGCACTGTGCAGTTATTTCTTGATCAGGGCTACACTTTTCGAGGTTTTCCTATGTATGCAGAAGGAAGTGACAGCACTGGGGACAACATAGAAGAGGCAAAGTGCATTTGGTGGGGTAAGCATGTGAAGAGTGCTTTTCTTTTACCTCACATAGCAATTAAAGGTGCTGGGGAAGCAAACTACTTGGGGGACGGGGTGCTCATATCCCTGCTCCCCTCCCCAGTTGGGTAGTACTCAACTGTTTTACTCAGAGTAATGAACATTACTAAGTTGGCACCATTAATTTCAGTGGGTCTACTCTGAATAAAACATAGTTAAATCCATACTGAATGTTATGGATACATAACTTATTCCAACCATTTTCACAGCTGTTATATATATATAATTGTAAGCATTTTAGGTATTACAAATACCAATACATAATCCATCCCAAAACAAAAACAAAAGGCATATGTATACTCTTCAGATGCAGGGATGGGGAATAAATTTGATTCAGCTGTCATTCAAAGGCAAACTTACCCAGTTCACACTTTCCAATACAATACATGAACCAATACAGCCATCCTTCAAAATTCACGCTTCGAATTTTGCAATGCAATGTGTACAAAAACAACAACATATCTAAATATTGGGGAAATCGCTCTGAGAATATTATACATAATTGCACCCCAGAATGTGTATATTAGAGAAATGTGCACTAACATGCTGGTGGATTTTCAGGATAATGTCTTTTTAAAAGAATTACAAAATGATGTGGAAATGTGATGAATATGGGGGACTGAATTTAAGATTAGAGAAAACAAGAACCAGAAAGAATTGAAATTGACAAATTTACCCATCCCTATTCCAGTGTTAGAGAGGAGTGCACACTTGAGGGCAAGCATCTGCACTGGGGAGCCTTTTATACTCACATAGATTCATCATCTGATTTACAACACTAATCATGCTGGGTTTTAAACTGTGAAATGAGCTTACACCAGTACAGCAGTGCAGTTTACCTTCCAGGGCATGTGTTGAGTGACAGGGATGCAATGGAAGGATGCAAGCAGTTGTGCCCCTACTCTACTCACACAAGGACCCAAACACCTTAACAAGGCTTAGGTTGCAGTCTAGAAAATTGATATATTTCATTACATCTCCCAATTGGAGATGGGAAGGCCTGGCAAAAACCCCTGGGGGGACAGTTTCCCCCCGGGGGGAAATGAAGAAGAAATAAACCAGTTTTATATAGTTTGAATATTTCACACACTTTTTATTTTTATTATTTTTTCCAGGGGAAAACAGCTTTGGGGTAAACTGGGTTTTTATTTCAATTTTTCTGGGTTTTTTCCAGGCCTTCCCATCTCTACTCCCGATACAGCAAGGGATATGAAGCATCCATATTTTCTCGTGTCCTCTCCTTCCTCTGTCCCCTTATCCTGCCCCTCGTATATCTATGCAGAAATGGAGGGAAAATATCAATTGTGACCAATACCTTGCTTCCTTTCCTTTATGTTAGGGTGGAGGCAGGCAACAATACTGATGTCAGAACAAGAAGGGGCATAAAGGCTCTCTAAGTTGTCAGTGCCACATGGGAACTACACCAAGTTATGAATGTGTTTCTCTGCAATCTATCTATCTATCTATTTATCAATAAGAAGAAATATCAAGTTCTGTACCATGTTACGGCTTCAGTTGAAGCACAAGCCATCAGCCCATGAAACTGTATAGACACCAGGGCTGCCTGCTTAGATTATTTTCCTAATGCTGTCAACATTCCTCTCTTCAGTAGGCCTGATACCAATCAGTATTCACAGTTAAAGGTCTTGACACTGATAATTGATCAGAAATGAGAGAGCCAGTTGACTCAAGTGGATTCCTGAGTCATTGCCAGCTTGTGAAATGGCATTAAAAAGCTGCAAATGGCATGGAAATTTGTGGTGAATTTTAAACTAGTGTGTACATTTCTTGATTCAAAGGCACTTTAGACCTCTCGTAGCGAAGCTGAGAAACGGCTCCCTGGCTTCTCTCTTTCAATCGATACCATTAAAGTCCTTAAAGAAAATCCTCCTCTGTATAGTTATAAAATATCAATTACATACATTTTCATTAGCTGAATGTACTGATCTGGGCAGGTTCATTGGTTGTTTGTTTCTCAGTAAGAGATTGTTGGCATCAAACCAGCCAGAGGAAATTAACAAAAGAAAGCTTAATTTGAGCATTCTGATGGAGTGTTTTGCCCTAAAGATGAGCCCAAAGCTTTCGTGTGTGTGTTTGTGTGTTTGTGTGTGTGTAGCTCAACCAGCATTCCTCCTATGACTCAGCAGTGTCCCTAAATAGCAATGATTTACCACTTTGTAGCACCTTCTATTGAATCAGTTCAACAGCACAGGAGAAGCAAAGACTAAGGGCCAAATTGACTTTTCACATGGAGGCATATAAAACATCATCCAAGACTTTTTTGAAACACAAAAACATACTAATGGAAACTGGAGGGAAAATACTAATGATGACCAATACTCTGTTTCCTTCGCTTTACGTAATTATTTAAAATATGTGCATGCCGCTTTTTAGGCTTAGAGTGTACCTGTATACATCCACAATACAGAATCAATGAAAGTTTGAAACAATAAAGCATGAAAAATGCAATTGATATAACCCTCCCCCACTAATTTCTTCTGTAGATAGAATATGTTGCTGGGTTTGTTTGAGTTGCAGAAGTTATGTGATAAGTAGAGTCAGATCTATTGTGAAAGTTCACATTCTGTTACAAGTATATGTGGGACCCGCACAAAATGTTGCAGTGTGGACTGCTCCTTTTTACTGCTGCAAGATGTTCCCTAATATTGGTGTGACCACTAAGAAGTTCCTACCACTTATCCTAGCCAACCATGCTTCCATTAATGATGGTATACAAAGAAAGGCCTCCCTACTTGCTTTTAATGAGTAGGCAGGCTGTTGTGGGAGGAGGCAATTTTTCAAATATATTGGATACTAGCCATTTAGGGCATCCAGATCAGAAGCGACTCACTGGGTGGGGTGGAGTCACTGTGATAGCTTCTCAGCAGGTGGGTTGCTCTTGCTTACAACAGAGGGAGAGAGGGCCTGACTGCAAACATCCCTAATGAATTTCTGACACCTACTGTACTAAAGGCTTTTGTTCTAGCAGGCACTATAACCAAAATTTAAAATTATTTTTTAACATTTGATATTGTATCTTGTAAACCACTTAGAGACTGTAGTAACTGAGTGGTATATAAATGGTTTAAACAAACAAACAAACAAACAAACCTGATGTTGCCAAAGTTACAATTCCCTGATCCAGAATATGGATTTCGTTAGTTTGCAATGCTTAGGTATGTTCTGAGCCAAGTGTTATTTCTGAGAATTTCTGCAACTTGGAATGTAAAGTAGGAGGCTGCACATGCCCATAGATGCTTTTACAAGTACAGAGCATGAATACACCTACCAGTCTACACACACAATTGCACCCATGCCTGGGAAATATTTAGTTCAGCTTGGGTGGGGGGAGTTTATTGGGTTCGTGTTTATGACATCAAAGGAACCCTGTTAGGAATGTTCTGGTATTAACACACTAACCCTATCTGAGCATTCTGAGAGTTCATAAATGTGACGGGGTGAAATCTGCAGGGCCGTTTGTTACGCTTCTCTATAGCAGCTGCTGCAAAACTGGGGTGAGGGATACCAAGTAGATACTCTCTTGTTGTTGTTCAGTCATTCAGTCGTGTCCGACTCTTCGTGACCCCATGGACCAGAGCACGCCAGGCACGCCTATCCTTCACTGCCTCTCGCAGTTTGGCCAAACTCATGTTAGTAGCTTCGAGAACACTGTCCAACCATCTCATCCTCTGTCGTCCCCTTCTCCTTGTGCCCTCCATCTTTCCCAACATCAGGGTCTTTTCTAGGGAGTCTTCTCTTCTCATGAGGTGGCCAAAGTACTGGAGCCTCAACTTCAGGATCTGTCCTTCTAGTGAGCACTCAGGGCTGATTTCTTTAAGAATGGATAGGTTTGATCTTCTTGCAGTCCATGGGACTCTCAAGAGTCTCCTCCAGCACCATAATTCAAAAGCATCAATTCTTCGGCGATCAGATACTCTCTACCCTGCTCCGTCTCCTTCCATTGTGTGATTTTGTCTGTTAGGTGAGAGAGGTGATGCCAATGACTCACTTTCCCTTTCTTGGCTTCTCTTTGACACTGCCAGGAATCAACAGCACATCTCTTCATTCCTTCCACATGTAGATATTGCATTACACAGCCTTCATTCTGAAGCCAATGCACATAATCATAAAGGAAACTGAGTCAGCTTTGTTCTTTGGGTCTGTCAAGTCCTTCCAAGCCCAAATCTCAGCTAAACGTTTCAACCCCCACACCCGAGTGCTAAGATTCAGCAGCTTTAAAAAATAATAATAATGCCCCAGTGTCATATATTGAAACAGGGCATAGGGTTTTGCTTACCTTGCACAGTTGGGATGTGTGAGACATACACACAGACATGCCATTTTGTTAATCTTATCCAATTCCTTTACGTTTCAGTTTTCCTGAAAATGCCTGCAGATATTTCTCCTGACTGGGACTCTCCAAATTTGCCTTCAGATTTTGCCAAAGGAAAAGAAAATGAAGAGGGCAATGACAATTAGCATGGAGCCTCCTCTACTTTTGTAGATGCCTCACACAATTTAGAATCCAAGAAACATAGGGTTCTGCACATCTTGCCTGGAGCCCACACCAGTAGAATATTGTTCCTCCAACACATGGAGAGCAATGGTGACAACAAGTGCGGATAGTATGTTTACCGTTCTGGACATGGGACAAATAAGTGGACATGGGCAATTTTCTCTCCTTTTTCTATTTATGTCAGAATTCACCAACATTCCTAGTCACAAACATGCATTGGAAGCAACTTTCCTTGGTGGGGCAGAGGGATTCTCACTTCCAATGAATTTTGAATGTTATACACTTGAACATAACATGATGTTCCCCTAAGTATGGTAATTTTTTGTGGGTGGCCCATTTGTCTTCCTGCTGGCACAAGGCCACCCATGGTTGCTGTAATAGTCAATGGCCAAACACCATAAAATACACGTTTTTTTTTAACCAATGCAGGGTCTTCCAACATGCCTCAAATTTTTCTTCAAGCAAACTGTTATGGTGGCACTATTGCACAAGAAAGACTTGTCCAGGCAGCCAATTGTTAAGCTTCAGTAATGCATAACTCCCACAAGCCTTCAGCTGTGAAATATCTAGTTCACTTCAACAGCTTTGATGTGAGAGAATTGCTTTCCTTCTCCCCCATTTTTAATTCAAGAAGGCTATGTGTCCACACCAACCCACACACCAAGCAGACATTTGTCTACTTTGAAAAGTAAAGTAAGCAGCAACCCCGTCGGCCAAAATTCAGAGGAATTTCTCTCCAGCACCATGATTTTTCCACACAATAACTCTAAAACTAAATCTCCATATATATTTTTACCAGTTCATTCAGATGCTGCCATGGAAAAGACCAAGCAACGTGTTGTGCATTTAAAATAACACAAGGCCTTTTCCACCGCTGTTAGAAAACTCACAAGTTTCACACAGTGTCATATTTTCCTCCCTCATAATTTTATTATCTATAATGCGATTATTGTATAACCAAGAACAAATGTTCTAACACCAAACTTCATTGCAACAGATGGATTTTTTAACAACAAAATTTATAAGGATGCCTGTTTCATGTGTGTGTTTCATTTTACATATAAGAACAATCTTTGCAAATGAAATCCAGGCATGTTTGGAAGATGAGTAATAAGCTATCTGTCTACAGCTGGGATGAGAAACCTCAGGCCCAGGGGCAAAATGCAGCCCTCCAAGCCTCCCTCCCTCCCTCCCTCCCTCTCTCTCTCTCTCTCTCTCTCTCTCCATGACCATCAGGACTCTCCTCAGGCCACGCACCCTCCCCACCCATGCCTTATCTCATCAAGCCACAGCCCTTCACCATGGCCTGCGTTGAACCCTCCTGGCATGTTGTGCTTGGCTGGAATGAGTCCTTGAACTCTGAAAATACTTCTTGCATGTCTGAATGGAGGGTAGAGATGGGTGTGTGAGTGTGTGCAGAAACTAGTCTACTGTCAAATTTGCATATTGTTTTGCCCACTTTCGCCTCTAGCCCCACCCAACATTGGTATGTGGCCCTTGGAAGGTTGCCTGGAATGCAAAGTGGCCCTCCAGGCTGAAAAAGATTCTCCACCCCTGAGCTACAGAGAGAGATAGAGATAGAGATAGAGATAGAGATAGAGATAGAGAGAGGGAGAGAGAGAGAGAGAGAGAGAGAGAGAGAGAGATTTGGGTGTTTTTCATTTTTTAATCATGTGCCTTTGTCCTTACCTAGTTCTTTTTGCTTTGTGTTTCCACTAAAGTGCTTTCTGGCAATTTCAGCTAACAATAAATGATACAGTGTGGCTGAAAACCAACATGATTCTCAAATAACATGACTGTAAGGTTGAAAGAACCCTAAAGCCTCTCCCATGTGGGAAATAATCCTGTTTCCTTCAGATGTGTTATTTTCACATGCATTTTACTTATAATGTAGCTGACATTTACAAAGCTGTCTCAATTAGGATCACAGAGGGTCAGCATGAAGGAAACATTTTTTTTCTCCACTTCCCCCCCCCCCTGCAAAAAAAGGATTCAATGATTCAATAGCATATTCATACTCAAAGGAGATTGGAGCCTACAGATTGGAGCAAACTGGAATGATCAGAGAGTGAACCTATGTACCAGTTACAGGTGGGTAGCCGTGTTGGTCTGCCATAGTCAAAACAAAATAGAAAATTCTTTCCAGTAGCACCTTAGAGACCAACTGAGTTTGTTCTTGGTATGAGCTTTCGTGTGCATGCACACTTCTTCAGATACCTATGTATTATGTCATTTAGGACATAACCCAACCAAAGCTGAGTAGTAGGACGCGGTGCAATTCTATGCAGAAGTATGTCCTTCAGTTGTAAATGGGTCTTACTCCTAGGTAAATGGGCACAGGATCACAGCCCTAAACACTCCCACTGAAATCAATGGGACTTAAAATATTTGAATCATCCCCTTGTTTCAGGTTTTTGCAACCTGAAAGGGCCGGTGAGCAAATGGAAGAAGGTATACAAGACAAACAAACCATGCTCAAAATGCAGAATTGCCCCTTTGACAGTGTTCAGATCCTTTATAATTCAGTGTAATGTACCAGACTACAACTTCAGTGATCACCCACCAGACTCACTTCTCTGGTTTCTCTTTCCCACTGCCTCTTCCTTTCCTTTGCCCTCTTATTTCGCACCTGCTCTTTTTCTACATCCTCTTTGCCTGTTATAGCAGCTCAGCCTATGGCAAGCAGAACATCCCCAGCACTTGCAATATCCATTTTCTTATTGGCTAGTTTTCTCTCTCTTGGTTTTTATATTGACCTGGCAATGGTGGTAATGACCCGGGTATATGTGCTCTACGGTAGAGGATACTTTGCTCTCTTGAATTGATTGAAAGAAACTCAACGGCTGCTTTTGCACTTGACTCGAGACTCTTAAGGGGTCAGGTTTTGATGACTCTCGAAGACAAATCACTGCTGGAACAATCACTTTGGATGGTGTAAAGTTGTGCCTGCTCCACTGAATTTATTCCCCATTTGCTTCCAAAGAGGGTTTTGAAAGCTTGATGCCGTGTCAAGATGCGGAACCCTGCCAAGTGTGTGTGACTCAGGAAAAGAATTTAAATTTGATGACCTCAGCCCAGTCCTTAGTGGAATATTGGTCCACATCATAAAACCACCGGACACGATATGGAAAGGCAATTGACATTAAACCAAATGATATAATCCCACCTAATGAGATTATAATGAATCCCAAGTGAGCTGGATACCATTGGGCAATGTTTTCAAAGTGTTACTGAAATACTTTTTAATGGAGTAAAGACTTCTTGTTTGCCAACCGGTGCTCAGATGCTCAGAACACACTTAATCAGTCAGCTGATCCTGGAGCTTAAACCTGTGGCTCTCTCTCTCTTTATAAAACATATTTCTTTAATTAGTACTTTTACTTAAAAAACACACACACATCCACTCATTTTGGAAAAGTACTTTTTCTTTTTACACAAATTCCCCCTTACCTCATCAGCTAACTGTTTTCTGAATGGAATAAGCCTCCTCTAGGGAGTTAAGTTACTCTGTAAATTTACAGTTTATGAACTTCCTGGTCGCTAAATGTAATTGGCCTTTGACCTCATGCCTCGTCGCACCCAGGGTGTTTGCAGATCTCCCCTGCCTGTTCACCTAATCTTATGTGATGTTATTTTTTTTACAAACTTTGCATAAGGTAGTTTTTTGGCAGCATTGTGCAAATATGATCTCACTGGCATAGAACTGCTGCTGACCCTCAACTTGTTTGAATGTTTTCCAAGTGCAACTTTCAGCACTTCCTTTGTTCTGGAGAAATAATAAAAGCAGGCCTTTCCTAGATCCTAGGATAGCAATTTTGTCTCTTTTTTCACATGAAAAGAACCACCTCCAAGTCTTCCACTAAGGCTAGTCCACATCTTTCAGTTTCTTCCTTGCTTTGTGACTGCCGTGGAGATCTTAATTTGTCAGTACAAAGAATCTAGGTTACAAGGACAGGTAGGTAGCCGTGATGGTCTGCCGTAGTCAAAACAATATAAAAAATAAAAACAACTTTCCAGTAGCACCTTACAGACCAACTAAGTTGGTCTCTAGGGTGCTACTGGAAGGATTTTTTTTATTTTTTTTATATTGTTTAGGTTACAAGGGATATTGACCAAAATGGTCAAAGGCCTGGAAATGATGCCTTATGAGGAACAGCTTAGGGAGCTGGGTATGTTTAGCCTGGAGAAGAGAAGGTTAAGGGGTGATATGATAGCCATGTTCAAATATATCAAAGGATGTCATGTAGAGGAGGGAGAAAGATTGTTTTCTGCTGCTCCAGAGAAGCGGACACGGGGCAATGGATTCAAACTACAAGAAAGAAGATTCCACCTAAACATTAGGAAGAACTTCCTGACAGTGAGAGCTGTTCGGCAGTGGAATTTGCTGCCAAGGAGTGTGGTGGAGTCTCCTTCTTTGGAGGTCTATAAGCGGAGGCTTGACAGCCATCTGTCGGGAATGCTTTGATAGTGTTTCCTGCTTGGCAGGGGGTTGGACTGGATGGCCCTTGTGGTCTCTTCCAACTCTATGATTCTATGATTGAAAAGAGTTGAAGCAAAGTATTGCAAGTGTTCCAATGCCAGTTGTTGGGAATCACAGCTGTTGTGCTCAGGTTCCGGTGGCATGCTTCACCACTATGAGAATAGGATGCTGGACTAGATGGGTCATTTGCCTGATTCATTAGGCTCTTCTTGTATTCCTTTAATAGAGGAGGAGGAGGAGGAGGAGGAGGAGGAGGAGGAGGAGTTTGGACTTGATATCCCACATTTCACTTCCCTCAAGAAGTCTCAAAGCGGCTAACAATCTCCTTTCCCTTCCTACCCCACAACAAACACTCTGTGAGGTGAGTGAGGCTGAGAGACTTCAGAGAAGCGTGAATAGCCCAAGGTCACCCAGCAGCTGCATGTGGAGGAGTGGGGAAGCAAACCCAGTTCACTAGATTACGAGTCCACCGCTCTTAACCACTACACCACACTGGCTCTCCTTCTGAATAGTGGCCTTCTGAACCACTATCTATTTTAGGTGCTTTTATGGATACCTTTATTCACCCAGTCATTGTATTAAGTTGGTTCAAAAGGGAGTTTAGTCATACCTCGAAAATCGAATACCTCGCAAGATGAATGTTTTGGCTCCCAAATGCCGCAAACCCAGAAGTGATTACAGTGGTACCTCTAGTTACAAACTTAATTTGTTCTGGAGGTCCATTCTTAACCTGAAACTGTTCTTAACTAGAGGCGTGCTTTTTTTTTAATAAAGAATTTATTGGTATTTTCCATAACAAAGAATACCGTCACCCACCCACATTTATACAAAGCAAAAACAAACATAACCACGATTCTTCTTCTTTTTACACACATACAGAAAAAAAATCTAGTTTCGAATCTTTACAGTTGACTTCCCCTGCCTTCTCTCCTTCGGTTCCAAATCCAGATTCTATTTTAATAACTTCATCTCTCAAAAAATTAAATTCATTTCAAAAAGAAATTCAAATCTAAACAATCATCTTAAATGAACAAATCATCTTAATCCATACTAATTGATAACATAACTTTATATCTTAACAAATTATTCTTATATCAAATCTAAGCTATTCTTCTTTCCCTTAAACTGCTGCTAATAACAAAAAAATTCAAAATATCCCTTTTCTTGTTAAAAAATAAAATAAAACTTCATTTCTTAACCCTCCGATTTCAGATTACCATAACAAAGCATTTATATTCTGCACTTAACACACTTCACCCTATCCCCCCTCTGTCCAATGTCCTTCTCCATCTTACACCGGAACCACTCCTCAAATTGTCCTCTTTACTTATACGTCCACAGAACCAGACACAGTCTCCAACAGTCCTTGCATCGGGCATCAGGGTACACTGTTCATCTTCTTTCGGCTTCTCCCATTCAATGCTGCATTCTTCTTCTATTTGTAGATATCTTAATTTCTTGCCCTTCGCTCCCGAGCTCTCACCTCGGGGGCTGGATATAACATTCCTCGCCATCCCCGGGCTGCCACCACCGAAGGACGTTTCTTTTTCCGGGAGTCGCCAAGCCATCTCTCTCAGTTTTTCAATCATCTCCTTCAGCTCTTTGCCAAGGCTCTCTTCCATAGTGTCGAATACCTGAAAGGTCTCCTCTGTGGGAAGTAAATTTTTCTTCATATCCCCACTCAAAACCTTCAATTTCTGATTAAGCAGTTCCAGTTTCAACATAATAATCCTTTGTTCATCAGTTAGTCCAGAGTTCAAAACGATTTCAAAAACAAAGCCCAACATGGTGAGGACGGGCATAGGTATCAAATTTCAGTTTCTATTTCATTGTTATCCATCTTATAGCAGTAATTTTCCACTTCGGCTCAGACTTTTCGCAGCCATTTTCTCTGAGACCGGGGCGCAAAGACCATAACTTTCAAAAGGAATATTCTCCATCCTCTTCCTCCCCAAAGGGAGATCTATAAAGTCTCACTTATGAAAAAGTCTTAACATTGTAGCCATCTCAGTAGCAACAGTATCATAAACCGTTATTTTCTTGCCACCGAAGGGAGGGAGGCAGACTTCCATTCTCTAAAACCTCCCGGATCGTTACGTCGTTCAGTTCACAAGTTAATCCAATCAAGTACTCACGACCACCGGGCTTCGTTTCCTTTCATCTTTACAGGGAGAACGTCGTCGCTCGTCACGGCCAGTGCTCGCCGCTTTTCCGCCCGGTTGAGGCATTTCCCCTAATGGCCCAGCTCCGCGCTCCCTTCACCCCCACTCCCCCTTTACAGGGGGAACGAGGGAAGGGTACGGAGCCTAGCGGGCCCGCCGGGGAGCCCGAGGCGCAGGACGCTCTTCCCGCGCCTCACCGGAGCCCCGCTTAGCTGTAGCGGGGCTCCAACCCCCGGGCTGGACTGGGTCGCCTCGCTGCCGAGGCAACCCACGACCGCCCGTGATGGCGACCTCGCCGGAAGTCCAGAGGCGTGCTTTCACTAATGGGGCCTCTTGCTGCTGCTGTGCCACTGGCACACGATTTCTGTTCTCATCCTGGGGCAAAGTTCTCAACTTCCAGGTTAGCGGAGTTTGTAATCTGAGGCGTTTGTAACTTGAGGTACCACTGTATTCCAGTTTGCAAACGTTCTTTGGAACCTGAATGTTCGTTGCAGCTTCTGCGGCTTCCAGTTGGCTGCAGGAACTTCCTGCAGCCAATCGGAAGCTGCGCCTTTGTTCCCGAACGTTTTGGAAGTCGGATGGACTCCTGGAACAGATTCCATTCACCTTCCAAGGTATGACTGTGTACTGCCCTTGCTGGTATTTTTTAAAATTAATTTTGGTTTCAGTGAGTTTTTATTTTTTTTTAGTATGTTTTCTGAGTGCTTGTTCTTGTCACCTGCTCTGGGGCTGATTTTTAAAGAAGTGGATTGGAAATTGATCAAATAAATAATTAAAAATATTAGATTTATTTCCCACACCTTCTGCCAAAGGAACACAGGGTGGCAAACTTCTTCTTTATTAAAATAAATAAATAACCCAATTTAAAATAACCTTCTAAAAACAATTCAATCTTCTTTAAAAATATTTTAAATTCCTAATAAATAAACAAACACACATTATGTGAGAGTTGATTTCAGTGTTTGCCACCTTCCCACAGTTATTTGGAACTCCAGATAGCCCTTGGCTTAGGTGCATGACTTCTAGTCCTCTGTTTTCTAAGAAAAATCAGGATTGTGATTTTCGCCTCATCTTTTTATTGCTTGCTGTAATATCGGGTGAAGTGGAAAATAAACAAAAGTCATTGCTCTGAAGCTTTTTAACTTAAAAGATCAGATCAACTTGGAATGGTTGAAAGCAATAACACTCACCTATTCCTTTTGATCCTGTGATCTTGGATATCTATTATAAAACCATCAATACAGTTCAAAGGTTATTAGGAAGGTGTATATTATCTGGGGAATGTCCAAATGATACCTTTGCTCTCTTTTTTCTCTAGCATTTTCCCACTTTCTTAGGCCAGGACTTTGATTCCATAAATGAGCACAATTTACATCAACTGCAGTGAAGTTAAAACTGATTAAATCATAACATTAAAAGAAGGCAGAAAATCTGTATGCTGCTGAGAGCCTAGATTTGATTGGGTGGCCACCTTTTTGCAATATTACCACACCACTAAGTACTAAGTTTGCCTCAGGCTGTTTCCTTCTATATAATGTTTAAGAGAAATATTATATCTACAGACATTTATACACTTGCAGCTTAGAAAATATAAAATGCTATCACATCTCTGCAGGAAAGCAAGATCTTAAGTCTTAATCTCCCAGGCAACTATTCACAAATGTATGGCATCTACTTCTGCTAGAAAGGAATTCTCAAAAGATGTCCATGCACCATTTCAATAGTATAGCAGGAAGGACCACATGCGGACTTGACATGTAAAGTTCTGTAAGTTTTATGGAGAGATTCATGGCTGTTTCAGAATTTGAACTGGGGTCTCCTCAACCCTCATCATATCACACACCAATGGGAGACCTACATTTTTGGGGTCCTGAAGCTTGAACTGTTATGGGGGCCCATTTACCATCAGCAATGAGATCTGGGTAACCACTGTTACCTTCTTCAACTGAGTTGTTTACAACCACCTTTACAACATCTGTGCTACTGACTCTCAAACTTTGGGATTGTTTAAATGTATACAACAACAAAAAATGAATCAATTAGAGTTGTGCAACTCACATTGAGTCTACTAGACCCCATTTTTTAAAGCAATGTGAACAGCAGTCACTTCTGGGGCCCTTTTGGGATTAGGGGCACTGAAATTTATGCTTCATTAGTTTCATAATAGATCTGCCCCTGCATCACACTTGTTCTGTCAATATAACATTTAGATGATCAAGTAAAATTCTTTAGGAAAATACATAATTGCAAACCCTTTGTGCTCCATTTTCAGTAAACGAAACTGAGGAAAAGGGAAATGAATTTTCACAAGAAAATAATTTGAACTCGAGAGTCTGGTGTCAGCTTTACATTTTTATTTATTTATCCAGAATGCTGATATCCCACTTTGTAGCCCCACAAGGTTCTCAAAGCAGCTTGCAAAAAAAAAAAAAAAAGGTTCTGCAATAAAATGTCCCTACAGATTATTTGGGGGAATTATTCAGAGGGTGTTTCCTGAGCTCATTCCTGATCTTCCTTGGTATTGTCCTTCAGCTTCCACCTATTAGGTAGAAGAGGCCACTGATAATCTCACATAGAGCTGGCCCTATCATTAGGCAGAGTTAGAAAGCAACCACATGCAACAGATGCTGAGGGGCAATTGAGTGGACTTAGCTGTGTGTGCCATGCATCCTCCACTGTGCCTCCTTAGCTAAAGTTCTGCCCTCAGATGCAATGGAGAACATCAGCATCCAAGAAAAAGTCACTGGTCAGGTTTTGTATAGGGCTCAGTGGGGTTGGGGAAATGGAATGCAAAATCTTGTCCTTTGCCTCAAGCAGAAAAATGATTTGAGGTGGCCCTGATCTCTGAGGCAAGGGAGTGGGGCTGAGCAGCTGGATCTCTGCCAGACATGGGTCTCCTCTGAAGTATAGTACCGGTAGTACCATACCACTTTCAATAATCCTAGAATCTATAGTTTGTCAAAGGTGCTGATAGTTGTTAGGAGACTCCTGACCTTCCCAGAGCTACAATTCCCAGTTACCTAGGAAGAAGGAGTGACTGTTAACCCGCTCTGGGAACTGTAATTCTGTGAGGGGAATAGGGGATCTCCTAACAACTCTCAGCACCCTAAACAGACCACAGTTTCTAGAATTCTTTGACGGAAGCCATGATTATTTAACTGTGGCATCATACTGCTTTGAATGCACAGTATAGTGCAGATGATACCACAATAGAGTCAAGGTTTTCCTTGCTGGCAGCTTATCAACTTGACCTTGCCTTCTAGACATAAATAGTGTGTGTCCATGTAAAAATAGATATGAATTCTTGGAATAAAAGATTGAAAAATCAACAGAAGTCTGCAACCAAATAAACACACACCCCTCCTATATCTCACCAATTGATTGCTTTCCCTTTTATCTTTTGGATAGCCTGGGTAACACATGATTTGAATGGGGTAGTGTTATGTACTGAGTTGAATAGGATCCAAACTGCAGCAGGCTGATTGGTCCTAGAACAATAGGATTGAGATTGCAGCAGTCTGACTGGTCCCAGAACAATAGGATTGAGATTGCAGCAGTCTGACTGGTCCCAGAACAATAGGATTGAGATTGCAGCAGTCTGACTGGTCCCAGAACAATAGGATTGAGATTGCAGCTGTCTGATTGGTCTGCAGGAGCCACCCAATCCAGCTCCAGGTGGAAGTGAATCCGCATTCCGATTGGCATACAGGAGTATCCCGGAATTAGCCAATCACGTGGGGCCCATTGTGTAAATAGTGTATATAAAGCAAACATTTTGGGGGAACTGCATTCTTCACTACTATGAGCTGAATAAAGAGCATGAAAATCACACTGGACTCCGAGTATCTTTCACTGGCGACGAGGATGGGATCCCGCTGAGCTGATTGCCACACACAGCACCGCAGCAACGCCACCTGCCGCACAGCTGCCTCGCACCGTGTATCCAGGCTTCAGCTCCGGGTCCCAAGGAACTCAAGATGGCAACGGACAGCAGCTTCTCGCCGTTCAACCCAGCATCAGGAGACTGGGAAGGATACGCCACCCGTTTCACCTTTCTTCTAGAAGCTAAAGGGGTCACCAACGATGCCAAGAAGAGGGCGATATTCTTCAGCGTCTGTGGAGAAGAGACATTCGAAATCGCCCGGGCTCTCCTTGCGCCTGATGATGTCGCTACTGTTCCTTACAAAACAGTAATGGAACGGCTGAAGGGGCACTTCTCGCCACAGCCCTCGGTGGTGGCTCGTCGAAATGCCTTCTATGCAAAGCGGCAAGCCCCTGGGGAAACCATAACGGGGTTTGTGACCTCCCTCCGCCAAGCCGCTCGGTTCTGCAACTTCTCAGAGTTGGAGAACATGCTGCGTGACCGCCTTGTCGGTGGCCTGAGGGACGAGAAGCTGCAACGACGCCTCTATGCCAAGAAGGACCTAACGTTCCAGGTCGCTCTGGAGGAGGCCCTGGCAACAGAAGCCGCCGAGAGGTCGATGCAAGAGGCACGGCCGAGTGTGCCGTCCCAACCAAGGGTCCACCACGAGGACCTCATCGACGATTCAGGATCAGACAGGGAGGAGGTGCACAGAGTACAGCGGCGCACTCAAGCCATGCACACACCACAGCTGCCTCGACCAGAAGGAGGGAACTGCGCAAGCTGCGGGGAGAATCACGAGAGGAGGACCTGCCGTTTCCGCAATGCCGAGTGCAGGCAGTGCAGAAAATCAGGCCACATCGCCCGGGTGTGTCGGGCTCGGCCCATCCGACGCCAGGCATCAGATGACCGCCCCAAGAGCCCCAGGTCCCGGGGCCCAACGCACCAAGGCAACTCGACGGAGACCACGGACTACCAGGTATACCAGTTGCCCCACCCCAACATAGAGAAAATTTATGTAGAGGTACAGATAGAGGGGGCCCCGTGCCGCATGGAGCTGGACACAGGTTCAACCCTATCCATAATCTCGGCACGGACTTTAAGGAAACTGTGCCCTAGTGGGGGTCCCAAACTCAGGCCAGCCCCATTCACCCTCCGGGACTTCCAGAAACGTAAGGTCCCCACAATGGGGGTGGGGACCTTCAGGGTGCAATATCGAGGGCGGACGCGGCAACTGGACTTGCTCGTGGTCAAGGGCTCCTACGTTAGCTTACTGGGATTGGCATGGTTTGGACCACTGGGGCTAGCCGTCACCGGGGTGAACCGCACTAGCTTACAAGTGGATGTGGACGCCATATGCAAGGAGTTTCCGGCGGTTTTCGATGGGAAATTGGGACAGTATACGGGCCCCCCTATTGCCCTACAGCTGGACCCCGCAGTACGACCTATCAGGCTCAAGGCCCGCCGGGTCCCGTTCGCCCTGAAACCCCGTATAGACGAGGAATTGGACCGGCTCGTGGAGCAAGGAGTGCTGGAGCCTGTGCCTAATGCCACCTGGGAAACCCCGATCGTCACACCCGTCAAGCCTAATGGTTCGGTCCGCATCTGCGCAGACTACAAATGTACCATAAACAAGGCCCTCATGGCCCACGCATACCCAGTGCCAGTGGTCAGCCATGTCCTCGCCACCCTGGCTGGGTCAAAATTTTTTGGCAAGCTGGACTTGGCCCAAGCCTATCAACAGCTGCCAGTAGATGAAGCCACAGCAGAGGCACAGACAATTGTGACGCACAGGGGAGCGTTCAAGGTAAAGCGGCTGCAATTCGGTGTCAGCGTGGCACCAGGCATATTCCAGAATCTAATGGACTCGCTGCTTAAAGGGATTCCTGGCGTCACCCCCTTCTTCGATGATGTGTTGATTGCCGGGCCCACAGCAGAGGAGTTTGAGTACCGCCTTCGCACCGTTCTGCACCGTTTCCAGACGGCGGGTCTCAAGGTGAAGCGGGAAAAGTGTCTACTAGGAGTGCCTCAGGTGGACTTTCTGGGATTTATGGTGGATGCAGAAGGGGTCCACCCGACTGGGGACAAGGTACGGGCCATTTGTGATGCCCCAGCGCCCAAGGGCAAGACTGAACTTCAGGCCTTCTTGGGGCTATTGAACTTTTACCATGCCTTCCTTCCCCATAAGGCAGCAGTAGCAGAGCCCCTACACAGACTCCTGGACAAGCGGGCCCCTTGGGTGTGGGGCCAGCGCCAGGAGGCCGCATTCCAGGCAGTCAAGGACTTGCTCGTCTCAAACTCTGTCTTGGCACACTTCGATGAGAGGCTGCCAGTGGTGCTAGCATGCGATGCCTCACCCTATGGCATCGGCGCTGTCCTTGGACACCAACTCCCAGATGGAAGAGAGGTGCCAGTGGCATACTTTTCCCAGACACTCACCGCAGCCGAGCGGAACTACTCGCAAATCGACAAGGAAGGTCTGGCAATCGTGAAGGGAGTAAAAAAATTCCATGATTTCTTGTACGGGCGGCCCTTTACCGTGGTGACTGATCACAAGCCGTTGCTTGGTTTGTTTGCCCCTGAAAAGCAGACCCCCCAAGTGCTGTCTCCTCGCGTTCTCAGGTGGTCAATTTTCCTTGCCGGCTACCAGTATGCACTGATTCACCGCCCTGGGAAGGCGATGGGCCACGCAGACGCCCTCAGCAGGCTACCACTACCAGAAACAGGCCCCGACCCAGCACCCGCACAAGAGGTTATGAGCCTGGAGCTGCTTCCCGACCGCCCTATTCAGGCACAAGAAGTTGCACACCATTCCAAGAAAGATAGGGTCATCTCCCGGGTCCTGGACTGGGTGTGGAGGGGATGGCCCAGCAGCAGCCCCGGGCCAGAATTTGCTGGCTACAGAACCCGTAAACATGAACTGTTGGCCCACAAGGGGTGCCTGTTATGGGGAAGCAGGGTCGTCGTTCCTGAGCCCCTTCGCAAAAGGGTCCTTATAGCCCTACACGAGACACACCCAGGGGTAGTGAGAATGAAGGCCCTCGCCAGGAGTTATGTATGGTGGCCAGGAATTGACGGAGAGATAGAGACCTGGGTCAAACACTGCCAGGCCTGCCAAGAATCCCGCCCAGATCCCCCAAGGGCCCCAGTCCAGTCATGGGAGTCCGCCCGAGCACCATGGTCACGCCTGCACATGGACTTCGCGGGCCCCTTCCAGGGGAAAACATTCTTCATAGTGGTGGACTCCTACACCAAATGGCTGGAAGTCGCACTGGTACCATCCACTTCTACATCTGCAGCCATCCGGGTACTACGCAGGCTGTTTGCAACCCATGGACTCCCTGACACTCTCGTCTCAGACAATGGAACCGCATTTACGTCAGAAGAATTCCAGACCTTCACAGCGCAGAATGCCATCCGCCACATCCGCTCAGCACCATTCCACCCTGCCACCAATGGCCAAGCAGAGCGCATGGTGCGGACCACCAAGGACACCCTACGCCGCATGACGCAAGGGGACTGGGAGTACCGCCTTGCCACATTCCTTCTAGCACAGCACAGCACCCCTAGCTCAACGACTGGCCGGAGCCCCGCGGAACTACTAATGGGCCGGCGCCTCGCAATCAGACTGGACCGCCTCCACCCCGACAGAGCTCAGGATGAGGTAGTGGTGGGTGAAGGCAGGAACCCCCGGACCTTTGTGGCCCAGGATCCAGTGTATGCAAAGAATTTTGGGGCAGGCCCGGCATGGGTACCCGCCACAGTCACCAGGGTGACTGGCCCCGTGTCATACGAGGTGCTAACAGAGGGGGGGCAATGCTGGCGCCGCCACTGCGACCAGCTACGGCGACGATTCCCAGGAGAAAACCAGGAGGAGGACAGGTCAGAGGAGTCCCAAGGGAACAGTGGGGCATTGAGACCCGTAGAGCAGGAGGGGCTGGCAGGGGAGGCAGAATCAGTAAATACTGAGAGGACCCGCGAGGCCGAAAGGGCACCGGAACCAGAGCCACGACAGAGCGAGCTGGTTGCGCCAGACCAAACAGCCCCATCACAACCAGCAGCCTCGGAACACGAGCCAGAACCAGAACCCCTGACCAGGGAACAGCCCAGGCCGCAACGCACACGTAGGCGACCAGCGTACCTTGAGGACTATGGATGCAACCTCCCAGGCACTACTGGAACTTAGAGGGGAGGGGTGTTATGTACTGAGTTGAATAGGATCCAAACTGCAGCAGGCTGATTGGTCCTAGAACAATAGGATTGAGATTGCAGCAGTCTGACTGGTCCCAGAACAATAGGATTGAGATTGCAGCAGTCTGACTGGTCCCAGAACAATAGGATTGAGATTGCAGCTGTCTGATTGGTCTGCAGGAGCCACCCAATCCAGCTCCAGGTGGAAGTGAATCCGCATTCCGATTGGCATACAGGAGTATCCCGGAATTAGCCAATCACGTGGGGCCCATTGTGTAAATAGTGTATATAAAGCAAACATTTTGGGGGAACTGCATTCTTCACTACTATGAGCTGAATAAAGAGCATGAAAATCACACTGGACTCCGAGTATCTTTCAGGTAGTTTATGCAATATTCCCTCAACTCCCACAGTGCAAACTTTACATGAGAGGAAACATCTTTTCTTGGCCGTTTTCTGTGTTGAATTGTCGCTCGTGGCCTGCCTGGAGCAACATTTGTATCCCTAGAGCTCTGTTGCCTGTTTAATTTCCATCCACTGCCTAGCCTCTGGCACTGCTGCTAATGTGCCCCAGAAGGCTTTGCTGCTGTCATTCCCAGCACATAGGATTGTGCAAGTAGGCCTATAGGATAGCAAACACTGTAAGCAGATAGTGTTGGGAGTTTTATGTGGGCTACTGATTGGGTTGGAGACAAGACTAGGCACTGCCAGTGATTTGACCCTCAACAGGTAGCCACTGGCGTGGATATTCTAACCTGTTCCCTTTGTCATTATTCTTCTCATACTGAAAAGCAAATATTCTCTGCCTATTAATATTAGGCAGGTGTCTTCATTGCACTGTTTTTGATGCCTGCTAAAGCCGTTTTTGCTTAGTCAAACCTACTCATACATTTATTATGGACACTTGTATTTAAAACTATTGGTTTTCTCTATATTTTGATAACTTTTATTATTATGCCTTCTGGTTTTTTAATTTGATTTGATTGGTTTTCTCTTATGAATATTTTGTTTTGTTTTATGCAAACCACTTAGACAGTTGGTTGCTTGTTTGTTTTATTAACTGGTATTGAAAAACTAGACAAATAAACTTAACTTGTTCATAAACAACCTAGAGTTAGAGGAGTGAGCAGTGAGGTGGCCAAGTTTGCTGATCATACTAAATAGTTCAGGGACATTAAAACAAAAGAGAGAGCTCCAAAAGGACCTCATCAAACTAAGTGAATGGGTGGTGAAATGGCAACACAATTCAGTTTAAACAAATGTAAATGCATGTTGGGGCAAAAACGTCTTAATTTCACAGAGGGTCTGAACTGGAAGTGACAGACAAGGAATGTCAGCCCAGTGTGCGGCAACTGTGGAAAAGGCAAATTCCATGCTAAGGTTCATGAAGAAAGGAAAATAAAACTGCAACTACCATAATGCCATTATAGAAACCTATGGTGCAATTTCATTTGGAACACTGTGAAGAGTTCTGATCTCTGCAGCTCAAAAAGGATATTGTGGCATTGGAAAAGGTTCCCGATGTAAGGAAGTTTTTAATGTTTGATGTTTTGTCATGCTTTTATATTTGTTGGAAGCCACCCAAAGTGACATTTATTTATTTATTTATTCAACTTATACACCACCCTTTACCTGGAGGTCTCAGGGCGGTTCACAACAAGACCACAACACATAAAATCAAACCAAAAGCAATAACCCAATAACCCCTCCCCCAAAAAAAGCCAAATTCTAAAAGGGTGTTGGATGTCAATAAGATCAACCAGAGACCTGGTTAAAAAAGGATCAGTTTTTCCTGGTGCCTAAAGGTGTATAATGAAGGTGCCAGACGAACTTCCCTGGGGAGAGCATTTCATAGACTGGGAGGCACTGTAGAGAAGGCCTGTTCTGGTGTTGCCACCCTCTGCACCTCTTGAGGAGGAGGCACACAAAGAAGGGCCCCCTAAGATGATCTCAGGGTCCAGGTAGGTTCATATGGAAAGAGGCAGTCCTTGAGGATTGCGGTCCTGAGCCATTTAAGGCTTTATAGGTTAAAACCAGCATTTTGAATTGGGCCTGGAAACTAATTGGTAGCCAGTGCAGTTACACTAGGATCGGTGTAATATGCTCAAACCGTCTTGCTCTGGTGAGTAACCTGGCCACCGAATTCTGCACTAGATGAAGTTTCTGAACCGTCTTCAGAGGCAGCCCTACATATAACACATTGCAGTAATCTAACCTTGAAGTTACCAGTCAGATGGGCAGGGTACAAATAATAAAATTGTTGTTGTTATTTGTTTGTTGGTTGGTTTGTTGTTGTTAATAATAATAATAATAATAATAATAATAATAATAATGCCACAAAAATGTTCAATGGGTGGAATGACTCCCCTCTGAAGAAAGGTTAGGACTTTTAGCTTAGAGAAAAGACAAGCATGAGGTGAAGTAATAAGTTTATAAAAATTATACATGGCATGGAGAAAGAGGATAGAGGAAAGTTTTTCTTCTTTTCTCATAACACTAGAGCTCATGGACACCCAATGAAGCTTAATGTTGTAAGATTCAGGACAGATAAAAGAAAGTACTTCATCATGTAGTGCTTGGTTAAACTATGGACTTCACTCCCATAGGAGGTAGTGATGACCACCAACCAAGATGACTCTAAAAGATGATTTGACAGTTTGATGGAAGAGAGGACTGTCAAAGAATATAAGTCATGATGGCTATGCTCTGCATCCACAGCCAGAGACAGCAATGCTTCTGAATATCAGTTGCTGGAAACCACAGAAAGGAAGGGTGCTCTTGTACATGGATCCTGCTGGTGGGATTCCCAGAAGTTGGTCACTGTGAGAACAGGATGCTGGACTAGATGGGCCACTGTTGAACATCTCACTTTTGTGTGGCTGAAATATAATTTGCTGTTCAAAGTATCCTATCCATTGCTTTACCCACTTTGGTGTCTGGTCCCTCCCATCACTGGTAGCCAGCCCCCAAAAAGATACCTTTGAGGGAATGTCAAATTTGGGTTAGAAAATGTTTCCCTATTCCTTGAGGCTCCAACAAGGTGAGTAAGCTAAAAAGAAAGCAACATCAACAACACCTTGCACTGTATTCAGCATACTACAGCTGTCACTGGGGGTTTCTTAACAATTTGAGAATCAGCTTCCTGGGTCAGATCAAGGTCCATTTAACCAGGCACACTGTTCCCAGCCCGTTGAAAACGACAACATTCCCAAGTCATTTGTCTGTAGTATTTGGTACGCAAAGGCACTCTGCCTGTACGCATGAAGACTCTATTTAGGTACTGTGGCATTCTTGACATATCTCTCTCTAAAAGAAAATACCACTGTTCATCTGAAAGTTTTACAAGAGAACTCAGTTGCTCCATGGTAGAACAAAGCCTGGTTTAGTATAGTGTCCTCAGTAGGTGACAGTGTGGAGTTGCTGATAGTCATTCTATGATCCACTGGAAAACTTTATTGAAATGTGCGTATTCAGTCATTATGTTTCAATTTATCACAAAAGGTAAAAATCCCTATCTTCTCTAGTATGCCTTCTGCTTTTATGAGCAGGTAATTTTCCTGAAATTAAGGGGAATGTTCAAAGAAAGATGTGACTCAAACTGGAAACACCTAGATTTACCACCTCAATATACTGATAATAAGTTTTTGGTATAATTTGTGCATTGAAATTTCTAACAGAGGTCCTCAATAAAAATTCATGCCAACCTCTGAGGTTCCACTTTCCCTGAAACAGCTGGGTCTCCCATTTAAGCTAAGATCAGTCTTAGAGATTGTATAATTCACAACCCCCTCCGTTTAGTAAATCTTCACCTTGCTAAATCCTACGGTAAGCAGTTTCTTCAGATTAATCAAATGTGATTTCCTTTTATTAACTGATCCCCATGCTATTGAATGCAGCAAAGAGAGACTGGAAACCTTCTGAGATAGGTAGGCACCAATAAGGAGAATGCTCAAACTACCAAAGACCTTATGCTCTTTGCAGTATTGATTGCCTAGCCTTGCAGAGGGAACATTTCCAATTCCCCCCATGCCAAATAATTAAAGTATAATATTTTACAGCCTGATAAAATTTACAGGGACCCTTGGCATGTAATTATAGTGCTTCTTTAAAAGAGACCCCATAAAAGATACATGATTAGAAAGTTAAGGATCTGGATAGAATTACAACAATGTGACAAATAATTTACAAGTGATAAACCATTGAAGGGTGGAGGAGAAAGTAGGACCACTTAAAATAACTGGCGATGAAGTCCTTCAATTAACAGAATGTTTTCACCTCCATCTTCCTTTCTGTATAAGGCACAGTGGTTTTCAACAAAATAATTGTGAATTTCAGAATATTTGGGACATGTTGTCCAATGGACAGCCAGTTTATGCTTGAATGCTAGCTAGAGTTACTGAAATTCGTTGTGTTGTGTGAACTGAGTGTACAATTTCCTGTGACTGCAGAATCTAGTTAAGAAGAAGATGGTTAATGGTGGGCAAGCTGTCTTTTGGGGAAGTTTTCTGCCCATTCTGAACTAGTCATTGAGGATGAATTTCAAAAGAACTCCAAGCTTCCCTCTACAAACAATTTGAATAACGCCAGCCTAAGTTCTTGTCATGAAATGTCTCTGACACTGACGAAGAAAAAACCCATCATTTTTACTAAGAAATTGTTAAAGCTTTATGCAAAAAAAAAAACTCACAAAAAGTTTTTGTTCTTGTTTTTATTTTGTTTTACTGTATCTGTAGGCTAGGTGTTCCACACAGGTGTTTTGTTATATTTACAATAGCTGAGATCACGCATCAGAATCTACTTACACAAATTTGATCTGTCCCAAAATTTGAACAAGAAGAAAATTTATAGAATGCATATCCTGGAACAGCAGTAGGGATGGGGGAGAAATGTAAAGGCAAACCTACCTAATTCTGAAACAAGGTGTGGACTGAAAGAAATCCATCCTACAAAATTTGCTTTTCTCCCAATTTTGGAATGCCATTTTCTGTCCAAATGATGTGTAAAAAAAAAATCACATACTTGGGTAAAGTGTGCATAAAAATGCATATATTAGTGAAACAAATGCATGAAAATGCATTATATTGGGAGAAAATTATTTGCAAAAATGTGTGCTTTAGGCAAAAGTTCATACCAAATTGTGCATATTGGGAGAGTTCCCAATATGAAAAAAGTTTGCAATACAAGAGTTTCCATTATGAAAAAAAACTTAATGTAAAGTTGCATGAATAAGAAACTGAGAGGAACCCAAATAGACACTTGCCCCCATCTTTAAGGGAAGGAAGTTTGCCATGCATCTCACTCCTGCCCTTATACAATGGAAGAGCCCATTCATCCATCCCTAGAAAACAGGTTCAGAAATTAAAATTGATGAGACATACCCCATCCATGCCTTTCATATATCTAGAGAAGGTTCAGGTCTCAAATCAGGTCTTTCCTCCTTTCCCCCCAGGCCCACATATATTTAAAATGTCATTAGCTGAATAATAGCTGTTTGCAAAATTGCATAATAACTTCGTTGAAATGTTCATTGTTTGATTCTCTGAATGTAACTTCAGATTGTAACTCACCATATTCTTACTAAACATTCATCTGTAACTTTCTTGAGGATGTGGTGAGTAGAAATATTACAACAACTGCATGAAGTCTCCATGAACGGAAAGAACTTCAAGTCATAACACTTGGTCCTAATGAGAATCTTAATAAGGGAGGGAATTGCTACTGTGACCACCAAAAACCTTTCTAATCCATTGCTGCACAGGAATCAAATCCTATTCCTACAGAAGAATAAAAATATGTGTAAGCGGACATTGTGGGCTCAAAAGGTACATTACCATCACCTCTAGGATGCCACACACCCACATCCACAAAAAAACCCTTCTCTTTGGGCTCCACGTTAGTGCATTAATAGTAATCACTTACATAATCTAGATCATGTTCAAAACAAAATAAAAAATAAAAAAAATTCCTTCCAGTAGCACCTTAGAGACCAACTAAGTTTGTTCTTGGTATGAGCTTGCGTGTGCATGCACACTTCCCCCACTGACCAGGCATCTGTTTCTGTGACTGTTAACCCTGGCATGGGAACAGACAGAAGTAACTCACTGGTTGAGGTGGAGCTACTGGGTGAGGTGGAGGTGCTAGCTTCCCAGGAGGTGTCTCACTGTTGCTTGCCAATAGGGGATAAGCAAAAGGGAGATTGGTGTGGTGCAAATGTACTGGCAGAGCCAATCCTGCACTCGTGGAGTTGCTTTTGCACCACACCAACCCTCATTTCACCTTGCATCTCCCATGCAATGGTATTGGGATCAGCCTAAACTCAGAGTAAGAGACTTATTTCTGAATAAATTTAGTTATGTACATAATTGCATTTTTTTTTTCAGGGGCAACCCTCCCATTAGGCAGAGTGAGGCAATGCCCACAGGCAGCAGATGCTAGGAGCCCACTGGTCATTCCCCACTGCTGAAGATCAGAGCTATCATATACCCTGAAAGCTAGCCTGATGCCCTCAGGTAAAATGAAGGATTCTATCCCATTGCCAGAATTGAAGTAACATTCAACTGCCCGTACAACCGGTACATTGAATTGCAGGTGGTGATGTCTTGCATTTTGCCTCAGGCAGCAAAATATCTTGAGCTGACCCTGATTCTTCTGATATTGTACCACTTGTAGTATTCACAGTTCTGTGATTATTATATTTATTAAGGATTGTATCCAATCTAAGTCATGCATTGAGTAGACCCATAGGATTTCGTGGTCATCATGAACTTAAGTCCATGAATTTCAGTGGGTCAGCACTGAGGGGCACTTAGCCACAACACTGATATTTATCCTCCAGTTGGGTAGTTTTCCATCTCAGTTCATTAATGCTTGTAGACGGAGGAAGGGGGTCTTTCTCCATCTGTAGGTTTTGAAAACTTAAGACTGGAATAATCCTCCATATCTCCCCCACCCACCCACCTTCACAAACATGAATCCTGTGGGCGTAGTACCTTGTGAAGACGAAATGTAAGAATGAGTCAAAGGATTTAGTTGTCACTTGCAATATCAATCAGAACTGCCTTCCCTGTTGCCTGTGTGTAGTGGAGTAGATGAACACCATCCTGAGTATGTAGGCAGAGCCTCTTGGAAAGATGTCCCAAAGAAACATCTCTCCCCCCTTTCTGTATTCTAGCCCTAGGATTCTGATGTTGTAACCTTCTGCTGTGTTCTTATGGTTTGTTAAGTGGAAAATGCACATGTGTTGAAACAGCTGTATTGTTTGGGGCTCGGTCCTAAACACAGTGCAGCATCTGTAGGGCATGACGCACAGGTGTCAACTGAAGTGCATAAACCTCATGATTATGATATGGTGTTGAGTGTTGCCAAAGACGTCTGTTAGAATAAAGGTGTCTTGCGGCAGATTTGTGCACAGTTTGACATTCTCCAGCTGTACATGTAAAGAAACGTTTACAGTCGGATTTTTATTCAAGTCCCTTAGCTGACAAAAACAGCATTCACCATGATCAAATTCTGCCCATTGGCCTTTGCATCTGAGAAGCCAAGTCATAACACAAGTTACATTTGGAGACGTGGTTTTAGAGACGGTGACACCTGTGCGTGAATTTGTTGTATGTGTGTAGATCAGTGCACACTGACCAACGCACAGTCTTCACAGTAAGGCTCTGTTCTGATGGCATGAGTAGTCATGATGACCGGTAGATTATCTGCTGCAGCCTTCATTCGCCTTCACAGCCATTGTACATAACCCATAGGGTGCAGAGCACCTTGGCGCCGGGCTCTCAGGGCCACCAGGCTGAGAGTCCAGGGCCCAAGAGCTGAGTCCAGGGAATGTGCAACCCCAGTCACCCTGACAAGGTGATGATCCAGTGAGTGAGTCGTGGTTTTCATGCACATATTGGCAACTATGGCGGGGCACAATTGGATTTTGGGGTGCCACCCCTCAGATAGCTTATTTCCCCCCTCCCCTGGATCACTGCCCTCAAGACACAGAAAGAGAACTCATGCTCTCTCTCACAGACATCACTTTTCCAAGTAATCTGGGTAAAAGTTGGATCCAGTAGTATTAATCTGAGCCTTAAAATCATATAGAGTTGAAAAAGGAAGTGAGAAAGAGTGTCACTCTCCCAACTTCCTCATTCAGCATGATGAACTATGAAAGGAGGGAAAGGTGACTCCTGTACTAAACCTTCTATGTGTTGATTCTCTCCTTGGTTGATTCTCTCCTTAGATTGGTCACTGAGCTCCTTAGATTGGTCACTGAGCTTCTTTGACTATTAGATATGGGCTTTTTTTCCAGCCAGAACTTGCCAGAACTCAGTTCCAGCACCCCTCAGGTGGGCTCCACTGCCATTATAAGGGAGGTGTTCATGGTGAGTTTCAGCACTTCTTTTTCTAGAAAAATAGTTGTTGTTGTTCAGTCGTTTTGTCGTGTCTGACTCTTCGTGACCCCATGGACCAGAGCACGCAAGAAAAATATTAGACTCAATTAAAGGAGTGTTTGGTTTACAAAGGGCTCACAAACCTTCAGAGGGAACCACAGAAAAGCAGCTCTTGAATTAACATATTTGTTCCAAGTTTTTTTTTATGATTCTCCCTTTGGGAATATTTTCTCACCAGGTACTGTGATGATCCCTCCTGATTAACTTCCTGTTGAAACCAAAACAAGGGTTTAGTTTGAATTAGAGATGGGATTAAGGCAGAACTTGGATTTTAACTTTCTTAGAAATGGTGAAATGCAAGTCTAAACTTGGTTCACACCTATTACCTTTATTGAACAGTTTGAAAAATGTTCTGGGAACCAAGCACTTGTGGGATACCAGGTGTAATGGATGATATCCCATGTTACTCATACTTAGAGCAGACGCATTGAAATCAATGGGCGTAAGTGACTTGAGCACATGAATTTCAATGGGTCTGCTGTAACATTGAATCTCACACATGAAATCATTTTCTCTCTGGTGGCTGCAAGCCAGGGGCACCAACTTGCTGCCCACATTGGGGAGGGTGCATCGCATGATGTGTCCTGCCCCCGCCACTGCAATGCAGCATTGGGCGGGGGGGGGGGAGGAGGCAGAGCACGATGTGGGCTCCGCGCTCAGCCTCCTTCTCCCTGCTGCATGAACCAGGCAGGGGTGGGACATGCAGAGGGAGATCTTTGCTCTCACTTGTTCCAGCCCTTTCCCAGCTCCCGGGTGGGGGCTAGGGTGCATGAAGGGCACCCAGCAGTGGCGGGGGATGTCAGCCCGCTCAATAGGGGGGCTGGGCCCCCTAGTTCAAAATGGACATGAAGTCATGTCCATATGGCATGATGTGTGCAGAGGACATGTGTGGAAATGCCCTCTGCCCTTTGCCAAAACTCATTCAATAGGGCTCCTGTCCACATAGTTATTCATTTAGCAGCCAAATAACAGGAGCTTGACCATATCGTTCAAGCATTGGTGACTTCAGAACTAGATTACTGCAAGCCACTCTCTGTGAGGCTTCCATTTCTCTTGACCTAGAAGTTGAAGCGCAGTCGCCAACAGGAGTGAGACCCTGTCAGCACACAGCACCATATTCAAGATGTTACTATTAGTATGTAAAACACTTAACATATTGGGAGCAGTTTGCTTGTGGGATCATCTTACCCCATTTGTGCCCACTAATTTCGATCTGCAGAACTGGCACTGTTATATGTGCCACATAATACTTGCTCCACAACTGTAAGAAATCAACCTTTAGAGAGCCAGTGTGGTGTAATGGTTAGAGTGCCAGACGAGGACCTGGGAGACCAGGGTTCAAATCCCAACTCAGCCATGAAGCTCACTGGGCAACCAATGCAATAAAATAAGTGAAAGTAATAAATAAATAATGGTGTGGCAGTATTTACACTTTGAAACTACCAGCCTGTTAACGTAAGGCAGGCCCATTTGCTATACTCAATTGGCACCTGCCTAATACATTTTTGTTTAGGAAAACCTACCCACATGCACAGACGTTGACATGTTTGAATCTCCTTTCCTGTTAATTTTAATTAACTTTATATGTTTTTAATGGCTTTAACTGCTTTGATTGATAGCACTAATATTTCTTTTGAACTGCCTAGAGGTTTTAGGACAATCATGGAGCACGGTGGTAAGATTCTGCCCAAGTGACATGTCGAGCCACCTCATTTTGCAGTAGCTGCAGCTACTGAAGGCAGGATATAAATCAAAATCAACATAAATAACAAAAAGGAGAGGTTGGCACCAGCTCAGCGGGCACAGAGGGCTTGGAAGCCAGGCAAAGCTCTGGGTCCTTTGGGTCCACACCCAACCCGATCATAGGAGCCAGCTCCTAGGGGCTGAGGGGTCTTTGCCCCCCCAATAAAATATTTGAGGAGGCCGGGATCCCCCAAAGTTAATGGGCATTGCCATTCAAATGGGGTGTGTGCACCACATCCTGTGATTGATTATACGGGGTGGGGCTTACCTCCCCCCAATATTTTATTCAAGTTGGCACCCCAGCACCCCACTTTTTAGCCTTACTGACAACACAATGCAAATGATGGTAGGGCTAGGACTAGGAAAGTTTCTGCAGCAGCCAGAGAAAAGGGAACCTGACATCAAATTTTCCTCTCTCTGACATTGTCTCTCCCTTTCTCTGACCTCCAGGAGCAGATCCAAACTTTCCTCTTCCCTCTGGAATGCCCTCCCAGGGATCATAGAATTGCAGCCTAAACATGGCAGTTTCACTCACCAGGAAGGTATGGAAGGGGAAACAGTCCCCCCCCCTTTTCCATTTAAAAGTATTACTGTTCCTGGGAGAATGAATGAAGATACAATGTGGTGTTCCTCGCAGCTCCTCACACTGAGGTCATTCAGCCACAAATAGTTGAGACAGCAGGTAGAGGGATTCTCAAGCAAGGGAGCAAACCCTTGAAAACACACAAGACAAGTTAAAAGTGAAGATGCTGCCCTTTGATGAAGGCTCTTTCCCTCACACACTTCCCGCCTAGCAAATATTCCTGTCTGCTGTGGTTTTTGTTTCACATGACTCCTCGAAGAGGAAACTGAGGACATTACTTAGAAGAAACAGAACAGCCATGTCCCCTCTGGGTGAATCATGTAACTTGGAAATGACCTTGTTCACAAGATTTTCCATTCACTGCAGATGATGTGAATGCAAAAGAAAGAAAAAAAGAAACAGAATGGGGAGAGTGGGGAGAGTGAAAACTGTGGGATTTCATCTTCAGATTTCAGTCTTTCGTATAGCTGGACTTGTGCAAAGTTTTCCATTTTTCAGGCAGCCCAGGTCATGGACTCAGACATGGGCTACCAACAGTTTGAGACCTGTGGGCACATTTGCAAGCTGGTCCCCTTCCACACACACACAACTGTGCACACCACAACCACTTAACCCCCCACTTTCCTCACCAGCAATTGAATAAAATGTTGTCGTTTTTCTCCAAGCATAACTTTTTTTTTGGGGGGGGTGAATTATCTTCTTAGAGAGTGCAGCTTCCCGCCCCAACTGCAATCTGCAAAGGGTCACCTCCCCTCCTCGCAGTTGGCACTGAAAGATGGCTTGAAAATTGTGATTCAAGGACCCTACTCCTGCATGTCAGAAATAAAACACAATGACACATAATTTTTGGTTAAATGGAGGTAAAAGGCCACAACTTTATTGGTTACAGCGTGTGAGTGGTATTGGCTTAGGCATTGGGTTGAACAGACTATAGTTGACGCAGAATGGTGGAGAGGAGCTGCCGCGGCTGCCCAGGTGCAGCAAAACCCCGCCCCCACATCAGCCCTATTGGCTGACTGCTAGGGACGCGGCGCAGCGGCGGGAAAAGGTAAGGCTGGAGGCAAAACACCCCCAGCGCAATGCCAGAGCCGGCTCCCGCTCACAACCCCTCCCCTCGCTGAGGAGGAGAGGCTTTATATAAATTTGTAATGGATAAGGCTATCAACATTTTGACCTACCATTTTGACCTACCCCATCACTTGACCTACTTCCTGTTGGCCAGTTGGCCTACTTCCTGTTTGTGAACCCCCTTTCTTTTCTTGGTTTCCCCTTGGCTCAAGGGCAAAGCAAGGGCAGAGGTGGCTTTAATGGATGACATGTTCCGTATGGCAGCGATGAAGACATGCGAAGGGAGTCCCTGCAGCAAAGTCTCAGTGGAAGTTTCCTGAGAGAAGGAGCATCATGGATACAAGGCCTCAGCACACAATGAAAGGCCAGTTTGCACTCCTGTCCCTCCCCAGAGGTCCAGCCCATGATTTCCAGTAATAGGGGAAGGGCCATAGCTCGGTGGTACAGGATCTGCTTTGCATGCAGAAATTCCCATCTTCAATCCCATGAGTCCTCAAGCTGGGCCAAGAATTAACCCTGCATGAAATGCTGGAGAGCTGCTACCAGCCAGCATGGACAATACCAGGCTTGAAAGTCCAATGGGCTCACTCAGGATAAAGCAGCCTCCTAAGTTTCTTTTATGCCAAGAGGACCGAGGCTTAGGCCAACGAAAACAATCTATAAGTTATACAAGCATCTTCATTGGTGCCGAAAATCCAATTGTGGAAGAAAGAACCCCTTACATTCGAGTTCCTGCCTTTGTTTAGCTTGGTTTCAGTGGTTCACTTAGCTGCTGTGACTCAATTTCTGTATATATAAAAAAGCCCGTAACTTCCAAGAACAGTGGGAGTCTCATAGCTGGCACCCAACCAGGTCTAAAGTGCCAGCCATGGCCAAAACACTCTCTTTATGGCTTATTATACTCAGTTGCACATGGGTGGGCCAGACGGGGGCAGACATTTTTTCCTCTGTCTTTAATTCATTTGATATTTGTTATTATTATATAACTTTGTTTTGGGTTTCCAACATTGCTGGCATTCAGCTAAGTCACAGCAGTCCACGGATAGGCAAAAGAGTGTATTACTGGCTTGTGTGCTTCATTTCTGTTCTGGTTTTTCAACTTCTCTTTTATTATAAGAGCTCCACTGTGAGTGATAGAGATGGGACTGAACCAAATTTAAATGTTTTCAGCTGATCTTGTTATTTTAATTGCACTAATTTACTGCTTTGCTGTTTGCTGCCCGGGGATGAAGGGAGGATAGAAATTTAATCAATCAATTAATCAAGTATCCAAGGGGGGGATTGGTTCAATCTGCACTGCATTGCCATTCAAACTGCTCCGTTCCATCTCCAAAAAACCGAGGAAATCTGTTTTCACTGTGCATACACTAAAATCCATTTTAAGTCCACTGTCCGTGCACTAAAAATCAGTGTGAATTCTCATTTTGTTCCCTTCCTTACCAAAAATCAAGCCAGATTGCACAAATGTAGTATAGTTTACGATATAGCTGCAGCAGTCTACAGCTATTGCACTGCTAGTGCTAGAGGGCCATGAACACACATCTTGACTCTAGCCACCAACTGTGCTGGTAGTCATTAACTGCAGATTCTGTTTGGGGATCAGTTTTCTGGACAGTCCCTGGCTGAACAAATTCTACCTAGCCTTGTGTATTCAGTCTCCTGTCTTCCCTCCAGGACCTTGCCCAATTCCTTCCTCTCTGGTTCCTGTTTTTAACTTCCTGGACGGTCCAGCTGTTTGTATGCTTTGCTATTCTGGTTTCCTTGTTCTGGTTCTTCTTTTGAATCAGCAATTGCATCCACATTGTTTACCTAGTCCTGGAGTCTGGCTACTTCTGAACTCAGCTCATAGTGCCCTTTGTGCTTGTTGCTCTTCTTTCATGGTTCTTGACTCTAACTTCCATTGATCGGTTTGTGCACTTCATTTAACCCCGTGGAAATCAAATCCTGAAAAGCCTTTTGTTGAGCTTTTACATGACACTAGTCCACATGCAACAGGGGGAATCAAGGGGACAGCAAAGGGGTGGCAGAAAGATATGCAAAACTCAACATAGGTTGAATAGCATTGCAGGGACTGATGGGAGTTATAGTCCAAAACATCCTTTGTGTGTCCCCTACATGAGAGGCCAAGAGTGTGGCAATACAAGAATGGGCATTTTCTGTGGTGGTTCCCAGTCTGTGGAATGCTCTCCCAGAAAGGTTTGCCTGGAGTCTTCATTAAATATCGTCAGGTGCCAGGCAAACCCATTCCTTTGGCTTATTAAACAATTTATGGCCTTTTAATCTGTGGGTAAAGGTAAAGGTAAAGGTACCCCTGACCATTAGGTCCAGGTGCGGACAACTCTGGGGTTGCGGCGCTCATCTCATTCTATAGGCCGAGGGAGCCGGCGTTTGTCCACAGACAGCTTCCAGGTCATGTGGCCAGCATGACTAAGCCGCTTCTGGCAAACCAGAGCAGCACACGGAAACGCCGTTTACCTTCCTGCCGGAGTGGTCCCTATTTATCTACTTGCACTTTGACGTGCTTTTGAACTGCTAGGTTGGCAGGAGCAGGGACCGAGCAACGGGAGCTCACCCCGTCGCAGGGATTCGAACCGCCGACCTTCCGATCGGCAAGCCTAAGCCTCAGTGGTTTAGTTTGTTATTATGTATTTTTGTGTTTTTATATTGTGAACTGCTCTGTGATCCTCAGATGAAGGGCAGTATAGAAATTTAGTAAGTCAATCTAGAGGGCACTAGGTTGGGGTAGACTGCCTGACTCGCAAATTATGGATAAAGGTGCTAAGTATGTTGTTAACAGATATGGAGGTCTCCAGGGATCATAAAGATAATGATAATGAAGATATCTATTATCAGCATTATATTTTAAAGACACAGATAGAAACAAGAAGGGTGAAACATCGGTTATAGACTTCATTTTATTTGCATTGTGTAACAGTTGCCATTTTTTTTTTTTTTGCATTTGAATGCAGGTAATTTGTAGGTTCTTATTCATGCCCTACAAAGATGCAGCTTTTATGGAGGAAATTAAATGCACATGTGTCTATTTCAGCTTAAGCACACTTAGATGAGAAGCCATGTTTAGCAGCAAATCCCCAAAGCATATACATATGGCAAATACACTCATAACACATGTGACTTGATGCCGTTTCCTACATGAACGTGATACCCATGCTAAAAATTCGTCACGTGTGATGTTGCACCAGCTTGAAGTTCAAGGACATACTTTTCACTCATTCCAGGCATGTTTATGTGTACATGTTTGTGTACAAAAGCTTCTTACATACCTCATTCATATATACTGTATGGATATCTACAACTGTATCTCAAAATTACCAAGTTTCTGTATTTAGAAAACAAAACAGAAAGGTTAATCAATTAGATTAATACAATTTGTAAATAAATGTTAAATGTTAGCTTTTTGGTTGGTTTCTTCCTCTTTCCTTAAAATCCTATGGTGTGATGCCTAGCTACCACTTAGGTCCAGCTGTTGCACATGACAGTCTAAGCTACATAGGCATAACATTAGGAGGTCACTGTGGTCAAAAAAGTGGGGGGGGGATCACAGCCATAACCACACCCTGCTGCTAAGTTCCTCCTTCTCTTTTGCTGACAGTCGAAGCTGACTGACTGCACATGACTCTCTCTCTCTTACCACCACCCGCCATTGGTTTCTGGTGTTGCACAATCGAAACCCATTGCATGGCCCAAACCTGTCACTTGTGGTAACAGAGCTTCGGTGTGGAGGAGAAGAAAAAAAGCACGTGTTTTCCTCCCATCTCTTCCTTTTCATTACATTTGGAAAGAGTGCCAAGACAGGCAGCCCTCATGTGCAGTGTCCCCAAACAAGTTACCCACTGTCACTGGCATAGTTAATGGCAATTTGCTAAAATGAGAGGGCTGAAAATGGCTTTGATTTTGCATCCTGGGCGTGAGCAGCTAAGTAAAAAAAGATGTGCATCTTTGGGTGCTAAAGTGAGATGATTTGTATGTTTTTAATATATTGGTGAGGAAATGAAATGCCTCTTCGGAGGGGAGAAAGGAAATCTTCTCATTGCAAAGCATACCAACAGTCGCGCTTCTGAGGAAGAAACACCAACTCACATCTCTCTGCTAACTCACTCCTAGCGGGTTCATTAACTACTACTAAATAATGATGTAAAACATATGGGTGCACAGGTGGCCGCTCAACAAATACCAAATGAATTCAATGTGATCACCATTAACACAATTAATACCCAGCCAGTCTACAATGATGGAACTATTAAAATTAAGCACCACTCTAGTTCCCTCAGTCCCGTGGCAATTTTACAATGGAAACCAACAAAAGGCAAGAATTAACTTTTTTTATTACAGTTATTTTATTTACTTACAGGCAGTTTATTTAGTCTTTCATATGCCCTCCCTCACATGCAGCCTTGATGTGCAGAAGAATGAGGAGGAACTGAAACAATTTCCACCAAAGAAATCAATTGAGGAATAGCAATAAAGGATTAAAAAAAAAATGTTGGAATCTATTTTCACCAAAAAAAGAGAGCCCAAAAGAAAACAAAAAACAAAACAAAACAAAAAAATTCCAGCAAATTTGGGTGTTGGCTTTGAGGGCCTCCTGGATTACACATATGGCTATAAAAAGCAATGAATAGATAAGATTGTCACAGCTGCTCATTTTATCATAGAATCATAGAATCATAGAGTTGGAAGAGACCACAAGGGCCATCCAGTCCAACCCCCTGCCAAGCAGGAAACACCATCAAAGCATTCCCAACAGATGGCTGTCAAACCTCCGCTTAAAGACCTCCAAAGAAGGAGACTCCACCACACTCCTTGGCAGCAAATTCCACTGTCGAACAGCTCTAACTGTCAGGAAGTTCTTCCTAATGTTTAGGTGGAATCTTCTTTCTTGTAGTTTGAATCCATTGCCCCGTGTCTGCTTCTCTGAAGCAGCAGAAAACAACCTTTCTCCCCCCTCTATATGACATCCTTTTATATATTTGAACATGGCTATCATATCACCCCTTAACCTTCTCTTCTCCAGGCTAAACATACCCAGCTCCGTAAGCCGTTCCTCATAAGGCATCGTTTCGAGGCCTTTGACCATTTTGGTTGCCCTCCTCTGGCAACCAAAATTATCATCTTCTCTACGAGTTCATTGTGCATTCTGAATAGTCCCATAAGGAGACAAGGGGTTGCTGCTTGATCAATATTGTGTTCCAGCTTTCTCATGTCTCATGTCATGGCATTCTTTCACAGCATCACTTGATGGCTAGAAATTATCTATAGAGTCAGGACTAGGGTTGCCCTATTTCAAAAAGTAAAAGCCAGGACACCCCACAAGATTTTGAGGGTTTTTTTCTAAGACAAACTCCAAAGTTGTTGACTAGGAAGCCCTAGTCAGGGCCCTCGGTCCAATTCAAGTTAGTTGTGGAACCATGGCTGTGCCAGATTCTCCGAGGCAAGCAATTTGCACACTTTACCTATGTGATACCTGAAGATGTATTTCCTTTCATCTCTCCTGAAATTCCTGCCAGTCAGCTTCATCAGATGACTCTGAGTTCCTGTATTATGAGAAGGGGAGAGTGTCTCCCAGTCCTATCCTATCTCCCCTTACTCACTGTCCCCCCCCAAGTATAAAGCCCCAAATGTTCCTCATCATTGTTCCAGCATCCTTATCATTTGGGGAGCCCTTTTCTGCACCTTTCCCAGCAGTGACCACACCTGTATTCCAAGTGTTTGCACACTATTCCTAGTACCTAATGGTATCATGCTATTGGCAATTACGTTTTATTTTGGCTATTTATTTTTAGAAACTCTGGCCTATCTTTTTTTAATTATATGGTACAGGAGTACCATTTTAGAATTATTTAAAGCTTTTTCACAGATGCTATAATTTATGACCTTATCAGCTTGTACTATGTTTTACATATTTTTATATAAATTATAAATTATTATAATTTTGCATTAAAAGTAAAATTTTAATGTATCATTAAAGATGCTATGAATTAATTATGTACTAAAGTGAAATATTTATTTTATCTATTAGATACGTTAACAGCTTTCCAGTGTATGTGCATCTGTATTTTTATAAAGCTTTAAAAAGAAACAAAGTATATCCCACCACATTAGTTCCGTCCTGACACCCTTAAGGTCAGGATCAAAGTTCCATTCCCTGAAGAATCATGGAATTCCAAAAGGTAGTCTCTTATTATCGATCTTACTTGTCCCGCAGTCATTAAGAACTATGATAACTTTCAGGCTGATCATGTCATGGCCCTTGTGCCAGTCAGAGAGGTTCATCACATAGCAGCAACATGCCATGCAGCTCCACGAAGACATTTGGTGGGTTTCCCCATGAATTCCATGCAAGCCCCAAACCAACTCTGCCCCATGGAAACAATCTCCCACTTAAAATGCAGGAATGTCTCTACCATGCAGTTCTCATGTTTCTGATAGGTCCATTTGAGGGAGAGCTGCTTTTTCACTACACGGTTCCAAGAGCTCAGTGTGTGACTGCTGAAGATTAATAATAATAATAATAATGTCATAGAAAAAGTAAAAGCACAAGAAGAATGCAAGAGAAAAGAGAATTGGTGACAGGTCATGAAAAGATCGCCAGCCACTTATACCAGTTTCCCCAATATTTCATGTATGTCACTTTCCAAATGAAAACTACGGAATAGTACATAATTACTGGTAGTCTTTTCCACTGAAGTTGTACTAAGCAGCATTCATATTTTTAGTCTTGCATTTATCTATTTATTTCCTTCCTTTCTTCCTTTTAAACAGCCTTTCCGTCATATTCCCAGGACATATTCCCACTTTACCAAAAGAAATAAAACATTATTATTATTATTATTATTATTATTATTATTATTATTATTATTTCACAGAAGTAAAACAATCCAAAGAAGCTTCTTAATCACTTCTCACTTTTTCCATTTCTCAATCACTAACCAAATATCCGTGTTACTCAGAGGCAACTCATAAATTGCTTCCTTTCTGCTTCCTTCCTTCCTTCACATCTTGTGTAATGGGCAAAGCGCTGGGGCATGACCGTACATCAAGATCCCAGATGACCCCCCCCCCCCCGCAGAACTTGCCCGATATATTTTCGTGCTCTTGGACACTTTAGGAAACTTCATCAAAGCAAAATGTGTGCCATGATCAAGGGGCATAGCAAGGAAAGCCATGACAATTCATATAGAAAGCTCATTGCATTTTGTCTACGAGAATGTAACGCAGGCCAGCTTAAGTGAGCCCTGGGATGTATAGGCCACCCTAGGCCAACCTTAGACAACCTGGTGCCCACCAGATGTTTTAGCCTAAAAGTCCCAACAACAACTGTGCCACCTTGGATGGATGAGAGTTATACTCCAAAACATCTAGAGGGCAACAGTTTGGCAAAGGCTGCTGCAGACAATGTAAAAATTCAAAAATTGTAGGATGGTGCTTTCACACACAAAGAAAATTCACTTCTGAGATTCAATTAGGTAATGCCAGGAATGAGACACAAGTGAAAAGAATATGGAAAGTCATGGAAGGGGAACAGAGAATAAACACCAGCTCAGCAGCCCAGAGTGCAGCGGAGTTATCTGAAATACTTTGTGAATCAAGACATCAGTAAATCAATGTGTGCTAAGAGCCAATAATCCAGAAAGAAACCATGGTGTACTTAGCTTTCCTTTCCAGCTCTAGGTGCAGATCTGCTTATTTGTCCCAGTATCGGGGTGATCAGAAGCATTAAACTATGAACATGGAAGAGTCTGTTCCATTTCAAGTTATCGTGCTTTTAATAGACACTTACACAAGTGATCATTACGATACCAAAGAGGACCAACAGAACCAACAGGAGCTTGCTATGACAGCTGATGTGAGTGATTTGATCCTCGAAATGTCTGAGGGTTGAGCTGCAAGCTCAAACAATTATATGGACACTTCACCACATTTCAAACACTGCCCAGATGCACCTGAACCACCGACATTCTCAGTTGGAATCATGTAACTGGGCCCATCTTACATTGCGTCTGATGTTGGCTGCTTCTGAAGTATCTATCAGTTCAGAGAGCGGATCAATTTTGCAAGAACCTCTGAGGCAAGAAGGGTCTTTAGGAGCATCATTGCTTTGTTGAGAAGAGGGAAGTGAGGCTATTCACTGCTGGATAAAAATAATTGACTTGAGCAAGTTGTGGTCCGCTCACGTGTCAGACTGAAGAGGAAACAGAGGATATTACTTAGGAGAGGTAAAGAATTGCGGTGTCCATGTAGAATGAATCATGTAACTTCAGAATGGCCTGTTGTGTGTGGGGAGAAACTTATCTATTCATTCAATAAAATGAATTTTTTAAAATAATAATAATAATAAATACACTCACATGCTTACTTTTTCCATCACTTAGGCTTATGGAGAATTTGAAGAGCCAATTCAATCCTCTGTGTGATTGTAATGTGTGATTAGCCTTAGCTCTCCCTCAGCTGGTATGGCAGACATCCTATCTGGCTGCAGTGCAGAGGGAAAGAAAGGAAGCAGAGCTATTCTGTCGGCTTTACTGAAAGACTAGGCTTCTTTGGTTCTTCTTTTCCCATGTCTGTCACCTAGAAGTGGGCACTTCATCAGGATACCCAAACTGTTTCCATTTCAGCTGGTCATTAAAACAGCTGTAGATTGGACCCAGATTTACAGCACCATCCGAAACTGAGAGCTGCCCAGATGATAGAGTCTGGATTTGGCCGATACTGGAATTTCCTGGGTACCCAGGAAAATAAGATATCCAGGTCAATGTGTGTATGCAGTAGCCAGGCCTGTAAAAGATTTTAAGGGCAGGGCAGAGTGGAGGCAGAGAGTTTAGTCACATACTCCTGCCTTTCATTTGTCTCTGTCTGTACATTCCTCATCAGACATGGTAAATCTGCCTCCCAGGTATGAGGCAGGGAGGGAGTAAATCGGCTGCCCCAGGTTGGAGGTGGGATAGGAGAATATTTTTTATTTGAATTCTGAGGAGGTATAAGATTTTGTGTCATCATTCGCCTTCATTGTTTAAGGGACTAGCTGAGGTTTTGTGACTGAGGGGTACAGATGGCTATGTCTTTGTGAATGTTGCAATTTGAATAGCCTAATGTAGTTTTAATAGGTTTTTTATTTCATCATTAATTTGAAATAATTTGAAATATTTGATTTCTGTTTTGTACATCACTTTGAGATTTTTTGAGGGGTTGCATTTGGTTCCAGTCTTGTACATCACCTTGAGATACTTCTGAACTGAGAGCAGTTTAAGAAATTTTACAAATAAATAAAACACAAGGAAAGGCTGCCAAATTTTTACATAGTCCATGGACAGCAGCTTGATCTTTGGGAATGAGCACGTGATTATAATTATCTCCATGAAACACTTCACTTCTTCCTGCTGATCAAGCTAGTTTCAAAGGCACAGTGATGTGGGCCAGGTGAAAAGTTGGCAACCTTACATCTGCGCTGCGGAACTCTGAAACACAGTTCATCATTGTGTCCCCTTGTCCTTTAATCTTGTTCTGGTTGAGGGTTTATCAACCACAGATAAGAATTTAAACTCCCTTTTTCATACATACATTTCAAAGGCATTTCATCTAAAGGCAGATGAAGCTCTTCAACCTTTTTCCTCTTTTTTAGTTAGGGGGGAAAAAATTCTCCCCATAAAGAAAACTTGCGAGGTCTGCATCTTTTCTCCCCTAAACAACTTCCTTTATGCAATGGTAGAAACATATGTTGTACAGCTTTCTTTCATGCCAAGATATTAACTCTTCTCTCCCCCTGCCTGCCCTTATTGGTTTGTTAGGCAGATGGTGTTAAGAGATGGTGGAACAGGAGGAACTAAGCATAGCTTGATCTGGAGTAGAGCTTGCTGGTCGTCAAGGAGATAGAAGGCAAAGACAAACTGGGTGAAGAGGCCAAGGCAGTCCCTCTACGTATTCCCTGGGTGGAGACCTGCTGGCACAGTTGGCTCTGCCCCAGGGAGGTCCTGTACAGAAACCTGCCTACAACTGGCCATCTGCTTGGCCACTATGAGAACTTTATGCACTGCTAGATGAGCCATTGACCTGATCCAACAAGGCTTTTAACGAGTCCTTCTGAGTTTCTTTTAGCGGTTCCCCTATGGTTTAGCTGCTCAGCCTGTATCCACCAGGAGCCTCACATTCCATATTGTGGGATCAATTCTGTGGAACTTCATCCCAGCTAAGATCAGATGGGCCCACTCCCTATTGAACTTTCTTTCAGAAGACCTTTCTATTTCAGGAGGCATTTTAAATAAGCATTTTTAAAATGATTTATTCAAATGATCTTATATATTTGGGGTGAGGGGGCATTTTTTTATTGTACAAATCAGTGATTAAATGGTATATAAAATGTGGAAATAAATAAATAATGACTTCATTTAATTCATGTAGATTTGGAAAGCACTTTGGGATGCTGAGAGATGAGCGAAATGAGTCAAATTAAAACTGGTTATGCTACCGCCGTTCTCAAGAAAGCTGGAAATAAGATCAGATGTACTTCCGCTGTAAGTGTCTCTGTTATGGAAGGATTTTGTTGCATGTCTTGAAAAGCTTTTGACTGTTCTTCCTTTTAGGTGTGTCCAGACTGTCTAGTTCTGTGGCTGTATGTGCTGGGTAGTCTCTCATGCAAGGGTGTCTGCTTCCATGCACTTACCAGAAAAAAAGGCACTCTGAAGGCTAACCCGAAAGAAAATGTGCTATCAATGTTTGCTGCGTGAGTCAGACACAGATGGAGAAATCCAAGGGAAAGGACCGTATCTCAATGTTGGCAGACCACAGGCTTTGTATGCAGAAGGGTCCAGGTTTAATCCCTGGCATCTCTAGGTAGGACTTGACAAGTCTTGTGTCTGAAACCCTGGAAAGATGCTGCTAGTCTTTACAGGCAATACCTATTGAGTAGAAAGACCAGTGTTCTGACTTAACATAAGGCAATTTCCTGTGATCCTATGTCTAGGATGTATAAATCCACTGAGGGAGGGGAGGTCTACTCTTTACAGAGATGCAGCAGAGAGGAACAAGGGGCTGTATCCAATGCTAGTACTACTGAAAGTAGACCCATTGAAAATAAGGAACATAACTATCGTAGGTGTATTAATTTCACTGGGTCAATTCTGAGTTAAACTTTGTTGGAAACAACCCTAGCTTACTTTACCGCAGTTCACTGCTTGAATGCGTTCAGCCTGGCTTTGGCACCAGTAGTGAGCCATACTAAAAAATAGCACATGTTTCACTGTCTTCTCCCATGGGCTCCCTTTCAGGTAAATAGCAGACTCCCTTCCCCAACCCTGCTTTATATATGAATGGAGAAGATGTAGATAATATGCATGTGTCCACCAGCACTCAGCACATCTAATTTGTCTCCAAGAAGACATACCTTTTGGTTACAATTGCAGAGATGAAAGGTGACTTAATTTAAACTGGGGTGCTTCCAGACAACAGTGGATTCAGTGCTGCTCCCACATGCAAGTTTTGCACAACATCCACACAACATCACCACATCTTCATACTGTTCCTTATTATTGTCCCATTTAATCCATATTTACTGTTTCTGCAGGAAAACCATGGGAATGGTTAATTCAGATCAGTGTGCAGGGTGAGATCATGTGACAGTCTTTGAATGATGCTAGCATGTTGACACTGGGGGGGGGGGAATTCCTGTGTGGGTAGCACCATAAAAACGAATAAAGAGCCTGCTGGATCAGGCCAATGGCTCATCTAGTCCAGCATCCTGTTCTCACTGTGTCCACCCAGATGCCTGTGGGAAACCTATAAGCAGGACCCAAGTACAAGAACACTCCCCCTTCTGTGGTTTCCAGCAACTGCTGCTCAGAGGCATTACTGCTTCTGACTGTGGGGGCAAAGCATAGCCATGGATAACTTTATCATTCACAAATATGTACAATCCTCTTTTTCCTGGTTTCCCCACAGAAACTGTAGTCCACCAGGTCCACTATAAACTGCTGTGGAAGCTCCCTGATGAACCTCCTTCAAATTGCTTAATTCAAAAAGCATTGATTTGAGATATACCAGTCTTCTAAGGTTAATCAAAAAGTCAAATGACGAATGTTTATTTCAGAGTTGTCCTCTGGTTATGGTTTTTTTTTTTTTTTTTAATACACAACACATGACATTTTACTTTTGTGACACTCAGAGAGAACACCCTAATATTGAGCAAGAGAAATAGATGCTGTTGGCTGTTGCACCACAAGCCTGATGAGCTAATGGTGATTCTCCTTTGCATCATTGTGGCTTCAGTCAATTCATAGTGGCTGCAAACAGATCTAAAGCAGGGGAAATCAGGCCTGTAATTTGCTTGTGCTCTTGCTGTGATTACTCTCTCAATCACAGTACTTGGATATGAAAATAAGGAGAAAAAAATTACAGGTCTTTTTCATCAAGATTATCCCGGGCTACGGCTAAAAGGCACCCCTCATCAGCTGTTCGCAGAGATGAGGTAATTGCATGAGCAAAAATAAATAAACCAAAAAGTTTCAAATAACTTCGAAATCAAATCAATTTGTGTGTGATCCCTTGGATTCCATACCTTTAACTGAGGATGCATACAAACAATCAGTCACTAGTAACTCAAGTGGATATTTGTTGGATGTAGCTCTGAAAACTCAAGCACCCCACCCCACCCTCTCTCTCTCACTGTAAGGACTGCTATGAAGTCACAGGCATTAGAAATGGAAAAGTGGAAATACTGAAAAGCAGCCTAAGATTGTTGTCTTTTCAGTTCTATACGATTGAGTAGAAGACCATGTCAGCATATAATACCTCTGCTCAAAGATCTGTACAGTCGTACCTTGGAAGTCGAACAGAATCTGTTCCGGAAGTCCATTCGACTTCCAAAACATTCAAAAACAAAAGTGTAGCTTCTGATTGGAAGCGGCAGAAGCACCGTTAGATGTTCAGCTTCCAAAAATAGTTCGCAAACCGGAACAGTCACTTCCGCATTTGCGACGTTCGGGAACCAAAACGTTCAGGAACTAAGCTGTTCCAAAACCAAGGTATGACTGTGCTGGTTGCCAATTTGGACCAAGTTCAAGGTATTTATATTGGAATATAAAGCCCTTAACAGTTTGGGACCAATTTATTTGTGGCATGAACTTCCCTATATATGTCCATCCATCTGCTTTGATCTGTGTAACAGACACTGTTACAGATGCCACCAGTGGCAGACATTGGGGGTCTCAAATTTCCATGGCTCCCTGTGCAATGCCAGAATTTGAGGGGTGGGTGCCTCTCACCTTCCATTCTACATAATAGTTGTGGCACCTCCTGCAGCACCCCTGAAGCTCCATGCCCAGTGTGACCAAACTGGTTGTGCTCCCTAAATCCACCTCTGGTGTGACATAAAACTCATTCCTCAGTTGCAAGAAATCAATATGTTATACTTTGGAACTCCCTGCCTATTGACATCAGGCAGGAGGAGGCTTGACTAAACACTTCTGTGCCTACTTGAAACATTTCTGTTTAGGCAGCCTTATCCAGGCACATAGATGTTGGCATACCCGTTAGCCTCCATCTGGGCATTGGGACAGAAACCTCCCCCCGGACCCCTTTCCTGGAGTACCCTGATACTTGATCCTGAAAAGAAGGGTAGGGCTCATTCCAACCCCTTTGTTTAGATCTCAGACCTCTCTCCATCTCCCCCAGGGACAAAGGACCAGAGGAGATGATGAGCCAGGATGTGGCAATAAGATGACATGGGCATGATTATTTTAGTTCCTCCTTAGCACTGGGTGAAGGGGATCTGACAAAACCCAGGCTTTTTACTAGGACTCTGAACCAGATTCGGCCGAATGCTGAGCCAAAACAGGCCTAATTGGATGAAAGTGAGAACATGCTAAGAGGAAGGCACGATTGGCAAACCCTCACCTTGATCGACTCCCACCCAGAAACCTATGTCTCCACGTATGGATCCAGAATTGGCCTCCACAGTCACTTATGGACTCAACTGTTAATACTGTGTTCATGGAAGACAATCTTACTCAGCTACGGAGTGGTCACCAAAGAAAAAGACTTGGAGGAATCTGGATTTTAGCTGAGTTGGGCTGAGACAGCCCCAGATCACCATGGGTTGGGTTGAATGGCCCAGAGTAATCTGAGGCTGTCAGGGGGTAGGACATCAGCCAAGAAGGAAAGGCAGGTGTGTGTGGAAAGAAGGAGAAACTATGAAAAAGAGAGACCTACTCAGTGGCAGGTAGGTAGCCTGAAGGTAGTATCTGAAGAAGTGTGCATGCACACAAAAGCTCATACCAAGAACAAACTTAGTTGGTCTCTAAGGTGCTACTGGAAGGAATTTTTGTTATTTTTATTTTGTTTTGACTACTCAGTGGCTACATCTTAGCGAAAGATAATGGGACTAAGTGGTTAAGAGGCTCTCCCACCCAGACTACTTTCCTTACCTGCTGAAGCACCACCATCATAGCTGTCAAGTTTTGTATTTGAAAATAAGGGATCAGCAGTCTCACCTATCCCAGGAACAGTCACATGTCAGTGGTGGGCGGAGCCAGAAGCAAAAGTGGGCGGAGCAGCAATGTGAACTCCAAGCGGGCTCGGGCTCGGAGCGGAGCAAAGAGGAGGGCAGCCAGCAAAGAGGAGGGCAGCCATGTGCTCTGTGTGATGGAGCCCCATCGTCTTCTTGTCTGATCCCATCAAAACAGGACAGGAAGCAGCAGCTGCTCAAAGGCAGCCAGGCTCCGCCCGCCAGCTAACCCTATTGGCCAACTGAGGGGCTCGGCGGCAACGGATAGGGGCAGATGCAGGGGGAGAAATACACCCCCCTGTAAGCACGGGAAACGGCTCCCACTTGCTTTGAGGGCTGAGGCTTTTCTCTCCAAGTAGGCGAGGTCTTCCCACCCAGTCCCTGGCCAGCAGGGGAGGAGCTGCTTCCATTAAAAACGGGAAATTTAAGGGAAATAAAAAATAAGGGAGAGCAGCGGGAAACTGCTTGAAATAAGGGAGAATCCCGTGGAAAACGGGATACTTGACAGCACTGACCACCATGCCCCTTAATCACTCTAATTTGTGATTTGCATGTACATCATTTGCATGTACATAAGAACATATTCCACGCAGATCAAATCCTCCTACTTACCCAGTTGAATGTTACACACGAATAAGTGTATGAGCATACAGGTCAGCTATTGCTGACACAGGTACATATATTGTATACATGCTGAATTAAACATGCATTTACAGCTCATCTAATCAAATCAGGCAACTTGATACCACAAAGCCCAAGCCTGATTGTGGGAAATGATTCCTGCCTTCACTATTATTTATCTCATTTATTTTTTTGTATTTATATCCCACCTTTTCCCCCCAAGGAGCTTGAGGTACATAGTTATCTCCTTCTCAGTTAATCTCCCCAACAACCATTTGAGGTAGGTTAGCCTGAGAGACAGTGACCGGTTCAAGGTCACCCAGTGAGCTTCATGGCTGAGTGGGGATTTGAACCCTGGTCTTCCAGTACCCTAACCACTGCACCACATTGACTCACTATGAATAGTGAACATTGTTTCTCTAAATTTCAGGTTCCGAAAAGGATGATTCATCTCTCAGTGGGGTGGAGATTTACATCAAAGATTGACTCACCATTTGGTTGAGCACTGGAACTAAATGAATCTTCTCAGAATCCCGTTTTGATGCAAAATACCTTTCTTTTTCTATGGGGTTTTTAAAAAGAATCTCAGAGGGAAAAATTACTTTGAGATCCTTCAGCTCACTTCTCATGAATGCTCAAAATAATGACTTGTCCAACAAACATAGAAGAGACCCCCTCCTTATTATATTTGTGTGTACACTCCAAGTTGAAACCCAGGTTAAGGAACTTCTTTGTCACTCTGCCATTGTTTATAGGATCTTGATGGCAGTATTTACGTTGCATGGTTTCAATTCTTGGATTTAAACATTGCCTTTGGAAGACAGGCTTTGGTGATGATGACTGCCTTTGGGTTCTGTTGCTGAGTCACCCCACTGGTTTGAATTTTCCTAACCATCTGTATCTTTGGTGACATTACCAGCAGATGTTGTTATCAAGCTGTTCCATTGCTAAAAGAACCCAATCCAATTCAAAATTTTGATTCCAGGTGGCATTTTGTACTGAGTGAGATAAATGCAAAGTAATTTCTGTTTTTGTTTGAAGCCATTTCAAGAAGCATCAGGGTGGTTTGTTTGCTTTAAAAAAGGGGGGGGAGAGACGGTCTCTATGTTATCCTTTTGTTGTGGGCAATCTAGATGGCAAACTAACGAATTCTACAGCTGCTTATAAATTGCTTCCCAAAATTCTCTACTCTGTTTGTGTGTGGAGTGGGGAGGAGATATTTTACACTATTTCTTCAGGGGAAAGAGAAACTCCCAACACTTTATTGTGAATGCAATTTCAGAAAGTTTCTTCTAACCCTGCCTGAAGATACTGGGACTCGAACCTGGGACCTTCTGCTTGCAATGCACATCTACAGCACCACCCCTTTGCAACAGGGGCTGCTGCTGCTGCTGCTTCAAGGGCCACCAGCAACTGTCTTTGCAAATTTGCAACTGTTGTCATGATGTGTGCATTTTGGACCACAGCTATGCTTGAGGTAAACCTATTGGATGGTGCCTCTATCATTATTTCAGCAGGTGAAATAAATCTCTCTACTGCTTCCTAGCCCATTCTGAAATACTTAAATGTTCTCCCTCGTCCAGTAATTCTTTCCCATCCTTTCCCACTGAGCCTTCCATCAAGCTCAGTGTTCCTGCTCTCCAGAAAGATATGCAACAGAAGTAAAGTAGTAAAACTGAACATGCTCTTGTCAGTCATGCTACTTAAGATACAGGTTTTCATGTTGCTATGGCAAGAGATAGACTTTGAGGTGGGATGGGGAACCTCAGACCCACAAGACAAAATGTCTGGCCCTCAAGACTCTCCCCAGCTCACACCCCTTCTTCCCAGGCCACAAGCCTGCCTCAAGTGTTTCCTTGAACTCTGATAATGCTTCTTGGTTGCCTGGATAGAGGATAGAGAGGGGTGTTTGAGTAAATTAACACTTGTTGTTCCGCACACTTTTGTTTCTAACCCTCCCCACAAATGGCACAGAGCCCCTGGAAAATTGCCTAGAAAGGAATGTGGTCCTCAGTCTGAAAATGGCTGCCCATTCCTGGCATAGATGTTTGATAGGTTTCTTCCAACTGTTGTTTACACAGTTTTATGATTACTTGCTCAGAGGTCTACCAGCAGTAATCAAATTAAAGTTAGCACCAGCTGAGGTGTGGAGTGGTCATAAACTTTCATCACACTACCTGAAGGTACCATAAAGGTTCTTCACCACCCCCATCATTCAGCCCAGACACTGAGGTCCAGCGCTGAAGGCCTTCTGGTGGTTCCCTCACTGTGAGAAGTGAAGTTACAGTGAACAAGACAGGGGGCCTTCTTGGTAGTAGCGCCCGGCCTGTGGAACGCCCTCTCATCTTATGTCAAGGAAATAAACAACTATCTGACTTTTAGAAGACACCTGAAAGGAAGCTTTTAATGTTTGACGTTTTATTGTGTTTTTAATATTCTGTTAGGAGTCGCCTAGAGTGGCTGGGGAAACCCAGCCAGATGGGTGGGGTATAAATAAATAAATTATTATTATTATTATTATTATTATTATTATTATTATTATTACTCACCAGTCTTCCCCAACAAGGTGCTTTCCAGATGTTTTAGACTACAACTCCCATAATCCTCAACTACTGGCCATGTTGGCTGGAGCCACAACTCAATGATAAGAGAAAATGCTGGTGTTTGTAGGACCCAAAGTTTGATCCTTGCCATCCTCCCTAGCTCAAGGTTCCTTGGGTAGGATGGATGGAGAAGACTTCAAAGGAGACTGTAGGCAGCTACTGTGAGTGAGAATGGACAGAAGAATGATTGTCGGGGTATGGGTGCTGGAGCTCCTCGTGCACGGCCTTGGATTGGTTATGCACGAGGTACCAGTTGCGGGGAAAGTGGCCAGCGTTCCGCGTGCTTTTGAGCACGGTCGCCGGCCAAGCCTCACAGTCTGAAGGATGATGAGTAAGCCAATTGAAGACTCTGATGGTGTGTGAGTTCCTAGTTGCCTTCTTTAAAGAAACGTTGCCTCGTGAAATAAAATTTGTACCCTGACTCTGAATAGGCGAACCGATTTACAGAAAATTAAAATTTTACTTTACTCCCCCCGTTAGCCCCAAAGGAAGACAGACACCGGTTGTATCTTTAGTGGCTTCGGCAGAACCCGCGTAGGCTCGTCCCCTAAGCTAAGTTCTCCTAAGCTTAAAGACCCTGCGCGCCCAATCTTCCGCGAGGCTAACTAAATAAACTAAAACCGAAATATCTTCCGCGGGCCTAACCCTAAACTAACCTAAAGAAAACCTAACTAAGGCTAAACCGAATGATCTTCCGCGATCTAACTCTAACTAAGGAAAAAACCCATCCAACCCGTCCAGCCCGCTCCTAGCCCCTTAAACTAAACTTGACTTCAACTAAAACCCAACTAAAAAACATAAGAAGAACGTGCCTAAACCCAAACTGAACGTGAACAACTCTCCGCCTAAGCGGGGTGCCTCTGCCTTTTATTAGGGAACAAACGTGACATCATCATAAGCACTTTAACCAATAAAATCACTGTTGCTGCCCTCCAAAAGGGCGGGAAGCAAGTTTAACGCTCATTAACAACTTTGAACATGACCGGATCTACAAAATAAAGGCGGATTAATCTTGTAAGTGAATCACACTATTCATTCATGCTTTCACTTTCACTTTTATGCGCGATTATACTAAAAGTAGACCTTAAAAAACTCATAAAATAACCAAATAAATATGAATCCATGGCGGATCCGTGAAACGTATTCCGACATATCATCTTTCTTTTTTTGTTTTAAATTAAATTAATTTTGATTTAGTTATACAAAAAAAGAAGATTAGAGATATCACAAGCATCTATCCGACACAAACACAACCACATGCCCCGACATAAGCCTTGACATGAAAAGGCAAACGTCGACAAATGCCGACAGTGTCCACGCCAAGGTCTACATCAAAACCGTGACAATGCCTGCGCCAGACAAATGCCCACGACACCAGCAAAACCATCAACATCCATCCCTTTCATAGGAGGAAATACTTGTACAATAATGTAGCAATAAAGTCATGAAAATAACAAACCACTAGGCAAACATAAAAAGTGATCGATCCGATACACTGTAAACCTTTTAGGCATATATAAATACTTCAATGTATAATGTAACACAACGAATCACCTCATAAGCATATGTATTTTCGCGTGCAGCGTAAAACAACAAATTACTCCCCAAACACAAGAGAGGACCTGATGCAGGTCCAAAATTAAAAATAACGAATAACGACTGCCCAAACATAAGAGAGGTCCCGATCCGGGACCCGAAATTAAAGTATAACTAGAGCTGGGGCTATATAGCCTACCCAGACCCCTCCCCCATTTTTTTTAATTTTTATTTGAAAAACTGAGGAAAATGGATAAGGAAACATAAAAGGTGTGTGGCACTGAGGCTACAGAATCGAGGGAACTTTCAGGAAGACAGATTCTGGACTTACCACAGCGACCACAGGTAACGGGGAACTAGGGTCCGATTCCAGAAAGGGGATTTAAGGCACCTAAGTACAAGTGGTTTTTTGCCACAAGAGGGGATTTAAGCTACCTATATAAAGGTGTCCCAGCCAGGATGAGGATTTAAACCATCTACGCAAGGGTTTCCAGCGAAACGAGATGGGAATTAGACCAACTGCATAAGGGTCTCCCATCAACAGCAGGAAACAAGGTGAAGGGAAAAGCTGGGAACCTGGTTTACTGCCAAAGGTAGCATATAGAGGGGTATTCTTTAAAGAAAATAGGGGTACCAAAAGGGTAGGACACCACCAGACTTGACATATATATTTTGAACAAATCCGAGAATGACCAATTCTTTGACCAAAGGAAATATTTCAAATAAGGCATATAAATATTACCACATTTTAAACTACAACTTTTGCAAGCACAACGTGGAGATTTAGGATTATAAAACATATATGCATGAATATGTCTATGACTAGAACTGCATAAAGATGATGCTCTGAACCTTATATAAACATTTCCATATCATCAAAATTGTGACGCTCTAAATGGAAACCATTTCAGAAAAGCTTTGCATATATAAACATCCATGTCATTAATTATCAAGCTATAAGGAAAACACATGTAACATGCGAGGCGGATATTTCAAGAAGCATACAAAGGTAAATATGCGATTTTACAAGTACAATATAAAGTACAAGACAGGTTTAGAACTGCAAAATGGTGTTGGAGAGGAGGATGAAGACGATGAATGAGTTGCCGGTCGTCTTCTTCTCCGACTAAACATGACCATGTAGAAGAAATAGTCCTGGAACTCAGGAAAAGTTCATGGAGCTCAGGAAAGTACTGAAACATCGAGCTCTGAAGAAACAACGATACCTGTAGAAGAAAGGAGGTTAAGCAAGCAAATCAAGGTGATCTGCTAGTGAATGCAGGTATGGGAGTAACTGGAACAAATCTAGGCAGCCAGGAACCAAGGGGCCGCCCAGAGGCAAACAAAAGGCCTAGGCAGTAGGAGGGTAAGGCAAACTGCCCAGAACTCAACTGGTGCTGTTAGTTGAGCACTTTTGAAGAGTTGCTGCATTTGACAGGAAGTTGAGAAGTTAGCGAATAGCTAACAACCAGAGTTAGACATCACGGCTTGTGATGAAAAGGGAGTATCGAATTTCACGCAAAGTTTGTCCAGCGTGTTTCTTGAGTGAAGAAAGGAGCTGAGCACACAAACAGGTGTGGGAAATAGGGGTTCTTTCCGCAGAAGTAGGGACAGTCCTCCGCTAAGAAGATTAAGCAACAATGGCTTGTTGTTGAAGATACAGGCTGGCAAGTACCATGCAGGGCCACATGACTTGACTTTTAGGTGAAAAGTTCCTTGCAGAAGACCGTACTTCTGAGCACAAGGAGGAACCGTCTGAAGAGCCTGTAGTAGAGTTCTTGGTTGATGCAGGAAAAGATGCTCCAGAAGAATACCTGAGGAGACGCGGAGCATATTTGCAATCAGGTAGAGAGCAACAGAAAGCAGGTGAAAAGGGTTTGCGGTTTTGGTTGGAAACAGGTATGCTGCAAGAAGTGATGGCAGCAATCTGTAGGCACGGTGAGTACCATTCAAAACCAGCCAACAGAATGCCCATGCAAAAGACAGCACGGAACATAGCAAGGAGCATCCCATGGTTGGCGATTGGATTATTAAGACAAGGGAAAGTTTCCACGGCGTGAGAGTGCTTGAAGATGCTGCTGAACAGAACTTGTAGACAGGAGAATTCACCTTACCAAGCAGTGAAACTTTCCAGGGGGACTTTGCAATAGGCTTACTGCAAAGGACAGTTTTAAGACTATCAAGGGAACGCTCCAAGGCCAATGACTGTGGAGCTTTATCCATGAGGTACTGATGGAAAGTAAGGGGTTGCATGTGATCCTGGTGTAGTAGCTCTTTGATTAGGGCCTCTGCTGCAGCGAGCTTTTCTGACGTCAGCGCCCATTGGTCGACCCATACAGGGGGTCCTTCCTTCCATGTGAGTGGAAGAGCATGTACTGGCGCTGATGCAAAGGCCCACATCAAAAATGTGTATGGACAACAGTTCTTGCTTTAGACAATAAGTCTCTACCCCAAAGGGTGATAGGCACATCCATGACAAGTGGACGGAGCTGCACCATGGAGCCTGAGTCTGACTGGAAGGTAATCGGATGCACGCTCTGGTGGGCGGGTTCGAAACCTCCGACTCCAAAGACTTCCTGGGTGACCGTCGTTGCCCACTGGTCAGGCCAATCTTTTCTGGCGATCACTGTAACATCTGCGCCTGTATCAAGAAGACCCTTGATCTTTCGTCCACCCATTTCTAAGACGAGATGAGGGCGTTCTTCTGTAATTTTGATTAGCGCCATTGCTGCCTGAGGAGGCAAAGAGTCTACAGGAGCTGTAGGCGTAGAAGTAAGCAAGTAGAGTCTGGCAATTTCCAAACCTTTTGTCAGGACACAAGGAACAGTTGAAAATCCTGGAATCAGCAACTGCGATGAATCTGTGATTCGAACTAGGCCTGCAGTCAATGTGACTGTGGCAGGGAGGCGATCCATCCTAGGCAAAATAAGGCAAATTGAAGTGTCTGGGAATGGACCACGAATGGATGTTGGCAATTGCTGAGCAAACCATGGATTTGAAAAGTAACAGTCCTCTGTTAAGAAGAGTGGTATACCTGGGATAGAAGATTCTTCTTGTTCTTCATTGGCAGTGTTTGAAGACATTTTTTTGGCTTCGGGTTTTTTGCACTGCTGAAGTTGGCAACTCTGAAGCTGCTTGGCGTTGAGTTGACAAACTTGAGGTTCTTCCGTTGGTAAAAGTTGCTGATGCTGTTGAACCTGTTGGCATTCAGTCAGTTGTGCATCAAACTGGCAGGATGGAACTTCTTCTTTGACACGAGGCAGTAGAAGTTGTTGTTCCTGATAGTTGTTTGATTGTGGCGGGCTGAGCTTAAAAGCTGGAGGTGACACAAAGGTGTGGACATTGTTAACTGGAGTGATGTTTAAGCTTCCACAAGAGGGAGCTGTCTCACTCACTTGCATTCTTTGGCCACATGGAAAGTGATCATCAGCTGGGTTACAACTTGAACACTGCTGTTTCATCAAGGGCAAATGTCCTTCAATGACAGATTGACCTTGACTCAATGGTGAGTAAAGCTCAGGTGCTGCGAGGTTGACCTCAGTAGGATGTTTTCTCAATGTTGAGGGCAATTCTGCGATCAGAGACTTGACTGTGATTGCTTGTTGTGAAGCAGGGTTGACATCAGCTGGAACTGAAGGGCAGTCAGCAGAAGGTGAACTGAATGCTATGTTCTCTACTGGAACCCTTTGAATAGGTAAGGCAGATGATGAAACCTCAGGAACCTGAATGCTTGATGAGGTCACATCTTTTCTCTGGACATCTGAAGAGTAGATATCTCTCTGGATCACCTTTTTTCCCTGATGACCTGGATAAGGAGTAGTATTGTTCACCTTTCTGGGATGGTTGACCTTCATGATGTTCTTGAACTTGCACCCTATTGTTTTACCGGGGCCGGGGCGCGGCCCGCAGAACCGTTTCCCTGAACTGGAGATGAGGTAGGTGATATATTTTGTGGATTCAAACGACAATCGTTCGCCCAATGAAATCCTTTCTGACAGATGGGACATCTCTCTGGCGGCTTGGCAGAAGGCCTTGGCGTTGTTGTGCACTGCGACCGGAAATGCCCATCGCCTCCACATCCATAGCACTTCTTGACTGGCGTAGAGCTGTCTTGACGTGGCATCTGTACCGCAGCTGCCAAGAGCTGTGCTTTGTAGGAGTGGGTACCGACATTCTGGCAGACGCGTAGCATCTCAGTCAATGTGGCATCTGGACGAGCTGCAACTGCTGTTAGGGCATTCTTGCAGTCATCATTAGCATTTTCAAAGGCAAGTTGTTTTGTCAGCATGTTTCTGGCATGACGATCTTCTATCTGGCGTTCCACTGCAACAATCAGGCGATCCACGAAGTCCCCATAAGGCTCTTTTGGACCTTGCCTAACTGCAGCGAATCCTGATACTGAGCTAGCATCTGTGCGATTGGGTAATCTGCGCCAAGCTTTGACTACAATGTCTGCTATGGTGACAAGTGCAGCATCAGGTATGGCTAGCTGTTGATTGAGATTGGAGTAATGTCCTGATCCTGTGAGCATATCTTCTGTGGCAAGTGGCGTTGCACGTCTGGCTGCTACTTCTTTCCATTCTTGCAGGCACAGAAGAGCATCTGTAGGCGACAGGAAGGTGCGAAGAATCAACTTCCAATCAGATGGCAGAAGTCTACTAGTGGACAGTCCTTCAAGTAAACTTCAAGTATAAGGAGCTTGAAGTCCATTTTCGCGTATGGCTTTTCGCAGTTCACGTAGTGTTTCAAAAGGAATGGCTTGATATCTTGCAGGTTGTCCTCCATTAGCACGAATCACTGGAAAGATGTGCATTGGATCAGCACTAAAGTCTATTTGTCCCAAAGCTGCTTCCAAAGCTTGAGTTCTGCAGATGGGTTGCATTGCTGTTGGATCTGTAGGTGGCATCAGTGAGTTTAAATCTTCTTGATGCTTTCCAAATGATGAGCCACTAGATGGCGCTAAAGAGTCTTTGACATCTGGATGCCTTGAAGATGGCTGACTATGAAGACAAGATGGCTGACTTGAAGTTGGATGAAGACAAGATGGCTGACTTGAAGTTGGAGCATAAGGTTGTTGGCTCTGTACTGCAAGTCCTGGCATCTGGATCATCATTGTTTGGCTTTGCTCTTGTCTTGGAATCTGCATTGGCATTGGAGGTGCTGAAGGGTTGGTAGATTGCTGTTGTGCTGCTTGCATTGAAGCTTGGATTGCTGTTGATTGGAAATCAGCTTGCTGCAAAACTGGAGCTGCTGGCTTGAGCGCGGCCTGCAGGGCAGCAGGGTTTGCTGGCAAAAAGGCTGCTTGCTGCTGCTGCTGCTGGAACGCTGGCAAAAGCGCGGCTTGTGATGGAGGAAGCGGGACCGTTGCTTGGAGCGAGGTCCGCGGCTGCTGCTGACTTGAAATTGCTGGCTGGTAAAAGGCCTGCGATGACTGCTGAGCGACTGGCAGTGGGGCAGTCCGCGGCGGGGCTTGAAAGGCCGAAGGCGTCTGCTGCACCGGCACAGGCGGCAATGAATCTGGCAATGACAAATTGGACAAGGGCGAGTGCGTGTACGACAACGGGGCCTGAACTGGCTGCTGCGAGGGGGCCGAAAATGGCACAACCGCAAGCGGCAGCACAGGGGCACTATTAAAAGCAGTATTTCCCAGATTCACTGTTCCATTAAGCAAAACATTTCTTGGAGCGATTTGTTGAAAGCAGTTTCTTACTTTGCTCCATACTAATTGTACAGGAATTCCGATTTTCGGGTTGGCCATAAATTCTAACCCGATCCTTTCCCATGAGGCTAAATCTTTCGTTCCTTCCTTAGGGACCCAGGGACAAATTTCCCCAATGGTTTTAACTAAAAGCTCTACTTCTGATTCAGAGACAGGGTGACCATTTCTTTTCAAAAGGTACAATAAATCTTCACAAAATTTTACTTGAGCAGTTGAGAGTGAGGAGCCCATTTTTAACACTTTCCAAAACTTTTCCTCCCCCACCCGTAGGCTTCTACTAGGGGACACCGGTTCTACCCGTAGGCTTTAACCGAAAAACCTGGCACCCGTAGGCTTTAGCCAGAAAACCTCCGCCCCCACCCGTGGGCTTCTACTAGGGGCTACCGGCCCTACCCGTAGGCTTTGACCGAAAAACCTGGCACCCGTAGGCTTTTGCCAGAAAACCTTTCCCTCCCACCCGTAGGCTTTTTCGGGAGACACCGGCCCTACCCGTAGGCTTTGACCGAAAACCCTGGCACCCGTAGGCTTTTGCCAGAAAACCTTTCCCTCCCACCCGTAGGCTTTTTCGGGAGACACCGGCCCTACCCGTAGGCTTTGACCGAAAACCCTGGCACCCGTAGGCTTTTGCCAGAACCCTTCCCACCCGTAGGCTTTTGGGAAGACCTTACTCTGCCCGTAGGCTTACACTAAACTCCTTGCCGCTCTACCCGGGGACCCCTTGGGGCAGAAATACACGCGCGTGACTTCTATTTACACTACTTTGGGCAAGCGGTGGATTCGCGCTACAGCAGCGAAATCCTGGATAAACCGGGCCGTTATACCTCACCTCTCAACGTCTGTTTCCGAGCCACTTCCGATATGTTGCCTTCAACCGGAGTCTTCGTGGAAGCGATTTTTGACTACGCTTCGCCTCACACGGGGCACCACTTGTCGGGGTATGGGTGCTGGAGCTCCTCGTGCACGGCCTTGGATTGGTTATGCACGAGGTACCAGTTGCGGGGAAAGTGGCCAGCGTTCCGCGTGCTTTTGAGCACGGTCGCCGGCCAAGCCTCACAGTCTGAAGGATGATGAGTAAGCCAATTGAAGACTCTGATGGTGTGTGAGTTCCTAGTTGCCTTCTTTAAAGAAACGTTGCCTCGTGAAATAAAATTTGTACCCTGACTCTGAATAGGCGAACCGATTTACAGAAAATTAAAATTTTACTTTACTCCCCCCGTTAGCCCCAAAGGAAGACAGACACCGGTTGTATCTTTAGTGGCTTCGGCAGAACCCGCGTAGGCTCGTCCCCTAAGCTAAGTTCTCCTAAGCTTAAAGACCCTGCGCGCCCAATCTTCCGCGAGGCTAACTAAATAAACTAAAACCGAAATATCTTCCGCGGGCCTAACCCTAAACTAACCTAAAGAAAACCTAACTAAGGCTAAACCGAATGATCTTCCGCGATCTAACTCTAACTAAGGAAAAAACCCATCCAACCCGTCCAGCCCGCTCCTAGCCCCTTAAACTAAACTTGACTTCAACTAAAACCCAACTAAAAAACATAAGAAGAACGTGCCTAAACCCAAACTGAACGTGAACAACTCTCCGCCTAAGCGGGGTGCCTCTGCCTTTTATTAGGGAACAAACGTGACATCATCATAAGCACTTTAACCAATAAAATCACTGTTGCTGCCCTCCAAAAGGGCGGGAAGCAAGTTTAACGCTCATTAACAACTTTGAACATGACCGGATCTACAAAATAAAGGCGGATTAATCTTGTAAGTGAATCACACTATTCATTCATGCTTTCACTTTCACTTTTATGCGCGATTATACTAAAAGTAGACCTTAAAAAACTCATAAAATAACCAAATAAATATGAATCCATGGCGGATCCGTGAAACGTATTCCGACAAATGATCAAGCTTGGTATAGCCTCTGCTTCATGTTCATAAAGGAAATCATTGAATTCAAGTAGCATTTGCAGAGATTTGCCCCTCCAAAAGTAAATAAGGATACTTGTTACCAGTTTCTAATTTATGTCTCTCTCTTCCTTTATTCCATGGGCCAAAAGGGTTTTCCACCTTTTTGGCACAGATGCAAATGCTGGCTTTATTTTTCATGTGGTTCAGTGGTAGGAATGGTTTTGATCATTATAAGAAAAGCAATGAAAAAAAAATCAAAATCAAACAAAACTTCAGAGCCTGCTCCACATTTGTCTTTGTCCTGGTTCCTTAAAGAACTGCATGTTTATTTGCTGAGAGTACATGCTGTGTTCGCCATGTGTACAGAAGCAATAACAAATCAGCTGGAGCCAAATGCTTGCCTTGGAGGCAAGAAGGCTACTCTTGTGAAGGCAAGGTTGGAGCCATACATTTATAACAGAAGCTACAACTGGGCCTGTTGTCATCACAGTTGCACACCAAGCAAAGAGGTAAGGTTTTGTGGCTTCAGCTGGCCAATACCATTAATTATATAATAATATAATAATAATAATAATTTTATTTATACCCCGCCCTTCCCAGCCAGAAAACCGGGCTCAGGGCGGCTAACATCAATTAAAATCACAGCAAGAAAACATAAAAACGATCAATTTAAAATAACAGATTAAAATACAAATTTAAAAATTCAATATCAGGGAGGCAAAAGCCTTTTTCAGCCTGAGGGCCACATTCCCATCCGGACAACTTTCCAGCGGCCACATGCCAGTGGTGGGCAAAGCAATGCATGTAAATTTTCCCTTTGTGCAATAGACTAATTTCTACAGACACTCATACACTGTGTGTATCTTCCATCCACACACAGAGGCAATGTTGGATGTGGCCTGGAGAGATTTCCAAGGGCCAAATGGAGGCCCAGGGTCCAAATTCAGGCCCTCAGAATTCTCCCCTGGCCACATCCATCACTGGCTCTGCATGCTCTGAGATTCCTCATCCATCCCATATATGAATGATAAAACTTTTAGTGGTGTCCTAGGATAGAAGAAGGGTACTGTCATAGCTTCTCACATGTCTATACCACAGAGCTCTTCCAGATTACCTGTTTATTCAGCATTCATCCCAATCTGCCTGCAAAGTGTTTGTACATCCATTCCACACTTTTCAATGCATTTCCTTGTCACTTTCCTAACAGCAGTGTGGCAGTCTGGAAGCACCCACAGTAAATCACACCCAGCCATTGAATATTGCCAGTGGAACAAGTGACAATCCAGGTCATAAGACATCAGACTGAAGAGGTCATACAGAAAGGGGAGAAATTCAGTTTGGTTCACATTTAAAGGAGACCATTCCTTATTCTAGTGAGGTAGGAGAGCAGATAACGCCAAATATTTCACATCTGGCAACCAATGTGCCCCTTTGATTTCAGATAGTAATGAGTTGTTGTTGTTGTTGTTCAGTCGTTCAGTCGTGTCCGACTCTTCGTGACCCCATGGACCAGAGCACGCCAGGCACCCCTATCCTCCACTGCCTCCCGCAGTTTGGCCAAATTCATGCCAGTCGCTTCGAGAACACTGTCCAACCATCTCATCCTCTGTCGTCCCCTTCTCCTTGTGCCCTCCATCTTTCCCAACATCAGGGTCTTTTCCAGGGAGTCTTCTCTTCTCATGAGGTGGCCAAAGTATTGGAGCCTCAACTTCAGGATCTGACCTTCCAGTGAGCACTCAGGGCTGATTTCTTTAAGGATGGATATGTTTGATCTTTTTGCAGTCCATGGGACTCTCAAGAGTCTCCTCCAGCAGCATAATTTAATGTAATAAATAGTAGTATAATAGTAATGAGTAGATGACTCTAAAAAGTCCTTTGGCAGCTTTGGTGGCTCAGTTACCGGAAGCAACGTATTTATCATTAACTCTGTAAATGTATACAGTGGTACCTCGGGTTACAGACGCTTCAGGTTACAGATGCTTCAGGTTACAGACTCCACTAACCCAAAAATAGTACCTCGGGTTAAGAACTTTGCTTCAGGATGAGAACAGAAATCAGCGCAGCGGCAGTGGGAGGCCCCATTAGCTAAAGTGGTGCTTCAGATTAAGAATGATTTCAGGTTAAGAACGGACCTCCGGAACGAATTAAGTACGTAACCAGAGGTACCACTGTACTTGATTCTGACCAAACTAAGCATAGAAATGACTAATTAAATGACTAAGGACAGGAAAGAAAAGCCAATGAAAGTGACTTGACATTTACTGGAAAGCAGTTCAACTGGTTCTGCTAAATTAAGTAGTGTTTTTTTTCCAGATCACATCTGGAACTCCAGAAGGGCCAAAAATGCTTCATGATTTTACATCTCCTTAAAATAAATAAATAAAATTAAGGCACTGATCATATCCTCGTAAACTACTGTACCCTTAATAAGCTCTAAGGTAACTCCATGTCAGTTGCTGGCTGTGCGATACATCCCTGTTGTATAACACATGCCTTTTCTATAACACGTTAACATTCCTACTGGCAATAAACAGCCTTCTAGAGATGGAACCATGAGGTTTGGATGTAAAAAAGTCATATGGATATCACTTCGTTTATTTAATATACAGCTTTTTTTATACGAGTGCTTTTAAGTTTGCGTTGCTCTTTGATCTCCACTTGGAAGAGAGAGAGAGAAACCTTTTTCATGGAGTTTGTTTTAAAGTGCAGTAATTGCTTACCACAAATAAGGACCAGCAAATGGGCCTGGAAAATAAAGGAAACCAGTAGGAGGGGAGATGGGCAACCCAAGACCTTTAGAAAGGTTTACACACACACACACACACACACACACACACAAACACACGGGATATGAGAACAGGCCTTGTAGGACTGAACAATGAGCCCTCTGTCCCAGGAAAGCAATTTAGCTCAATGTTAGAGCATGCAGAAAGTTTCAGTTTTGATCCCTGGCATCTCCAGGTAGGGCTAAGAGACAATCCTGCCTGAACCGCCCCCCCCCCCCCCGAGAGCTGCTGCCAGTCAGTGCAAACAATGCTGAGCTAGATTAACCAATGGGCTGGGTTGTAGTAAGACAGCTTCCTATGTTCCTGTGAATATATGGCTGTGCTGAACCCAGTGGTGAATCTTGGGGTCTCAAATTTCATTGGCACCCTGTGTGATGCCAAAATTCAGTGCGCTCCCCTGCCTCTCGCTGTCTATTCTACATCATAGTTGTGTCACCCACTACAGCATCCCTGAGGCTCCATGCCCAGTGCAACCGAACCAATCATACTCCCTTAAATGGACTTTCAGCTTTTGTTTAACTATCCAAACATTCTACTTCGTAATATACTAATAACCAATAATAAAAGACACACACACAAGAAATATGAGATCTGTAAATATGAGATATGAGTCTCTTATTCATCTGTTAAAGGGAAGGGGAGAAATTTCCCAAACATGTGCAAATAAAACTGCTTGGTAGAATGCAAAATAACCATCTTTATCTAGTCCTCTTGGCTTTGCCTACATCCTGGGTGGGCAACTCTTTCAGGTCAGGGGCCACATTCCCTTGGAAGAAAGTGGTTAGGGAACAAACACTGGTTGTGGTGTGTGCAGGGCCAAAACTTCATCTTCAATTCCTCTTTCAGCTTCATCTATCATCCATTTTCTCTCTCACACACACACACCCTAGTCACAAGTGTAAACATACAAGGGCCTACTCTCTCACCCCTTCATTCACACATCACCACTTAGTCTTTTCCATCCCAACTCCCTCTTGACACCCCTTACTTTGTGGTTGGTTCAGAAAACAGTTAAGAAGGTGGAAGTCCACCTGTGCCCATCTGTGACCTAGGCTATCCTAGGATTTTTACTTCTCAGAAACATGCACACAAACAACAACAACAACAACAACAACAACAACAACAACAACCCTTGAATAGCAACGTTGGGATTATGGAGGGCCTACATAACCCTGAGCTGTGTCGCATTAATCAACACAAAATAAATGCCAATGACTTGCAGAGTCATTTGAGACATTTTCTACCTATTCTGTGTATCTTCCCCCTCCCCCCCCCGCCCCCTGGGATATTCTTGGCATACTGATTTTCAGGCTCAGTATCCTGGTAAAGGGAAATGGGAATCGAGAATGTTTTCAAAACGTTAAAAGTCCATTTTCCCCCTGTCACTAACATTAAACTATCACAGTGTAGAGTGGTTAATGACAGTGCTTCATGAGATAAGACATTAATCTCCACTTGTAATGCAAGAGCCATACAACCTGCTTCAACCTTAATCTCTCTTGAGTTATGGGCTCTTCTGTGATTCATAAAACAAATAAATCACACCTCCAAAACTATCAGCTATTTATTACTGGTTTTTTTTAAGGCCTAGCATAATCTGAAAGGATTTTTTCCTTGCAAAACAGAAAGGGGGGAGGAATAACCCAACCCTCTTAAAAAGTAGGCTTAATTTAAATGAGAGCCCAGCATTTCCAGTGCCCAGTCAAGTGACATAATCAACATAATCCAAAAGGTTCACCTTAGAAGTTCTCTTGTCAATATCATAATAATTTAACTAGCTACTATCCATCACCAAAGGTTCTACTATTGTTCAGTAGGAGATGGATTCAGAAGTTAAGCGGCACAAAGTCCATTGAAAACCTATGGGCTGTGGATGGCATCCAACTCTCCAAGTCTTTCCCTATCTTAGCTCCCCCTCACCATGGAGAGACCTTTTCAAAGAAGAGTTTACGGCCCTGTGAAGAATCTCACTCTGAATGAAAACCTGGAGGAACCCATGGTAATCCAAAGGCAGCCTAAAGAACCACATTTTAAGGATGTCTCTCCTGGCCCAAACCCCTCTGAACACATCCCAAACCCTATCTTGATCTCCAACTCTCCCTCCTCCTTACGGGCCTTAGGAATGATAGTGGCAGGGTACTCAACAGGAATCCCAAAGTTACCTGATGAGTGCCCATTTTGCAGACAGTTGGCTCTATGATTGAGGAGGCAGAGGAAAGGAAGGAGGCTCTGGCAGTGACTCTATAAGTATGACCTTATCCATACTTACCTTTCCTCCACACTTACCAGGCACAGTCCTCACTTTACGTTTCTGTGCACAATTCAAAGTGTTGGCGCTGACCTTTAAAGCTGTAAACGGCCTCGGCCCAGTATACCTGAAGGAGCATCTTCACCCCCGTCGTTCAGCCCAGACACAGAGGTCCAGCGTCGAGGGCCTTCTGGCAGTTTTGGCAAGAAGTGAGGTTACAGGGAACCAGGCAGAGGGCCTTCTCGGTGGTGGTGCCCACCCTGTGGAACGCCCTCCCATCAGATGTCAAGGAAATAAACAACTATCCGACTTTTAGAAGACATCTGAAGACAGCCCTGTTTAGGAAAGTTTTTAATATTTTATGTTTTATTGTATTTTTAATCTTTTGTGGGAAGCAGCTCAGAGCAGCTGGGGAAACCCAGCCAGATGGGTGGAGTAAAAATAAATAAATTGTTGTTGTTGTTGTTGTTGTTGTTGTTGTTGTTGTTGTTGTTGTTGTTGTTGTTAGCTCCATGTCCAAGCACCCTTGTTGTTGTTGTTGTTGTTGTTGTTCCAGTGCTTTCCCCAGCAAACCCCGCTTTTTACCGCTGAATCAGAGCAAACAGCAATCCACGGAAAATTTGGAAAACCCAAATTGCTGTTTGCAAAAGTTAAGTGTGTATAAGCCCTCTCTTGATCCCCTCTGGACATTTGCTGGATTACAACTCTCTCCTGAGCTCATTAATAGCCAATTTCTGAATTCCTTGGCTCAGCTTCAAACTTCCAGTCTCATTTCTGCTCTACCTACATGCTAGTCATGAGGACACTCATTTTTCCTTTCCCCCTGTTGCTTCAGGATGGGAGCACAGAACGCTGTAGGCCAGAAGAGCCTATTGTGGCTGATTCCAGTCATGTCTAGATCGGAAAATGTTTGTGTGATATCATGAAGTCAATTATTACTAATCTATTTGGAGGAGCCGGGTGAAGTGGGACTCGAGGTCACAAGCTTGCATTCAAATTGTTTATTTAATTTTAATTTTTTTAAAGGATCATTTTATTTATTTATTTCATTTGTAGATTGTTCCCCATAACGTATCTCAAAGTGACCTTAAAAGAAAACATTGGTAATAAAAACAATGACACAATCTCCACTTAAAAGCCTTGTTTGAAAAGGAAGCTCTTCAATAGGCACCAGAAAGACAACAGAGAATGTGTAAGTCTGATATATACCAGGAATGAGTTCTAAAGGGTAGGTGCCACCACACTAAAGGCCCAGTTCCTTTATCATACAGAACAGACCTCCTGAAGATATGGAATCTGCATAAAATTGACAGTTTTTAAAGCTAAGACATACTTGCAAAGCCTGGGGCGAATGGAAGTTGCAGTCCAATACACCTAGAGGGCACCCTGTTGGAGAAGACTTATCTAAGCCACTGAGCCAGAAATTGTAATAATAATAATAATCATCATCATCATCATCACCAGCACCAGCACCTGCTAAAATTCCCTCTCCTGCACAACTTCTGTGTTGTGTTAAATTCATCAGCATAGCTGTAGAATACAAACTGGCTGAATAAAGAGTTCAAGGAACATTTTCTCTCTCTGCCTTGATTTTCTCTCCTCCCTGCCCCCACCTCGCCCCAATCATCCATCCTTGGTGCCCAAGATGGTTCCATTTATCCTGCAAATATTAATTCAAAATGCAAACAGAATGAGGCAGCTACAGGAGGATATAAATGGAAAATTAATTGAGAAGTGATGTGTAGACATGTATTATATGGTTTTGATGACATGCATATTCAAGGAGAGGTTCAACAGCTAATCACTGACTTGGTGCCATCCAGAGATAGATATGAGAGAGAGAGGGGGGGGGGGGGGGAGAGAGAGAGAGAGAGAGAGAGAGAGAGAGAGAGAGAGAGAGAGAGAGAGGGAGGGAGAGCTAGCTAATGCATGGAAATAGCAATGCCCAGCTCTGGAAGGGATAACGTGTACCATTCATTTTACAACCCATGCCTTATAATAATGATTTAGAAAAAGAGAGGTTAAGGTAGAATATAAATGCAGTGGCAGGTGGTGTCTGAGGCTTATTAGCAGCAGTCTCGAAAGAAATAGTTCCTTCCAAGCTACCTGGTCAGCAGTCTTCAGAGATTACCAAAGTAATTTTTCCAAAACATCTGGGGCTGAAAATCCAAAATGTAGCCCTATGTGAAATAACAATAATAATAATAATAATAATAATAATAATAATAATAATAATAATAAACAATATGCTGATCTTTCATATATATATTTTTTTCATTTTGGGTGCTGAGTTGGGGTGATGTAAGCCTGTGGATTCTTTATTCCTTATAGAGTTGTTTGTCCACAGACAACCAATTCACTGTAATGTGATATATTTTGCTAGTGTACAAACTTTCCTAAAATGACACAAAAAGATGTCAGTATTAGAACAGTAGATCTAAAATCCATAACCAGGTATGTTGGATTGGGTCCACTCTGCCAGTGCAACTTACAAAAAGGTCCACCAAGACTAAGGATGGGGAACTCGTCCTCCAGATTGTGTTGGTCTTTAACTCTCTTCCATCCTAGACAGCATAGTCAAGGGTCAGAGATGATGGTAGTTGTCTACTCCATGTAAAAATTAGTTGACTACCATCCAGGGTTCCTCCAAAGTGACCCGGTTTTGGGAGTGGAAAATACAAGTTGCAAAATTAAAGTGAATTTAGAACTCTTGGCCAATAGACCTGCTTCCAAAAAACAAAAGAACAAAACCACCCTAGACTTTTAGTTTCCTTTTTAATAATAAGGGAAGTAGTGGGGACATGCACTGGAAAGTATGAGATAACAATTGCTTGCCACAAAGTTGTCATATAGCCCCATTGCAAACAAATCAGGAAGAGTGGTCCATAAACAGCCAATGTGGTATTATATCCCAGCAAACATGGGGCAAGCAAATCAGGACAGATGCTTAATAGACAAGCCGTCCAGAAGCAGCCATGTAATCAGCCAGCATTTCATGCTCACTGAGCATGCTCAATCCACATTAGGTTTGTGGTTTTAAAAAAAAACTTATTCGGGGGGGACTTGGGGGGACTTCCAAGCCTCCTCCTTGTGCATGGGTAGTTCTATTTCAGCTTGACCAACAATGGCACTCATATCAGAAATAGAGGGTGGTCGTGAGAGAGGGCAAAACATCCTGAGCCAGAAATATCTGCTTCCCCCTCACCTTTAAAAAATGATTCTTAGGTATAGAGCCGGTGGGGGGAAATTCTGCATAATCTGAAAGCTCACATGCTACGTTGTGCAACTGCAGTTCTTCAAATTAGCTGGGAACAGCCACAATTGCAGCTGAGAGGATTTCCTTCCTCCTGATACTTGCTTTCCTTTTTATCTGGTTCACTTTGCTCTGCCCTCCTTACCATTTCTCCTGAATTCTGGGTTTAACCAGGGAAATATATATATATCACTGAATTTCAAAACTGGAGCATGTGTGACTTGTCACAGCTTTCAGTCTCCAGACTGAAGGAAAAGGCTGCGAAACACAGCATGTATAACTATATGGTTGCACTGAGATTATTTGGGTGCACTGTTTCACTTATGTACAGAACACTGGTGAAACACCACTCCAAAGAATCTTGATATGTAGATCTCAATTATGCTTATTTTCATGGTGTTTTACCAGTGCACAAAAACCCCACAAATTTTATGAGTACACAAGCACCTGCATACTGGTAAAACTTCCCTCAGCCACAATTTTGATTCAATCATGTTTAAATATATGATCACGTCATGACTGCTTCTTATTTTAAATCAGTGTGCAGATGTGCATTGCCGAGTGGGCAAGGAAGACACAAAGGAATTTAAAATTGTACCAAGTGGTAGATGCAGAGTACTCTGGTGAAAATGCAGAAATAATGTGTTGATGCAGCACATGGATGTGCATATGGGAGCATTATTAATAGTATCATGTTGACCCTAGCCTACTGGAAAAAGTTAGACTTTTCAAACGTGATATAATTGGACCAGGACTGCCACAAAAAAATTGGCTTAATTTTGAAACATGTGCATTCACTAAACCACAAAGAAAGAAGGCAATCAGATATATGTTCACTGCACACATTTTACAAAGTGAACTTAAGCAGTGGTACATCAAACAGCAACAGTTTGCAAATCATATTTATGACATACATTGCTATGGGAGTTGGCTCAGGACTTCTCCACATGACCCATCTTGGGTCATTCTGACCCAAGTTTTGTACAGTAGTGTATAGAAGTACACAAGGAATTCTGAATAAACAAGTATTGTGTAATGTGGGTGGAACTACAGTTCAGAGGCAGTTCACCACATAACCCTTCAAAATGTGAAGTAACTTGATTGGACTATAGCTTTCTTCTCCTTCCTGGAACCTGCCTAAGTTATCAGTTCACCTTACAGCAGTATCTATCTATCTATCTATCTATCTATCTATCTATCTATCTATATATATAAAACGCAAGTGTCTCTGCGTTCAGTCCCTGTGTCTCTGGGTTTGCGCTATTGAGCATGTGCCCCAGGGACACAGGGATTGGATGGAGAGACATCGGGCCGGGAGCAGCGGCGGCAGTTGAAGCGGGGCGGTTGAAATGGAACGCCGACGCTCCAGAAGAGAGGGGAAGCCGAGGAGAAAGGCCACGCTACCGCTGCCGCCGCTACAACGAGAGCCCCGAGGCCTAGCGGTCTGGGAGCAGCCCAGAGCAGCCCGCCCCCGCGGAGTGCCGCTGTTCCGCTTCAACTGCCACCGCCGCGGGAGGGGAGGAGAAGGGAGGAGGAGCATTATTGTCATTCTTAAAGGCTCCAGGGTGCCGCTGCTGCCAGTCCGTGTAGGCCACACTGAGCGAGATGGCAGCCCCCACGGCGATTCTGAGGCGAGGCCCGGCCGCGGCGGTGATGTACCCGAGGCTGGCGGCCATGAGGCCCACGAGGCCAGTGCCTGCGCCCAGCTCGAGCACAGCCTTGCGGCAGAGAGGGAGCCCCGCTGCCTCCGAGTCCTCGGCCCCCTTCTTGAGGAAGCGCGCCAGCACTAGCGTCGCGTCCCACACCACGCAGCCCGTCCCGCCCGCCGAGCGCTGCCCGAGGCGGAGCCCCGCCGTGCTGTCCCGCCGTGCCAGGGCGCGCTCGAACCCCGGCTCCGGCTCCAGAGAAGGGGAAGAAGACATGATGGAGGCCGCGGGAGAGGAGACGGAGGCTGGCCGGCCGCAGGGAGGGAGGGAGGGAGGAGGAGCGAGAGGGAGGGAGGCGGCTTCTGTTCTAGCACCCGTTATTTTAACGGGCTGAAACCACTAGTTCTATTATAAATCCTAGAACATTAGAAATTGCAATTGCTTTTCTCATGACATTATTATGGGCAGTACAGAAGAGGTTCTTCATAATAACTGTGACAAAGTCAAATGGGGCAAGGGCACTGGCTAGACATGGTAATTAATGCAGACTTCAGCTCAATACCAGCAAAAGGCTATAGCCTGAATAGGGCACCCCCTAAGGGCTATGGGGGGATCCTGCTAGTGGGCGATTTGATCATTAGGGTCATAGATTTCTGGGTGCCTGGTGGATGTGTAGACTGCCTGGCGACTTGCCTGCCTGGTATGAAGGTTGTGGATGTTGTACATAGTTCAGTTAGCTTGGTAGACAGTGCTGGGGAAGAGACAGTGGTCGTGGTGCATTTTGCTACTAATGATGTTGGTAAATGTAAATGTGAGAACCAAGGAGCAAAATCTAAACTGCTAGATAGGCTGTTGAAAGCCAGGACTCCACCATAGAACCAAAGAAGAGTAATTTAGCATGTGGGCCTTGTTACCATCCCACTGATCAAAATAGGGCTATCTTGAGATGGATAATCAAATCAAGGAAACATCCAAATGAGGAAACGCTGGGTCATTTTGCAACTGGTTTTTTGGTCCTTCTTGGTGCCTGTGTCTAGACTTTCTCTAGAAGCAGACAATGAATAAGGACTGTCTGGTTCATTTTGAAGTTAGTTTTCACCATACCTGGCCAAGAAAGGAATGTTGTCTGGAGTTGTAATTGAGAAATCCAGTATCTTAGCGTGATTGGACAGTAGTGTGTCCATTCAAAGGTATAATGTAGCAGCAAAGACAGGAAAGAGTTTGTACTCTTTATAACTCATCTTGAATTTTGGAGGGGTTGGGATTGATTGATTTTTATGTGTATGTACACATCACTATGTGGGACACGGGTGGCGCTGTGGGTTAAACCACAGAGCCTAGGGCTTGCCGATCAGAAGGTTTGCGGTTCGAATCCCTATGACGGGGTGAGCTCCCGTTGCTCAGTCCCTGCTCCTGCCAACCTAGCAGTTCGAAAGCACGTCAAAGTGCAAGTAGATAAATAGGTACCGCTCCAGCAGGAAGGTAAACGGTGTTTCCATGCGCTGCTCTGGTTCTCCAGAAGCGGCTTAGTCATGCTGGCCACATGACCCGGAAGCTGTATGCCGGTTCCCTCGGCCAATGAAGTGAGATGAGCGCCGCAACGCCAGAGTCGTCCGCAACTGGACCTAATGGTCAGGGGTCCCTCTACCTTTATACATCACTATAAAAAAAATCTTGCTAACATTAATGCAAATAATGCATTAATGGTGTGTCGCTATTGCAGAGATGAGGTACTGATGTTAAGAAAGTATTTGTTATGGCAACCCTGCCAAAAAAACATTGTCGTGCTATACTAATATTGCTGGAGCAGGCAGGATGAGAGAGAGTTGTATATGACAACCCTACAGTATTGCTGGAATATTAAGGGGAGGCTATTAGGCAAACTGTAATAGCAACATGGAGGGGTATGTGTTTAATTACTTTCCCACCCCTTGGGGAAAATTGGGATTCTTGGCAGTGTGCTATTGCTGCTGGTATAAAAACACATGGTTCTATTATTAACAGAAGCTCCAATCCATTTTGCTCAAAAACCAAAGAAAAACATGTGCCAATAAGATGTTATTATTCATAAGGTGTCAATAAATAACCACAACAAATGTTCTTAGAATACACTGCTTTCTCTTTAACAATTCATTGTTGAATTTATTCTAGCATCTGAACCTTGGTTTCTATGAATCTTAAATCTTAAATCTCGTTTGACTACTCTCCACACAGCCACCTGAACTTTTCCCTCTGGTACTGCACTGAATAAAAGATTTTTTTTAAAAAAAAATATTTTATATTTTATCTCCCCTTCACTGTAAGGTCCCAGCATTTGATTGACACATATGGTCTGTCTTTCCTCCACGAGAGCCCACCACATGAAGCAGCCTAGCTGTGGCACTACAGAAACATAATTTGTTTACAATTCAGTGAACTTGAATTGGTTTGGGGTTGGCTCACAGGAAACATGGTCCCCACCTGTTGCCAGCCACACTCACTTTAAGACCTGCATGGCAATCAACAGGTTAAGCCTTTAGTTCAACAGGTTAGGGTTGTGCCTTTTCTGCTATGGAAATGCAATTGTATTAAAGGTTTCACCTGCTGACATTGTACCTCTCAGGCATCATACTATTTTGGGGCCCTCCACTACAACTGTAATAGAGGATGCAATTTTCATATGATGCATATCATTTTCTGGGCAATGCTCCGGGCTCTGAAAATTCTGTTGACATCCTTGACACTTCAGAAAAAAATAACACTTTGTTTCCCATCACTACCATTTAGTATGGGGAAATCAATGAAACCTCCCTTCATTGTGGGGAAATCAAACAATAACGAAAGTAAGTGAAATTTGCAGGCTTCGTAGTCCTTCAAGATGGAATAAATGAATATTAGGAGTTTTGTGTTGAACACCTTTAGAGTCTGATTTCTTTTTTATTTTATTTTTATTTATTTTAAAAAATATTATTTTTCCCCATGGTTTTAACAAATGTGTGGGTTTTGTTGATGTTGTTGTGAGGTTGCTTTGAGGTATTTGATGGTGTTTTTTTCTTGCTGCAAGTAAGTTTAATAAATAATAAATAAAGTAAAACAATAGCTTCTTTAGATTTTTGGAAGAATTTAATTAAACATACAGGCATGATAGACAGTCTTGAGGGGATGAATGCTGCCAAACCAAAAGGATAGCTGTAGTGGTTTTAGTGTGGGTTAAAAATAGAAGAATTGTATAATTTCTCCTGTTGTTATGTGGGCTATTGGCTATCAAAAATAACAGGCATAAAAGAGGTGCAAAATAGGTCCATGTTTTTGGTTGTGTTGTTTATGTGTATACTGGGGTGGGGGCTAGGTGCCTTTAAAATTTGTTGTAGGAAAGAATTAACAGGGATTTGCTTTCCACTGTGTGTTTTTGTTTATGGGCACCAATTTGTCGCCATTACATAGCTGCCCCTAGCTGATGCTGCAGAGCGAGGAAGGTGTGTGCATTGAAAACTTCTAACCTGTCAACTGTTAAAAGCACAGGAAGCCTACTCTCCCTCAGTGCCAACACTAAACCATACCATGTATGCAAGCTTCATGAGTTGTAAACCAGTTAAGTTACTGCAGGTTTTCCAGCAATTGATTGATCTTTGGCTGGCAATACTTTGTTCCATGCAAGATCAGTAGTAGTATTTTAGCAGACAACTTGACTGTAGTATTTTATTTTATTTTATTTTATTTTTATTTGGTCATCTGAATCACCAAGTCACCACAAAGTACTTGCGGAGGAGGGCTCACTTTGGTTCAGGGCTCCTCTTACAGATCCCATTTCACCTTTGACAAGCCCAACTCAGGATTTGTCCAAATCTGCCACACTCCTCAAAGCAAATGGGTGAATAAACTATTCTTAGTCATTGCTTAATTTGTTCTGACTCACAAGGGATGGTGTGTGTGTGCGCGCGCACGTGGGTGCCATATTACATAGTGAAGAAGCACTGATCGTTTGCCTAAATTAACTTTCTGTTTAACCTATCCTAACTTAACTGGAAATCCCATTATCCAGAATACTGTTATAATCTTGGTGAACTGACACCTGTCAAACCTAGTAGTGAGAGGTGATAAGAAAGACATTGTGATCAGCAGTTTATATGGCAAGGGTTCTCCCTTTATTTAATTGAGCTGGGTTAGGTTTTATTTTCACCTGGAATGTTTTCTGATGAAAAATTCAGGGGAAGGTGTTCCGCCCCCTCCTCCAATGCACACACCCTGCCCCATCATTTAAAAATAAGGTTTCCAGAGTCTATGGTATGGCTATGGCATATATATATATATATATATATATATATATATATATATATATATATCTGAAGCCTCTCTACCCTCCTAGACGTCTCTGCACTTAGTAACCTACTAACATTACTGCAAAGCCTTCCAGTAAATGTCTAGTTTAGCGTATGAAGAAGCCTGAATTAAAAAGAACAGAGGGTCTCACTGCTCTAAGTTAATGGAGATGTCTTTTAGCTAAATGTCAGCTCTGGACAGTTCCAGCCTTTGCCAGAGACATGACACAAGCCTCCCAGACAACTACTTAACCGTGCAGGACCGATTATGGAGGTATGTGATTGGCCTTTGTATTGGCCTGTTTGTGGTTCACTGTTACACATTATCTCTCACTGCTCTAGTTCAGTTCCTAAAGCCTGTCTCTGCGAGATGGGAGACAGCAAGAAAATAGGCTCTCCGTGAGGGGAAATTTTCAAGACAGAAAATCGAGTGCTCTCAATAATGCTCAATTAAAATGCAGAGTGGGTCAGAATGGGCCACCCCACACTTTAGTCTACTGCTGTCCTGAGGACTGTCTTCTCCCACATACCACTCTTTATTGCCAACACGGACAACTGTGACTGCTAAGCCCTTGTTGTCAGATGGATTATATTCTTATGGTACTTTTGAACGTCTTGAGGCTTCCCTAAATTCAATACAAAGAATTCAAAGATCTTTGTGCTTAAACTACTGCCAATTTGTGTGTTTCCTCTAATAACTTTTGTACTTGACCAGAAGGAAATGCTCAAGCAGTGATACTGATGTAGAATGTCCTAATTTTCATCAGAGGAAAATTGGAGGGTATGCATGACTAGTAGCCATCGATAGCCTTAGCTTCCATAAATTAGTCAGTCTTCTAAAGCTTTATAGTTGGCAACCACTGTCACATCTTGTGATAGTGAATTCCACAGTTTAGCAGTGTGTTGTGTGGAAAGTGTGTTCCTTTCATCTATCCTGAATTTACTATAATTCAGCTTGTCTCTGGCAGCGGCAGAGCATATGCCGGTGCTGCCCAGGGTGGAGCATGCTCCTGAGGGGCGTGGGGCATGGAGGATGCCCCCCCATGCAGAATAGCCACTCGGGTGCATGGAGCGGTGTGCGTGCCCTGCAGCTGGTGGTGGAGCGAGCCACTGATAGCGGGCATTCGGCGCACCACCTGCCTGCAATTCCCAAGCCTCCTCTAAGCTGTCAAAACGAAGGGGGAAGGGGGGAATGCCACCGGCAAAGTGGCGCAGCTGCCCCCTTCCCTTGATGGCTCAGGGTAGGCTTGGGAGTCGCGGGTGGGTGGCGCGCCAAATGTCACCCCCCTAAGCGAATACACCCAGGGTGAACCGCCCCCATCGTCCCCCCTTCCTCCACCCCTGGCCACTGGATGAACTCTAGTTGTACTATTATGAAAGAGGAAGAAAACTTCTCTATGTTCACTTTCTCCATACTGCTCATAGTTTTATACCCCTTTGTTATGTCCTTCCTAAGCTAAAATGCCCCAAAAGTTGTAACCTTTTGCCACAGAGAAGATGGTGCAAAAATGTCTTGCGTCTCTCCAGGAATGTAATTTATGCCTTGTAAATAAAACTTCTAGATTAGGAAAAGAAGCTGGACTTTGTCGTCTGTAGTTGCTGGCATGCACACACACCGTTGCGCAAGAAGATACTCTGCGGATGGCACAGGAGAAGCAAGTGAGAACGTACAGCAGGTACGTGCGCAGCAGAAACTTGCTGGACTCCATTTGTGTGCTAAGTTGGTTTGAAGACTTTCCAACAATCCAAAAGTCTTCATTTGTAGACACACTAATGGAGCCAATCCCTCATGCCCACTCAGCGCTGATGTCGCCAACGTCTGCACCCTCCCTCCCAGTAAGCTGCAGCCACACTGGCATCAGGAGGTCATCTGCAAAAGCACCCTTCCCCACTGGACATGATTGTGGTAACTTGGGCTGAATTACCAGCTATATTGCAAGGCACTAATGAAACTGCTGGGGCAATGAGAACAAGAAAGACAGAAACCTTGGAGCAGTTATAGAGGTTCAGTCATCATGAAGAATGGTTTATTTTGTTCTGCAATGCACTTCAAATGCAGAGTGCTAGATGCTCATGTTGCTGAAAGGGTCAGCATCATATCATCTGTTTTCTTAAGAACAGAAAGTGAAGATATTGTACTACTTAATCAGTAACTAAAAGGAATAGAGAAGTCAATGCAGTTGCAATTCACAATGGGTCAGTTTAGTTTCCATATGGATTGCTTAATTCATTCTCAAAACAGATAATGAAAGCTACATTTCTGGTGTAAATTTCATTTCTAAAGAAAGGAAAAAGCAGAACCCAACATAAGTAGATTAATATAATACACATGTACAGGATGCTAAATATTTCATCTGTGTGGCTGTGGGAGGTGGTCCCACTGTCAAAGTTCCTGGACAAACAGCAGCATCACATATGGAAGACAGGAAAGAAGTATGGAACTGCTTATATTTTAGGGGAAGGTAGCACATATTGTTATCACAGACAGAAACAACAACATAGCATGATCTGGGTAACTCAGTTAGTAGAGCATAAAACTCTTGATCTCAGAATCATGGGTTTGAACTCCATGTTGGGCAAAATATTCCTGAATTGCAGGAGGTTGGACTAGATGACCCTCATGGTGCCTTCCAGCTCTACAGTTCTATGATTCTATGAATCTGGTTTCCAGTGCAGCACCTGTGACAATTTACAGATTTGTTAGAATCCCATTTTTTTATTCAAACCCACCCCCCACCCCCAGAAAGGTTTGGGTTGCAATCCTAAAATCTAATTATGCCTTTAAGTGTAATTGTTTATAGAATGTGTTTTAACTGTCTGAGAATGCTTTCCCCCTCTCCCATTATGGATGTGCTTGCCCTCCTGAAGTCTTTGGAAAGAAGGAATGGATGTGAATCCAATCAATCAAAAAATTGTTTTAAAACCAGCATAGTAATGTGATGGCAAAAAAATCTGGTGACTTCTGTTTCAGTGTATCTGAAGAAGTGTGCATGCACATGAAAGCTCATACCAAGAACAAACACAGTTGGTCTCTAAGGTGCTACTGAAAAGAATTTTCTATTTTGTTATGACAAAAAGAAGGTAATGTAAAAGAGAGGGGGGGGGAATACAGTATCCAAAAAATGGACAGAAGAGGAGGCAAGTTCCACATCGAATTTGCACATGCTAGTTTATATTTACAGATGCAAATTTAAAAGTAATAATAAGAATTTAAATAGAAATACAGTTCATCTGAACACAGCAGTGAACACTCTGAGCAGGTGGCCTGTGTCCTTGCTCAGTCTGCTGTGCAGATGCTAAGTACTGATGGCAACTTCAAGGTCCCTGATCAACTTTCTTGCGTTTCTTTATCTGTAAGCCAGACTTGGATCACAACCGTTTAAACAGAGGGTTATCTTCTATAAAAGGAGGACAGGCCTTATATGTAAATTAGAACACTCTGGATGAACTCAGTAGTGATCCAAAGCATATCGCCTCACTCACCTTCTTTCCCTCCTGCACTCATGGGTTCAATCCAATGCTAATTCTTCATTCATTCTTATGGTTAACGGTTCAAACCATTTAAAATTGCTGTGTTACAAACAAACCTTTAGTTTTCATAAACCTAGTATTCTTCATTCAGTCACCACTAAATGAAGAATACTAGTAACCTAACTGCATTCAACCTTAATATACCCATATCAGCATATGACCCCTGCAAGTAAGTTCATTGCTCAGATGGCAGTATGAGTGCTTATCTCAGGCCTCATGATACATACATTTGGCATGCACAGGAGGAAGCATCATTAGAAAGTTTTCTATGGGTACTATTGGGTTGGGCATTGGACCACTAAAAATATTATCTCAGGGATGCTTACACATTTGTTATTTAAGTCTCCCCCTCTGAAGGAAGCTGGCTAGCTGTTGAACTGAACCGCTAGCCCTTCCTTTCCTGAGTGTCAACAGTCAAAGCTTTGGTTATACACAACCTCTGTGTGTGAGTGGTAAAAGGGGATCTGTTCCACAATACACAGGCATCCCTGGAGTCTATCAGTTTCTTGGTTCCTGATGACTATGCTATAGTGGTTGTTGCTGTGGAGGGTGTCTTTGTGTTTGGCATCTTACGTTTGGTGGGTGTAATGTGTTAAGTTTGACACCATTAGGGTGTTCCCTTGTTTCCATGCACATGGATTGTCTCCATCTGTGCCTGGCTGCTCAGGGGGTGTCTGCAAGCCCTATTAAGCTTTCACTCAAGTAAAGTCTCAGGTTTAGCAAAATCGCCACCTGGGAATTGCTCCAAAACATTGTGGTGGCTCTTAGAGTAGAACTCCTTGCATTTCTCAAGGAACAAAGTGTATCCAGACATGAAACACTGCAGAAAAACAACTTGCATAGCCAGAGAGCGGCTAACCTAAGATCATAACATCCAGGGACCAATTTTAAATTGGTTGCGTTTAATTCTTCTAAAGAAAGGTGTGGGGCTCTATTTCCTAGCCACAGAAAGCCAGGCTTTGTTGCTGTCCAACTCAAGAGAAGGAAAATATAAAAGAGGGCAAAGCTGTCTTGTTCTCATCAGTTTTTCATTTGATTGATAGGGAGGGTTGGTTCTATTAAGTGAGATCTGGCTTGAGTTCAGTGTATTTGGAAGCTTAGCCACAAAAGCATTAAAATGGCTTTAACTAAGATTTTGTCAATCTATCAAAGACAAATCAAGAGTGATTTCCCCGATGCCTATGCTGAATTGGGTAGATTTCATTTATTGACTTCAAGAACTGCGTGCCAGTAATTTTTATCTTTGTCTTTTCCTCCAGAGGAATTTGACATGATCAGATCTACTCTGATGCTTCATAATCACATTTCTTTCCCCTACACACTCCACACACCCCACCTCTCTCTCTCTCTCTCTCTCTCTCTCTCTCTCTCTCTCTCTCTCTAACTCCTGGCTGTTTTTAAAACACGCAGAGCACCACTTTGCATTTGCCAATGGCTATGATGCATTAGTAGTACATAAAGTAAAATGTCTGTGAAAGTGTGATGAGTATAAGTGACACTGCTGAAGTTGAAACTTCCCTTACTTATATATCTGTTTACTGTTTGGAATGCAGATAGATTATATCCATTATAGACTACAAGTAACATGGGTTATCTATTTGGAAAAGCGCTCATAAAATTCAGCATATATCTTTCAGCACACATGATTTGTTTCTGTTTCATCTTTGCATCAAAACCAGAAGGAACTCAGGCATTGCAGAATGTTGCAGTGTGAAACCTAAGTGAAACTGAATGGCTATTGAGTAAGCATTGTGGTTGATTCACATCAGAAAACTAAAGTGAAACTTGCTGAATTTAAAAGAAAGCAAATGTTCTCACTAATTGGGATCCCCATAAATTAGGGTTGCCCAATAGGCAAAGGTACAAATGAAGACAGTGACAATGACAGTAGTTTATACTTTGCACTAAGAGAGGTATTATTGTTACTCATGTAACAATATTGGGATATTGGTTCTTTCTACATAACAATTTTCCACAACACTTCACAATGGACCCCATTGGCAATACTCATCTAAATTACTAAGCACTGTGGCAGCTGCTCAGTTGACTAGCTTCACAAAAACCTGCTGGCTGGAAGCAGGAGAGCCTCAAACTTAACATGAGTTGTGCCACTGACTAAGAAGTGTGACTTAAATCATATTTTTGCACAACAAAAGGCCTATGCTCCAACTGTGTCCTCTTCCCTTGCTAGTTTTGCCTCTCGTGAAGAATTCCAAATGCTTGTTGTTTTGAGAAATATTCAGACGAAGACCTTCATGTGATGAGGGTGAAAGTAGAAGTGTGCCTAGGGGTTGGGGTAAAACCAATATACACATCTCTCCTTGAAAAATTGCCCTTCTGCAAATTTTGTGATGTGATACTCCAGCCAATGAATACAGAAACATACATAACCATGAAAATAACATACCAATAGGAGTCACACAAAGACCTCCAAAGAAGATCTTAAGGTTTGGGTAGGTATATGTGGGAGCAGCTGGAAACTGGGCTCTTATTAAATAATTACTAATAGCTAGGAGCCACATCAAAGTTAAATTCTTCCCCAGGTGATGCATCAGAGACAATTATTACTTGGGATGCACATATGTCAGTGGCGTAGCATGGGTTGCCAGCACCCAGGGCCCTGCAGAGGGGAGTAGGTGGAAGGGAGGGTAATGGACAGAGTATGCATGCGCACTCAACTGCCTAACGGCATCCACATTACCCAGGAGATTGCATCCACAGAGATCAGAAAAGGAGAGTTGTTCCATTGTCTGGAGATGTTACTTCTTGGTTTGCATGGAGAAGCCATTTTCAATGGAGCCCAGCAGCAGAAACGCACAGCTGTTTTGAGGCAGCACTGGGTGTTGAAATTTTGCACCCCTAACAATTTTGCGGTTGGGGCAACCACCGCTGTGCCCCCCCCCATTCTATGCCACTGACTGGTGTACAGAAGCAAACTGCCTCCCACACTGGAGGCTGGGTATATTCATCATGACTAGTAGGTGTACAAGAAATATCATGTAGTCCCCAATGTCCCCATTTGTAAAAGCATATCTCCACATGGGGCCTTGGGTAACAGGAAGTATTTCGTTCTCTGAAATGTCTGCATATTTCCTTTTCCTCTGGGCCTTTTGATTATTTTGGTCAATCTTTCTAACAAAACAATGTTCCATACCTGCAAATAGCACATTTCCCAACATGTTTGTGTCCAAGCAATTACTAGCCGTGCAAGAAAAGTTATCAGTTCTTTCCTGGACAAATCAATTATTCTTTATGGGTAGAGAAATACTTTATGGCTGCTGCAAGTTGAGCTTTTTGGCAAATTGACAATGCTACATATGCTCAGCCACGACTCAGCACAAATCCTGAAAAAAAAATTGACAAATGGCTGGGTTACAACCTTTATAAAATGTTTGGAGTATCTAAATGACTGGTTCAGCCTATCATAATCCCTAAAAACTTCATTTTATGGTATTATCATGTCAAAGGAAATGGTGTGGACCAACCCTGAGTTTTCAGTAGAAATGACTTTCATGTTTGCTGTATGTTTATCTGTGTGTTCCCACATCTTCACTTCCAGTAGCACCAAAATCTCAAGAAAATGAAGAATTCTGGGTTGGGGGGGAGGAGGACCGGCAGTGTACAAAATTCAAAATGTTCAGCTGCTCTTCCCCTTACTCCCATCCCCCCCCCCCCCGTTCATGCTGTTTAAAGCATTATCCCTGATCTGAGCTGAAAAGGCAGCCTACAGAGATCACCACAATGTAAAATGTAACACACTGGCCTGGAGCAACTCTTCAATTTTTCACATTTATGTGACATAAAGAGAGTAAGTAAGAGCCATGATTTTATCTTGTGGCCTAGCAGCTGGAATTTACATAAGCTTATAGGAGTCTTGAAATCACAAAATGCAAAGTGAGGCACTGCATATCATTAAAATAAATCACACTATGTCACAGAAGCCTACAACTTAAATAAAGACAGGGGAATTTTGAGAATAATGTGTTGGCCATGCATCTCAGCTAGTGAATAGCTTTCCTTTAAATATACTATAGATCATATGAATTATAGCGATTTCAATTTTTATGCTATCACATAATGCATAATATGGCAGAGTTACCTCCAAGAACTATTTAAGTTGGCTTTTTTATTAATTACTTCTCACATTTATCTCTCTGAACTGCATTGCTTGAATAGAGTACAAAAAAATTTCAAATTTTGTACCATGCAAATGGTTGTTGTCTGGGGGCGGGGGAAACTCTCATACTCAGACCCAAAAATATTAGAGAAACAGTGAGAAATCATTTCTGCTCAACCATAGACTTGCTTTTGAGTTTTGACCTTGGCAGGCATGATGGAGAAGGGAAAGAGAAGGGAGGCAAACAAACAACTAACACCACCTTCTCACGTTTTTGGTCTTCACTTCAGCCATCAGATGGATATCTTATCTTCCTGGCTCCTCTCCCATTTGTTGCCTCTGCAACTTACTTACTGGCCCAGCCAACTCTGTACTGGGTAGTGTGGCAAGGCATTTAAGTGCGGGGCGAATAAATAAGCCAAACATGTTAGGTATAGCGAAACAAATTCAATTTTTACTAAAGGTTTTGTAACTCAACTATTTAAACCCTTTGAACCATTAACCGTAAGAATGAATGAAATTAAAACGGGGAAACACATTCGTCCTCGTGTAATTTAGAGTGTTTCACTACCCAAGCCAACACTTTCAGTGGTGTACACTGGTGTGCAGAAATGGTGACACCCCACTTAGGATAGGTTCGCGATAATTCCAATGATTCCATTTGGAAGCACTCAGGAAAGTCGGCAAGGAACAGTAGTTGTAGGAAGGGAGGACAGGGTGGGGCTGCTTCATTCACCTGACTTGCCAACTACAGATTACTAAGACGGAAGGACAAAACAACAGAGAGGTTGGTGCAGTGCAGGTGCAGGGGCAGGTGCAGTGGCAGTGGCACTGGATTAGCTTCAGCACTGCACCCCTACATCCATATCACACCACTCTCCAATATCTCACTCCTCTCTGTCTCCTTCTTGCTCACCAGCAGGTAAGCAGCACATCCCCACCCTGCCCTGCCCTGCTCTGCCCTGCCCTGCTGACCACTGCCGAGAAGCTGCTTATACTGGATCCAACCACTGGTATATCTAAACCATTATCATCTATACTGCCTGGCAGCAGCGCTTCAGAATCACAGAGAGCAGCATTTCTCACCTGAAAATATCAAGGACTGGAGTATTCTCTGACATTCCAAATTTCAGTTCCGAATGAATACACATGGCAAATGCAATTCAGTGGTTCACAAGCCTTGGAGAACAAGAGCAGGAGTGGACCACTGCCCTGCTGTCCTTCTCCTTTTTGCAGGAAATTCCCCTATCAGTATTATACTATAGACTATAGTACTGATAGGGGAATTTCCTGCAAAAGAGGGGGAAAGTTGACAGCTATGCCCATGGGCAGCAGGTTGGCCACTGTGTGGAAAAAGTTGCTGGACTTGATAGGCTGTTGGTCTGATCTAGTGAGGATCTTATGAGAGTAATGCAATGCAACTTTAAGCTTTAGCCCCAGTTTGTCATTAAAGCAACATATATTTGAAGGTCTGAAAGACTGAGTCTATTGTCCCAAAGGACTCCTCATTTGTTTTGGACTCATGATTGCCATGTTCACTGCACTGCATAATTCATTATGATGTCTCTAGGTAACCTCATTTGGCGTTTGGGTTATGGATCAGAGAAGTCAGTCTGTTCTGATCTTCCTCTTACTATGTCATAGGAAAGTCTTGAAATAGCCCAGTAGTGGCTGAAATGTCAGAGGTTTTGCTCCACACAGATAATGGAATCAGCTTACATTTCCCCTAAATGCTATAGTAACATCTTCCCTATTAGAGTCGGCTCTCATTACATTTTATGCTGTCCAAGTCTGCTTTAAATGAGTTCCCACGATAGGAACATAGCTGTTAAAATAATTCAATTTTGGTATGATTGGTTTTTCCATTAATAAAGAGCTCCCCCCCCTCTGTATTTTTAGTAGTATAGCAGGTGTCTGCCATCCATTTCATGATATGTTAATGATTTTAAAGGGCATTAGGGTGTATTGAGTAACATAGCTTTGCATTGATATTTCAATAAAGGGGAAAAACAGCAGAGGATAATTAAAAGCAATTAAAATGGCAGGCAAATGGGGAATCCTTTTGTCTTTTGATTACTTTGCATGGCCAAGGATAAATGTGCTGTGCTTTCATAGTTCCAAGTCCCAAGTTTTCTGTGTTTCACTCTTTCTTTCAAACACACACACATGTTTGTTTGTTTGTTTGTGTGTGTGCTTCCTAGCCACTCTCATCCAAAGTAGAGAGGCGTGCTTTTTGTGACCTGCATGCTTGGCGGAGGCTAACCTAGCCATCTGCTAGGTATGCCCCTTTGAAGGGACCCTGAGGGTGATCTCATCCAACCCTCCCTGCAATGCTAGAATCTTAGCTAAGGCATCTTTGACAGATGGTCACCCAATCTCTCCTTTAAAACTTCCAATAAAAGAGAGTCCATCACCTTCCAAGGAAGTCTGTTCCACTGTTGAGCAGCTCTTACCATCAGAAAGTTCTTCCTGATGTTTAGTTGGAATTTCCTTGTAACTTGAAGCTATCAGTTCAGCTATGGAGCAAGAGAAAACAAGCTTGCTCCATCTTTCATGTGTCAGCTCTTAAGATATTTGAAGATAGCTATCATATGTCCTCTCAAGAGGATGGATGAGTTTCTTACACCCTGTAAAGTAAAAACCAGCACATGACTCTGTGGGAGCCTCCCTGTGGCTGGACAGTGCTGTAGCTCAGTAGCAGAAGAACTGCAGTACATTGGTAGAGCATACAGAGTCGAAGGTTCAAACCCTGGCAACTCCAAGTACTAGCTGTGAGAGACACCTTCCTGAACCCTGAATAGTTGGTGCCAGTCTGTGTAGACAATACTAAGATGGATGGACCAAAGGTCAGTCAGCTGCATGTTTTCCTGTTTTTTTATAATAATTTTTATTAAATTTCACATACATTCTTTTAAACATCCATTGATATTCATCTCTTTTTGACTTCCATCAACCACTTCTCAAGATTTTCAAATTTCCTAATTTCTTCTTGTATTTCCAACTTCACCATGTATTACTTTTTATCACAACAATTAATTATTACCTTCCAAAATTATTTCCATAATATTTCCTAAAATTAACCTTACGAAACTTCTTGTAAACCTACTAGCGTGATTTGTTGTTTACAATTGTCTTTCAAATATTTCTCAGATTTAGTCCAATCCTTCAGGAATTCCTGGTCCCGCCAGTTTCAAATTCTTCCTGTCATCTTGTCTAACTCTGTTTTCCTATTTTATCCCAGAGGCCATTTCACCCAAATCACTTCCACTAGATGTCTTCATGAGAGACATCAGCTTTGGGGCAGGTAAAGTTGCAGCTGGAAGGGAACAGCTGACTTTAAGTGCACTCCCAATTGTTCCTTGGCAAGTGAGGCTTGCTGCAGGCACCATTCTGCTGACCGGCACTTATAGTAAGCACTACAGCTATCAGTTGCAGTGCAGAGTTCTCAGTTGGGAACTCCCGAGTGCATCTGACCTATATTTTTGGCAGAGTGGCAAACATACTCAGAGTTGGGGCACCTGGCTCACTGGGTTGGGTGAGCTCAGGATCCAGCCCACTACCCCGCTTCCCCATCCCTGCTTTATAGGGGACCACATGACATTTCACATTAGACTTCACAGTATAATTTCTGTTCATGAATGCACTTGAACAAGGCCTATCAAGGTGGAAATGGGACAGTTTCCCAGGTAGATTGGTTAATAACCCTGTTGGTTTCATTTGATTTATGGCAGTTATCTGTAGGCAGAATGTGTCTCTGCCCATTTGCTTGAGTCATCAGGAATGGTTTGCTTTGCAGCAAGCACCTGTCTTCATTGAATGCACCACCATGCTGTTGAGGGTACAAAATGTTCTAGGTTGTATAGATTCCATGACAGATTACAGGCAGCAGTCACCTCCCATCTTTCCCGGTGATAAATGAGAGGATGCCCAGAGGCTTCAGGATTACCACAGAGCCTTCTGGGGCTTCCGGTCCCTTCGCACAACTTGGCTTCCAGGCCATAAATGGTGCCACACAAGATGCTAGATAGTGTGTGAGACTTTACTTCTGACATAGCATCTTGCACAACTAGGGAAGGGTGAATATGTCAGCTGCTGTTTCTGTTGCTCATTGTTCCAACTTTAAGTTCAGTTCTCCCCATTTCCACTTCAGTTCATGAATTTTTAAAAAAGTCTCTCAGCAATTTTGTGGCATTTTCTTCTAGTATACTCATTCTTATATGCAATTTTCCCTAATATACACATTTTTGGCAAAGCAATTACCCCCAATATAATGTAATTTTGTGTATATTTTTCACAGATGTATGCATTGTCTATGCACACATTTCCATATATATTAGTTGGCAGGAGAGCTGCATTGCAAAATTCAAATGAGCGCAAAATTTTAAAGGATGCCTTGGTTTTGGATCACTCTCCCCACCCCACCCCCAAATGTTAGAATTAAGTATGTTCACCTTTAAATGGAAACATAATCAAATTTATCCTACTTTCCTCTGCATAACACACACACACACCAATAGCCTCTGGGGGGGGGCATAATATGTTGAGAGTGTTTGAAACCCTTTCATCCACACAAGGTGTCCATTAATAACACCCTTCCAACCTGTTATTCACCCCAAAAGAGATGTTCTTGGCATGTGAAGTCACTTGAATAGTGACTCTGGCCAAGCTGACCACTTCCATCCATGTTAGGAAGGGGGGGGGAGCGTAAGAGAGAGGGGAGAAAAAGTTATGTGAGTCCTGAGCCGCGCTGTCCCCTTAAAACTGGACAAACCTCAATGCACTGTTTATGGCCACAGTGCACTGCGGCCAAGTCCTGAATGGACCTAGTTAACCTTGACTATGGAGAAAATGTCAGAATGACGCCCTCTATGTACACAGTTCTCCTGCACCCACCAGGTTGGATTATAGCCTGTGTCAATTTGACCTGGGCTGTAGCCAGTCACCTACCTCTGAGAGTACCCTAAAATACTCAAATCACATATTATGTCTTTTTTATAATCTGAAAAGACATGAACTATGCCCAAGCGGTCTGCTATGTACCTTCTTTCTCCAGTAGGATGGGCCAATAAAGAAATGAACTCAGATCACTTCTTACTGTATTATTCAGTCATGTATTCCTTACTTGCATTTCTATCTGACCTTTCTGCACTACGTGCCCAAGATGGCTAGCAATAACACATAAAAGGGGAATGCAATGCAGACACAGATATCAAAAACTTAACCAAAAAGTGAAAAAAGTAGGTGAAACCACTCACTAATTAAAACTATAACCTGCCAGTTGCAGGCAAATAATCAATATATGGGGCCAAAGGCCAGTTTAAACAAGAAGGTCTTTTGAAAGGCCATCAGAGAAAGGGATCAGAATTTGTAACCTATCCTACAGCTTGTGCTTTTATGCTGGCACAGATCCAATAGGGGGATGAATTATCTGTTCATGGAAACAGATTCTCCTTCACCTGAAAAAGGTAGACCAAATATTTGCTATCTCTTCTTCCGTATTGACAGTGAAATGATTTAACCAGTGAATCTAAGCTTTGCAAAACACAGATCCACTTTGAACACCAGATCTGAAGAAGGCAGAGCAGGTAAGAAAATACTGCAGAAAACCGCTGTGGAAAAATATAACTTTGTGGGAGAAAGCAGTCCTGCCTCCTCCCCCCCCCCAAAAAAAAATGAAGTTGTTTTCAGTGAAAAAATTCCATTGGAAAAATACAGTTTTCAAGTGGAAAAAGAGAAAGCTTCCCTTGAGCTATGACAAAGGTTTTGCTGAATTGTTGCACTACTCTGTTGGATGCTTATTTTCATTTCCTTCACTTCTCACTTGGTTTCATGCAAGCATCTTCAATGCTCAGGGGTGCCACCTTCTGGGGGCTGAGCACTTTTGGGGGCACCCAATGTTTCTGGAGAGGGGGCTGGGGGCTGCCATGTCCAAAAAAGTCAGGGGGTGGAGGAGGCCTTGATTTTCCAGAAATCATGTGTCATAATTAAGCACACAAAAAAGAGAAATATTGTGATCTCCACAGAATGAAGTTGTCGCTGCTGCCACTGCTGCCACTTAACATTTTGTATCAACAGGTACAGTACAGGTACTGTACAGATCATAGGAAGTTGACTTATACTGAGTCATAGCATTCATCCATCAGTACTGTCTACTCTACAGTAACTGGCAGTGATTCTCCAGGGTTTCAAACCCATCTGAAGATGCAGGGGATTGAACCCGGAGACTTTTGCATGCAAAGTAGATGTTCTACCTCTGAGTCACAGTCCTTCCTTTAATGGACGTGTCATAATCCATGCACAGAGGAAAATTATTACAAAATTATTTCAGGCTGGTTAATGGATGAATGATCATCGCTGCAGTGCCCAGGAGTGACTTTCAAAAGCCATCACAGTAACAAACCACAGGTACAGCTTTTGTATCACATTGAAAGCTAGTTTTCAATGGAATTGATTCATGCATAAAGTCAATATCAAGTCATTAAATATGAAGTAAAGTACATGTAGGGAAAGGAATAGAGCAGGATCTTAAAAGAGATGAGTAATGGAGGGATCAGGCACTGAGTGCCCATTGGCATTGGCAGCAGATGTCCAGCTAAGAGAACATAAGGTCAGGGAGGTGGAACCTGCAGCTCTCCAAATATTATTGGACTCCAGATCCCATCAGTCACAGACAGAATGGCCAATGGGCAGAAATGATGAGAGTTATAGTCCCATAACATTTGAAAAGACACAGGTTCTGCATGCAAAGGCAGATATAAGAGAGTGTTGTGACCAGTTTGGCCATAACGGGCATGGAGCTTCTGGGGTGAAGCAACAAGTGCCATAACTATGACATCCAATGGAAGGCGAGAGGCAGGAGGCCACTGGATTTTGGCATCGCATAGGGTGCTACTGAAATCTGAGGTGCCAAGGTCCGCCACTGCCCCGTACCGGCTTAAGATGGTTTAGCAAAAGTTTTGGTGAAGATTTGAGACAAGACACAAAGGAGGAGTGAATATGGGTATGGTTAACAGAGAGGAGGGTTGAAGATTTTCAGGCTCAAAGCTCAAAGAACATTTTGAACAAGTGAGGAGAGCACTTGTGCTTCTGATTGAGTGTTGTTTTTTTAAGAAATTCTGTTATTTTGAGCTTTTTAATCAGAATAATTGACGGGCTGGGTAAATATAGAATGGCAGTTCCAGATGGCATCAGCAACAAGGGAGAAATTCTTTGCATCGGCAGTTGTGAGTAGACGAGCCGCGGATGCTAAAGCAAGATCAGAAGGAGAAATGCACTAGGAGCCAAAACAAAATTTAAACAACGACTCAATTAGGCTCGCTGGCTACTGAACTTGTCCACTCTGGTGTAGAAAATCTGGCAAAGCCCATAGTTTCTCTTCCAAGGCTCATAAATTGTTACAACAAAAAAGAGTCTGGAAGAGCTCTGTAAATCAATGAAAAACATTAGCCGAGAAGCATGTTTAGCAAGTGAGAGTTGGCAAGGGGAATATTTTCTGCTTTGCTTTAATCGCTGCTCTGGAAGACCTTTCACGTGTCTGCCAGGAATTCCCCTGGAAGCTAGAATTTTGTTTTGTTTTGTTGGGGGGGGCCAAACCCTCTTTTCTGGTATATTTAGTTTTGCTGCTCTCTGAAACAGCTGACAGCACTCTGTTTACTCTGTAGATTCTCCTGCATATTGACAATGTTAAGCCATTTTCTGTGGTTTCTGCCATGGAACAGTCTCCAGTGTCTCTTTCATTAAGGGAATAAGATGTGAATAGCCGCACAGGGTGCCAGTTACATACTCAGCATGGATGGTGTCTCTGCACGAAAGCAGATGTCGTGGATGTGACCCAAATCAAATAAGCCAAGCAAGATTATATCTGTAACAAGCAGGAAAAGTATTATGTGCTCTACACTAAATAGATTAGAAATGAACTTGCAGTACCTAAGTAGGGGAAAGCCCGAGCCATGCAAAATGACTCATCATCAGCATGATTGGCAGGTGTCAATACTGTTTTAGTCAGTGACTCTTATATAAATACTATTAGGGTGTGCTTTCAGGAGTAAAGCTAAGTGAATCATTCTAAAATGGCATCAGTTATGCTTCCTTCCAGCATGTCAATCACACTGATTTAAAGATCATCTTTTTTATATATAGAGCAAATAGTTACTTACCTCTGCCATAGGCACATACAATTCAACTCCAAAAGGTGGAGTTGCCAGTGAAATTTCTACAGCAGTGTTGTGTAGAAAAAGAACTCCATTGGTTCCAGTAGAATGTGAGATTGCAAAAGTCACAAACCACATGAGGTGGACCTGTGATAATTCAGGAAAAGAACCTTCTATATTTAACCTCTCCAACCACTAATCAAGCCATTTCATTGTCCCACACAGTAGTGGCAACCTGACCGCTGAATTCTGCACCAGCTGAAAGTTCTGAACCATCTTCAAAGGCAGTTCCATGTGTGATGCATTGTAGTAATCTAACCCAGAGGTTACCACAGCACAGACAAAAGAAGTTAGGATATCCCTGTGCAAATAGGAGCAGGGCTGGACCACTGTGAAGGGTGCTCCCCAGCCAAAGGAATGCACACCTCAGATACTTAACTCTTTACTGTCAAACTTAACACTTACAGTCGCTTCTAAAGCTTTGGATACCTACACACACCAGTCTAGCATCTAAAAAGCTATTCCCAGGTCTGTATTCTATGGAGCAGTTGCAGCAACAGGAGACCACTCTCCCTCCACCAGTTTATGTACCTTCTCCCAACGGACTGTGCACATGCTGCCAAAGACTATGCCTGCATGGAAATTCCTCTGTTCGTCCCCCTTTCAATCCCCTCCTGGTTCTGGGAGACAGTAGTGCTGGGGAGGATGGGAAAGCACCTGGCCCTTTACTTGTCTGACCTGCTTCCTCTTCTTCCTCTTCTTCTTCTTCCTCTGTGCTCCACCCACCAGCTCTGCAGTTTCCTCTGCCCCCAACTCTTGCCTTGGGCATGTGGCCAATGGGCCTTTGTTGAGCCCAACATGATCATTATTTCATTTTTTTTTAAGTAGGGTATTCTGTTGCAGTACAGGAATGTGGAAAAGGGGCAAATCCAAAAAGCACAGGCAGCAGAGCTTTTACCTTAACATGGTGGAGATGATATTTTATATATTGTTGCTGTTATTATCCTCAACATCTTTGAATTTTCTATCCCACCATTCATCCCAAAGAACATCCAAATTCCTTTAAAAACAGTCATATACCTTTACCTTTCAACCATCAAATACCTGGGTGAACAAGACCCCCCCCACCCAGATTCCTACTGAATGTTAATGAGAGAGACAAATATGTCTCACTAGGGATGGCATTCTTCAAATGGGGAGAACAACAAGACCATTATCTAATTTTCTTTTTCAAAAGCCAAATAATTGAGCTTCAGAAAATAAGTTGGATAAATTTTCTTTTAAGAAAATATCTCAATGGGACTTTTTTTAAAAATAAGAAGTTAATATATAATAAATGTAGGCCTACTACATGTCTTACATGGGGTTGTGGAACCACCAGCATACTTCTAGTGTTTATTCACTATCCAGGTACAGTAGTGTCAGCCAGAAGCAGCTCCCAGTGTGGTGTAGTGGTTAAGAGTGGTAGACTCGTAATCTGGGGAACCGGGTTCGTGTCTCTGCTCCTCCACATGTAGCTGCTGGGTGACCTTAGGCTAGTCACACTTCTTTGAAGTCTCTCAGCCCCACTCACCTCACAGAGTGTTTGTTGTGCGGGAGGAAGGGAAAGGAGATTGTGAGCTGCTTTGAGACTCCTTCGGGTAGTGAAAAGCGGGATATCAAATCCAAACTCTTCTTCTTCTTCTTCTTCTCCCTGGGTGTGGCAGAACCACCATGTTGCTTGCTGGGAGGGAGAAGAGTGAGGTGGTGGGGATGTTGGCATGGTGCAAACACAACATGGTGCTTCTGCCAGTTTACACTGTGACACCCTCCCTGCCACCTCACCCCTCCTCATCTCCCTTCTGGTCAGCAACAGGGACCCAGCTGCCAAGAAACTAGCATAGCATATCTTTCCTACCCAGTGAACTATTTCTGGTGTCAACTTATCAAATTAACTGGGATGGCTTCACTGTAAGCAGGCAGAGAATCACTCTCTTGGTAGTATCTTTAAATTGTTTAGGATACAGTCGCAATAAACAGCTGAACCTGTGCAGCCTTTTGAAAATCATAAATCAATTCTCTTTTACATCAAAAACTCTCAATCCATTGATCTGACATTGGGAAAACCAACTGGGAAAAAGCTAAGAATGTCCTGATACGTCAAATACACAAGCATTCTGGGAACTGGAGACAAAGTGACTTTAGTTAAAAACACTAAGACAAATTTGCCCTATAAGTTGAAATAATGGAGTTACCTCAGGGATATATTCCATCCCTGTGCCTGGAAAGAAATCAACTCTCTTTTACTTTGATCAGATTTACAAGTGACAGTCCTAATAGTTATTCCTCTGAAATGCACAGTCCACTGATAGTGCTTGAGAATTCCTACCTTGGTATGGAGAGGAGGAAAATCTAGAGAGTTATGGATAAGGTTGGGTAACACCAACCTTGCATGTCATTAGCCCGGTCCAGTGATATGCTCAGAGTGCACAAGCTTTCTTGCTCATAGCAACTTTAATGTTGCAACTAACAGAGAAAGTAAAACTATGCATACATTCCTTATTCTCATGTTGCAAATGTGGAACTAGAGCTGGCTTGGCAAAGACAAACTGTTAAACACTGAGCTTCTATGATATAAAGTTTTGTTCTCTTAGATTTCCTTTTAAACTCAGTCCCAGGTACATAAATATGTTTCAGTTTCCTGTTCCACCTGTGCTCTCTGAGCCTATACTGGAGATGGCAGGTGATGACCACTGTTTGAATCACCAGTTGGAGTAGGGCCGGCCTTTGCAGTCTTGCAATCCCTTTTATCCATTCTTTCAGTCCACATTGAATCATAGAATCATAGAGTTGGAAGAGACCACAAGGGCCATCCAGTCCAACCCCCTGCCAAGCAGGAAACACCATCAAAGCATTCCTGACAGATGGCTGTCAAGCCTCCGCTTAAAGACCTCCAAAGAAGGAGACTCCACCACACTCCTTGGTAGCAAATTCCACTGCCGAACAGCTCTCACTGTCAGGAAGTTCTTCCTAATGTTTAGGTGGAATCTTCTTTCTTGTAGTTTGAATCCATTGCCCCGTGTCCGCTTCTCTGGAGCAGCAGAAAACAACCTTTCACCCTCCTCTATATGACATCCTTTTATATATTTGAACATGGCTATTGGATCATCTGCACCCTCTCATAGAATCACAAGTGGGGAGAGCACTATGGCACTCATGTCCTGCTTGCAGGCTTCCCAGACGTCTCTGATGATAAGAACGAATGAGACTTTGGCCTGATCAAGTAAGACTGTTCTTATGTTCTTACTCAATGCGTCTCCATAAATCATTAATCCAGCACCCACCCAGTTCACTCCTGGGCCCAGTGCCATCCATGGCTTTATCTGCTTATTCATTCACAACTCTGTGATCTTCACTCCTCCAACTCCAACACACTCAAACTGTATGTCCAAAGGTCTCTCCCTTTCCACTCTTATTGCTTCTTATGCTTGGAAGTGATCTCAAGAGCACCTTCATGATGCCACCTCTTTTCCTAGTCTACCAAATCCCTCCTTAATACCCACTTTTTCTGAAGAGCCTCTGGCACACCCTCTGACACAGTTTCTTAGTTGTATTACTTTGTCTATATATAGCTTTACAAGAAATACAAATGGTTTATTTTATGGTGAAATTGTGCTAGTGTGGGTGCTTATGTGCAGCAGCACAGATAATATTAGTCATATCATTTTTGCTTCTTCCACCCCACCCCACCCCCCAACTGGTTTTGCATTGATATAGTTTGAGATTGAAATACTGTACATCTTTGATGTTGCCAGGAAGCATTAAGCTTGCTTTGTTGCAATATAAGTTGCGTTATGATGATAGATGAATGTGATTAATACACTTATGCTTATGTCCTTCCTTTGATGTATTTGAGTTTTGCAAAGGATCTGAGAAGAGCCTCATTTTCACTTTAGGAGGCCTTTAATGAGTTTTTAAGAAAACTGTCCCAATGGTAAAAATGGGGAATATTCACAGCATTTGGAGTGATATGAGTTGGCTCACTAAATTTTCCTCCCATGGATCAGTAGAAGGAAAAGCAATTTAGATACTGTAGGTTTCATGTGCAGTTACATAATTTTAGATTCTGGATTTAATAGTCTTATGCCGCTACTGCTGCTGCCTCCTCATTGTCACCTTGTAGAACTCAGCAGGAAGGATGGTGGGAACAAAACCATAATTACTTGGCTCTGCCTACCATTAATTCTGAAGCCACCATCCATTTGCTCTGGTTCCACATGATTCCTTTCCTCACCCAAAATAAAAAAGAACACACCTCATGCACATTCAGTCTGTACAGAGGTGTAGTGAGGGAGGGGCCAGAGGGGCCATGGCCTTGAGCACACAATTTTTGTGGGGGAGCAAACCAGGTGCCCCCACACAGGTGACCCCAGCCCAGCCTGACCTGGGGCTCCTCTTCACCCGCCAAGGGCAATGATGGCTGGCCAGGCTCTTCCATCCATGGGTGGGAAGGTGGCTCAGTGCACCCCCACTTTGCTCTGGTGAGGTTGGGGTTCCTCTGCCAGTGTCAGAGCAAGAGTTGGGCTGGTGCCCTACACATTGAGCACCGGCACCCCCATTTCCACCTGGCACATGTGTGCACGCCCACCCTGGGCACCAGCAACCAACGCTACACCGCTGAGTCTGTGCACAGCTGATGACTGAAAAAGATTGATAACTTATAAAGAAGAAATTGACTTTTGTAACCAGGAGATTAAGAAGCCATCTAAGAATGAATATGAAAATAAACCCTACTAGAGGCTGATGGTTGGATAAAATGAAGTTTTAAGTAAAAAATGCTATTATGCTGTCATAAGGGCACTTTATTTTCCTGGAGGAGACTGTGCAGTCACAACGTCTTCAGGCAAGCTGTGCAGCTCTGACCTATCTGATAGGAAATGCATCCTTTCTCTGTAGGTCCCTCCATTCAGGTCAAAGGCTTGTACAACATATTATCATTCTGCTCCTCAGAATCATAAAGAAGTATCATGTTTAAACAACAGTAGGCTTTTGCTGCCTGTCTAACCTGAAAACAAAAGTCATGGCAGCACATAAGGAACATCCGATCTGGGCATTACACGAAAGAAAAAAAATGTTGTCTTAGCAGTGTGTCCATATTAAGTGCTTAATTCAGAGAATTCCAAAACTACAACTGTCCCTTCCATGTTGGAAATATGGATGTTGGTGCCTTCTGTGCCCGTTCAATAAGATCCAAATAAATAAATGAATTGGTATGTCAGTTTTCTTTAGAGATAAACTAAAAGAAATTAGAGAAGCAATACTTGCAAGAAGAGGTTCCACATTTTGCCAGAGTTCCAACCGTCAGCATCTCAACTTCCTTTGTAAGAAATGCACCATCTAAACAAGAGACAACAAAGGCTATATTTGCTGGTTGACAGTCAAGTGATCTAAAAAGACAGCATTTGAGTGCCCCTGTGTGATTTCCTAGTCTAATGCAGAGTCAGCCAACATGGTGCCCTCCAAATGTTTTTGGACTACAAGTCCCATAATCTTGGCCCATTTATTAAGGTTGCTGGGGCTGATGGAAGTTGTAGTTCCACAACATTTGGAGAGCACCACAATGGATACCCATGGTCTAAGGAAAGCAGAATGAGCCCAAAATATATTTGAATAATTAGTGGGCAAATTCAGATTTAGATGTTGCAATGGGAGCCCATGGAGCAGAGTGACTAGTATGTCAAGCTTCGAAGTGGAAATTATAGGTTCTAATCCCGGCTTAGATATGAAGATGGGTAGCCTGGGTCATATCATTGCTTCTCAAAGCCAATTTAAATGGAAAATGGTGGGCACATTTCTCATCCTCCTTCACCTTCTGTAATGTCTAGCACAACCTACCCATGTCCTAGTGTTATACTTCTCCACATTTCTGCACCATTGACAGCAGCAACGTTCTAGCAAAATGAAGAATGTCAGGACACCAGAACACAGAACACAGAGTTAAGTTAAATGATATGGAGAAAGAGGGAGAAGGGAGTTGGCATGGGACTGGCATTTTTGGCAGTCTAAATTAACTCACAGTTTTCTTAATCTGGCTAAAAATTCAGCTCTGAGCTCCATGTTATAATGCTAGTCAGTTCCAAAATTACAATGAATGTCGACAGTTAGCACTAGTTCTTGAGGATTTACCAAAAATATTTGAATTTTCTGGCAATCCAGACTTGCCTGAAACAGGTCTGTGGATTACTGATTGTCAGCATTTGCCAAATGTCAGACATTTACCATGACACAGTGAAGCTGCCATGTAACTCTTATTCTCAAACAGCTGATTGCCTCAACAGTGTGATCGCCACGTATCTTTTGTGGTCACTTCAATGTGTCTATGTTGACATTTAAAACCCTGAATGCCCTGGAGCCCAAATATCTGAGAGAAAGCCTTTTCCTGTACCAACCTGCCCTTGTGGTAAATGAAGGGCATTGCTCTGGAACTCATAGAAAGCATTTTTGATTATGTCTCCATGTCTCTGGAGCGACCTTCCTGCTGAAGTGAGTTTCATCACAATCTTATGTTCATTTAGATGCCAGATTAAAACCCACTTTTTTGTCAAGCCTATACCGACCGATGTTTAAACTCATTTTTAGAAGGTTGTTCATTATTCAACTTATGTTGATTATTTTCATGTTTCTGTTTATCCTGTTTTACATGACCTTGTTTTTTGAAAACCCCTCTGCAACCCTTGCTTCCATGCTGCTTTATCTGCTGGTTCATTTGTCCTAATAGGCCTACCACAGTGTGGTGTAATGGTTAGAGTGTCAGCCTTAGATAGAGAGACCAGGGTTCAAATCCCCGCTCAGTCATGAAGCTCACTGGGTGCCTTTGGGTCAGCCACTCACTCTCAGCCTAACCTAACTCACAGGGTTGTTGTGAGGATAAAAATGGGGAATGGAGAGGAAATTGCATACGCAACCTTGAGGTGGGGTATAAATGTAAAAAAGGGGGTTGGGTTAGATGACCCTTGTGGCCCCTTCCAGCTCTACAAGTCTATGATTCTATGATCTGGCATAGAGTTAGGAGCCCTTAAGCCCTTTTATTTCAAGAGGTTTGAAGGCACCCAATTCTTGTGATGTAAAATGGCAATGAACTACCTTTGACATTGTTTCATATTTAAATATGCCAATTTCACATCCACTTTTCATCTTCACTTAAACGTCTACAGATTGTATTGTACAAAAGTTATCTCTTACTGTTTTGTATTGTATTAAAAACTCTTTATTTATTTATTTATTTATTTATTTATTATTTTAAAAAAGAAAGTTGTTTTATTCTGCCCTGTGATGCATTTAAAATCCCACCCTTTAAAATAACATAAAATGGCTCTGTTGGATAGCAATTCAGGCACCGTGCACCAATACAGAACTTTCCCCATATCTTGGCACTCCAATTGATTTTCTTTTGTAATTTCCATAATTATCTGACTCTTCAGGTGCAGTGTGTGAGATCACACCCTGTAATCATGCCGGTGATCCTTAAACAATTATTCATCCTGCTCCTTCTTAAGCTTTCTGGGGCTCTATTTGCCAGGGTGACAGACTTGTATCAATTTAATCCTTCTGTCTTTTACTTTCATGCTTTGGTGCATTCAGTACGTTTGTCAGGTGTAATTATATCTGGTTAATGAGGAGATGAATTCTGAGCCCAGGCTAAACAGTTAAGAGGTGTGCGTGCATATCCCACACACAAAGGGAGAACTTTCTCACCAGCCGATGAATAAAATACTATCATGTCTGGTGTCAGCCATGATGTGTCAACAAGATTAATAGCTGTCAGAAATAAACCAGTCTAGGGCCTGATGCTACAAGTTTCACCCATGGAAAGGGCTCAGAGGATCAGAGTTTTCATTCTTGTTTAAAGAGATTACTTAGAATAAGATGGGACAGCCATGAATGGAGAAGTGGAGTGTATGTGGGCAAAGATGGATTTAAACCTGATGACAAATCTTCCTGGAAGCAACCTGGGACCAGGTTGACCCAAGTTCATCCTAGGTGGAAATTTCAACCCAACACAGTGCTGTCCTAACTAGCTGGAATTGGTGTGTTATCTTGATGGTATTATCATTATAACCACCATCTTTTATCAGTGTACATAGATAAGATATGTCACTATTCAGTTTCTTAGACCATAATGTTTCTGCTTTTTAGCTTGTGATCATCATATAAACTATAGGGTTGTAGCCAATGCTCGTTTTACGCAGAATAGACACACTTAAGTTAATGGGCATTACTCACTTGGCTTCATTGATTTCGACAGGGCCTACACAGACAAGCATTGGATGTAACCCATATGAGTGAATTTATCAATCTAGGAACAGATCTTAGAACTGGAAGAAAATAACTTTCTGCTAACAAGGGATGAGAATTTGCCTATGGAAAGGATTAGCATGTTCTAATTCAATTTCTGTTGAGTTTACACATAATGCATTGCCAAAAATTAATATTCCATTTTGCTAACATAAGGATCACCTCATTTTTTCTTACTACCGTTCCGTGTCTTACAAGGGACCCATATGTTCCAATTACTGCTAGAGGCAGAACATCTTGGTGACTTTTTTAGTTGGTCCTAATAAAGGTTTTATGCTACTGTTGCTTTGGGATTTGATCCTCAGAAGTTTTCAAGTAACTTCCTAGTTAGGTGAAATGTCTGAGGGAAATTGGTTTCCGTGTTAGGAACAAAGCTAGATAGGAATGTAGAAAAATAGATAATGATAATTTAATAAGTTAGAAAAATAGGAAGTGGATTATGATAATTTGGACCAGACAGGATATGGAAAAGACTACAGTAGAAAACAAATCCCTTGAAAAGTAATGAGTGGTACAGTAGCAATTATTCAATAATGCAAATGCAATGCCCAATAAAAATGCAATGCCCAATGCTGAGATTTTCGATTATTCAATACCAAATTCAAGACCTTCAATTGACTAGCAATTTGAAAAAATTCCACCTGTCAAATTGCTTAAGTAGTGGGACTATGCAGAATCTTCTCCCCATCCTCCCCTTGCAGCACCAGGGGGCATTAGTTTGACCCACCTTGGATCAACCTGGAGACCACCACCCACCCACCCACCCTGGATCCAATGTTTAAGGACAAATTTAAAAGCCTAATTAATCACATAGCTGGAAGAGGGGCAGGGGAAGAAGACCTAGTATCTCCTTTCCCCCACCCCACCTGAAACCCACCCCACAGGACCTACACCCTGCCAGACTGACCCCTCACTAAACAGCTATTGAGTGGAGATTGTGATGCCAGTGGAGGGAGGCATCAGGCAGGAAGGAGAGCACCAGGCAAGCAGAATATTGGGTCTGCCTTCTCCCAGAAGACACAGCCAGTGATCAAAGATAGCTTTTGGCTTATCTATTGAATTTTCCTGCCATGACCGTCTCGCCTACTTGCTATATGCCCTGCCCTTTGACAGCCACTCATCACTCAAGGTCAACCAATCTGATCTGCAGTGATCCACGGCTGTCTGAACCTGACACATCTGACACCCAAATCACTCTGAATACAGTGGCACCTCTGGTTAAGAACTTAATTCATTCCAGAAGTCCATTCTTAACCTGAAACTGTTCTTAATCTGAGGTACCACTTTAGCTAATGCGGCCTCCCACTGCCGCCACCGCACCGCCACCGCACGATTTGTGTTCTCATCGTGAAGCAAAGTTCTTAACCCGAGGTACTATTTCTGGGTTAGCGGAGTCTGTAACCTGAAGCATTTGTAACCTGAAGCGTTTGTAACCCGAGGTACCACTGTAGACCCAATTTGGCTTGGGCCTCAGCCAAATTTTGTGCAGATCTCTGAGTAGTATCTCCCCCGCACAGAAATTCCAGCCATGCCCCTCCCACTACTCCAGACAAAAGTACAACCCCACCCCCACTGACCTACCTAGCCATGACCTTGTCTCTGCAAGGGAGCTCCTCCTTGGTTCTGACCCATCTACTGCACCTCCTCCTAAAAGCATAGTGACTAACAGCTGAGCAAGAAATCTGAAATCTTTCCACCGAGAGTTATGAGGCAAAGCTCACACACACAGTGAGGAAAGATTGTGGGCAAAGTTGTTCCTTTTCACCTTTCTGTTCCAGGTGAGAAACAAAAACGAAAGTTCAGGAAAGAGATTTTCAAAAGCCAAATAATCCATAGATGTCAGTGAGAAGCTAAATACAATAGAAAGCATTTCACCGGATCATGTGGGGTTTTAACCTCTAATCCAAACAGTTACTCACTGAACTTGAAAGAGGGGAGGCGGGGCAGGGAAACCATGATGATGCTCTTACAAACATTTGTAATCACTATTTTCACAACCAAATGCTTTAAATAAAAAAGGGTATCAACATGATCACTTTTGTACCATATACATATTAGACTGTTAGGGCTAGATTATCTAATTTGCTATATAGGTCTCATGCAAACTGGACCCTGTGCAACAATGCAATTAAATATCTGAATTCTGTGATAGGTTCCATAATTATTTGGTGCAGTAAAGCGATTGTGTGTGTATGTGTGCGTGAACTTTGCTGCATCCAGGGTTCAGAGCTGTTAACGGTAGCTCTTGCCTTCAGCCACATTCACTGAATAACTGAAGAGAAAGTGAGATCATAATCACTGGCTCTGACCCCCATGTATTCAGGGTAGGTATGAATGTAGATATGCTCAAATACAACTGTAAAGATATAGGTTCTTCCACACAGCTGGGAACTCTGTTCAATCAGGGTTCTCAGCTGCATGTATAAAGAGCCTGCATGCATACAGCTTATTAGGGCTATTTCTCAATATGCAAGTGTGAAAACATCCAGAAATTTGGCTTATATTTTCCTTGGCATGTGCCCATACTTATAACTTTCTTGGACTCTCTTTATTTTTATTTTAAAATTTCTTGTGTGCATACTGCTCTGTTTTATTTGTAATATACAGTTGCATTTTGTCTTCATTTCAGTTTTCACTTGGTTTTTGGAAGTTTTATTGTCTTTTTTGTTGTTGTTCAGGTTGTATCAAGCTAAGTTTTACTCAGAGTAGACCCACTGAAATTGTTGTTGTTGTTGTTCAGTCGTTCAGTCGTGTCCGACTCTTCATGACCCCATGGACCAGAGCACGCCAGACACACCTATCCTCCACTGCCTCCCGCAGTTTGGCCAAACTCATGCCAGTCGCTTCAAGAACACTGTCCGGCCATCTCATCCTCTGTCATCCCCTTCTCCTTGTGCCCTCCATCTTTCCCAACATCAGGGTCTTTCCAAGGAGTCTTCTCTTCTCATGAGGTGGCCAAAGTACTGGAGCCTCAACTTCAGAAGGATCTGCCCTTCAGTGAGCACTGAAATTAATGAACCTAAATTAGTCACGTTCATTATTTTCAATGGGCCTTCTCAGAGTAAGACCTGCAGTGGATACAAACCACTGGTTTTTAATGTATTTTTTTTAAAAAAATTCTATTTTACTTAATAATGACAATTTGTGTTACATATATAACATACTTGGTCACTTTGATTGACCACTGGTTTTTAATGTAAATGACTTGAGAGACTTTTTATAATATTCAGCAGTACAATTTTTTAAAATAAACTATCACTGAAGTAAGACAACACTGATGAGAAAGAATGAAATCCAAGGTGATATTTATTTTCTCTGGGAATGTACCTGCCTATTTCAGGAAAGTGAAATTGACTGCAGAATTTCTCCTGAGGTTGTGGCACATTCATGAGGCAGACAACAGCCACCACTGAACAATGTGTAGCCTTCACTGCAAGATATGGACCATAGCAACACCCAGCATTGCCAACTATGCCACCAGCCTGCTGCCCACATTGCCACCTGTGCTTTTCAGAGATAGCAACCGGTAAGGCTTCCGGAGATTCCTCCCTTTGGCTGTTGCTCAACAGAGGGAAGTGCTTATAAGAGGAGGAATTTGGATTTGATATCCTGCTTTATCACTTCCCGAACGAGTCTCAAAGCAGTTAACATTCTCCTTTCCCTTCCTCCCCCACAACAAACACTCTGTGAAGTAAATAGGGCTGAGAGACTTCAAAGAAGTGTGACTAGCCCAAGGTCACCCAGCAGCTGCATGTGGAGGAGCGGAGACATGAACCCGGTTCACCAGATTACGAGTCTACCACCCTTAACCACTATACCACACTGGCTCTCCTTGCTGGGCTGGACCAGGGCAGCCAACATGATGCTGTCCACCACATGCTTTTCAACTACTACTCCCTTCATCCCTGACCATTGGTCTTGTTGGCTGGGGCATTTGGAGTTGTAATTCGTCAGCATCTGGAAGCCACCACATTGGCTACCCTTGGTCTAGAGACTAAATGTCCATTTAGTCCAGAAACCTGTTTCCTTCAAAGACCAAGCCGATGCCTCTGAGAAGACCACAAAGACTTCCCAGAGGCATTGTCAGTAATAGCTCTCTCCTGCTATTTTTCTCTCCCTCCCTGGTTTTCTACACACACACACACACACACACACACACACACCGGAACCAGCACTCATCTCAGCTATGGATGCCTCATGCCACCCTGTGCAACTCATACTGTCTCCAAGTCTCCAGGATACTAATATTATTGACCTTCTCCACATGATTCCTTGGAGGCAAAGGTTAGCATTGTAAAGCTCTAGGCACAGTTAAAATGCTACCTAGATCTGAATTGTATAGAAACATTGATGCTCTGGTGTGAGCCAGGGAAATGACTAAGACCATCATCCAGGATACAGTGGTGGAAGAAGTCTGCAATTCTTTGGAAAAGACAGTGCCTGTGTTCAGGGTAAGGAGACCTCCTTTGAGTTTATGAGTTAGATCTGCGTCCCTGTTGCTTAATTCAGGACTGAAAGTTCCAAAGCAACAGTTTATGTTGGCTCTACTGCCTTAGCCCAAAGCCCATAAGCCCAAACCCATGATGCTGCACAAACGTGAAGAATTAGAACAACCAAGTGTAGTCTGGTAAAAGTCTAACGGGAATTTTTTTCTTTTATAGTCAATCTTTCTGTACAATGCTTTAAAGAAGTTTAGTCAAGTTTGCAGACCCAATTTCAGTGACACCCGCTCCCAGGTAACAAAGGTCTGGGCTATTATCCTCAGGGCCCCCCCCCCACACACACACTTGAGCATGGTCTAACCTGGAGCTGGAGGACCTTCTCAAGACGAGGGTCTACCTAGGTGGTCCTGCAAGGCTGCTGCTGGAAGTTGTATGGCCCATCAGCCCCATGTTTGACTTCTGGACAGAATCTTCCCACTGGATCCCTCTAATGGGGTACCCTGTGATCACATCTGTTTGAGATAGGGGTGTTGCACCACTTCACCCTGACCCATTACATGAATGCACTTCTGAGTGGGGGGGGGAATACATTTTCCTCCCTTCCTGCTGTCCTTCTGGTGTGTGGCCAAGGGTATAATAGCCTGTGGGTTGTTGGAATGTGAAGTTGATTCATATTTGTTGCTGCATTTAATGGCTTGCTGCTTTTTTATGGCTGAGCTGCAACTTGTCTCAATATTGTGGAGGGAGGTACCCCCCCAAAAGGTACCCCCCAAACCACCACTTTTGCTTACCAGGCTTTACCATTGCCACCGGTTTCACTTGAGACCACACTGTTGTTGTTTTTCCTAGAAGTCCCTATAAGTAATTCCCAGTTTTGCTCACATGTGAATGAGGGGTCAAAACTGGAGGAGGCATTTCATAGCAGCACAACTTTGGATGAATTGCTTTTGCCTTCTTTTAAATCTCATAGGTTTCTAAATTTTGTATGGTGGCGGCACCTCACTCCAAATGCTCAGATCGCCTCGCCCAGAAAAATTATATAGATCTTTAAAAGGCAGAGGAAAATACGCTGGAGTCCTGCAGCATCCCCTGGCACAGATATCATAGGGTCAAGTCAAAAACCCCAAAGCTACCTTCTGGAACTGATGGTAGGAGCAGAACCACCATATCAACTCTGGAAATCCACACCCACCCACCCACTCACTCACACACACAAACAAACACCCAACATTGCATGTTTTGGTGATGTCGTAGGGCAGTGAATGTGGCGCGTGCTGCTGAAAGTGTGTTTGTGTGTAATGCAATATAGCCTTTTTGACACAGTAGCAGCAAGACCCACCCAAATTCCATGATGTGATATCATTGCAGGGTGTTGGTGTAACCTAAATTACCGTAAACCACTCTTTGGCTTCTTCTTCTGAGAAATGGGCTTATACAACATCAATCTTAAGCAACCCCTGCCCCTGCAGATATAGCAGCAGCAGCACTTTTATGAATCTATCATCTCATATATCATATGACTAAAATGTTCAAAAACAACTAAGTTTTTTTTATAGTAAGTATTAATTCAGCTTTGCAGAGAAACCCAAGGCAATATATGGCTATGGTGTTGGAGTTCGGTTAGGGAAATTAGTACCAAATCCACCCAGGGGATCATCAAGGGGTGTGTGTGTGTGTGTGTGTGTGTGTGTGTGTTTGTTTGTGTATGTGTGTTTTAAATAAACAAATGAATTCCACGTATGGGGTGATTGTTATCAAGATGTAGCATGCTGGACGTATGTCTTCTCTATCCAACCATAGCCTCTGTAAAATCACATACACACACTGCTACATGTGCAGAAAACAAGATTAGAATAAAAGCTCTCATTAGATCCAATGAAAGTTCTTTTCCCAATGCTAATTAGCATGCAAGGTGGGAGAAATTCACAGAGATCACAGCCAGGGTGGGAAGAGTTAACTTCCCCATCCTGCATGCTGATGGGAATCCCCTCCCTACACCTGGTATGTATGTATGTATGTATGTATGTATGTATGTATGTATGTATTTGAATGATTGAGTTGATTGATTTTATTCATTTATTTAGTTATTCTTAAAAAGCAGAATCCAGTCAACTAGACAAAACCCCACTGTTTGCAGACAAAACCGAAGAAAGGGAAATGCGTATATATTTTCACGTGAACAATCCCATGATCACACCAACAGACCAGTTTCCCATTTGATGAGAAAACAGTGATTTGCTTTAGGTGTCACCAAAATACTCCCCCCCTCCCCAACACACAAACACCACTAAATGCAGAAAAATCCATTTATCTGCCATAGTGCAATGAAGAGCACAGTCACCTTGTCAGGAATCGAACCTGTGGTTCCAGGAAGTCTAGATCTTTCAAACCTAATGCATAGCGCTCTTAAAGACTCACTTCAGCACCCACTAACGTCAATCAGATCCTTCTACTGACATTGCCTAAGAGGTTACTTAGACTCAGAGCTGTTCCTCCCACCACTCATAAGTTTTAATAGCTGTCTTGTTCTTTTCCTTTAACTAAAGCAAATCTTCAGCAGCAGTAGTGCTCAGCTTCATTCCGGGGCCTGGAAAGGCGAACGCCAACCTCGTTATATGAGTTCCTGAGAACGTTTATGAGAATTTTTGAGGGGAGGCAGACTGCAGCCATCCAATTACTGCAAACTGCTCGATGTCACACAAACACTCTGCCTGAAATTACTTCCAAATTGGGAAAACGGGGGAAGAAAAACAATACTTTTACAATAATAATAAAAAGCACATTGAGGCTATAAATTGTACAAGCAGCCCCCCTATACACACACACACAGAGAGAGAGAGAGAGAGAGAGAGAGAGAGAGAGAGAGAGAGAGAGGCCTTTCTCTCTCTCTCTCTCTCTCTCTCTCTCTCTGTGTGTGTGTGTGTGTGTGTGTGTGTGTGTGTGTGTTCAGTATTCCACACATGCTGAGGGGAATGAATAATCCTCACACAGACTCTGTAATTCACATCAAAACTGACACCGCTAGATTAACTCAAATTATGGAAATTTGCTTCAAGGCTGTGGGACAACCTCCCTGCTGAATTCTGAAGCTGCTTGGTCTTCTTTGAGGGGAATATACCTCTTCCAACGAAAGCTCCATGGCTCCTGAGTGGACACTGTGGCCCTACATTACTGCTGCTGTTGATTCTATCTATATTTCTGTTGATTTTTAAAATTATTTTTATTATTTACCGTATGCTCTGTTGAAAGCCACTTTCATCACTGAAGAGGCAGGCTAAAATAAGTTTTATTTTTATTAATTCACTTGTGCCCTCGTGTTTCTGAGTTGAGAGAGAATACTGTGAATTCCCCTCTGAAACAGTTTTTATTCTTTTCCAAAAATAAATGAATAAATTGAAGTGTTTTGGCCTCTGTGTGTGATTGGCAAGAGTAAAATAAGGCAGCTGAGAAGTCCCTTTCTCCAATCTCTCAAGGAGGATGGCAAATTTGTTTGTGTGAGACGTATGGAACAGCTTTATGTTGAGTTACAGGTAGGTAGCCGTGTTGGTCTGCCATAGTCAAAACAAAATAAAATAAAAAATTCCTTCCCGTAGCACCTTAGAGACCCACTAAGTTTGTTCTGAAGAAGTGTGCATGCACACGAAAGCTCATACCAAGAACAAACTTAGTTGGTCTCTAAGGTGCTACTGGAAGGAATTTTTTATTTTATTTTGTTTTAGCTTTATGTTGAGTCAGACCATTGGTCCAGCTTATCCACATCTGGGATGGGGAGCCTGTGACCATCCAAATGTTATTGAACTACAACTCCCATCAGTCCCAGTCCACATGGCCAATGACTGGGGATGCTTGTTCTCAACATGAGAGCAATACCCTTCTTCTACTCTTGTCCCCAAGCAGCTGGTATTCAGTTTCATCCAAATCCTCGATGCCATAATGGCTAGTAACTCTTAGCAGCCTTGTCCTCCATGAATTTGACTAAGGGCAGATGTACATGATGCATTAAAAGCACATGGCTTCCACCAAACAATCCTGGGAGTTGTGGTTTGCTAAGGGTGCTGGATATGTGAGGGGGAAACTTCGGTTCCCAGGATACTTTGAGGGGAGTCATATGCTTTAAATGCATTGTATAGAACTGCCCTAGCCCCCTTTTAAACTTATTCAGATTGGTAGCCACCTCTACATCTTGTGGTAACAAATTCAATAATTTAATTATTGCCATGTGTGCTAAGAAGAACTTCTTACTGTCTGACCTGAATCTCTCACCATCCATCTTTGATATATGAGCAGATTCCAGTATTATGAGAGAATAGGGTCATATGAGTCTGTCAACTATGGTTCTCTCAACATCTCATTTTTCCAGTCTAGAATTTGGTTCTCTACATTTCAGCAGAAATTTGCAAAACAACAACAACAATAAATCCTCATGAAAATGGTGATAGGACATATGAAATAGTAATGTTTGTACCCTCCTTGTACCAATTACAAAATTCTGATCGCCGAAGAATTGATGCTTTTGAATTATGGTGCTGGAGGAGACTCCTGAGAGTCCCATGGACTGCAAGAAGATCAAACCTATCCATTCTTAAAGAAATCAGCCCTGAGTGCTCACTAGAAGGACAGATCCTGAAGTTGAGGCTCCAGTACTTTGGCCACCTCATGAGAAGAGAAGACTCCCTAGAAAAGACCCTGATGTTGGGAAAGATGGAGGGCACAAGGAGAAGGGGACGACAGAGGATGAGATGGTTGGACAGTGTTCTTGAAGCTACTAACATGAGTTTGGCCAAACTGCGAGAGGCAGTGAAGGATAGGGGTGCCTGGCGTGCTCTGGTCCATGGGGTCACGAAGAGTCGGACACGACTGAACGACTGAACAACAACAACAAAGTTCAAAGCAATGGGTAGTATTCAGCTAAGTTCTATTCAAAGTAGACCCATTTAAATTAATAAACATAACTGAGGCATTTTCATTAATTTCAGTGGATCTACTCTGATTAAAACATAGTTGAATACCACCCAAACAATTCCAAATTATCATTAAGGGTTGTTGAAATGCATAGGGATGTTTCCAGGGTGTTTTGGATAAGGATGGAAGAATCTGTCAAATTCTGCTTCTCATCAAGTTTCTCTTGGTTTCTTATTTTTCCAACCTGAAGCTCAGTTCGCCATAATTCTACATCACCTTCATAACTGTCTATCAGGGTTTGTTGTTGTTTTTTTTAGTATGCATATATAGTCTTGTAGGCCATTTTGCCTAAAATACAATTTTTTTGCAATCAGATTCCCCAAATGCAATACATTTTATATGTTGCTTTCACTAACATGCATTTTTATGTACTCTTTCCTCTAATAAATTAATTTGCATGCATTACAAAATTTGGAGAAGTACAAGTTTCAATGGACAGCTGTAGTTTGGTTTCTATGTTGCTTCAGGGAGTGCAAAATTAGGCAGGTTCACCTTAAAATGTGAACCAAACTGACTCCCCCCCCCCAACCCTCCTGGATCCAACATGGACTCCATTATGTGCTGCTTTAACATCAAAGGTTCTTGCTCAACCTAGTTCATGGAAAGGAGGATATGAGAAAAGGAAATGGTCTGCTCAGCAAAATGGGGCGTGATCCTGCCTTTTGGCACTCTTTCTTGCTAAGGAAATAAGTCAGCTGCAGCGTGACTCCTACGAATGCCTTTTGGGGGTTATTTTCGTTCACAGGATGAAAATCTGACTTCTGGTTTAGGACACATGGCAATCTGTCATGTGTGTTGTCAAACAGAGAGTCTCAGGTAAGCAGCAGGTCATTGGAAGGTGGTCCCCCCCCCCAAACACCAGTTCCACAATATTCAGTAATTGTCTCTCAACAGCAAGGTAGAGATCTAAGAAATAATGAAGATGAAGCCAGAAGAGACAGCATCACTGGGGAGTGCAACGCACCTAGGAGCTGTGGGTGACAATTTTATGTAGCCGGATAACCTCCTTCCGAAATGCATTTGGTTTTTTACATATTTTATGCATGTGTGAAATGATATTGGTTGATGAGATGCTCAAATTCTCATGCTCTTTCCATTGCTGCAGGGAACAGTCACTGTGCTGGACCACCAAGGGGCAAACATTGTCCCCTGCTCTGCCTCACTTTCTTGCTTAGAAATCTTACAAGGGTGAAGGTGCTTCTAAAGGATTTACTTCTGCTCTCTCTGTGACATTTTTAGGGGAACTGCACTTTGCCTTTCAGCAGGAACATGAAAGTATTTGGTTTGTAGCTTTTTAAAAAAAAACAATGTTAGGATTTTGCCCTTTCTTTTACTTGAATTTTGTATGTGTGCATTAACCTTTGTAAGCCACGTTGGGGGTGCTTTTTGGTGCAAAGGTGGCATAGACATTAGAAATTGCAAAATGCTCAAAAATATACATTCCTACAAAAGAGGCACAAAACTTTTTATTCCTGAATATGCTAAAAGTATCCAATATTAGAAGTGGTGGGAAGGCAGCAGTATTTTTTTTTTATCACAGATGTCACCCCCTTTCAGTAGTTGCACACAGGCATGTTGTTTTAGTGACCATTGAGCCTATCCATGGGAGGGGTGGGGGAGAGAGATGCAATGTGTCCATTAAAAAAGGCAAGTCACAAGTCTACCTCTGTTGTAATGATGAAGATTGGCAGACTAGCATTGCACCTAATAGAAACAATGCTTGTTCGTGGCCAGGGATTTATTCAAATCATACACCCACATTTAAAGAGACTATCATTTGAATGTAAAATACATGTTCTCCAAGTACTGTTCTGCACTGGCAATGCTCACAAGTGCAGCCAAAATTGCCTCCTTGGTATCTTTATCTTTTTATGAATAAGTTGCAAGTGATTTGATGTAAGTGATTCATAACTAGAGCTGGGAGATCAAATTTGTCTGTGACATTGTCAATATGGACCAATTTGGCACAATGATAAAGTTTTAAGATTCCAACACACCTGGGCAACCTGTGTACCAGCGACAGGAGACCTTCAAATGCCTTTACTGCATCCTGTGCTGGTGCCAAGCCACTCCTCCACTGCTGACTCCTCCCATGCCAAGCTCATGTGCACCTCCAAGCCTGCCTGCCCTTATCCTGCTGTAATTCATGCTCCCACTCACTGGGGGAGGTAGAGTTGTGATGGGAAGGAGGGTGCATCAAGAGGGCCATTCCCACGTGCTGCTCACTATGGCATGCTAAACAGCTACTGGGATAGTGAAACTGTGAGAGGGAATGATGGCATGTGGGGAGGGCCATCCCTGTGCTGCATGCTTCCAATGTACATTGTGTTCCTTCTGCAGAGAAGAATAAGGGCCACATCCACACCATATATTTATGGCACATTTAGGGCACATTTAATGCACATGGCTCCTTCTCCCCAATAATCTTGGGACCTGTAGTTTACATCTCACAGAGCTTCATTTCACATCACCCTTAACAGACTAATGTTCCCAGAATTCTTTGGGGGAAGCCATCTGATTTAAATGTGCATTACACTTGCTTTAAATGTATGCAGTGGATGATACCAGGACCAGGATATGCAATAGGAAGGAAGGAGGACTCAGAGTAGAGGGTTTGCATATGTCCTCGAAATGGGTATGTGTGCACGTATGTTTTTAAATGCATTTGTATGTGTACATGTATGTGTGATTGTGAATGGGTGTGTGTGTGTGGCACAACCACCATCAGCTGTAGTCACACTCATTGGCATGCACACACAAACACACACACACACACACACACACACACACCACACTAACTACTCCTTATGTCCATTGAGGAGGGGCAGAACAAAAGTCCAAAAGGCAATCTAGTTAAGCAACAGAGGTATTGAAAGTACATAGTCATTTACTTTTTTTGTTCTACGAGCACCTGTCAGAATCCAGAAGATGCATCCAAATAATAGAATCATAGTCATACAATTGTAGAGTTGGAAGGGACCTTGAGGGTCATCTGGTTCAACTCCCTAAGATACAAGAATCTCAACTAAAGCATCCATGACAGATGGCCATCCAACCTCTGCTTACAAACGTCCAAGGAAGGGGAGTCCATTCCACTGTCAAACAGCTGTTACTGTCAGAAAGTTCTTCCTGATCTTCTTTTTCGTAATTTGAATCCATTGCTTTGGGGCCTACCCTCCAGAGCAGGAGAAAACAAGCTTGCACCATCTCCCATGTGGTAGCTAACCTTAGAGGTCTTCATGAGAGGCATACAGTGAGACAGAGGCAGTGGGTTCACCACAGCCACCACTAAGGCTATCTTGCCCATAGTCTTGCTACTAGAATACCCACAATGGTGATAGGTGTCCACATTGCAGTGCAGCTCATTGTCCTGCCTGGTTGCTCCTCTCATGATAAACCAGTCATGTATCTTAAAATGGAGTGTGGAGGTTTTGGATTATAGCCTCCTGGGACTATAATCAGTGGCACACAACCATCGGGGAGGCATGGATTGGATATGTTGGCTGGGCAAAATGATATTTGGAGCAAGAGGGGTTAGATTGTCTGCCAGTGTCTGTTCTGTTCTTGTGGCTTGAATATTGCTGCTGAGAGTAAATATAATCACAACTACCTTAGTCCTGGCATAGTACTCCAAGCAGGGCCTTAGGATTGCTCTGTAAATACAGTCTGGTGAGGATAACTGGAAATCCCATCTGAGTCATGATTCATTGGAGAATCTGGGAAAGCCATTCTCTCCTAGAAAATAGGATAAGCAATAAGTGGAACTCCATGAAAAGTTATGGCAATTTAGGGAGAAGGCACCCTTCCTTTCAAGCTTCACAGGGAATAGGGTTCTGGTACACTCCACCCTTAATTGCATTTACTGCCTGCTACTGAATTCAAAGAAGAATTCAGATCAAACATTGTGGCTCCAAAAATATGGAAATGCACTTTTTTACATATATAAAAAATCCTATTGACCATATTGAAATCTGTAATGCCTTTTTCAAATCCACTGCAAGTTCAGTCTGGATTAAATGAGGAAGTTTTCACATTGACATATGGGTAATATAGGGCAGATGCCTCCTAATAAATCAGATTCATTGGGGTTCCTCAGAAAAACCCTTTCCAGAGGGGCACTAGTGATGACTAGTGACAGACTTAGAACCTGTGCAGTTGAGGGTAAATGGCAATGACAATCCATTACTTGAAACAGTAATGTTTACATTTGTTGTTGCTGTTGTTGTTGTTGTTGTTGTTGTTTTTCAGTCTTTTAGTCATGTCCGGCTCTTCATGACCACATGGACCAGAGCACGCCAGGCACTCCTGTCTTCCACTTTGTATTCCCAAACCAATGGCCTTTGGGGTGGCTTACCATACAATAGGGATGCGGGTGGCGCTGTGGGTTAAACCACAGAACCCAGGGCTTGCTGATCGAAGTTCAGCGGTTCAAATCCCTGTGACGGGGTGAGCGCCCGTTGCTCAGTCCCTGCTCCTGCCAACAGAGCCGTCTCATCCATTGGGGCTGGTGGCGCGGCGCACCAGGGCGCAATGGCCTGGAGGGCGCCTCCGCCCTCCAGCCCCGCTGGCAGCGCCTGCCGGCAGCGCCCTCTGACTCCCAGCAAGGGAGCTGGCCGGCCACGCCACGCCCTCTGGCTGCCCAGCAGAGCACAGGAGCTCTGCGCGCCCTTCCAGCGCTTCCGGGACGGGAGGCGAGGGCAGCCGGATCGCGCTCCGCGCGCAGCCGGCCGCCCGCCCGATCGCGCTCCGCGCGCAGCCGCCCGCCCGCCCGATCGCGCTCCGCGCGCAGCCGGCCACCCGCCCGATCGCGCTCCGCGCGCTGCCGCCCGCCCGCCCGATCGCGCTCCGCGCGCAGCCGCCCGCCCGCCCGCCCGATGCAGCGCGAGCTGCCCAGCCGCGCCGCGCCGTCCGGCTGCGCGCGGGAGCGCGAGCCGGCCGCCCTCGCCTCCCATCCCGGAAGCGCTGGAAGGGCGCGCAGAGCCCCGCGCCGCTCCAGCGCCACGCCCCTCATCCCCCGCTCGCCCACCCCCCTCCCAAGGGGCGGCAAGCGCGGGAGGGAGGCGGCGGAGAGGCGGCATGGCGGGGGCGCCGGAGGGATAGCCGCGCCAGGGCGGCAGATCCCCTTAAGACGGCTCTGCCTGCCAACCTAGCAGTTCGAAAGCACGTCAAAGTGCAAGTAGATAAATAGGTACCGCACTGGCGGGAAGGTAAGCGTTGTTTCCGTGCAGTGCTCTGGTTTGCCAGAAGCAGCTTAGTCATAGTCATACTGGCCACACGACCCGAAAGCCCAGTGGCGTAGGGAGCCACTTTGCCGCCCAGGACGGCAAATTTGGGGGCACCCCCTGGGGCGGGACGCCGCTCCCTAGCACGCATGCGCCGTGACACCACGCCACTCCCTAGCGCGCATGTGCCATGACATCACATGCACAGTCCACCCAAGATGGCAGGTGCGAGCGGCCGGCACCCCTTCTGTGCAGTCGCATGGCAAGTTTTAAGGCTGCAGTGCGCAAACAGCTGCACAGACGCTGTGCTGCTGTTCGCGCACTGCAGCCTTAAAAGTTGCCATACCACCACACGGTCAGAAGGGGTGCCAGCTGCTCATGCCCGCCATCTTGGGTGGACTGTGCATGTCCACCCAAGATGGCGGGCGCAAGCGGCCGGCACCCCTTCCGTGTGGCGGCGGCGTGACAACTTTTAAGGCTGCAGCACACGAACAGCAGCACAGCGTCTGTGCTGCTGTTCGCATGCTGCAGCCTTAAAAGTTGCCACACCCGACACGCGCCGACTTTAGAGGCACCGATCATGGGGGCGGGGCCCTGCCCTGAGTGCCAACCCCCAGGGCGGTACCCAGGGCTGCCCGCCCCCTACGCCCCCTCACTCCGCCCCTGTGTACGCCAGCTCCCTTGGCCAGTAAAGCGAGATGAGCGCCGCAACCCCAGAGTCATCCGCGACTGGGCCTAATGGTCAGGGGTCCCTTTATCTTTACCTTTTTACCATACAATAAGTTTCAAACCCACCTACTCCTGAAGCTTTTGGTATGTGTCAAAGTCAGTCCCAGCCCTCTGACTTGCTCTGGATAGTTGATGCATGAAGATATCCTTGGCAGGTGAAGTTACTCCCAGGCCTAGTCCCTGAAACATTATGATGCAGTCCCAACTTGTGATTTTTCTGTTAACTGTTCCCATGATTCCATTGCAGTTTCTAGAATATTACATCAGTTTAGATTTTGACATGTCAGTCTCCGCAGTTGCTGTTTTATCCAGATGTACTATTTTAAGTTTTTCAAACTTGGATGCTGTTTCGGAAACAGAAGCAGTAGCTGCTGTAGACTGTTGTGATTCTGTAAATGACTGAGCACAGATAATTGGTGTCTGTTCATTGTCCGAGCACTTCACAGCTATGAGTGCAGTCTTGGGTATTTATAACATTTAGGAGAGCACCATTATGAACTGCTGAGCATTTGTAAAGAAAGACTACCAGTATGCATTCACTGAGATGTTCATAGCTTGCCAGATGCTATCAATGATTATGTGAATTTGGAAGTGGGTGAAGGGAGTGGCTGGAAGAGAAGCCTGGGTGGAGTGCAAAATGCAGGATGGATGTAGGGCATTAATGCTGCCTAGGCTGGCAGCGTTCTTTGGAGGTTCCCATAAGAAAATATGTTTTGGAAGAGATTATAATCCTGAACAGGAAACCTTCTGTGAGTAGAAGGCATAGGGCTGTTCATGCTGTGCAGTCTGGCCCTACCCAGTGTGTGTGTGTACCAGTTTACACAAAAGCAATGATTATATTAAACAAAATTTCCTAAAAGGTAGATAAAAACAAAGCAGAACTATATAAAACCAAGCAGAACAAGGAACTAAAAAAATGAAGAGTCAGAGTCCAGGAAGATTTGATTGCACATATAAACTTCAAAGAAACATTTAACGATCGCCATTGCCTCTGCTTCACAAATAATCTGGAGGAGGTTATTTCAAAAGGTGTGTGCTATCACCAACAATGTCTGCATCCATTTCATCTATAAGTGACAATCTGTTGGTCAACCAGCATGGTCTCCTTGGAAGATTCTCCCAACTGGCTTGACTGCACCAGTGGAGGCAGAGTGTTAGAAATCCTGGTCCCAAGTTGTTTAGGGCTTTGAATATCAACAAAACTTTGAATTTGCCATGGTGGCTAATAGGCATGCTGGAGTCAAATGAATTTATAAAGCAAGTTTTAGGAGTTTTTTTTTTTTTTTTTTTAATGGACAGCATTCATTTAATGCCCAAATGTGATGCAATTTTATTCTGAGCATGAACACAGACCAAAGATCAAACTGTGTAGATACCACAGCTGTGGAAATTGATCTGGGAGAATTGGTTTGATGTGGATTCTCTTTTATCTTAAGTGCTTTTGTTTATAGGGAAATGAATCCTAATGATTCCTATGCATTTTGTAGAATAACCGGCTTAGAGATGACCCGTCTTGGAAGTGTATTATATATGCTACATTCAGACATTCATCTAAACATGGGAGCTGTAAAACCAGGGGTGGGGGGCAGGAGGGCATATGTAGCCCCCCACCCCATCCCTCAGCATCTCCACACGTCACCCCCCCTGTTCTGTCTCTGTCCCTCCCCATGTTGAGCAGGGAAGGTCTGCTGGAGGCTTTTACTTGTATTGGCTTCAGCACAATTAGAATCCTCTTGATCCAGTCCAGTCTGGGTTCAGGCCCAGCTGAGGGACAGAATCAGTCTTAGATGGATGACCTTCTTTGAGTGAGGGGCAGGGAAAGTGTGATCTTGTTGATGCTCCTGGATCTCTCAGCAGGTTTTGGTTGATTGAACTCTAAGATTTCTATTCTGCCCATCACCGTAAGTTCACCATAAAATGGTCCCAAATGGAACAGAACAGTATAAATTCAGCAGAATAGGTGAATCTTCAGCATACTGTTGCCCATGCTATTCTCCTGGACTGTGGCTTCAGGCATATTTATGGGATTGGTTCCAGAAAGTATTGTATGACTACACTTTGAATTCAGTGTTATGTTACTGGGTACAGGATGGTCACCCAGTTCTATTTCTCTGAAATTTCCTCTGTACAATATTTCATCCTAAAACCATCCTTTGCTGAGGTTAAGTGAAAATTAATGATTCTGTGGTATGGGTGTGGTTCATGTTAGAGCCTATGCACAGGAGCAGACCTTGATAATATGCTGCCCTGTGCGAGGCCATCTGACTTCCTCCCTCCAGCCCTTGTGGTACTGGTTTAAGCCAGGCTTTGAGAAGGAGGCACAAGGCTCTGCCAGGGTCCTAGAACCCTCCTACCCCTCCCTGACTGCAAGCCCAGTGCCGACAGCACACACTGCTGTAAATCCGCCCCAGCTATGCATGACTTTGTTCATGATCTTACATATTTTTTGCAGCAGACCTTGTTATATTTTCATATTTTGTCTTCAAGTCAATCAAGGCAGAGTTGCAGGGTTTAAGCTGATTTAGTCCTGCTGGAACCTGTGGATGTTTTATGAGATAGGTCTAGTGCTCCACCTAATCAATTGGTGGAGCTAGCTGCCCCTGGTTGTTCAGAGGTGGGGGGATGAATGGTAGAAAATATCAGGACTCTGAAATGATGGCACCATAATCCAACCTAATTTTTAGTTAAAGCAAAAACCGGCTCTGATAGATTTCGTTTATGCAAGATTCTTAGCAATGGAGAGGTCCACTTTCAAATAGCGAATTTGTGGTGTGCATCCATTCAGCTGAGGTGACCGATCAGGTCCAGTACTTGTGTATTCAAATCAAGCCCCCACCAGTGCCTCCTTCCCCAACAGTGGAGGTCATAGTTCAATATAATTAACTGTGACTTACACGCTGGTTACTCTGCTGTGATGTCAGCTTCTTCACACTGTTTATTTTAATTAAAACAGAAATTGCAGGTCTTGAGTGCCGGTAATTACAGTCCACAGATTCAATTTACCAAGCCCCCTAATTAACCTGCTATGTGTCTACCTGACTTGAGGTGTTCCTTGGAACATGAATGGTGCGGTAGCATTATGTTGTCGGCAGTGATGGAAATATATCAGGGAAGCATGACAGGCTGTCTGAGGAGAGCTCCATATATTCAACTTTTTAAATCTATAACCTGCATTTTGATTTTATGCAGATTATCATTTGCTTTTGCTTGGGCCCTCTGAAATGATAGACTGGCTGAGGACAGTGATGTAATGGAAAATGTCATATATATTTTTGAGTAATACATAAGCAATGCAATCCTAGACATGCCTACTCAGAAGTCAGCCACATTGAGCTCAGTGGGGCTTTCAGCCATTCTATAGGTTTGCAACCTCAGTGTGTTAACTTTATGTCCCCACCTTCATGACTGCAGATTGAAGTATAGAACAATATGTTTTACAAACATTAACTTTTTTTTTTCATAGTAGAATCGGCTTCCACTTTGCTTCATCTCTTCTCAATTTTCTTCCTTTACTACCATTGCACTCTTGTCTAGTTACTAGCATCAACTATGGCCAGTCATTCAGGGGGAATCACTTGCTCAACCTTGCTCCATTGTCCAACCTTACTTGCCCAAATTAACTCAACTCTGCCACCTTTCTTACTGCCTTTACCAGGACATTCCTCTTCCATAAATTCTCCCCCCCCCAGCCTTATGCATCAGGCACCCCAGTTCCATGAACTGGAAGCAACCAACATGGTGCCTTCCAGATGTTGGAGTCCAATTCCCTTCAGTCCCAGCCAGCATGGCCAATGTCAGTGATGGTGGGAGTTTGAATCCAACATCTGGAAAGCAACATTTTTGCTATCCTTGCCCTATTGTGTTCATTGAGGCTTGTTCCCAGGTGTGTACAGAGTAACATCCCTATTCAAGTATTTTCCTTCATTTAAAGCAGGCATGGCCAAACTTGGCCCTCCAGCTGTTTGGGGGCTACAATTCCCATCATCCCCGACCACTGTTCCAGTTAGCTAGGGATGATGGGAGTTGTAGTCCCAAAACAGCTGGAGGGCCAAGTTTGGCCATGCCTGATAATGCATCAAGGAATAAGGGCTTCTATTTTGATTTATTCCATTCATGCATTTGTTCCTTGTTTTCTTCACTGTCCTGCTGATCTAAAGCTTCCTTTGGATGGTTCTTTCTCACAATTGTATCTGTTCCATTGCAGCTAGCTTTCAGACCACAGATGAAAAGTTTAGAACAAAAGAGGGTTGCCCCCCAAAGTTAAAGATACTGTAAAACAGTTTTTTAGATAAAAAGATCTAGCTATAACTAGAGATGGAGAAGAAATTAAATTTTGTTTGCATTTTAATAAGAAGCTACCTCATTCTCTATTTTTAAACCAATATGCAAGCTGAAACAGAATTATCCTTTGAAATTTGCACTTATCCAGATTTTGTGATGCATTTCTCCAACAAACGTGCACAAAAATGCAGAAATCAGGGGGAGGTGTTCATGAAAATGTATACATTAGTGAAAATAACATACAAAAATGAATTATATGGCAGGAAATTGCTTGCAAATTTGCATATATTAGGATAATATTTCGGGGAGGGTTGTTTTTAAAATGCAAATTGCAGCTGAAATGTGAACCAAATTTAAGATTGCTGGAAGAATGAAATAAAATTCATTCATTCCCACCACCACCACCCCAAAAAAACTTTGTAAAGACAATCACTCTAGTCTAGTTCTGTAAGGTGTTACATTTTAAAAAAAAGAAGAAGAAGAGGGAAGGGAAAATGATAGTCGAGCATGATATGCGCCATGAGTGCAAGACCAGAGGGTCCCAAGTGAAGGACTGCTGTATCTAGAGGAGTAGACACAGTGGAAAGTTTCCATGGCTTGCAAGAAGAACGGCACGTATTCCTACACCATGTGTGCATGTTCTGCACAGATCATTCAAAAATAGCTGTGCATTTATGTTACTACTCTGTCTGCTTTCCCTGGAGATTGTGTTCTGTTTCTTCCCCTTTTCCTGTCAATCACAATTTGTTTTGGTCTGTTCAAACTTCCTGTCAGCAAATCTCAACATTCCTCAAGGCCGTTTGGTTCAGAGAGTCCTCTTGAGCTTTTGCCAGTAACATGATGGCAGTGTCATCCACTATTGCGATCCTGCCGTTGCCCACTTCAGCCGTGAGACATTGAAAGCAAAACCACTTCCATGTTTTTGCAATGTAATATATTGATTTTTACTAACTGCAGCTTCTTCTTTTTGCCTCCTTCATTTCCTCTTTTTCCTCAAAAAATAATCACTCTTTTCCACAATCCACTAAAGGGGGGGGGAGGAATGAGAGAGGTCAAAATCATTGTTGGATAGATCATGAAATTGACCAGACTGCAGCAGAGCCTGTGAAGACACTTCAGTCTAAAGGTGAAATTTATTGATGTATTTATTAAAAACATTTGTATCCCACCTTTCCATCCTTAAAATGTATCAGTGAGGCAATAACCTCAAAGTTGCAAGGTTCACCTCTAGGGTTATGGGGTTCCTCCTGAGTCATGCAGGAAGAATTGTGTCAATTTCACATAGAGCCACACCATTGCCCTTTGCAGGTTTGCTCACAATTTTTGGATGTTGAGCATCTCAAAGGTTGCAAGGTAGGTGTGTGTGTGTGTGTGTGTGCGTGCGTGCTTGACATTGGCATGACATTCTCCAGGCTTCCCAACTGAGTCTGGAGAAGGCCCTTCCCTGTAGAGTGGCTTCAAACTTACTGCTGAGGTGAGCTTTGTCAATACTCTTTTCTTCTTTGTGCAGAATTATTAGAACTTGAACAAGAAGCGCAAGTTCTGCAGCCACAGTGAAGCCAAATGACAAGTAGCAATTGGACAACAGTGGAGGAATATCAGTGAGACACTCTATCCTGACAATTAGTGCATTACACTATGTAACTAACTATCATGAATAACATGAAATGTTGTAACCAGATACTGCTGAATATACAGGACAAATACAATGCAGATGTATCAGAGCAAATTTCAGTTGCTTTATAAAATGATGATAGCAGCAACAATGGTCTACACATGAATTGGATGCCTGCCATGGTTATATGGAATACCTTGGAGGGACAGGAAGCTATACATGCTTAACTCAACCACGTATACAGAGGAATGAGAAAACCTTTATATAAAGGCCATTCTCACAGGAAAATGAACAGCTCATAATATGTGAAATGGTTTTAAGACTCTAGTTGAATCCCTGGCACCCAGTTCAAGAGTCTAAGGGCAAATGGCAGGTTAAATGCAAAGTGTTGAAATCAGCTCTGGAGTAAGAAATGAAGGGTGGATAAAGAGTGGAGGGAGGAAATCTTTGTATTTGAAACTCCCCAGAGGGCCACTTCTGTCTCGTCAATTGCCAACTCCCAAAGTGGTTTTTCTATTGAAAATATATATATAGAAAGGACAGAAATGTTGGGGCTCTGAAATGTGGATTTATGCTTCATGTGTTGTCAACCACTCATGTTGCAATGCAAAGTCAGTTTTCTTCCTAGGCCATGGACCTAAGATGTTGTCACTCAAGGCTGACAGAAATGGATCCAAGATCACTTCATGCTGACATATTTCTGCAATATCCTGAGTCACCCCACAATACCATGCGTGACTGCACCCTCACATTTACAACAGCATCTTAAACACTAAGGGCTGTATCCAAATTACTTTGTCCTACTCAGGCCCTAAGGATGCATGGGGGTGGAGGTGGGGACTCCTGTGTGCAGGAGGTAAGAAGGATATCTGGATTCTTATTCAGGCAGCTCTCTGTCTTCTGTTATGAAGATGCATGTGTTGCACCTGTGATCCATTCAAAGTGGCGTGGTTGTACATGTTGTGCCATCCCAAGGGTGCATCTCTGAGGGGCAGTTGGAGAGACAAAGGCCTTCTACCCCTCACCATCATAGGGCAGCCACCAATAAAGGATGTGGCAGCCAGCAAGTAGCATGTCACTTGAGCAGAGACTTGTAATTGCCCAATTACGGACTGATAGACAGACTCCTCGATGCAACAATTACACCTGTTAAAAATTAGCCCAGTCACTCCTTCTGCATGTTTCTGTCTGTTAACTGCACTACTCAATATAGGATGCAATTGATGTGTTAATTTCGGGGGGGGGGGCGCTCCATTATCAATGTTATCTTTAAGACACAACAAGAAGTGTGTTAGCAACATCCCAGATTACTTGCCAGCGCATGTCCTTTAAGGAGTAGGGTCAGTTTGGCTTTGCTCAGATATGGAAAAGTAAAGATTTGGTAGCCCCTTCTGGCTTACCTCAAAAGCCAGTTGGGGTTTTAGTGAATGCAACTGCTACCAACTTCCATGTTGTAAATTGTTGTTGTTGTCATTATCGTTATTATTATTAGGTTCACAGATGTGTCCTACCTGTGTTGCCCACAGTAAAGTGGACAATATACATGCATCACATAAACATATAAATGTGCTTTAAACACCTGCATTCAGGTACCTGGGAGCCCTGATTAGGCTAGGCGTCCCTGACAGATGTACACAGATGGTTTAAAAAGCACACACATGTTATCCATGCTGTTGTAGAAAACACTGCTGAGAAACAGGTGTGCCTGCAGCAACTGTGTTTGCTGTATAACCAATAGTAGTATTGTTGCCTTTCAGTGGTTCTCAACCTTGGGTCCCCAGATGCTGTTGGACTACAACTCCCATCATCCCTGACCACTAGTCTTGCTAGCTAGGGTCGATGGGAGTTGTAGGCCAAAAACATCTGGGGACCCAAGGTTGATAGAGCTTATTCCTCTAAAATACTTCTCAAGGAGAACAGAGCTGAATGTAAATGTGCAAACGTTATCGGTGTCAAAAATTACCATTTGACTATTAGAAATCCAGTATTTTCTTTTCTAAAAAAACACACCTTGCACTCATGATTAGCTCCAATTACAGGTTTATCCTTTTGCTTGTATCACAACAGCCTTCCCTTCTATTAGAAAGCTGCTGTGCTGTTATGTTCTTCCGATCAAGTTGGACTGGTCTTACGCAGACATAGACTCTATGGCATAGGGGGATTAATGCTCAGCTGGATCCCTCCTGTCACCAAGTATCAGCAGCAGCATAAGTTAAAATAGGGGCATAAAAGGATAAATGAAAGGGAGTGATTGAGAAGATGTGGGCGATGTGACAGACAAGCAGGCTCCCTGCATGTTGATGAGAACAGCTTTATCCTGAAGACGGATGAGTGAGTGAGTGTGCGTGTGTTGGTTAAAGGGGCAGCATCAATGAACAGAAAAAGACTCAGACACCAAATTAATTTGTATATTTTAAAAACCTAATCCAGACAGAGCAAAAGGGAATAGGATATCTCAAAGGACAATTATGAATCTTATAGCCTAGGTTTCCTGAGACATATAAGCAAAGCCAAATAATCACAGCACATTATAAGACCAGGTAGAACTGTTATTCTTGGATGTCTGGTGATCCTCTGAAGTCAAACTTTTCATGAACGGAATTAAAGGTGATTACATTTTTAAGGGAGTTGAACAAAATGTGATAAATATCATATACCTTCCAGCTTCTGCCATACATACATTTTATTTGAAATTTTCAAGAAATCAAAGGAACATTTTTTGGAGCAACAAAGTTTATAGATATGTTATAGAGAATGTGAATTTTTTTTAAATGTTGACTTTCACAAGTGAATCCTGACAGTCCTGGGGAAATTGTGTTAATGTCGGCCATTTCCCTCCACTTCTGAACTCATAGCAGTGACCATTGACCCCTTTCTGTAAATATGATTAAGTGACTTCCATCAGTCACAGATGCATACCTGGCCTTTCAGACATTAAAAAAGCTCTGTGGTTGTCTTCATTCAGTACACATTCATTGTAACATACAATAAGAAATGAAAGATCATATATACTTATAGTGAACACAATTCTCCAAGTGTAGATCCTTATATAGCCATAGCAGCACCATCTGTGCAAAAGAAGAAGATATCAGAAGACTTCAGGAAATGTGAAGGTTTGCAAATATATATATTTAAACTTTCAACTTTCCCCAAGTCACACACACACTTTGGGTGTAGGGAAAAACCCGGAACAGCCTGGTGAAGACAGGGGGAGCTTAGTGGTCACAAAATGCTGGCTGACTGTAGCTGTAGATGGGAATGTAAAAGTGGGTGGGTAGGGAATGGAATAGTATCCTCTACTTATTGTTGGTACCATTTGTTTGTTACAAACAAAAGTTTAGTGGAAAAATAAGGAGAGTTTAAAACAGAGGATTATTTGGAAGCCAGACCGACATTCAAAAGAAAATTTTACATCTTCCTTGCTCAGCATACGTGGAACATAGTGTGATGCCTTGGATATCTCTGATGATTAGTAATAGCTCACCAATGTAACCAAGTTTCAGTATATGAAACTTATCTCATAGCTGGCACCCACCAAACTTAACACGAAAGAGTAGAAAGGGTAGAACTGAATCACATGGGGGCTGAATTATTACAGTCCTAAATATAAGGGCCCTATGTTTAGTGTATCCCCTTAGTATAGTTCTTGAAAAGTCAACAGCAGTCTTTGTTTTAGTAGCAATAAGCATCTTAGCATCTTGAATTTCATCGGGTTTAAAATAATAAAAACTTTCATAGACAATAATATTATTTATCAGCAGCCTGACTTATGAGCCTATAGATACATTTCATTTGGCTGTACAGCCATACCATGCCAAGTAATTGCTCTAGCAAATGGGTGCCATGCACAGTGGCATGCTGGCGGATTCAACAGAACAGGAACTCAGATTGGGGAGTTATATGTTTTTCAAGCTTGGAAGTCATTTACTGCAACCATCCTAACTATTTTCAAATCACCACAGAGGGACTGCTGATTTATCTGAAAATGATACAGGTTGAAATCTTCAAACTAGTTTCCCTTTTTTTCTGTAAGAATTCATGAGAGTGCCAGTTTCAGAAACAGAATATATTTGCCTTACAAAGTTATTTTGACGTTGTACCACTCTGCCTTGGTTTTCTTCAAAATAAACTACAGGAAACCCAGTAGGAATAATGAATAACTCCATTTAAGGATATGGGGTGGTATCCAACTAAGTCATTCTCAGAGTAGCCTATTAGAATCAATGGACTCAATAAACTCATGACTAACTTAAGCCCATTGTTTACAATGGCTTACTCGGGGTAAGGCAAGTTCACATAACAACTACAGTATAGAAATGCCCAAGTGACTAAAGTTCTTGGCTGCTCCAAAGTCTTTACAATAATCAAAAGAGTTCCCAATTTAGATCCTACATATTTTGGATGCTGTGTGTTTTGAGATTTGCTTTTTATCATTTTACTGTTTTGATTTTATACCTCAGAGAGGCTGGGCAGGATGTAAATGATTTTTTTTAAAAAAAATAGTTGGGATACTTCTAGGATATTTTAACAAATCATCCTAAAATGACATTGACAATGACATTTTTTTCTGTATATGCCTCCATGGGCAAAATAAAAAGAGAACTGAGCCAATGCAGATGTGACATGTTAATTACAAATTTAGGAAATACAAAATGAACATTTAGTGTCATGTTGGTGGCAGAAAATGTTATTTATTCCAAGCTATGAACAGAAGTCATGTTTTAGATACTTTTACAGACTTTTTTTTTCAAGTTGCCACCCAAAAGTTGAACTTGGAAAAGGAACTCTGGAGTCTCATAATTTCATCTTCAATAGGAGGGCAAGTCCTATGGCCGTGTATTATTTTCTGGCCCAGATTTTAACCTGAGCCAAGGAAGAACTTTTATCTCACTCCCATTCCCACTGACTCACTTGGTTACCTTGCTGTTTTGGCACTTTGGCATATAGTGATATAAAAATTAATTAATTAATGTTCACCTTCTCTCCAGTCTACCAAACAATGTTGTGTTGATATCTACTGTGAGCCCTGAGAAACTACATCTTCCAAGGGTATCTGCCAAATTTCATCACAATTACAAGACAATTTAGAACTTTTTGAGTTCCAAGCATTTCCAGTTTTGCTGATAATTCCTGGACCCAGCACAAATTGAGCTTCAGGAGCTCACCCTAGTATTCCTCATATCATTTTTACTTTCCTCGCAACCCCTTTCCAGTCTAACCATAGGGATTGGCTGCACCATAAGATCTAAAGAAAAGACTTGAACAGGCAGCAGGAACCAGAGAGGGTTTGGCAGTTCTTTTGGCAGCACCCAGATGACTACAAATTCTCACACACATATACATAGTTGAGACTTGCCCTGTGGACTTGCCCGGACTACTGCCTTCCTTGGCCAACCTTCCCTTTTATTATATTGAATAATAATAATAATAAAAACTTGCCAGTGTTTATTTTATATTCACTGCTTGAGATTTCATGGAAGATGAGGAAAGAGGTGCTTTGCAATAAAAACCTTTTTGACTCATTCACTGCTAGGTGATAGTTCTGCCCAATTTAGATGTCTACAATCCAGAAAAATCCTCTGCACTTCAACACAAGTAGTTCCCCCCACCACCACCTTCTTGGCAGGAAGATCAAGGAGACCTGAACTGAGGATGCACCAATTGAAACACAACCTTTTTCTTTCTTTTTTGCAAGCCTTCCTATATACCTGGGTCAAACTGCACATTTTGCTGTAGCTCTGAGTAGTGAGTGCATTCACTGGCGGAGGAAGAGGAGGGTGGGGGAGCGCACCGCCCCTGGCAGCATGATCCCAGTGGGGTGCCATCGCAGCTGCCCCCCCTGCCTGTGCTGGGCGCCTCGCCCCAGCAGGTGACGCGTCACACCCCCAGGACGTGCGCCACGCCCCTGGGACGCACACCAGCCATGCCCTCACCTGCTCTCTGCCCTCTGGTTCTGGAGCATGAAGCTCCGCCACTGAGTGCATTGCAACTGAGAAAGGTAATGGAGAGGGATGCTTAGCCCAGTTCCTTCAGCTGTATATTTCCACTGTCACTCCCCCTTCTGCTGCCTTTCCCCCATCAGACCAATGAATAGCTTATGGAAACCCCATGTGGGATAGATGTTATGGGGAGGGGGATCAGATGCAAAGCAGCTGGTCTTCAGCCCTCCCCCTGCTGTTTCCTCTCTCTCCCCATCCCCCACCAGAGCTTTGCAATATAGAAAGTATCATCAATCCAAGCTACTAGGGGGTCTGCATCAGCAGCATGAACCCCCAATAACAAAGTGAATAGGGTTGGTTTGAGGCAGTCTTTCATATTACCAAGTCAGATTCTGCTGTTAACAAGGCATGTCAAGGCAAGTCAGTGAGTGCCTGGCCTCCTGACCAGTTCTGTTGCCTTGGTTTTTCCATAAAGCTAAGTACACAGCCCCCCCACCCTTTATTTTCAGAGAAACAAAAGCAAGATAACTGGGGAAATGCCCAGAATTCAAGATGGGAGCCACGGAGAAGGGAGACGTGTTGAGGTTTCCAGAGGGGATCTTTCATTTTGATAGCCACATGTAACTTTAACCATAGTGAATTATTTCCCCAGAGCATTCCAATCACAGTGGTTTGGGGGCAGGGTGTTGAAGCAGTGAGAGCGGGGTATAAGCTGTTGAGTTAGACTATCAGAATTGCTTACTTCTTTCCCAATTGTTCCTTAACAAACAGTTTTTTTAAAAAAATCATAGCGCTCTCTCACTTCCTGGGAGTGCTTCCAGAAAGGAGTGGAGTAACAAAAAATAAATATGATTTTTCCCATTTTTTTATAGCAAAGGTAAAATCTCCTAGCACAAAAGCTCCTGGACCAATTTGGTACTTCGAACTTTGGTAGGGTGGTTCCACAGGTGCACTTATCTCAGGACCCCAGTTTTCAAACTGATACACTCCCCCCCCCCGCAAAAAAAAAGTTAGGGGAGGGAACTTGATTTTGAACCCCAAAAGTTCACTCAGAAAAGCCTATGGCCTTTGAACTGAAAAAGGATCACCATCCCTGCAGTTAGGAAAGCAACAAACCTTCCCCACCCCCTCCAAAAAAAGGCAGTATGCTTCAGCATATCAATTGCCGGAAGCTGCAGGAGGCAAGAGCGCTGTTTCACTCACCTGCTGCTTGTGTGCTTCCCATAGGCATCTGGTTGGCCATTGTGAGAACAGGGTGCTGGACTAGATGGGCCTAATCCAGCAGTGCTCTTCTTATCTTCTTACGTTAGTGCTCCTGTATTATTTCAATTTCTTTAGGAAACCTTGTTATCTGCAAGGTTCATAGCATATAATGGGGAGAATAGGCACCCTCATTCATCCCTGCAGGAAATTGGAGGATTTAGGTTCTGACAAATGTAACTAGGGCTGTGAGGGACCACTGAAATCAGGTATTACCTTCGCTTAATTCTTCCTGCCCCTGAAAAGCACAGGCCTTGTGAACTTTGCATATTGCTAATGTGTTGTGGGTCTCCAACACTAACAAAGCAGCATGGATTACGAGTCAAGGAATAGACATGGTTGAAAGGTCATAGAGTCTTTACAAATGGCTGCTTCACTTGATCCAGGTCTGATGCTCCACAAAATTCCTGTCTGGAAACCTCTGAAACAACGCTATCACAGGTGAGTCATTTAACCAGTCCCCAGTGATACATGAAAGGTCAAAGGAGTAAAGCTCCTCCTAAATTAACTCACTAATGACTGGTGCTTTATTCATGTCTCTGATCTTCCTTTATGCAATGATACCAGGTTAGAGTCCCAAGGTGGCTTCATCCAAATGCATCAAAGCAACACAAAATTTCAAGTGCAACACCCCTCCAGCCTAGTATGAATTCCTTCCTCCTACACACCAGATATCCTTTGCCCATCAGCATTTCAAAGGTCACCATCTCCAGCTCACTCTTCTCTGGCCAAGAGTTCCTCTGCCAAAGGTGGGTCAGGAACCCACCCTTTCCAGAGTGCCCTCTGCAAACAGGCCTGGGGAGGTCCCTCCCAGAATACCAGGGTGTCCAGTTTTGGTGTTGGAGAACTCTGTCTGCTCACCCAGGTCTTCAGTCATTGGGAAGTCCAGCACCTTGTTAGAGGATTCATCATCCATGGTTGAGGCAGAACCCATTAAAATACATGTTTGCAGTTCCCTGCATCCCATGCCATGTAAGAGAGAAATGAATGAAGGAAAGAAGAATTACCTGTAACCAATGAATTGAATTCAGTCCACCAGCAAGGAAATTGATAACACTTCTATTTTTGTTGCCTGCTTAAGTCCACAAATGTTTGTGGATTATCAAGCACTTACAGACAGCATTAATTAAGATGGAGCCAAAAAACTTCCACACAAAATTTAGAGGTTCAGTGTGGGTGGGATGGGGTGGCAGTTGTTGGCTGTAGGGTTTTCCAGTCAGTATGAAGGCAATGTTTTCTGCTCTCACTCTAGGGAACCCTGAAAAGCTACAAGAGCTTAGGGGTGTATTGTTGCCTACTGGGAATAAGTTTGTTGCTTCCCTTACTCCCTTTCATATCCCCCTCTCAGTTTACCAAAATTATCTGCAGTCTTCTCCACCTGTAAATCACAGCCACAAAATTATGGGGGCATTTTGGCTCAGCCCCATGACATTACCTAACTGAGGACAGTAGTGGGGAGTATGGTGAGACAGACTGATGAAACTGTCTTTCAGTCACCAGTATCACCACTACCTGCTTAGACAGGGCTGGATCCGCTGGCAGGAGTGTCAGATTGGCATAGGTGCACCGGTGGGAGTGCCAGATTGGCTCTGCACACCCCGATCCTCACCCTGCTCCACCCCAGTCCCACCCAGATAAATTGCACCAATGCAAGTGCAGGAAGTTGGTTCCGTGACCCTATTCCACCACACTGACTGCTACTGGCTGTGGAGCTGAGCTCCAATTAGCCTGTTACATTTGTAAAGGCCTGGAATAACAGCTGGCTCGGGTCAGCTAGCTTTATTTCTGCAAGCTCTATGGTACCTAGTTGTCTTGCTTGGGACACCCAAAATGACTTCTAATCCTCTTTCTTCTAGTGTTTGCCAGGCAGAATGGAGTGCATCAGAAACCTTCAGGGGAAACTCATAAACTCAGAGTGTGATAATAGAAACTACAAATGCAATCTGCAACAAAATAGTTGAAGGATGCAGTGCTCCTGTTCATGGTTCCAGCAACCTTCCTCTATCCCATTTGTTCACCCATCCAGTTTCCTGTGGGTTTACCCTTCAATAGTCAGTCAGCATCCCATAACCACTGAGCAGGTTGAAGCCTCATTGAGCAGTTTTGTGGTGTCCTCCCCAGGTGTTTTACCTAAATGTTTTTTCTTTACTACTGCACTACTTGGGGTTTCCCTGTGTGTGCTGCCACCTCCCTTTTGTGCATGAGTCATGTCAGCCTAAGCATTGCAAATCAAGGAAATGAAGTTTACACATGTATTTAGTTAAAGTGTGTAGCAAGAAGAAAAATCCCACCTTTATAAGGCTCATAATTCTATAGCTTATAAAAAGGCACCTGCTGAGCTAATAACATGAAACTTGGCACACATGGTCTAGTTGATGGGGTCTACTAACGTACCAAATTTCACACTAATCCAATGGAAATTGGCACAAGTGAAAATGTGCTGAAAATTGACACATTGGCCCCTTTTATTGCAATTTTTATGCAGGGATATTGTATAATTCTTTCTAATTTTGATGAAAACCACGGGTATACTTTGTTCTTGCTTGTTGAGGACCACACACACTTTCACTGAGTTGGTGAAGTACTGAGCAGCAGTTCAAAAGCTATTCCAAAAAAAGGCCATCTTGGCTGTGAGTCCTGGAACACCTGTTCCCTAACTTGAAGATCATTTTCCACCTGACCTGGGAGGGTGGGGCCCTAACTGACTCCAGTTACAAAAGCTGAGGCTGGGGGTGTTGTTTGAGGTGGGTTGTTGTTGTTGGGTTTTTATATATTTTAAATCTTGTGATTCATATGAAAAATGTTCAGTTTGGTCATGTTGTTTTTTAAAAAGTTATTTATTGTTTATAACTACTTTTGTTATGTTGTGGTTGTGTATTTTTTATGTTTTAAGCCACCCTGAACATGGTTGGGACTGTGGAACGGTGGCATGCAAATAAAATTATGCTTGTATGTATGTATTAAAGTTGCCCCTTACAAGACATGGCCACAACTGAACACACACACACACAAATACCCCACACATAGTAAGTGTCAGGGGTGGAGTCAGATGCAGGTCAGCATGAAAGAAGCAGAGCTCTTTCAGTGAAATGGACTCTTTGTTCAAGGAAATGGCATACAACTCAGCAACTCTTCCCAGACAGTCTTGCCCCCATCGAGCAGTTTCCAGGACTGAAGGCCACTGCCTTCCACCCCTGCTAAGACTTCTCCTCTCCTGGATGTTTACCAAGCAGCCTCAAACTGTCTGTGCATCTCTGGCTGTCACTATTCTGCACATTCTTGGAGACCGGGGGGAAGGGAGTCTGTTGGAGCAGGAGAGGGAGACTCCTGAGAATTTCCAGCATCCTCTTGGCCCCCGTCCTCTGCTTCAGCCTCAGAGTCTGAACTGCTCCCTGTCACAGGCTCTTCCTGCTCAATAAACCCTGCTTCCCCTTTGACATCGAGTACCTCCTCCCAACAGGGATGCGGGTGGTGCTGTGGTCTAAACAACAGAGCCTAGGGCTTGCCGATCAGAAGGTTGGCAATTTGAATCCCCGCGATGGGGTGAGCTCCTGTTGTTCGGTCCCAGCTCCTGCCAACCTAGCAGTTCAAAAGCACAAAGTGCAAGTAGATAAATAGGTACCGCTCCACAGGACCGGTGCTAGGGTTTCTTGCGCCCTAGGCAGACCACCTTCTGGTGCCCCCCACCGCCTGCCAAAGCCTGCTTTAGCAGAAGTTTCTCCGCTGTAGAGGAGAAGCTGCTGCTCACCCGTCCAGCCGCCAAAGCCTGCTTTAGCAGGAGGTGGGGGTGGTGGAGAGGCAAGCAGCAGTTTCTCCACTGTAGCGGAGAAGCTGCTGCTTGCCTGTCCCGCCGCCCGCCCCCCCCCCGCCCCCCGCCAAAACCTGCTTTAGCAGGAGGTGGGGGGTGGTGGAGAGGCAAGCAGCAGTTTCTCTGTAGCGGAGAAGCTGCTGCTCGCCCGTCCCACCGCCCACCCCCCGCCAAACACTGCTTTAGCGGGAGGTGGGGGTGGTGGAGAGTCAAGCCTGCTTTAGCGGGAGGTGGGGGTGTAGCAGAGAGGTGCTGCTCACCCATCCCACCCCCCACCAAAGCCTGCTTTAGTGGGAGCCGGGTGGTGGTGTAGGGGGCAAGCAGCACCTCTCTGCTACAGCGGAGAAGCTGCTGCTAGCCCATCCCGCCCCCCCTGCCCAAGCCTGGCCAGCATCCCCTCCTTTTGGCTCCCTAGGCAATTGCCTAGTTTGCCTTAATGGACGCGCCAGCCCTGCTGCTTCAGTGGGAAGGTAAACGGCACTTCCATGCACGGCTCTGGTTTTGCCAGAAGCGGCTTAGTCGTGCTGGCCACATGACCCGAAAGCTGTACGCCAGCTCCCTTGGCCAAGACAGCGAGATGAGCGCCGCAACCCCAGAGTCATCCACAACTGGACCTAATGGTCAGGGGTCCCTTTACCTTTACCTTTGCCTCCTCCCTGTCTTCTTCCTCTGACCTCTCCGCTGTGTCCCACCACTAATCCCCAGGCTCTGAGACTTCTTCCTCTGAGATTTCCCTTGGGGGTTCCCCACCTGGTGCCTCCCACCAGTCCTCTTTGTCTAGCCAGTTCCTGGCAGTGAGGCTCCAGTGCTTCATGATGTAATACAGAACGGGGACAACACAGAGCATCTTTACTAGTCCCAGGCACTCCATCCTCCCATCTGCATCTGGGCCTTTAAAAAGTCAGGTACACTGCGGTAAACTGTATGCAAGCACAATCTGTGACATCACACAACATCATGGCTGTTAAAAAAAATGTCTGTTAAGGCATCAGCCTTCATTTCCATTTTCTTGGTCTTGTATTTATTTATTTCATAAAATTGATATCCCACTTGATTGGGGGGTGGGGTGGGGGACCTCAAAGCAGTTTACAATAAAGATAAAGCAATAAAATCAAGAAACACTTGTTGTCTAAAGAGTGATGTATGAATATGTGAGCATAGATTATCTCAAATCAATGGTGAAGTTCCCGTGACTTTCAGTTGCCCATGAGTCAAATTAAAGCATTAGTGACTAAGGAAGACAAGATAATAAACTTTGGATAAGAACCAGAACTTCTAGAATCTACATGTTTAGCTATGCTGGGGCTACACACTTTGAACTATTTGACAGTAACCCCTTGACCCATGAGACATGATTTTTATGGCTCAGTACCCAGTCTATTTCCAGAATTTTTTTTAACTCTCTGCTTGTAGGAATGACTTCTGAGTCAACCTATGCTAGCTAGACAGAGTGTAAGCATGATTATCCATTTTGTCTGTGCAGTTTTTGGATACTCTCTCACACACAAAGGTCTATGATAAATGACAACAGCTACAGACCTGAAGGTGTTTAAAAAAAAGTTGTCATCATCACTTTTGAGTCATATACTCATCTCAGTTCATAGTCTTGAGTAGATAGATTCTGTATGTTTTCTGTTTAGTGCTTCAAGATGACTGAAAAGCCTGCCTGACCAGAGGCAACAGTGAAACCAAAGAAACAGCATTAGTGATGGAAGAATTTGTCAAATTTTGTTCTCTGAGTTTCTTATTTTTCAAATCTTAAATTCAGTTCTCCACATTTCTGCAGCAATGTGCAAATTTAAAAAAAAATCATGAAAATTAATCAGAATTTTTGTATGAATTTCTTTTAATAACACATATTTACATTCAGTTACATTCAGAATTTAGGCCACAAATTTATTGGTTACAGAATGTGACCGGTATTGGCTTAGGCATTGGCATCCACAGACTATATCTGACTCCTGCCTGGTAAGGGTAAACCACTAGTAGGGGGAGCCCCACCGAAGTGGGTCAACTCAAGCACCCCTGGGTTCCCACTGGAGTCAGAACATGACCCTAGCCCCTCCTCGTGCTTCGGACAAGATCCACACCCCAGGATTCCTTTAATGAAATACCCTTAATCATGGAGGGGCAGATGATGGCCGCACCTCACCTCCCCCACATCATTATTCCAATGCCTAACTGTCGAAACCTTACAGAGTTGTGACAATTGCTACAAGGTAGGTGAAAACCAAGTGGCTGGTGCCAATTTGCCAAATGGAAAAAGTCCTACCAGGCCCCTCAATGGCAACCAACCAAAGTCCATAGCAAGGCCAATGACACAACCTGAAAAAGGGCGGGAGGGAGGGAGATCCACGGTGCGAGGCTGAAAGAGGGAGCCTCAGAGTCACATCATGGCTTAAATTGTCCCTGGCCACGCCCCCAAGCATCCTGATTGGCCGTCTGGCAATCTGACGTGACCGGGGTCTCCCCCAGCGTGATGCGGGACACCGTTGTGCCCCAACGCTAAGGGGAGTGGATAGGTGGCCAAACCGCAACCCGGCCCCACCAGGAAGTGGACCCGATATGTGAAATAATATGGCAACTGAACTGGAATACTGCCATCTTTAAACCATTCAAGAGATAGTGTCACAAAAAGACTTGTAAAGTCCAATAAAAACCAGCTGATTCTTGAAGTTTTTGCCTGGCTATTACATTTTCAAAATTTCTTGGACCTGCCGAGTTATGCCACCCCCCCTGCAATGCCTTCTTCACCTCACCATCTCAAACTACTTTACAGGAGAACATACAATGGACTGATGGGTTTGGCCACAAATTAGGTAAGTTGCACACTTCCAGGGCATCACACAATGTAGGTGGATAACCTGTCAACACTTTTGAAGACAATAATAAGGGTTGGTCTGCTGAAATATTTCTTGGGAGGTTTGTGAAGAAGACACATACCCATGCTGTAAAATAATACAGGCAGCATAAGGAGCAGGGCTGATTCCAGTCTGAGAAAGATCTACCCACTAATAATTCTGGTAACTTGGTCACTTACTCTGATTTTTAGTATTATTTAATCATTCTGGACCTATGTAAGTCAGAATTAATTTTGTTCTGTTTTGGAGATGTACATAGTCCATTGTCTGCTCGTATTGATGGCATTCTTAATAGCCCAAGACTGAGCTAAAATAGGAATACTTAACCTTTAATATATATATATTTCCTGCTCCCGTATATTTCAGTGAAAACTATTGAATTTGTTGGCAAGAAGGACAAACAAAGCAAGCTCTCTGGAGATGCTAGGCACATATAAAAATCCAGATGTTTCCAGTATCAGGATTTCTTCTCTTTTCTTTCGTCTTGCTCTTTCCTGCCAGGCCTACAGGAAAACACACCTCCCCCCCTACACACACACACACACACACACAGAGAGAGAGAGAGAGAGAGAGAGAGAGAGAGAGAGAGAGAGAGAGATCTTCACAGAGGGACGCCCCAACAAATAAGAAAAAACAAACACCCTACAAAGCCAGCATTTTCCCTTTCTGCCTTTTGCAACACTGCAGCTGCCAAAACCTACACTTCTACCAATATTCATGTATTTCCTGTTTCTGCCAAGGCCATGTTTGCATGAACTTTGAACTCATAGAAAAGGGAAAGGGGGGGCAGGAAGATGAGCCACTTACAACACTTTCCTGCACAATGTCAGAGTGATGAGTGCTTATTGATTCTGGGGCTCCATGTGGCGATGAGAGATAAAGTTGTGTTTGTTGTATGACTTGCCATGGCCAAGGCATCAACGTTATCTCCACCTTGAGTCTGAGGAATCTACACAGCTTCTGTACATTCTGAAGAGGCGAGTTGTGGGGAAGGACTGAAGGCCTGAGAGTGAAGGAATTTCCTTTATTATCTGATCAATCTGTAGGACTTCCCTGCCTTCCTTCCCCTTGTCTTACATCTATGTCGTGCATAGGCCTCGAGGACCCTGGGGATTTCACCGGACATGCTGATTTATCCTTTGTTATATTATTACTCTAATTAGGGGCACCAGCCTTTCCAACACAGCCGGTCCTGTGCACTTGATAAAATATACAAAGGGGAAATGGAAGAAGTAATGCACCCCTTGGCCTTTTCAGGTCTCTTAAGTCACCATGATCTTCTGTACTGAATAGTCTTTCACTGCAATCTTCCTTGATTTTCATGTTAATATAATGGTCAATGGATGGGAAGTAATGCCTTGAATATTTCCTCTCAGTATGATCAGCAAATGCAGACAAAATCAGACTCAGCGAAGAAACACTTACAAATGTGTGGGTTTGGGGGTTGTGTAGATTTGCTATCAAGAACTATCCTTAAAAGAAAAGACAAAATGCACTTGGATCCTGCCATTCTTGTATTCCTCTTCTCCATAATAACTTCATTTCTCTTCTACAATATCTTTACCTACACATATGTAGATTTCCTCATTTCTCTTCAAAAGCCATTACCACAATAAAGGAAAAACAAAACAAAATAAAAAATAAAGGAGACAGTCTTTGAGGTGTCACCACACTTTATTGGGAACTTCATTAAAGCAGTAAACCACTGCATTTTGAGATGGGTTATTAATTAATTAATTCATTCATTCATTCAGGTGTTTGTATACTTCTTTTCATTGAAAAAAAGTTTGGTATTAAGAAAGACCAGGCCATCCAGTGGAATAATATTGATGGGTTCCTTTTATTGTTGCCACTTTATACATTTTATCCCCTCTTTCCTGAACATACAGTTCAAGCCAACTCACAACACAAATCTAAATGTAAGGGAGGGAAATTATCAGAAAAGCTAATAAAACTATCAGATAGAAGCCTGTCCCCAATAATACCAAAGTAATCCTTAAATGTCTGTCTGAATAATAACCTATAAAATGAGCAGATTTAAGCAGTGAGGGGTTTCCCTTAATAGGATATTTGATGGAAGCTGGAGTCCAACGTCATTTTGGCTGCCCCTGCTATATGCAATGTGCAATGGCCAATATTGTTTACACTGACTCCTGGAGGTTCAGACAGGAGGTGTTCCCAGCCCTATCTGGAGATACCAGTGATTGAACCTGGGGCCTTCTGCATGCAAAGCAGACACTTTGCCACTGAGCTGTGGTTCTTTGCTATTTTCTGTTCCATTCAGAGTAGCAATGAATGAAAGACATGGTCTATTGCAGTTAATGAATGAAAAAAACAAAACAAAAATCAACTGACTTGGATTTTGGATTAGACCCTTTGGCATACTTGAGAATCTAACTGTGTCATATGCATAGCATTTAATCTCAATGCCAAAGTAAACCAAGTCTCTTTTCTTCATGGTAGTTTATCAGATTAGGATCCTGGTTTTCATTTCCTATCGAAAGGGCTAGAAGCTAAACATTTGCAGCAATTGTAACATTAATGTCTCACCTGGAATGTAACCAATCTGTAGAAAATAACTCCATGACCTGAAAATAGAGACAATGCACGTACATTTGTAATCCAAGAAAATATTTAATAAAAACTATTTTAGAAATATTTGCAGCGATTGTGTTTGTACAAATTAGGTCCACACATTTTACATAAATAATCTTAATATTCCACCCCACCTTTTCTTTTCTTTTCTTTTCTTTTTTTTGCAAGCATCAAAACCTCTACTTTTAGTGGAATTCATTAGGTTTTATGTCTCCCCTTTCTTCATGCAGAATTTCATAAATAATCTTTTAAACCTCTGGGTGGAAAATCAGAGTTCTGCCAAATGCCTAACATGCAAACGGTAAAAGAGTTTACTCCAAATTAAGTGTGCATAGGCTTGCAGCTTTATAGTGTCATTGTTGTCTTATTATTGGTAAAAAGACCGGTCCCTGTCCCTAAAGTGATTACAATCTAAATTCAGGAGAAGAGAGGCAGGGCAAATGCAGATGCACACCTTCAAGCTCTGTTTTCATTGATAAGAAGTTCAGGGTTCATTCAAATACTTAGAAGAGGTGGCTATGAGAAGGGTTTGGTGATGGGTCAGGCAAGTCCTGCATAGGTGGCGGCAGCAGCCCAGAGGGTCCACCACAGCCAACCTGGAGCTCCCCCAACCTTCCTACTCCCATCTCACTGCAGCCCATCCTAATCAGCACAGAACTGCTGCCACCAGGAAGATGCCATTGCCTCTGACCACACCCTCACAAGCTACTGCTGCTGCATACTATTATATCTGCCCTGAAATGTTTTCCCTATCTCCCACAATATGTTTATTTGAACAGAAGAAGTCTTCACATTTTTACAGTTCCTCAAAAAAAAAAAAAACATAGAAAAATGGTTGCATTCCATGTTTTGCCTCTTTCTATACCTATGGGAAGCACAGGGAAAACAAGCAGCACAAATGGATGCAGGGCAACAACAGAAGATTGCACAGTGATCTCGTCATTTTGTCATGTCAGGGTTATCATGGCTAGAATGGCTTAGACTGAAGATGACTTACTTCGGTAAATAATCTCTTGCAGGAATATATCTTGACAAGGTGTCACAGTAAGCTATTTCTCTCTTCGCGTGGTGGCCTCTCCAAATAACAAAGGGAGCAAAGAAACAACCATCTTAGAAGTTGGGTGGAAGATGAGGAAGAGCAGCCAGAAAAGGGAAGCCTGACATATAGTTTGTTATGATTAAGGACTTTGAAAGGCTGGAACTTGTATACAAAGGAAACTAGGGCTGAACCAAAATTATTCATATGTTTTTGATTATCCTTGGTTTACATGGAAAAATGATAAAATGCATTCAACTTTTTTCTTTCTTTCTTTCAATCTTCTCATCCAGATTTTGAAGAGCATGGCCCTGAAGTTGAGCTCCATGGTGTTATTTTGTCACATATCATGAAGTTAAGAACTTAAGAAGAGCCTGCTGAATGAAGCCAGGGGCCCATCCAGCATCCTGTCATCAAAAGTGGCCAACCACAAGTGGAAACCCACGAGAAGGACCTGAGCCCATCATAGATTCAGATCATTGGTCCACCTACCTCAGCACTGTCTCCACTGGCTGGTAGTGGCTCTACAGGGTTACAAACAGGAGTCTCCTCCAGTCCTACCTGGAGATGCTGGGGATTGTAACTTGGGACCTTCTACATGCAAAGCAGTTGCTCTACCACTGAGCTATGGCCCTTCTCCAATTCCTCATTTACTTCTTTTGTGTGTGGCTATTTTTAATTTTCTCAACACCCCAGAACAAAACTATGTCCAGGGCATTATGGGGGAAACAAAATGGTTGACAAATCAACAAAAGAACTCTGTTTTTGGACCTGTGGTGACAGAGAAGGAAAAAAAACCAAAGCAATTAGCCACTGCTTCTAACTTTGAGTTGACTCCTTATCCTGAGAGCAGATCTCACCTGGGCCCTGGCATCTGGCAGAGACAGTGGGGCAGGAGGAGAGGAGGCATATAACCTCTAATCATTTTAACAACTTGACCTCAGCTCCTCACAGTCCCTTATACAGCTTGTCTAATCTGTGTTCTAAGTAAGTAGTTAGGAAAGAGCTTTCAGGACCATAAAGCTTACTCTGTAACAAAGCATTATGAGTCACTGACATTCAGATTTCAAACCAAGGAACTGCAAGCTTTGGCAATACCAATACATATCTTCCTCTCTGCTAACTGCTTCCTCCAACTCCTTATTCCCTTCTTATAAATTCCTTCCAAATCCTAGGTTAATGCATTTTTGTGATGTGATTTAGTCTGAGTTTTCTTAAAGGTATATCATCACACCAAACTATTAATATCATTAATTGAATTTTAAAAATATTGACTGCATCCATCATTCCCCCCGTTTTCCCCACCTTAGGGTTATTTCAATCATCTCAAGCTAATTCAAGTTATGTATGCTGAACAGAACATAGGTAGGAGTCATGAGTTTTCTCAGAAGCTATATTCTGCCTCCACTCACAGAAATATGGGCATGCTCTGCCCATATTACATTTTCTGCTTCTTGCAAACAGAACTCCTCAACAATTTGTTCAAACTATGAAGGGTAGTGACATAGAGATGCGGATGGCGCTGTGGGTTAAACCACTGAGCCTAGGGCTTGCTGATCAGAAGGTTGGCAGTTCAAATCCCTGCAACGGGGTGAGATTCCATTGCTCGGTCCCTGCTCCTGCCAACCTAGTAGTTCGAAAGCACGAAGTGCAAGTGGATAAATAGGTACCGCTCCAGCAGGAAGCCAAATGGCATTTCTGTATGCTGCTCTGATTTGCCAGAAGTGGCTTGGTCATGCTGGCCACATGACCCAGAAGCTCCCTCGGCCAGTAAAGTGAGATGAGCACTGCAACCCCAGAGTCGTCCGCGACTGAACCTAACAGTCAGGGTTCCCTTGACCTTTACCTTATGAAGGGTGTGACAACTAGGTCTCCAAACTTTAATCAGTTTCTTGGGCTGATAATCAGTCAAAAGTTCTAAATTGATTAATTAGAGGCATTCCTTTAGTTAGTGGAACTGGCCAGGTGAAAAAGTGAAGAGGGCTTCTGGTCCTTTCATTGTTGCATAGCAGAGGGAATTTCAGCATAAGATGAACAGCTGCCCAGAGGCTTCCCAGTGCAGAACATCATACCAAGACTCCAACTTTGATGATATTTTTAGAGATAGAGAGAGGACAATTGTAGGAAGTAAGGTGGTAGTGACTAAGGATGAAGAAGAAATTTGGTTCACATTTAAAGGTGAACCTACCTAATTCACACTGTCTAATGCAATATGATAACTGAAGCATAGCCAACCACCCAAATTTTCTGAATTTTGCAGTACTGTTCTTCAGCCAAATAAGATGTACAGAAAGTATATACTGAAGTCAAGTGTGCATAAAAATGCATATATTGGTGAAAATAACCTAAAATGCATTGTATTAGGGGGAGATGCTCTGCAAAAAATGGGTATATTAGGCAAAACTGTATAAAATACATGTATATTAGGAGAAAATGCACTAAAGTGCAAATGAATTTTCAGGAAGACTTATTTAAAAAATCATAAACTGTTGTGGAAATGTGGAGAACTGAACTTAAAATTGGGAGGGGGGGTGAAACTGACAGGACCCAAAATTGGTAGATTTGTCTATCAGTAGTAGTGACCCTGCAGTAGTCACTGCTTTCTTTTCTTTACAGTAAGGTTACCACTGGAGGCACCAAAGGGTCAGTTGTCAACACCCTCCACTTCCAGGGGCATCTGTGGCACCAAGGCAGCCATTTTGTAGGAGCTAGATGTTTGTTTTCTTCTGTCCTGGTGCTAACTGTTGATGGACAATGCTAATTCTTATCAATAGCCACTAGTCAAAATAGCTATGTTCTGCCTCCTCTGTTAGAGGCAGTATAACTCCGAACACCATTTGCTGGGAATCGTAGTTAGGGAAAGTGTTGTTGTGGGCTGGGTTAAGATATGCTGAAGCCCTAACCTATGTTAAGCTTCAGAGGCCTCATAGCATTACTAAAAATATGTGCATTATTCTACAGAAAGTAAAGTAAAAAAAAAGAATTAAAAATTGTTATATTTGCACATATACAGGTACACAGGAGAGGGTGCAACTAAAAACTAGCACCCTAATGGAAGCATATATCTTGCAACCAGTTTGCAAAATTTGTAATTTAGTGCTTTGTTTTTTTTTTTGTTTTTTTTTTTTTGCATTTAGCAGTCCCTCATACTTGGAGGTTCTGCACTGTAGTTTACTTAGCTTGTGCATAAATCCTATCCTACACTGGTGCCATTTGCACTCAAATTTTACTTGTGAACTTCTTGTGGGCATCTGGTTGGCCACCATGTGTACAGAATGCTGGACTGGATGGGCCTTTGGCCTAATCCAGCAGAGATCTTATATTCTTATGCCGAGGCCCCTGATCTCCCTCCCTCCCTCCCTCCCTCCCTCCCTCCTCCCTCCCTCCCTTCATTCCTTCCTTCCTTTCTTTCTTAAGTTAGGTTCGGAACGCCCTTCCAAGAGATGACTCCTTCAAACAGAGGACTTTCTACTCACAGCCCTTCAAACAGATGACTGCCATCTGTTTTTGTTTTTTTTTAAAGGGACACACAGCCGCCCTCAGTGTTGGTTGTGGCACATTGCGAGACTGAAATTTTCTTCCTTGGTGAGAAAGGGAGAACAGGAGTGAGTAACATAATGGGTGAAATGTTACCAAATAATTAAAATGCAGTCGTATTGCAGCCCCTAATGGAAACAACAATGTCTCTTTGTGTACAATTAACTCTGGGCACTGGTTCATGATATAAACTCAAGCTTGTAAAAGCCCTGACCTCAATTCTGAGAGCTCAACAGAGGTTTATAGATTTGGCTTTTGTGGAGGGGTGAGTCTCTGCAGAGGAGGAAACAAACAAGGGTATCCCACTCGCCTTTAAAATATTCTCAGTTTCTGTGCTTGGGGACAGCACATGGAGAAAGTAGTAAGATAAAGAAGGATAAGCAAAACTCCAATGAAATGTGCAAAACTATGATCTAGTGTAAAACATTTAAATATAATTCCCTTCTCTCCTTGGATTTTTTTCTATGGACTAACATGGCTGCCTGCATTTTTAAAAAGTCTACTTATCCAAACAATGAACTCCACAGGACATGTGGTGTAGTATCTGTTAGAGTAAAGAACATTTTTTATTGTTATTATTATTTTAATATTTTTTTGTTGCTACCAGAGTCAGACAAAACCAGCTGATTGTTCCAGCGAACAACTGACAAGGAAATGTGGATGGCTATTCATTAAATAATTACTACTTTTAAGCAGAGGGAAAAGTTACAGCTCTTGGAGAAGGAGAAGGGGGGGGAGAGAAAAGTCTAGTACAAAATCAAATTGTCTTTTGCAGGCAGGGGGTGATTCCTGGAAAAGACACTTCTACAGAACATCAATCAGTTTGACAAGCAATTATCTGCTTAGTTTAAGATGAAGTTATTGCTTGTGAGAGGAGCACCCCAGAAAATATTCGTTTGGCTACTGTGGAATGGAATAGTATACCCCCAGTATACAGTTCTTACTGTAGCTAAAAAAGACTACTTCTCCTTTCCTTCCCAAGTAGTCAAGTTAAGTAAAGGTAAAGGTCGGGGGACCCCTGACCATTAGGTCCAGTTGCGGACGGCTCTGGGGTTGCGGCACTCATCTCAATTTACTGGCCGAGGGAGCTGGAGTACAGCTTCTGGGTCATGGGGCCAGCATGACTAAGCTGCTTCTGGCGAACCAGAGCAGTGGATGGAAGCGTGTTTACCTTCCCACTGGAGTGGTACCTATTTATCTACTTGCACTTTGACATACTTTCGAACTGCTAGGTTGGAAGGAGCAAGAACCAAGCAATAGGAACTCATCCCATCACGGGGATTCGAACCCCCGTCCTTCTGATTGGCAAGCCCTAGGCTCTGTGGTTTAGACCACAGTAGTCAAATTACACCTGGATAAAAACAGTTGTCAGGGCCTGTGAAACCATAATGGGAAGATTTTTCTGCTGAAGGGTCACATCTATGCTAACCTGCTGTCCTCTGGAATGATGGAGGGTACCTGTTTGTCACCAGTGTCGAAAAAAGTTTCAAATAAATTTCCCTCTGATTGGATTCTGTGCATGTAAGGGGCGAGCATGATCTTGTCCTCAGGCAGCAAAATGTCTTGGGCTGGCCCTGTCCATTGTAGACTGTAAGTGAAAGAGGGTGAGTAAACAGTGGCAAACAGGAAGCAATTTGTTGTACACAGAAAATGAGTACCTCAGGCAGAAGGCTAGGTTGCACATCTCCCCTAACATGTTTTCCACAGAAAGTGACATAACTGTTGAAGAAGAACCCCACATTTGCAGTGCCCATATCTGCAGGCTGAATGGTACAATTTGCATAATTCATCGCCAATGCATTTTTCTACATGTGTAGATTGGCCCTAATGCTTTCTGGAGATGAGAGGGTGGGAGAAGAGGGAGAGAGGATAGCTATTGTGTGTTTGTGTTCTGTAGGGGAGGTAAAAAATGAAGTGGTGGTACTCATATATTATAAAAGTGCTGTGGGTGACAGCTAAAATGCTAAAATGGCTGCCATGGGCAGCAAAAAAAGGTGCCAGGACTCTGTAGACTACATCACAATTACACACAGAGGGAGGGAGGGAGGGGGAGTATGTATGTACAGTATGTATGTATGTATGTATGTACTGTATGTATGTATGTATGTATGTATGTATTGTATGTATGTTATTATGAATGGATTGTCTGGAGTGAGGGGAATATTCATTTTCTTTCCAATTTTGATTTGCCAACTGCAGCTTCCTGCTTCCCTTCAGTTCATCTTGTGGCGTGGTAGTACTTCTAGTCATTCATGGATTATGAAAGTATTTCTCCCATCATAATCACTCTCATTATGTGTTTTAGTAGATAAGAATTATCAGTGCAATGAGAAACTAATGTGGGTAGAAAAGACCTTAAGGATTTAAGGTCACTCGTTCTTCCGAAACTTTAGAGTCTGTACAATATCCCTATTCTTTCCCTGACAGAAAACATTTGCTTCCCAACATGAGCATTTGGGATAATCTTCCTGGGGTTTAAAGGAAAGACTGGGAATGGAAATCAGGAGACTGCTCATTAAAGTTATCATCTTTACTTTTATTTTTCCCTAGCACGCGCTAACCAACTGAGCCATCACACACTCCACCACTGGACACTGCCCAGAGAGGCCCCTAATGAGATAGAATCCTCCTCCTCCTTCTTTTATTACAAAACTTGGTACATGGGTCAAGTTTATGGAACCATATAGTTCAATATCCCCCCTCCCACATGTCAAAAATCTAAAAGGCCTGGCCAAAAGCATTTTCCTTGTTGTGCTACATCGGGGAGCAATCAAATTTATAATTTTGTATACAAACTCCAGGCTTGTGAATGAAGTTGTGCCATTGATGTTTATGTTATGGAATTCTACTCAAAATTGATCCAGAGCAGAACCTCAATGTAGAGTTAGCAGAGTAACAACTTAAACACGTTGCAGGATTCCCCCAAAATAGAACAGAGGCAATTGTATTTCACCCAGCAGAGCTTTGCTGCTACTGAAGGCAACTGAGCATAATGGTCACAAATCCAATACATTCAGGACTGGCACTGTCCATAAGAAATCCATTTGCAGCAGACTTAATTTAAACTTTCAATAGTTTATAATAAGTCTAAACCTGAACACTATATACAGAACACCACACCAGAAGAGAGATAGAAAGAGAAAGTGAAACCCAGGCTCCTTCTGGCCTTACTTTTATAGTCAGCATGACCTTGACTGAAAGAGATAAGAGAACCAGTTTAAAACAACTGTACTCAGCTTCTCTGGAGGAATAACCCAAGCACCAGGAACCTTCTGCTTGCTTCTTTCACACAATGAAGCTTCCAGAACCCTCTTGAATTAAGTAGAATAGGAAAGATCTCTACACATCAGAGCAATACTTACTGCACTAAGAAATGCAAACTGACCGTTTATTGGTTTTGTCACCTTTGCATTATACTCTAAGGCAGTGGTACTTGACAAAGTTACCTGAAGGTAAGTTCAAATAAATTTATTGATTGGGGAAGGGCTGTGGCTCAGTGGCGGAGCATCTTATTTGCACACAGAAGGTCCTAGATCCAATCCCCAGCATTGGCAGGCGGGAGAGACCCCGACATGAAATCATTGAGAGCTGCTGTCAGTCAGTGTAATCAATACTGATCTAGATGAGCCAATGGTCTAATTCAGTATAAGAGTTCCAGTTACAGGTGGGTAGCCGTGTTGGTCTGCCATAGTCAAAACAAAATCGAAAATTCTTTCTAGTAGCACCTTAGAGACCAACTGAGTTTGTTCCTGGTATGAGCTTTCGTGTGCATGCACACTTCTTCAGATACTTCTTCAGGTATCTGAAGAAGTGTGCATGCACACGAAAGCTCATACCAGGAACAAACTCAGTTGGTCTCTAAGGTGCTACTAGAAAGAATTTTCGATTTTGTTTTTTCAGTATAAGAGAGCTTTCTGCATTCCTAATCTTGAATAAACATGCAGGGAATTGTATGGAACTCAGAGCAGCATAGAGGAATACACTTCCCAATACTTCTCTACATAACATAAATAAAAGATTGAATCTAACTTGTACAGAAAGAAACAGGTAGTCCCGTATTCTAACCATCTACTTGACAAGCTAGAAAACTTTCCACACTGAGGGATAATGTACTCAAGTGTTGAGCTCCTAGTAGACTTTGGAAATCTGCCCAAAATTAGATTATAAGTCTGCGGGCAGGACCATGTCTTTTAAATTCTTGCATGGTGCCTGGTACAGTTATAGTGGCAGCGTAAATAATGAATGATGATGAATTGCTTGATGCAACAGCCGCCTTTCCATTGAGACAACAAGATGGGGCTTTTATACCACCACTGCAAACCACTATAAATGAGCATTGAAATGGCACATCAGAACCGCAATGGACCCAAGAGGGCAAACAAACAGCAGCTTCAATTGGGGGGGGGATTCTCTTAGCCCGATCAGATATGAGCCCTCCCCCACTGAAACTACTAAAAATGTGATCACCTGCTGTCGCATTTAAGCTAAAAAAGCAGTTCTGAATGTGGTGATCCCTCCATGGGACTGAATTACCATGGGCAGGCCAAAGTGTGTCCAAATGGCATACAGTGGTACCTCATTTTACAAACTTAATCTGTTCTGGAAGTCCGTTCTTAAACCGAAACAGTTCTTAAACCGAGGCGCGCTTTCCCTAATGAAGCCTCCCGCCACTGGTGCCCTTGCACTGTTCGTCTTCCGTTCGTAGACTGAGGTAAAGATTGCTAACCAGGACACTACTTCCGGTTTTGCGGAGTTCGTAAACTGAATAGTTTGTAAATTTTCTATATTTTCCTGCATCAGTTTGCACTTAAAAGAAGAAGAAATAAGACCAATTTGTCAGCATACTAACATGAGTTTGGCCAAACTACGAGAGGCAGTGAAGGATAGGCGTGCCTGGCGTGCTCTGGTCCATGGGGTCACGAAGAGTCGGACACGACTGAACGACTGAACAACAACAACAACAACAACAATGTCATTAGTTTTGTAGACTATACAAGTTCAAAATATTCAAATCTCATTATTTATTCTCATTGATATAATTCCTTTCTGATAAACATATCGATTATAGGATGCCAATTAATTAGGTATTACAACAGTTCTATTAAATCATTTCCTTGCTGGATACATTATTGGGTAAAGTTAATGATCATTGGCAAAATGAATAGCTTTTTTCCTATTAATGGTCTATATTGTATGTTTTTAGTTTACAATAAAAAGTGGGGAATGACAAACTGCCAAATATTACAATAGAGTTTGGCTATATATGAAACAGACATCTCAGATCAAGCCATCAGAGACTAAGCTTTCTTATCACATGAGCACAGCGCCTGTCAATGGAAAGCAAACTTGTCATGTGGATGAGCTTATTGCTTAATTATTACTTCCTCAGCTCCTCTACTGAAGCATGGCGTTCAAAGGACTAGACCAGACAATTCCATAAAGGTCAAATATCTCCTTTTGTTTGGACTTTTGGCATTCCACAAGGGTGATGAAGTGAAAGTTTAGGCAGTGTCTTCTCCCCTTCCTCATTTTTCTCTTTTCTGTTGTTGTCTTCGTATATTGCAAACCTTCAACAAGGATCCATTTGCTTACTGCTCAGATGCCATCATTATTTTAAGGGTTGTGCTAAGATATCAACATCAACAAAATGCTCTCCCCAGAATCATGGCTGGGCTGGCCATTCTGATAAGCCATTTCCTTCATTCTAGGGACTCTAGCTTTGTAGAACCATAGAATCATAAAATTGTACAGTTAGAAAGATGGAAGCTCTTTAGCACCTTCACTTATGTGTGAAAGAGGAAGAAAAGGAGCGTGCTGAGCCTGCAGCTCATTGTAGCTCATTCATGGTTTAGCATCACATCCAAACTGACTCAATGTGCCAGTTCTGCCTGAAGATGCTCTATTGATATAAACTATGCAGATATTTTTGTTCTTAAATCTGTGTTTCTCATATGTTTTGAAATTGGACACACCTGAGCTTCCTCATAGGCATTTGGCTGATTGCTGTAGGAGTACCCAAGAGGGCTTTTCCTCTGTCCTTCTGTAAACTTGCTACTCCTTTAAACTCCTACTCTCCCCCAACAAAAGGTGACAGAACATCACTGTTTGCACTACTGATGTAGTTTATATTTTATTTTGAATAGAATTTAAGCATGTCAAAAAATATGTATTTCATTGCACAACCTGCCTCCAAAACATGCTGGAACCCATAGTTAGATATTTCCTTTCTTGGACTGAAGGTAAAACCTGCTCAAATCTATATGTTGCACAACTGGATTCTTTTGTTTTGTTGTTGCAGGGGTCACTTGTGACTTCAGTGGTGTTGGACTGGATCTCTCTCCCCTCAGGTAAGTTTCCAAGTGTCTTAATTTGATTTTAAAAAATTGTTGTGCTCACTCGCTCTCAAAAACAGGGAAAGCACAACACAATTTGCCAAGTTTATGTCAGATTTTATCTGGTGATCTTGTAGTAATATGGTAAACAACTTATCATGAACATTAAACCTAAGACTTAAATCCTACTGAGATATGTTTAAAACCAACAACTAGTAGCAAATGTTAAAAATTGCCATGTTAGAGCAAGATGCCTAATCCCTTTGTGAAAACGCATGTGCTCTGTAACACTGCTCTGCAACCATCATAACACTAAGCGTATTTGCTGTCACAAGGCAAATGATGTGTATTGGAGCAGGGCTTACCAGGTGTCCTTATTTATTGGGCTAGGAAATATATAGTAGGGCAGGGGGGTATTGCACTGATACAAATGTCACAATTGCCATTTCATTTCCCACCTCTATTTACAGCTGCTTCTGCTATAAATATAGGTCTGTTGAAGGAAAGAAGAAGGGCCTCCTACAAACCTTCTGGTTCACTGGTTGGAAAGAAAATTGAAACTGAAGAATGAGGCTTTATTTTTTTTTATCCCTCCCCAGCTGAAAACAACTAGTAGTGGTAGTCATCGTCGTAGTCCCTCATTAAGCCCATCATTTGCAATGAAATAGATCTCAAAGTTATTTTCTGGGGGAAATGTGATGAAATTATACCATGTAGCACTGATAACTGCTCAGTGAACACTGCATGGACAGAAGCAATGCACTCAATGCATATGCTTCATTGTTTATGTTGCAGCTTTGGTTGCATAAAGCCAGACTTGGCCACAAAGCTCACTAAGTGACCTCAGGCCAATCTGCCTCTCAGCCTAACTTCTGCCTACATGAATGGTTAAAATCTTCTTCATGCGCCAACCCAGCTAATTTCTAAGAATTGCTGTTTCCCAGTTGGCAAGTCACAGGGTTCCACATAAATTATCTCTCTGTTTGATCTGCCAAGAGACAAGGAACATGACATAGCACATCACACTGCAAGTAAGTTTCCAAGAGAGGATGAAGGATCTCTGTTTTGCTGTACAAGGGATGGGGTTTTTTTTACCCCCAGAGGATCTCACACTTCCCAAAAGGGCTTTGATGCAAAGGACAACACACACACCTGAACTTCTTTACAAACAAACAAACAAACAAACCTCTAGGGGAAAAAACATTTGTGTGAAGCTACTGCAAGGAAATGGGACGCGGGTGGCGCTGTGGGTTAAACCACAGAGCCTAGGGCTTGCTGATCAGAAGGTCGGCGGTTCAAATCCCTGCAACGGAGTGAGCTCCCGTTGCTCGGTCCCAGCTCCTGCCAACCTAGCAGTTCGAAAGCATGTCAAAGTGCAAGTAGATAAATAGGTACCGCTCTGGTGGAAAGGTAAACAGCCTTTCCGTGCGCTGCTCTGGTTTGCCAGAAGCGGCTTTGTCATGCTGGCCACATGACCTGGAAGCTGTACGCCGGCTCCCTCAGCCAGTAACGCAAGATGAGCGCCGCAACCCCAGAGTCGGACTCGACTGGACCTAATGGTCAGGGGTCCCTTTACCTTTTACTGCAAGGAAAAGTTTGGGGACCAATTACCTAATCTTTTACCATATATTTGCATGGTGGCAGTGTTCCTGTTGCAACCCCCCTTGTATCATGTCACAACCCACTAGTTGAATACCAGTGGCTTAGAGAAGAAGAAAAATGGTGTGTTTGAATTAATGCCTTGAAATGTTTTTTTGTAGTCTGTAGTCTACCTAGGTTTTAACTCTGCAACATTCAGTATTTTGGTTTTCCTCACTAAACACATTTTCTCCACAGCAAGCTATAAACTGTTCGTGTTGGGCTTGTTTCCTCTTTCAACCCACTGTTTATTCCATATATTCCCCCCCCCCCACACACACACACACACTTCTCAACCCACTGCAGACATTTATCCTAACAAGTGGCCCCTCATTATCAATGTCTTCATTTAATTCATGCTTCATATGTGAAGCCTTGCTCTAACTGTGGCACCCAACTCTGCCCAAATCTGAGTGATTTTGTCCCCCAAGTGCCTTACAAAGTTGATACAGTAGCCTGCCATAGCTGCAAAATCTTAAGGATTTCATACTCAGGTGATGGACCCTGCAGGAATTTTTAGAATATTTTTTTTCAGAATAATAATAATGAACTGTTTTTCAGAATAGCACTAGAAACCTTGAGTATCTGTGTAAGGATCTTTCAGTTACAGGTGCACAAATGAGGCAGGCATTCTGGGGGTGCAGAAACAGGCACACTGCACACTGTTCCAGTAACCTCACAGTTCCCAAATTCTAAAAGTTGTTTTAGCCAGCCAGCTCCAAACTACCTTTTTTCTAGATCTGCTTTGACCATTCTGCTACATCAGGCTTTACCTTAGCAATAAGGTGTGACCTGCTTGGAATATCAATTGTCCATTATTGCCAATTAGCTGTCAGGTCCAGAGAGCTCATCTTCTCTTCAAAGAAGAGCTTGGCTCTGACAATATTTTCAAAGCAACGTTCCCCAGCATAACATGGCGGTGAGATAGCCACAGTGTTACAACATTGGCATCATGTCTGCCCCATGATGGGTGGTATAGTATCAATGAGTGATGTAGAAGCCTCTCTGTCTCTCCTGCAAAACAAAATCTACAGAGCTGCCCATTGATCGAGTCAAGCTGAGCTGAGAGTGAAATGACAGGTACGGAAGCAACCTCTTTCAAGGGAGTTCAGAGTTCAAGACTGTAAATATACTTCATTTTAAACCAAGACTGTGTGGAGTGTAAAATCTCTTATTGTTTCTATACTCTAGATACACCTTTGAACTCTTTCACTTACTGCTGTATTTACCTTGGGTTACCTCCATTCTTGGTAAGACCTCTATTATATGTAACTTCCCCCAGATATGATGCCATGCTCACCTTTGTTACTAGACCTTTTCTCAGACCACTTATAATCTGCTTTCATCTTCTCTGGTCTTTTTTTTCTGTTCGGCACAGGAATCATACTCTAAGAATCAGTTTCTCCCCCCCCCTTTTTTTTTTTTTTTAGTAAACAGCATTTGCTAAATCCACACCATTGAGGGCTCAAATATAGGAGACAGGCTATGGGAGATGTCCATATACACGTTAATGTTGCCTTTTACTTGTTGTAACCCACAGTGGGTAATAAATTGCAATAAGAATAATTCTAACCATCGTCATCATCACAACTCCAGTCTCTGCAAGCAAAAGGTGAAGAGACAGGTGCAAGGTTTAGAGGGACACATTTGACCCAGGGGCTTCAATTTCCCCACTCCCATCTTACACTTGCCAATATCTCCACTAAATTATAGGTCATTCTGTGAGTGGCATGGTAGCTCTGGGTTTCACTGGGGGCAGGGCAAAGATTGCAAAACTGACAAATTTATGCATCCCTAGCAGGAGGGTTTTGCGTTTCAGTCATAGCAAACAGGCAAGCAAGGCTGGCTCGAGATATTTTGGCACCTGAGGTGAACCACAAAATGCCCCCTCCCACTGGGGAAGAAGAGGTGAGTGAAGATCTACATCAGGTGAGAACAAATCAGCCATATCCAACCATTTCATAGAATCATAGAATTGTAGATTTGGAACAGACCCCGGGGGTCATCTGGTCCAACCCCCATGATGCAGGAATCACTAGAGCATACATGTCAGGTGGCCATTCAACTTCTGCTGAAATAGCTCATTCAGTTGGAGTATGAGTCTCTTAATCTCAGGGTTTGAGCCCCAAATTGGGCAAAAGATTCATGCATTGCAAAGGACTACATTACCCTCGTCTCGTCTAACTCTATAATTCTATGGTTCTATCATGCAGAGCCGTCTCATCCATTGGGGCTGGTGGCGCGGCGCGCCAGGGCGCAATGGCCTGGAGGGCGCCTCCGTCCTCCAGCCCCGCTGGCAGCGCCTGCCGGCAGCGCCCTCTGACTCCCGGCAAGGGAGCTGGCCGGCCACACCACGCCCTCTGGCTGCCCAGAAGAGCACAGGAGCACAGCTCTGCGCGCCCTTCCAGCGCTTCCGGGACGGGAGGCGAGGGCGGCCGGCTCGCGCTCCTGCACGCAGCCGGGCAGCGCGGCGCAGCCGGCCGCCCACCCGATGGAACACAAGCTGCCCAGCCGCGCCGCCCGGCTGCGCCGCGCCATCCGGATGCGCGCGGGAGCGCGAGCCAGCCGCCCTCGCCTCCCGTCCCGGAAGCGCTGGAAGGGCGCGCAGAGTCCAGCGCCACGCCCCTCATCCCCTGCTCGCCCACCCCCCTCCCAAGGGGCGGCAAGCGCGGGAGGGAGGCGGCGGAGAGGCAGCATGGCGGGGGCGCCGGAGGGATAGCCGCGCCAGGGCGGCAGATCCCCTTAAGACGGCTCTGCTATCATGATCACCTTCTTTAGAGTAGCTGTTTAGATAGTAATGGGCATTGCTTCACTTATTTAAGTGGGACTCTCCTGCTGATTCTGCTGACTGGGGTCCATTGAGAGCCAGTGTGTTGTAGTGGTTAAGAGTGGTAGACTCATAATCTGGTGAACCAGGTTCGCGTCTCCGCTCCTCCACATGCAGCTGCTGGGTGACCTTGGGCTAGTCACACTTCTTTGAAGTCTCTCAGCTCCACTCACCTCACAGAGTGTTTGTTGTGGGGGAGGAAGGGAAAGGAGAATGTTAGCCACTTTGAGACTCCTTCGGGTAGTGATAAAGCGGGATATCAAATCCAAACTACTACTACTACTACTACTACTCTTCTTCTTCTTCTTCTTCTTCTTCTTCTTCTTCTTCTTGAGTGGAGCCCTGGATCTAGGCTCCAAGTCCAACCATGATGGCACCACTGCTTTCATCTACATAAGTGGAATGACTGGATCTAGACTTATGAATTTGGGATTTAAAAGGCACTGCACTGAGAACATGCAGAGGTAACTATTTATCCCTAATGACACTCTGGAATAGCCATTAATTTTTACATGAAGAGTTGCCAGGTCTCCAATCTGCCTTTCAGCTTCATCCTTTTGTGTCTGGAAATCCTTCTCCATAATTCCAAATGGGTGGTGGTCATAATTCATTGGTAGCAAACTGTACTCTTTGCAAGCTCAGAGATACTCTACTATCACTGTGTCAAGTCTGAATAATGTCATTGAAGTAGACAGCAGGACTAAACCCTGTCTCAAATTAGTCATGCTCTTGGCAGTATTAGTGGCCCTTAAGTAATTTTTCAGCATCATCGGAAAGAACCTTTTGTTCTTATAGGGGTGTGTGGAAAATTTGTCAACAAAGCTTAAAACCGATACCCCACCCTGAAGAACTACCAGTGCACTTTCATGTTTCTGCGCCAGGATGAATGAAGGACAAAGTATCAGACAACCCTCCTGTAACTCCCAACTTCTGCTGGTGTCATTCAAACTTTCAGTATTACATATAAATGCAGGTAGATGCCAGAATTTTTAAAAATGTACATTATTTAATTTTTAAAACCTGTGTATCTTTAACCTTCAAGGCAACCTTGTCTTAATCTGCCTCTTGTCGTTGGACTGTTCCTTGATGAGCCTTTTGTGCTTGATTAATTAGCAAGCTGGAGTGGGAGCTACTCTCTTAAACAATGCCATGCTCGCTCAGACTAATTTGTGATCCGGCATTAAATCTCAGTAGGGTGTACTTATCTGTCTTGCCCTGCACACCCTGGATTTCACTGGCTCCTTATGCAAGCAACATTTTAAGGGGGGGGGAGAGAGAAATCCCCTTTCTCTCTCTCTCTTTTTAAAAAAATCTGCTTATTTAGTGAGAGAATGGTGATGTATTGATATTCATCCAAAATAAAGCAACTGATTGAAAATTCTAGTTTCCTGTGTACTCTGTGGATCCTCATCATTGGTTTATTGTATGCCACTTTTACACAAAGTTGCTCAGAGTGGCTCACAGCATATAAAAATGAACCATTAAAAAAAGAACCCTTAGAGAGAATCATCTCATTAAATACTGAAAATAAATCCATACAAAAACGATAGACATAAACTGACGTAATTTAACAGGTTAAAACTAAACAGGAGAATCAAACTGAAGTCAAACTGTGGGGAGGTTGCAGCACCTGCTGTGGCTGTAGAGACTGATGCAGGAAAGACATGTTTTGTTGCAGCTGGGGGCAGATGTGCTGTTGCAGAAGCGTTTCTTCTCTCTGTGTTCATCCCAGCAGTCATTCCTCCTCTGGTCACTGTTGTGGATACATGACCTGACTGTTTGTCTCCCGGCACCGTGGTTGTCTGCAAGGGATCCCCACATTAACATGAATTTTACCTTTTTTTCCCTGCACATACTCCCACACCTCTTTCTGCTCTCCATCCAGACAAGCAAAAGGCATTTTCAGAGTCCCAGCCAGGCAAAAATACTCAAGGAGGGTGAAAAGCAGGGCTGGCGAGGGGTTTGGGCAGGCGAGGGTTCCACGCTTGGCCCCCAGGCCTGAGGTTTTCTATTCCTGTCATCCAGCCTTCAGTATCAGCTTCTGAGAACCACATGTCATGATGACAAGAAGCATTCCATGCTGCAACATTTTAAAGCATTTATTATTATTATTATTATTATTATTATTATTATTATTATTATTACTACAGTGGTACCTCAGGTTATATACACTTCAGGTTACATACTCCGCTAACCCAGAAATAACGCTTCAGGTTAAGAACTTTGCTTCAGGATAAGAACAGAAATTGTGCTCTGGCGGTGCAGCAGCAGCGGGAGGTCCCATTAGCTAAAGTGGTGCTTCAGGTTAAGAACAGTTTCAGGTTAAGAACGGACCTCCAGAACAAATTAAGTTCTTAACCCAAGGTACCAACCACTGTATTTTATTTTGTCTGTAGCAAGTGACAATGCATTATGTTTTGGTATAAGAGATTGAACAGTGCACTGAGTCACAGCAATCCACAAACCCCACTTTATCGGGCACTTTGACTCTATGGAGATTATCTGCTTTTGCTTCTGAATGGTACAGCCATTAAGCCTATGACAGCTGCGGCTCAACAAGTAACCTCTTCAGAGGAAGTGAAAGGTGTTTTGTGGTCTCCGGTGAACAGTGTGGGAAGTCTCTAAATTCCGGTTCACACTCTAAGAACTTGACTGCCAGACTGGCTTAGGAATGAGATGAATGGCAAATTGTGAATTCATAAATAATTCAATTTAATGATCTGGCCTTAGGGAAGCAAGAACACCGAGTGCCACATCCTCAGGCTGGCCAAGCCCTTCTTGGAATGGAGCAAAGGAAAGAGAAAGTCAAACTACGTCACTGCTGAGAGTTCTTTTGTTCCCTGGGGTCTCAAGCAGCCTCAGGACCACTCGGATTGATGCATGGATGCCCTTTAGAGATGACGGGCTCATTTCTGAAACCAGGAAGAAGGACTGCCTAGGAAAAAGCTACATAGCATCATAGATTTGTGGAGTTGGAAGGGACCTCAAGAGTCATCGAATCCAACCCCCTGCAATGGAGGAATCACAACTAAAGCATCCATGGCAGATGGCCATACAACCTCTGCTTAAAAACCTGTAAGGAAGGAGAGTCCACAACCTTTTGTGAAAGTCTGTTCCTCTGTTGAACAGCTCTTACTGTCAGAAACCTCTTCCTGATGATTAATCAGAATCTCCTTCCTTCTAACTTGAATCCATTGGTTCGGGTCTTGCCCTCCAGAGCAGGAAAAAAAAATAAGCTTACTCCATCCTCCATATGACAGCCCTTGGATATTTCAAGATGGTTATCATATCTCCTCTTTTCTCTTTTCCAAGCTAAACATACACAGCTCCTTCAACCGTTCCTCATGAGGTTTGGTTTCCAAACCCTTGGTCATCTTTGTCACCTTCCTCTGCACATGTTCCAGCTTGCCTGACATCAAAGAGATAACAATGTAGGTACCAGGCAATATTTCCTAGGAAGTAACACAAGTGGAGGGCCAGAACAAAGAATGTATTCCCTTCAGTCACTATCTGCCTCTCCTCCAGTGGCTAACAGGCACTGATAGGCATATCCTTTGCAAATGTGTCTAATACTTTCATATATATATATATATATATATATATATATATATATATATATATATATAATGTCCACTACCATGTTCACTCTCACAATAACCCTGTGAGATAGCTCATTATTATTCCCATTTTAGAAAAGGGAAACTGAGGCTGAGAATGAGTGGCTTCTCAGAGTCTAAATAAGGAGCCCATGGCAGAGCCAGGAAATTTTCTCAGATTGAATTCTCTGCTTTATATTTTCTCATGTTCCAATGCAGGAGAGAGAGAGAGAGGGAGGGAGGGAGGGAGAGAGAGAGAGAGAGTAATTGCTAATAATGTCCTGCAGTGGTGTTATGTCACTCTGGGGCACTGTGAGCAATTACAATTAATGCATCCTGCTGTGAAGCTAACGTAGCAGCTCCCAAACACCCAACAAGCCACTTCTCGATACCTGCTGTCTGGGGCAATGATATAGAAACACTATGCGCTGCAGAATTTCCAGCACCGGTGGTCCATATTGACACTAGGGGAATCCCTCTGAACCAACTGCAAAAGGAAAACTATTCAATCTGGCCCGGGTGATTTGCTCTTTGACGCATAAGAGTATGTCACTTTTGTTATGTGAGATGGAAGTGAACTCCTGTCATCAAGAGGAAATTGAGAGACAATGACCAGAATGAAAAGCCTCACAGCAAAGCGAGGAGTGGCACGGGCAAGTCTATAGTCACTGCCACACAGCTGCACAGCAGAGTTGTGTCTGCCAGCAGAGTTGAACAAAGTGAAAACCAGACAGTGAATCATCTTGTGTGGTGTATACAAAACCTGACTTAGGGAGTTCGGGTAGATTCTTTCCTTTTTCTTCTGCACAGTCCTTATTGTTGTTTTCTTAAGCCTTAAGAGGCAGCCCATGAATCAGATTGCTTTCCCATATATAAAAATTGCCTGCAGCCATGTTTTTGCCTTCAATTTGTAACCTCCTCTCTCCTCTGTGAAACACCCCTTGCTGCCATGTTGCATTGGCTCGGGCAGAGTTGAGAGAGTGCAGTTGAGGCATTAAAGAGCTAACCCACTGGGGTCCAGAAGTCAATAGGAGTCTTTCCTACCATCGATTTCCCTTCTCTTTGTGTCAGACCTCTAAGGTCCTGTCACGCTTCAACTTGCTTAATTTTTCAGTAAAGTTTTAACAAATGGAATCATGAGTCTGAAACATAAAACAAAGAGGTGAGGGGCAGGGAAGAACACATCACTGTCTGGAATAAGGGTTACAACTATTTATGAGCAGGGGTTGGTGTCATGATAGCAAAGGGGAAGGATTCTGATTCAGGCAGCAGATGAAGGTGATCTTACCTAATTTAAACGTTCCACAATAATATGTGAACCAGAACACCACAATCCTTCAGAATTCGCAGCGCTCCACATTTTGCAATGCAGTTCTCCAGCATTATCTAGAAAAATGCATCTACTAAAGTCTAAATTTAAAAACATGCATATATTCATGAAAATGGCATTCCACACAATGCATTATGTTTGGGGAATTGCTTTGCAAAAAAATAAGTATATTAGACAAAAATGCACATATCAGGAGCAATTTGCTGATTAATTTTTATGAGGACTTTTTTTAAAAAAATCACAGATGGTGGGGTGGGGTGGGAGAGAGAGATAATAATAATAATATTTATTATTTGTACCCCGCCCATCTGGCTGGATTTCCCCAGCCACTCTGGGCGGCTTCCAACAAAAATCAGAAATGAGAAACTGATAGATTCTCCCAGACAGATTCACAATCTAGGGCAGCCTTCCTCAACCAGGTGCCCTCTAGAGGTTTTGGGATTATAATTCGCTTCATTTCTGCTCCTTGGCTATGCTGGCTGGGGTTGATGGGAGTTGTAGTCCAGCAATATCTGGAGGGCTACAAGTTCCCTACATATCAAGCAGATAATTGTCCCTCATCTAGCTGCTTCTTACAACCTCTATGAGCTTTGAAGGACATATCAGCACCTTCCAACCACTCTAGAGACCACACACCAGTGACAGGCATGACCAAAGTGAGTGTGGCCATTCCACAGCTGGCATGTGCACGCACACACACGCACACACACACCACAAAAACACCACATAGAGATGCACAGAAAGAGAGACGCACATGCAATGCAGATCCTCCCTCTGTCCTTTCAACAGATGATCCATCTAGTGAGCAGGGAGAGGAAGCGATCTCAATGCTGATTGTGACACTAGGGTGGATGGAGATATTTCCAACTCTCCACCACCCCTGTGCCACAATCAGGATCCTCCACCATAGAATCAAATTGCAGAAGGTTCTCGGGAACCACCAGGAGAGACTTGAGTGAGAATGGCACACAGGCCCCTTTTAGAGGCATGGTCCTCATTTCTGAGACCACAATCATTATCGCAGCAGATGGGATGACACAGATTACCAGCCAAGGTGGTAACAGGTCTGGATTGCTGTGGGCTACAACTCCCATCAGCCCTAGCAAGCATGGCCAACAGTCAGGGATAATAAAAGTTGTAGTCCAGAACATCATGAGGATAACATGTTAGCTATATCTGAAGTAGAACCTTCTGAAGGGAAGAAGAAAGTCAGAAGCCAAACAGCATTGCCCAAGGCCCACTGAAAGCCATCTCTTGTGCTTTTCGCTTATGGGATATTAGAAGAGGCAGCCTTAGACATTTGTGTGTGATTCATACTATATACTCTCAAAAACCAGTTTTAATTGTTCTCTTCCATACAGTGGTAATTCTCAATTTACACTCATGTAATGGCAGCAATACAGATTGGAGGCTGCAAGGGAAATACACTAACACGATTAATCTTGCATCACTTTTGAACAGCCTTTGAACAGGTATATCATCTCAGCTTCAGCTTGGTTACTAAACCTGCCTGACAAGCTTGGGGGGGGGTGACCCAGTCCTACAAATTATAGCATCAGCCGACAGGTTCTGCAGACAAGTTTAAGGAGGAGTCACTACAGCCACAAAAGAACCTGGAGGGATAGAAAACGCCAATTATCTCTCTGCCCGCCTTTCAGCAAAGGCCTGCTTAAAACACCTGCAATTTGCTGGAAATTCAGACAGGCTACTGGGTTCATCAGAGTCGGCGCTGATGGCACATGCACAAAAAGGCACATGAAGCAGATTTTGTGTCTGTTCCAAAGTCAGTTCTCTGGAGTGTTCTAAAATCCCTCCAGGAGATGCAGTACATGATCTAATTGTTTTCAATAAACATTACAGAAGAAATTTCACCCGAACATTATCCTTGAGCATGACCAGGCCCTACCTATGCACTTCAGAGAGGACTGCCACACCTGATCTAGGTATGGGAGAATAAATTTGATTGAGTTCATATCTCCGAATTCACTCTTTTCAAAGCAATATGTGAACTGAAAAACAGCCATCCGTCGAAATTCACTCCTCTCTGAATTTTGCAATGCATTTTTCCACTCAAGTGCTGTGTAGAAAAATGCACAGGCTAGGGGAAAGTGTGCATACAAATGTTAAAGCAGCATACAGAATTATCATATATGGGGATATTGTTGTTTTTGAAAAATGTGTACATTAGGGAAAATGTTATTTTAAAAATGTGTATTATGAGAAATTCAGAGTAAAATTCTGGTGAATTTTCATGAAGACTTTTTTTTAATAAACTGCAAACTGATGTGGAAACATGGAGAAGTAAAATTAAGACTGGAAAACTGAGAGAAACTGAATTTGACATATTTGCCCATCCCTTCCCTAATTGTTGGCGTCATCTTCCAGGTATTGGCTCCATGAATAGCTACCATTTTGCTTTGTTTTGACAGAGAAACCAGTAGGAGAACACTTCAGTCTCCCAGGACATTCTATACAAGATCTCAAAGTAGCTGTCTTACTACAAAGGAATTTCAGAAATAGCCTGGAAAGAGAAGTTGCTGAATTTCAACTAATTACCAAACTTAATACCATGGAGAGACCTGGTCTGAACAAAGACATTGGATTCTTATCTCATTATACATGACAACGCTAACTTTAGCCATCTTACCCCTTGCTTTTTCCTGTAAGACCAATTGCAGTCGTTAACAGTCATCAACATGTTTTCCACACCTATCAGCTGATCACCCATTCCCACCACCCTTCTGAGTAATACCCCTCCTCACTCTCTCACTATATATAAGGGTCTGGTGACTTCTGTTTCAGTGTATCTGAAGAAGTGTGCATGCACACGAAAGCTCATTCCAAGAACAAACTTAGTTGGTCTCTAAGGTGCTACTGGAAGGAATTTTTGTTTGTTTGTTTGTTTGTTTGTTTTGACTATGGCAGACCAACATGGCTACCTACCTGTAACTGCCACCAAAAGTAGTTTGTGTACAGTTCCTATATTCCCTGACTATTGGCCATTCTCATTGGAACTGATAGAAGTTGGAGTCCAATGACGTATGGAGAGACACAGGTTCCCTGTCCCTAATAGATAAAGGATACTTTTCTATGAATGCTTTATTGGGAAGAAATCCTGTTGAATCTATGGCACCTACATCTAAAGTAAACAGACCAAGTTTAATGGAGGCAAAATCCATGAGTCCAGAGATTGAAAAAGCTGGATAATTTTTTTTCCTATCTTTTGTAAATCTTAGATCAATTCCCTTGCCTTTTACATACACACACACTATCAGTTTTTTTAGGAGGAGAACTTTCACTCGGAAATGGTACTTCTTAAAGGTTTGGGAGCTTTATATCATAATTTATTTGCTTCATTGACTGGAGTACAATTACTCTGGAGTAAATTTGTGGATATTTGCACCAAACAGTGCTTCAGCATGCTCCCTCGTTCATTTTAATTATGCTACTGGAGACAACAATTGAGTGATTATATCATTAACATAGCAGCTGGCTTATATAAACTGAGTGGGTGTGTTTCGAGCATGCTTGTCATGTATGTGAAGAGTTAGGATGGTCTCCAAAAATATGTCATTGTTCCTTAAGCCCTTACACCTGTTTTGTTTTTTTGCTAGGAAGTGGTTTGTTTTTTTGGCAGGAAGAAGCTAAAGAAATTTGCAGAATGAGCAATTTAAGGCAATCCCAATGAGTCCACCCTACACAAAGTACCTTGTGAATTTGGGAAGGGTACAAATTATCTGCTGCACATACAAAAAAATTATGTACTTTATAGAACACAATCCATGCACACACCCCAGATTGTAAACACCTGCAGATACTCTCAAATGAGTGGGCAGTGGTTTGCTCCAAACTGGGGCTGGTTTTGCAGCAAATTGGGTTTGAGGAATTTTGAATGTTAGCCAATTGCCAAAGGGGCCACAGTAGAAGCTTAGGGGCATCACATTGAATTGCCATTTATCCAGCCCATGGTTTGACTTCCAACATCTCCACTTACGCAATTTTGGATTGCAGAGCTAGAAATAGACTTCAACCTGAAACATTAAATCAGGGATGACAAACATGTGGCCTTCCAAATGTTGTTGAACTATAAACGTATTCACGCCATGCAATTAAAGCACTATGATGCCGCTTTAAACCCCAAAGCCTCATGGGAGGTGTAGTTTGTTAAGGGTGCTTAGAGTTGTTAGAAGACCCCTGTTCCCCTCACAGATCTACAGTTTCCAGAGTTCCCTGTGAAGAGGGATGGATTATTCAGCCACTCTGGGGAATGTAGCACCTCTTAACAACTCTCAGCACCCTTTACAAAGTACTGCTCCCATAATTCCTTCAGGGAAACCATGACTGTTTAAAATGGTTTCACAGTGCTTTTCATGTGTAGTGTGAATGTGTCCTGTAACTCCCATTTTCCCTGACAATTGGCCGTGTCTGGAAGGACAAGGGTTTGTCTCTGCATTAAAGAATTGGGTTTAAGCACCACACAGCAAAGTTTGATATGGCTAACCTGCCCCTCCCAAAAAAGAATCAATCAAAACTGACACCAGGTTTGGCAGGAGGAGGGCAGGCACCCTGGTTACTAGGGAATAGGCATCAGGGAGCAATAGCAGGAGCCAGCATGCTGGCTCTGAAAGCTGAGCCAGCCACCCACTTTGTAGTAATTTTTGAATGGGTTGGTGTTATAAAGAGAAGTGTCATGCCAGGCAGATGCAGTTGCCATCATCATTATCTCCAATGCCTCTGAGCCCAGTCTGATTGCTCAACCCCTGTACTCAATTGAAGGAATGGCACACACAAAAAGATGCAATTTGCCTCTTCTAAGCCCGCTCCATATTTCTTTGAAGAACTTCCAGTGCCCTCAACTAAAGCTGGGTCAACATTGGCATGCTATGCCCACTGACAGACAAAGATGGGGGCGGTACGCCCCAGGTGGCATTGAGGGGTGACATCGTGCCCGCCCCTGCCCCCAAGGATGCTCGGCACTCGCCACGCCCATGGGCGGCCTGCCTCCTGACATGTGCGTCATGCCCCCTGACACGTGCACCAGTCATGCCCCTGGATGTACGCAGCTCCCGATGCCGGAGCAGGTAGCTTCACCACTGGCTATGCCCACTTTCTGCATACAAGCTGGGCTTGTTTCCAGCCCCCATCTCCCTGCTCCCACTCATTTTGCCCATGCATGTTATCAGAGTAAGCTATGTCCAGACAGTTACTATTTTCATGTGGGATTCAACTATATCCTGGCAAATCAAGTCATACAACTAAGGTTGATTTGGTGCTCTTTTGCAATGAGGTAAGTCACATGAAAATGCAGCAGGCAGTGTGGGGTAACAATTATTTGATGCAAACTTGCAAACAAATCAGAATGAATGCTTAATACATTTTCAGAGTTGTCTAACCTCCCCATAAACTTTGTGCCAACAAATTAGGATAAATGTTCACTAAGCAGGTCATCTGGAAGCAGTCATAATGGTTCACAGAAAATGTTTTCCTCCTTTCAGCCATTTTCTTTTTCTGTCCCCACACTACCCATGTGTCGTGGATGGGTTTGGAGCCAGGTTCAGACACTCATGCCCTTTTCTCATTCCCTCAAATGCCACACCAAATCACTAGCTTTTTCTACCACACACCCCTCATATTTATTTATTTTTGTGTTTCCCTCACACCCTTGCAGTGAGGGCCCCATAGGAGTCTCCAGTCTCTCTTCTCACAAGATCCATTTCTTGAATGCAGCTGTTCCCAGAAGAAGAAGAAAAGCTAAGGCCAATGCCCTCAGCTTACGCGAGTCTGTTACTCATTGCCTCCCTTTACTGGGTGTGCCTTCTTTTCTTTTCTTCTGGCTTTGATGGAGATTTGCAAAGATGCAACTTCATTCCACACCTGACGTGGGTGTTAGGGAAGATCAAACCGCACCGGGCGACACAATTTCAAACAATTTGCCGGAAGGCTGCCTGCTGGGACAACTCACAACAGGTCATGTATAATCCCAGAGCAAAAGACACAATAACTAAATGATAACAAGACAGGGCCAGAAATGATGGGCAATATTAAAAATAAACATTGATAACAATAAGAAACAGCCCACGACACCTATGCATCAATTAACTCAATGAGCGTTGAGCGAGGTGTTGCTTCATGAATCCTCACACATCAAGCTCCTCCCTTTCACAATCAGTGAAACACAGCCTGGAACGGCATCCTATTTTTTCCAGGCATTTTTGCTTGCTTTACTATGCTATGTTACCACCAGTCAATCGATAAACTGGTGCCTGTGGAATTGATTTGGTGTTCTTCCACAAAAGCCTTATACAGTGGTACCTCAGGTTACAAACACCTCGGGTTACAAAGACTTCAGGTTACAGATTCCGCTAACCTGGAAGTAGTACCTCGGGTTAAGAACTTTACCTCAGGATGAGAACAGAAATCATGTGCCGGTGGTGCAGCGGCAGCAGGAGGCCCCATTAGCTAAAGTGGTACCTCAGGTTAAGAACCGTTTCAGATTAAGAACGGATCTTTGGAACAAATTAAGTATGTAACCAGAGGTACCACTGTAATGGGGAGCATACTGGAACATACTAGGAATACCAAAAAATAAATAGGGGAAAAAATAGGGGAGAGAAGCATCTGCTACCAGCACTTTGAAACATGTCCCCTTTCTGACCAGCCCCCAACACCTTCAGAAAGTTGGAAGCCTACATCTGCAGTGAGAGAATGGGCCTGTAAAGATAAGGAGGTACTTTGGCCCTTATCTACTTTCAGGGATATTTGTATTTGGTGGTGGTGATATCCACTTTCTATACTCGATATACTGCTTTCTCTAAAGCATCTATATTCAGCATCATCCATAACAAGAAATACTGGGAAGGAGTTCAAAGAAGACCTACACTGTGTATACTCCTCAGCCTTCCTATACTGATGGTTATTGTGATCCAAAATGTATGGGCGTATCAGGTTTGGGAAGGCTGGTGAGCTTTCTATAGAGATTTTTCAAATTTCTAACATATATACAATTTGAGCAAACAGTTTTCTAGATATTGGTTTTCCTTTTTGCACCTCTAGATCCTGCTTACATTGTTGTTGCCTTTAAAGAGTGAACTCAAGTTATGGAAACACTGTAGCAGAAATGCAAATCATCCAAAAAGCAAGGCAAGAGTCCACATTAATAAGGAGTCAGTAAGGTGCAATTGGGACGTGGGTGGCACTGTGGGTTAAACCACAGAGCCTAGGGCTTGCTAATCAGAAGGTTGGCAGTTCAAATCCCCGTGACAGGGTGAGCTCCCATTGCTTGGTCCCAGCTCCTGCCCACCTAGCAGTTCGAAAGCACTTCAAAGTGCAAGTAGATAAATAGGTACTGCTCCGGCGGGAAGGTAAACGGCGTTTTTGTGCGCTGCTCTGGTTCACAAGAAGTGGCTTAGTCATGCTGGCCACATGACCCGGAAGCTGTATGCCGGCTCCCTCAGTAACGCGAGATGAGCACCGCATCCCCAGAATCGGACACGACTGGACCTAATGGTCAGAGGTCCCTTTACCTTTACCTTTAAGGTGCAAGGGAAAAAATGTGGGTAATCAGGGACTTCAACTGTGCAAGCCGTAAACTGGAACACCTCAAAGACTTGTTGCCAGAAATGGGCTGTAAGTGGAATCAATAATAAATCAAGCAATGAGCTATAAAGAGGAGATAGCATTTAAGCAACGGAAACCCATAGCCCAGTGAGGCTTGTAAGATTTAAGTGAGACCACAAAAGGGGAAATGCACAGCAACTGCATTTCCTCCTAAGACGATTATTAAATGAAGGAAAGGGTTCTTCGGAGAAGCCAAATCAGATTAAACCACAAAAAAGGTAGAAGGGCGCTGTAGAAAATGTGAAGATAGAGACATCTCTAGCATCCCTAGCCTGATTGCAACATAACAGCAAAATGTAGATAAGTAAATAAATGCAGGAGTAGGAGTGTGTGTGTGTGGTTGATAATTGTTCTCAGCTTTCCTCCAATGCTATTAGCAGGTAGGCTTCCTTAGCAGGTCTCAGATGGAAGAAGGAAGATGTTCCACTTTGTTTTGTGTTGGGTCACCTCCAGACTGTCAGTATTTTGCAGGAGGGATTCAAGTGCATAGCAGAAATATAGGTTTGTGCAAATTAAAGTGCATTAAAGTGCTCTGTTGTTCTGGTGCTTTTTACATTTACTTTTTTAATAAAAAAAACAGACTTTTGCAGTTAGAAAAGTGGTGGGGCAATGTACTCAAAAGTGTGGGATGAACAAATGATTAACAGGAAGACAAAAACGTGCAAGCAAACCAGGATGAATGTTCTTTGATATATAACTGGCCACAGACAAATCAGAACGAATCTGCAATAAAGACTCGTAGTAGTCTATCCTCAGCCTAAATCATGTGCAAGTAAATTAGTATGAATGCTCAGAGGTTGTCTGGAAAATGCAACTAGTGTGTTATGTCACAAACTGTCCAAGTGACCAGGATGGTGAAGGGTCTGGAAACTAAGGCTCATGAAGAGCAGTTGAAAATGCAGGATTCTATCCTCCAACCTGGATGAGAGAAGACTTGTTTGGTGTTGCTCTGTAGGGCAGGACTAGAAGTAATGGATGTAAATAGCAGGGAAGCATCTTTCAGTTTAATCCTAAGGAGATGGGACTTTGTAATGTTAAGAACTATTTGACAGCGGAATAGATTGGGTCACAGGGTGGTGGTGGGATCTTCTTCACTGGAGGTGTTTAAGCAGAGCTGGGCAGTCATCTGTCAGGAATACTGGAATCTCAACATCTAGGGGTTCAAACCAGATGACCTAGCTACCCTTCAAAATTATGATTTCAGTATCTCTCTCTTGTGGCCTCTGCTGGAAGAGTGAACACCTAGGTGCTCAGGCAGTGGTGCAGGAACCTCCTTAACTTGTCCTTGGAGGAATTGGGTCAAATCTCTTCCCTAACCTACATTTCTTCAGGCCAAGAAGGTCCAATAGGTCCTTGATCCCAGATTTTGGCAAAAGGGGTTGACTTTGTCATGTGATTCAAGAGCGCCAAGCTTATTTGTTTCTGATTGTTGTGTGGGTGATACATGGCACTGACAAACCTAGACAATCCCAATGAGACAAACCTAGACAATCCCTAGACAGTCACACTAGGATATTGTTCAAATCAAGAGTGGTGTTGGGAAGCTTAAATAAACAGCACCTTAAAATGCATAGAATTTTTAACAAGAGGAGTTCAGAGATTCCTTCTACTGTTTGCAAGCTCACATACTTCTTGACTTCCTAGTTCTGGAGGTCCCAGAAGCAGAAGTATGGAGATAACAACCACACAGACTTCTTACAGTAATGACAAACCAAGAGAAAAATCAGGAAGTCCTGTTAGGAAATCTGTTCTCCCAGGGTTTCAATTGCTATTTTTAGCTGTGGTAAATTTGGGGGAAGCCATAAAATCATCTGCATAGCTGCAGCTCTACCAACAGAACCATGGTAGTCAAACTGTGATATAGATCCCACCTGTGAAAGGTAGGACAGGGGTGAACACTATACACCATTTTTAACTGCCAAATGTATATGTTCATCTTGATTAGGCCAGGAGCTAGACTGCTAACCCACTCTCAATCAGAGAGTCTGTCCTAAGTGCTCTGTATCCCCTTTGAATGTTCTTAACCCTAGGATCATCAGGGTTCATGAGGCCTATGATGAACTCATGGCCACGTGTACTCACACCTCCTTTTTAGGCACAAAGAAGGTGGCAAGGATAATTAAGCCCATTGATCTGATAGAGCATTGTGCAAGTCCAATAAAGATCCTTGTTGGAACATGGTACATCTAGGACCCAGAAGCACACCTGGGGGCCAGAGTGTCCCCACCCCTGTTACATAATTTCAAGCTACCACTTTATTGGCTTTATACATGGTTGCATACATGAAGAACTCTTAATTCATTCTGTGTTCATATGCATAAGATCTGTTTGCCAGTCTGCCAACCCACACTTCGGTTTACCCTAATTAAAAGTTCGTATCAGATTTTTGTTTGCTTGCTTGCTTTGGTTTTCATGTAGGTCCCCTCCCCCATTGCCCCGCTGCCCACTCTATCCTTGTCATTTAATAGCATTTAAAATTTATTTTATCTGACTTCAGGCATCTTGGCTATCATGGTGATCAGTGAAAGGGCGCAGTTGTGCTCCATTAAAGTCAATAGCAGTTTTGCCATCGACTGTGGGTGTTTCATACATGAGGTTTGAAACCCTATTTCCATGCTAATAGAAGTGTGGCTCTGGTAGAGCATTAGTATGGCCTGACTATTTTAAATATGTATGTTCCAAAAGACATGCCTCTTTGAAGATTGTGCCTTCTTTCCAAGCATGAGGGCTAGTGGGGACAGGCTTATCACATGCAAGGGCACAGAATGGCAGAGGCTGCAGGTCATCACAGTGAGGTAGTTGCCATTAACTATGAACTGAGAACAGAGGGGTTGGGATACATAGGCCTCACCCAGCTCTGACAACTATCCATTATTCATCTTGTCAGTCACATGAGAAGATTTTTTTTTTTAAGTAACCCAGACTAGCATTTTCAGACTAATTTAAACATGTAAGTCATACTGGGTTCAATAAGACTTGCTTCCTTGAGGGTGTGCTTAAGGATTAGATAGATGAATAGATAGACAGATAGGGCTTTTTCAGATGGAACTCACTGGAACTTAGTTCCAGCACCACTCGGGGGCACTGAGAGTTGAGCTGGATGGCCAAGGGCATGTTCAGCAGCAGCGTCCCGGCCCTCACTTTGCACTTGCTCTGGTGTGTGGATTTGCCCCCAATCCACCTGAGAGGCTGGGAGAAGAGGGTTTCTCTCAGAAACATAGATGCATCCACCAGTGAAAGTTAGCGGATCTGACAAAAAGTGGTCCTAGAACTGCAGTCCAGCGTGTTCCACCAGAAAAAAAGCATTTCACCCAGCCCAGCTCTATGCATGAATAGTGGAACCTAATCCCGATGAGTTATTTAGAATGCCCCCCAAATATGTGTGTGTAGGACAATAGACTCGAGTTTCTTTTGTATAGCCTCAAGGATATTGGGTTTGCAATTTCACCTGAGAGCCATCTTGTTAATCAATCATCAGCTATGAAACAATAATGATCTGTAACTGATATGTCAATCTGCTAGGCAGTTGCAATAACTGGGTTTCCCCCTCCATTTGTCATTAATTTCTTAGGGACATTTCTCTTAATGTTGAAAGGAGCTCAGAGATGTAGTGGCCAGCATGGTGAGGATCAGGTCCTCCTTATCTCCACTGATGCTTCTGTGGGATTTTGATTTACTGGCAGTAGCAAGGAAGTGTAGCCTGTGCATTGGCAGAGTTCCATCTGCCATGGCCAGCAGTCTAAGTTTGACTGATCTGCTTACAGTGCTCTGGAATGCAGGCATTATGTATTAATTTGGATAATGACATCTCTCTCTGCTGTTCTATTTGGGTGCTGATTTCCTCACTTTGGGGGGTGGGGAATAGAATAAAAATGTACTTTGAAAATTAAAATTATTCAGTCCTGTGGTATCAATGACAATGCTATTACTATTATCATTATTGATGGCACTGCTACATAATAATGCATAAATCAAGACTAAAAGTGATTGCTAATACATATTAAAATGGGACACCATTGGAGATTGCTGCAGGCACGGTGGATATAACAGATACAAACAGTCATTTACACTCTTCAGTAATTCCTATTCATCACAATGGGGGCTATGCAAGGAAAGGTTCCTGGCTGACTTTATAAAAAATCAGAAACTGTTATACTTCATTTTATCAGAGCTAGGGATGGGGTGGAAGGGTGGAGATTTGATTCACTTCACGTTTAAAGATGAACCGTCCTAAATTGCATTTTCCAAAATAATTAATGGATTGAACTGCTTCCATCCTTCAAGATTCAGAGTTGGCTGAATTTTGCAATGCAGTTCGCCAGAGAACTGGTGTGCAAAAATAGTCTATATACTAAGGTAAGGTGTGTATAAAATGCATATATTAGTGAAAATAACACACTGTGAATTATATTAGGGATAACTGATTGGTGGGAGGATTATATTAGCCAAATTGCATAGAAGCCTGTGTATATTAGGATGAATTTGCACAAAAACACAATATTTCAAAAGAAAATTGCAAATGGATATGGAAAGAAGAGAACTGAACTTAAAATTAGGCAAAATGAGAAATCAAAATTGACAGATTTGCCCACCACTAATTGAAACCGAAGCACTTCCGGCGGCTGGCGCCATTATGGATGGTCGTGGGCTGCTTCGGCTGCGAAGCACCCAGTTCATCCCGGGGGTTAGGAGCCCTGCAGCCGCATAGCGGGGCTTCGGTTGGGGCGCGGGAAGAGCGTCCCGTGCCCTGGGCTCCCCGGCTGTGCCCGTTGTGCTCCGAACCCTTCCCCCGCGCCCCCTGTAAAGGGGGAGTGGGGGTGAAGGGACCACGGAGCCGGGCTTTAGGGGACATGCCCCAACCGGGATGTTTACATGCGGCGGCAAAGTCCGTGATGAGCGTCTCTGTTCTACCTGTCATTAAGGAGTTGCTAAGAAACCAGAAGCTGTGAGTAATTGACTGACTCTTTGTATTCCGGGAAAGCTCTGGGATTAAGAAGAAAGGCAGCCCGCCTCTCTCCCTTCGGGTGGTGAAAGAAATTAACCCTTTAAGTGACTGCTGCTACAACAATCAATTGAAAGCATTTTGAATTTGAAAGCTGAGTCTGTTGAGATCTCCTTTTGGGGGTTAACTGAGGAAAAAATATCTCCGTTTGAAGTTTTGGTCTTTATATTCCGACATCGGAAGAAATGGCGGCGATTTGGACTTGCGTAGGAAAAAATTGAGACAAAGGAAGGAAAAGACAGGAAACGTAACTTGATACCCACCTCCCCCCGAAGATGTTGGACTTTGCGCTTATGTTGGCACTGAAGGACTGGGAGGATGAGGAAAAGCTTACTGTCTTTCAATTGGAACTGCTTGATCGAAAATTAAGAGCCTTGAGTGGGATTATAAATGGAAAGAATTTGTTTTCCACAGAGGAGGCTTTTCGAAAGTTTTATTCAATGGAAACAGACTTTTGCAAAGAGCTGGAAGATGTGTTGGAAGGATGGTTTGAGATGGCTGAGCAAATCCGAGTGGAACAGGGGCCGATTTCAGGGGGTGGCAGCAGCCCTGGAACGGAAAGATTTTTAATATCCAGACTCCGAGGTGGCAGTTCGGGGTCGAGGGACACAGAATTAAGATTTCTACAAGAAGAAGAAGTATGGTACAAAGGCACGGAGAAACTCAGAATGGAGAGGATGAACATCTTGGAGCTCGATGCAGGGTTTGTTGTGGGTGCAACCTGGATCTGTGGACATTCAGAAGAATATAATAGGAGATCCGGTTCTGGTGAAAGACAGGAGAAGATAATGGACAGAAGGGGAGTGGGTTGAACCAATTAATGTATAATATAGATGGTCTGCCATGGTATCCGAAATCGGAGTGTGAAGTCTGTTAATTACAAGTCTATTTTAAATAAGTAAGGAGATATTGAATTTAAGTGAAAAGCAGCATGATAAATGATAGAAGAAACAAGTTTAGCTGTAAGAATATTTGGTTAAGTTTTAGGTTATAATGCAAAGATTAAGACAAAGGTGTTTTTTCTTTTTTAAGTAAAGTTAATCTTTATAGAGAAAAGTTGTTAAGGAAATAGTGTACTGTTTTAAAACCGAAGGTGTATAGGCGGGGGAAGTCAAACGTCAAGATTTGGAACTAGAAATTTTTTTTTTAGTAAGGTATACAGATAAGAAGAAGAATCCTGACATTATGTGTATTTGTATTTGTTTTGATATTTGTAGGTGTGGGGGTTGGGTTTGTGTTATTTTGTGAAAATGTCAATAAATTCTGTTTAAAAAAAAAACTAATTGAAACCGAAGGATGGAATCCGTTGTCATCGAGTGACAAAATCCCACTGATTTAATCAGAACTGAATGCATTCTAAGTAGTTATTCTACACATAGCCCCATCAAATGGTTCAAATGGAACATCAGGGAAGTTTACATGATTAAAAGGGTAAAAATCAACTTGTAAAACACAGTGTCTCCAATAATTAATTCAAGTTACAACTAATAAAATAACAGATTACAAGATAGCATTGGAAATAACTAGAACAGTCAGTGCAGATAAAATCCACCTCTGATCCCAAATGCCTGCAGAAATAAAACAACATTGTCAAAGGTGAATACCAGTATGTGACCAGTCTGATGAGCTTTCCCATTGACTGGGCACTAATACTAAGAAAGCCCCCTTGGGCTTAGAGCAGGGCTTTTATAGATTATCTCAATAGATGCATAGATTGGAAAGTGAGAAGGCAGTAAAGTAAAAACTAGGGGTGTGCTGCAGATGTGGATGAAGTGCTTCATGGTGCCCCAGCAATCCATGTCAAAAAATGCTGCAGAAAAGCTAAACTATGTATCGAAGCTTATTGTAGAAGGGAAACACCAGGGTGTGAGAGCAACAGGTAGAAGGAGCATCCTTGAGAAATCATAACTTATGGAAAATACCAGCAGGATGCAGGAACTTCTTCATATCTGACAGGTATAACCTGTAATCAGAGGGCATTGTTTTACCCAGAGAGTATTTTTACCCACTTTTGTCAAAAGAAAAAGGCTATAGCTATTGTCATCGTCAACAAATCGTGAAGTGGGGATATGAGTGCATTTGGGCAGGCCCTGAACTGAGTCAGGCAGCCTGCAAAGCACCTCAAACCATGTTAGGCAAATTTCAGCTCCCAACTGAACCTTGTGGTCAGTGCATAACCTGAATGAAAGCCATCGCCTTGGTTTATGTTTGGAAATTAACTGTGAGCTAATGTCCCTTTTTGGCACCACTGCAAAGGGCATTGTGGTTTTTAATGGGCAATACAGCTGCTGTTAGAAATTAAAGCTGAAAGCGCATAGTGCTTGATTAGTGATTCATTCTCTACAATATTGTGGACAGAAAGCAATTTGTTGCTTTGGGCTAGAAGACTGGTTGGACTAGTTTAGCTGCTTATTTCCTAAGGGAAAGAGTGTGGCCAGGATACCTACTGTATGTTGGAGAGAGAGGGTAATATACACATAATTCTGACTCACATCTTGTCTCCTCACTAACTCTCACTCATACCCATATACAAGCATGAGAAACTGTCTCACTATGTGTCAGACCATTGGTCCATCTAGCATTGCATTGTTTGCTTTGACGGACAGAAGCTCCCCTAGGTCTCAAGCAGGGGTCTTTCCTCACCATGCTATCCAGCAGCAATTAAATCCTGCTTACTTATGAAACTACCAGGCAGTTCTGGACAACTGCTAAGCAATTCTGGAAGATCAGCTAAGGCTGTAATCTCATCCCCACTTGCTGACAGTAAGCCCTACTGAATTCAGTGACTGTCTCCAATGAATTCAAAATGTTGTGCTTGAATAAATTTCGCAAAATAGAAAATGAGCATGTTTAATGTTATGTTAAACACAATTTATTCTGGCGGCAATACAAATTTGACGAGAACTAGACAGACTTAAAGCAAACAAGGAGTGGGAGGCATAACTTTTGCAGAGAAGGGGAAAGCTAGAAAGGCACACCTACTGCCTGTCCTTCTCGCACACACCACTGAAAGGCCTGGGGGAAACTCAGAATACAGCAGGGTTACCCTGATTAAATTATTCCTGGTTGGCTATGCTATGTTTAAAGAGACACTAAAGCTGGAGGATCTGTATTTAAAGTTACTTATACCTATGCAGCATGGTCTCAAACACCATTACCTGGATGTGACATCGAAAGCAAGACTTTCTTCTTCCAAGGAAATGGGCATGGCTTTAAATCTCCATTGCAGTCATGAAACCCACTAGGCGACCTTGGGCCAGACTATCCCTCTTTCAGCCTTAGCTATCTGAAAGGGCTTTTGTCAGACCATTGCAGAGTGGCGGGGTGCAACTTGCTCTGGGCCTCAGAGGGCTAAGCCAGCTTGGGGGGGGGGAGTGCCAGGAGCCTGCCAGACTTACGCTGCCATGCCCCAGACTTCAGACAAGCTCTGCATGGGCCTGGTTTTCGGGATGATAAAATGAAGGGTGGAAGGAAAAACCTTGTATGCTTCCTTGAACTCCTTGGAGGAGAGGCAGAATAAAAGTGTAACCGATTCGTGATGATTCATTGATGAATTGCTGCTTATAAAGCATTTCAAAGCAATTTCACAGAACAATTAAAACATATATAAAACAATTGCTCAACCGGGTGGGGGGGTATCCCTCCATTTAAAAGGCTTTTTGAAATAGGAAAGAGGTGCCGAAAATACAGTTGAGGCAGTGCTTTCCTGATAGGTAATGGGAGGGGGTTCCAAGGGATATGTGCCACCACTCGAAAGGCCCGATTCCTATAGCATACAGAATTGACCTCTTGATGAGATGGTATCTGCAGGAGGCCCTCTCCTGCATAACACAGTGATTAGTCAGGTATATAAAGGATTAAATGATATTATAGGTATCTAAAATAAATTGAAGGCCATCTGCAGAGAACACACGTGTTCTCCCACTATGTTAAGGTCCCTTTCCCCATCTTTTTCTGTAACCATTCATAGAATCATACAATTGTAGAGTTGCAAGGGACACTGAGGGTCATCTAGGTCAACCTCCTACAATGCAGGAATGTCAATTAAATCATCCATGACAGATGGCCATCCAACTTCTGCTTAAAAACCTCCATTGAAAGATAGTCCACCATCTCCCAAAGGAGTCTTTTCAGTGGAAAATTAGGAAAGTCCAATAGAACTTAACTGAAAATCATAATATGCTTAACTAGATGCAAGCAAGTTCTGATGTCAAACATTTCATGCCTGTTCTGCCACCTGTCTCTTCCTGTGGGAAAAGACAGGAAACGAAAGAGGCAAAGGCAAGTCCTACCAAGTCCTACCAAGTCCCCAACAGGCTCATAAGTTAAACCTCTCCAGTCTTCTCCTGTCTTCAGTCATCAGCTGAAGAAGCAGGATAGTGCTAATATCCTGGGAAGATATTTTTGAGTTAGGCTTTTGTTTATTCTTTTCAAGACTATGTAACTATCAGATTGCAATTAGGTGAATCGCTAAGAAAATAAAAGTGAAGTTGTCCCTTTTGCCTACCGTATACCTAGAAATCATTGTATAATATTGATATTTTGGCATCCTTTGGTATTTTTATGAGCTATCGTTGATTGATTGATTGATTGATTGATTGATTGATTTGCTTCCATTTATGAATCACTTCTTTAAAAGTATCTCAAAGTGATTTCACAGTAAAATCCACAAGAAAAGGGTTGGAGAAAGGTTGAGCTTTAGTTTCTTGGCTCACATATAGTCCATTACTGTGGCAAGACAACCATCCAGCACATCTACGGCCACATTTTTACTATTTACTATGTTTATACTTATTTACTTCACCAAACCTTTATTAGGCATTACAAGTATAGGCATCATAAAACATCATAAAACATACATATATAAAATTTTAAAATATATACAAATACGCAGCCATGTAAAATACACAATAATGAGAGTTTTCATTGGGATTTCTTCCCGCTAAATAGTGCCATTCACTATTCACTAGTGACAAACACTCACTATTCACTAGTGACAAACCCATTCTTGAGCAGAATTGAAATATGTGATCCTCCTTTGCTGACATTCTGTCCTATTGTTACTTTTCTGTTTGTGTCTGTGGACAGCTGCCCCATAGTGAACCACTGAACTACAGAGGGCAGCTTCTGCAGAAAATGTACCTTCAGGCTTTGGACTAACTTTGCCTACCCAGTCCAGCCAATGAATCCTGCTAGACTGGAAGTAATATTTGAGAGTTTCCTCTTCCAGTTGAGGCTGCAGCTCAGCACAAAGGTATTCCTGAGCACTGATATGCTCCTGTGTCCTTGGTTGTCCTTTTGGGAAAAGGCCCTGCCATATCAGGCCAGAGATTCATCTAGGCCAGCATCCTGTTCCCACAGTGGCCCACCAAATCCTTCTTTGGTTCTGACTTTGGCCTTGATCCTTGTCCCTGTCCTTTGGCTCTGAAATGATCTTTGGCCCAAACAGCTGGCTTTGCTCCACAGTTCCCAGCTAACCTCAGACGGCTGCCCACAGCAGAGCCTTGACCCTCTTCTGGCCTTCCAACTCAATCAGCTGCTGCTTTCTCTCTTGCCCACTTTCCTCCACAGTAGCTCACTTTCTGCAGTGCTCTTGAAACTCCTTGCATTTACACAAAAGCCCAGCTGGCGATATCATGGGGTTTATAGGACGCACAAGCACCCAGGAAAGAGAGGACCAGAGAACATGATTTTGTGGAATGAAAGGACACACACACACACACACACACACACACACAAAACTCACCTATGTCGAATGTATGATAAGAATGACACGAAGACCTCACCTATCAGAATGACACTGAAGTTCTGTCTCCCATGTGATCCTTTTAAAATTATTTTATTTTCTTATTAACTGATGAAGAATGGTTTTTTAAGGGGAACAAATTTGTGGCATGACACTAGGGAAAACAGAACATGAGAAATGTCGGGGGGGGGACACTGCGGGGCAGGTTAGATTGCAAGTCTGCAACTTCCAAAAGGGTCTTCCTCCATTCAGGCTTGGAGCCTTCAGCAGACATCGCCCATGTGTTTCTCCTCAGCCCAGGCTAAAAATAGGTGTTTTTACATTAACGAAAATTGATATTAAGGACTGTATGCACAGCAGAGGCAAAGTAAACTCTTGCTATGGCCCTATAGGCAACCCACAGGAATGCCTTTTAATTTATTTGGCTGGACAGTTCAGGTGCCCATGTGCAGCTGAGTCAACCAGAAAACACCCACTGAGTAGAAGTCAAACCAGCATCTTCAAAGGAGGCACACTGAGCACCTGAAGCAGAGACTCACCACTCTGCCTGCTTTTGAAATTGGTGCTAGAAAGCTAATCTTTTTACAAGCCTCTCCATTAACTCATGAAGACAAATGCCCCATTGAACAGATATGACTGTGGAACAGAAGTGAGGGCAATGCTGACATATAGAAACCTTTTTCTCTCCATGGTATGGCACACCATCTTCAGCCAAGTGGTTGAGTGTGTCACATGCACACACAAGGCCAAAAAAAGAGATGCAGACAGGCATGTCAGTGCACTGGAGAAAGAGAAAATTCTGCTTTTATTAGGACCAACTAAATAATCACAAATGAGTGAGTTTTTTATGCATTGTGGAGAATTATTCCTCAGGTTTGATACTGAGGAAGGAAGGAAGGAAGGAATAAGGGTTGTTCCTCTACCAGCAACTTCATTTTTTGCTTCCCAAATAAATTGAGTGATTGTAGCAGATGGAACCAACATGCTGCCCTGCAGATGTTGTTTCATCCTATCACTCATGTTCCCAGCATGGCCAATGGTCTGAAATAATGGGAGCATCTGGAGGGCAGCCCATTGGCTATCCCTGGGCTAGAACATTATTTGTGACATACTAATTTTGTAGCTACAGGGAGTTTTGTATTCAGGTATTCATTCAAACATTCCTTCTCCCACCACCTGCAATCTATGGTAGCAGGGTTCTGTAACAGGTATATTTTGGGGCTCAAATGAAAAGGGTGTGTGTGTTGTGAACATTTTCCTAAGAGCAAAGGATGCCTGCTCCCCTTCTGAACAATTTTGGGAGGAATTGTTATAAAAGGGAACGAAAATGTTTACCTATTCAAGAAGCATTGTCCTGTATAGGACCCCCCCCCACCATGACATAATCGCTGTGATCTCTGATTGGCTATCCCAGACTATGAATTTCCCCTGAATAAGAAGAAGAGGCGAGGAAACCTAATCAACTCTCCTAACACAGATATACACTTTAAACTTAGGGGATTGTATCCTTTTCTTCTCCCCTCCCTTGTAGCTATGTACCTGACACTGAAGTCTCACTGTAGGCAAATGAACCTTTATTTGTCTGAAGAGATTCAGGTGAGGACAACCCATAAATGCTTCCAAGTCAGAGGGAGAGGCAGAAGCAGAAACAAAAGCTGGCACAGAAAGAAACACGCGGTGGCTCCCACTGGGTGGGACTACAGATGTGTGGTAAAATAAGCAGTAACTGGGCCGGCGAGTCCCATAAAACATTAATTAAAAGGATGGCGAGCGTTATAGCCAAGGTAAACGGGTATGCTAATTTGTTTGCTACCTGATCAAATGGAACTCTAGGCCTGGCAGGATGTTCTTACTCCAGTGGCTAGAGATTGCCAGAGTTAATACACAGAATTAACTTCGTAGCTTTTGCCCCGGGCGTCCCCCTGTCCTGAACAATGTGCAACTTTCATGGCACTATTTCTTTTTTTAATTTCATAAAACTTGTCTTCTCCCCCACCCCACCCTCTTTTGGCAACTGCCTAATTAATGAGTCTCTTATCAATATTAATACGAAGCTAAGTTGGCTGCCTTGAAGGTGTGTCAATATATACGAGGTTGGGGTTTTTGTTTTGTTTTTTCTTCCTTCCCCCAGTTAAAGCAAGTTTGCCTCCAGCTACCTTAAAATCTAAAAAGCGATTAATTAACGCTCACAGCAGTACTTTGGGAGAAGGAAAAGAGTTGGCATGCCAAAGTCTTTGGGGGAATATTGCTAGAGAAAATATGCCAAATGTCTCAATAAAGCGTGATATATTAAAATGCTTAACATGAAATATTTTTGACACATTTCTTTCTCAATGCTTCATTGCTCTTTTTTCTTTTTCTTTTTTTTTAAACCACTTTCCTTAAAAGGCACATGAAAATACTGCCTTTCATATTTTCCTAATAATGCTAAGAGAGGGGGGAAAGGGGAGGAAATGTCAATAGCTGAACAGGAAACTTATATTGTGTGTATCTGTTATAGAATTTGTGAACACACACATACTGTACAACTCTAATTCTTTACTCAGGATGAATTATGCAAATTAAAAACAGACAAGTGAGCAGTTTCAATATGCTTGGAAACTATAACTCCCATCCCTGCATTCATAATTGTTGTACAATTTCCTTAATTGCTGTCAGAGACATTCCTCATTTGAACCTAAGTATAAGAAACTTTAAGCAGTAGCAGATAGTAGAGTGGGGCAACAGCACTCACCTGACCTCCCCACAGCTGAGTTGCTGCTGCGTACCAGGAAGGAGAGGGGTGAGGTGGTGGGAAGGTCATGGTGATGCAAATGGACTAGTGTAGCCAGTCCAGCATTCCTGCCAATGCATTTGCACTGCATCAACCTCCCTGCTGCTTCACAGCATAGTAGACAGTAGCAGTGCAGATGTTGGGAGGTCAAATGAGCACTACCATCCAATCATGTTGCCTGCTACTGACTTTAATCTATTCTTTGGTATACTTGATTTTCACAGTGTGCTCCTTTCCAGTTATGTGGATTTGTTTGCAATCAAAACCATTCTTTCTTTCTTTCTTTCTTTCTTTCTTTCTTTCTTTCTTTCTTTCTTTCTTTCTTTCTCTTTCTTTCTTTCTTTCTTTCTTTCTTTCTTTCTTTCTTTCTTTGTTAAATTTGTATACCACCCTTCACCTGAATATCAAGGCAATTCACAACATAAAAATACAAAATGAGAACACAAAATGCATAATAAAACAAAAACAAACCAATCACCCCACCCCCACAAACACATTTAAAGAGCCATAGAATGTTAAGCAGCTAAAAGTCCAATTATAGACTATAGGCACCTGAAGATATGTGACGAAGGTGCCAGGTGAGCCTCCCTGGAGACAGCATCCCACAAACAGGGAGCTGTAAGGCTTGCTCACGTATTACTCTGAACACACATGCAAGCAGTCTCTACACATGTGGTAGCGTTTGTGTGAAACAGTGTACACTTTTAGATGGGTACAACTCAACTATTTTGTACACAGACTGCGCACTCATTGAACACTACATGTAAATAACTGTATGACTGTACATAAGAAGAGTCTACTGGATCAGACCATGGGCCCATCTAGTCCAGCATTCTCTTCTCACAACAGCCAGCAGTTCATACAATTTATATACAGGCACACAGATTGCACACTCATTGTGATTATCCCTGTAGCTCTGCAGAACCTGGAGGGCCACAGGTTTTACACACACACACACACACACACACACACACACACACTTAATCTCCATGTGGAGACGAAGGCTTTTAGAAACTCATTTTGTGAAAAATGCAACAGAGGGTTGTGGCTTTCTCAATGAACCCTCCCTATACCAGAAAGGGCCTAGATATAATGTTTTCTTCATGTGCACACCAAATTTATAGATACTGCCAAGCAAGCGCTGGCGGCATGGGTGTGTTGTAGGTCAGGCATGTCAGAACTGCAGTAGCTTGGATGATTTGCATAGCAGATGCCTCTTCCTGGAAATTAACTTGCACATTAACAGGAGTTAGGAGATGATATGCATTTCAGGAAAATTGCAGGATATTCTCAACTCAAAGTGAATGAAGATTCAAGGAGCCTTGCAGAATTGCAAGGGGTACTAATGCTCCGTGTTGCACTTCATTTAAGCATTATTCTGGCCCATGCATTGCACAAAGCACAGTGTGCTAGACTTGGTACTGCTGAAAGATACAAATTCATAACCCTCTCTGTCCATTGTTTCACTGAATGGCTGAGAGACAAGTTCCAATCCCTTGCACTCCATTCTTAAATATTCTTCCTTGCACTCAAGATAATTTAAATCAATTGATTGACTTCTAAACTAGATTAATTTAGGGCAAGACTTCCCACTTCCCCTTTTCATCTAATACTCCCACCACTCCTTGCACACAAAGACCTTTGTAAATGCTTTACAAACTTTATAAATTTTGAGCTCACACCAACCTTAAGGTTGCTTAGATTTTCAGATAGGGAACTTAGATGCCATAGGGTGACTTCTCCCAGGATATGCAGTGACAGCAGGCACATGGAGGTCATCAGTCAAATCTTCCAGATCTAAAGCCCACAATCTATTTAAATATTTGTTTATTCATATGACTAACACTTTGGGGGCCAATTGCTGCCAAAGCTATCCACCGCCTATTAAAGCGGAGGAGAGGAGTACAATAATGTGCTGCTTCCTTTATTCATTATTGCAGGTAAGTCTTGCCTTTCTTCAATGTAACTCAAGGTGGCATAGGAAGGGATACACACATAAAGGCCATAGCAGATTAGATCAAATGTCCATCTATTTTACTGTCCTGCTTCTCCTAATGGCTAACCACCAGGTGCTTCTGGGAAGTCCACAATCAGGACTTGAAAGGCAGTAGTCCCCCAGTGTCATTGGCTCTCAGCAACAGTTATTTGGTGGTGTATTAACCTCTGGTTTCAACAGATCCATATAGCCATCAGTGTTCATATCTGTTGATAGATGTATCCACCAGCTGAAATAATTCCCTATCCAGATTTTGACCCAAGCTAGACCTACTTACATTAGCATTGCTGCATCCTGCACCTTCAATCTAGAGCTCCAAAGTATTCATAACTGTTTCCCAGGGTTGATGTGAGGCTAAAGTGCCATTTCCCGAATGCCTGCTCATTTACAAGTAGCATCAAGTGATGACTTGCACGTATGAATGAGCCATCGCAGCTTGACCATGATCCAAAATTCAGTACTTGCCAATGGAGGGAGTGTAGACATTTCACTGGGAAGGCATAAAGCAATGAGTAATTAAGTGCTGAGAGATGGACGGATACACGTCTGTCGATGTGCACCAGCCCGACGATGAAGACTGGAGTGAGCTTTGCAAGCATCAAAAGAACGGATTAGTAGTAAATTGGTTTTCTACTGCCTAGTGTCCCTTGTGAAACTCTCTCATCTTAAAAGGAACTAGCAGCTGTGCTAAATAATTATAGGTGCACTGTTTACACTGCAGGAGGCTGGAAAAGGCCATGTGGGGAAACATCAGATATACGGTGTAATTTACATCATCTATAAGTGTTAGAGTTACATCATGCCCTGCCTCCAATCGGTTCGATGCAACAAAGACAGAGACACTCCTCGTCTCCTTGTCGCGTCGTTACATTATTATTATTTTTTAATGTTCTTCAAGCTTGCACATCACAAAGCCACTTTGCAAGGTGGCCCCTATTGTCTGAGGTTCACAAACTTGTTTTACTTACAACGTGACCTAGATTTTAGCACGGACTGCCAAAGGGAAAGCCTTGCCCAACAGTCTATTGCACCACAGAAACCACCCAACGTAAAATGGATTACTCCTTTGCCACAGGCTGACTTGCTTATACAGGTCTACTTTGTATAAGCACATTGATTCCTGCACAAGTAAAATATGGTACTTTAAGAAAGTCTTGAACTTCAAGAAGTTTTCCCCCTCCCCAATTCCCAGCTAAGTTACAACATTTCCTTTCCTGATGAAGAAACCATTGTCCTAACAGGAATGGTTTCATGGAACGGACAGTGGCGAGAGTCTCAAAGGGCAAAAGACACCATTAAGTTTATCTGTACACCATAAGAAGAGTGTGATCAGACCAAAAGCCCATCGAGTCCAACATTCTTTTCTCAGGGGACAGCCAGATGCCCCCAGAAAGTCCACAAGCAAATCCTAAGCACAACAGCACCCTTCACACCTGTGATTACCAGGAACTGTCATTCAGAGACATACTGCTTCTGATACTGGAAGTGAAACATAGCGGCCATGATTAGTAGCTATTAAGAGAATTATCCTCCATAAATTGATCTAATCTACCTTTAAAGCCAGGCAGGTTGGTAGCAATTACTACATATTGTGGGAGTGAATTCTACAGCTTAACTCTGCAAGCTCCAAGGCACATACCTCCACATGTGGTGGGAGTGCCCCAGAATCAATTATTCTGGACAACAACCATACGAGAAATAGGTAAGATAACCAAGCAAGTACTAGAAATCACCCCAGAATTGGTCTTACTAAACATCTTCCAAGACAATAATGCCCACTTACAACACAAAGAACTCATAATCCATCTACTCTCAGCAGCCAGAAACATCATAACCAGACACTGGAAAGACCTGTCAGGAGTAAGCGTGCACCAATGGTACCAAGTAGTATGGGAAACAGCCCTACTAGAAAAACTAACCAGTAACCTGAAACTGACACAGGGACAAACAGAAGAAGACACCTTCACCCCGGTATGGTTCCCCTTCATCACACACACAGCCCAACAAGACAATGACAAAAATCTACTGACAGCATACAAATCAATATGGCTAACCTGACCAAAAAACCACTCACCTACCCTACTCACACAGGAAACCAAAGACCACCACAGCCAACCACAAATGAACAATCACATCATATACCAACCCCGACCTCTCTCACCACCAAAGGAACACAAATGAACAACAGAGAACCTGCACAAACAATACTAACACCAAACCCTACATATATTAAGTAAAATAGAAACATCGTCACCCCCACCCCACCCATCTCCCCATCCCGCCCACCTCTTTCCCCCTTTTCTTCCTAATGTTTCAACAAACGAAATTGACTTGTAAAAATGTTACATGGAAAAAATACGAGAGAGACATTGCACTACCTTTGTAAATCAAGAAAATCTTTAATAAAAAATACTTTTAAAAAACTCTGCAAGCTCCATTGAATGAGCAAGCACAGCAGGAATGGGGCTCATGCACAGGAACGTTTTAAACGGATTGTGCCCAAAGTTACTATTGATATTTGGGGGGGCCCTCTATCTGAAAGTTCAAGTCAAGCCCAAAGCTAAATAACCCTATGAAACCCTATGAAACCCCTTCCATGAGTGGAAGCAGTTGTCCATGCTTCCACTCATGGACATAGTGCTGGGATTAGAGATGGGTGGGCCTGGGGAAAAAACCCGGGGGGAAACCAGTTTTTTCCCCCATTTTTTCCAAAGCCATTTTTTCCTGGAAAAAAATGGCTTTGGGGAAAAACGGAAACCAGGCAGGTGCTCTCACTGTACTCTTTCTGGCAACTGCTCAAAACATTTTCATTAGGGCCAGCCCATCTGAACATGACTTTAATCATCTTTTGAATACTCTTAAATACCTGCTTTTAACTGTGTTTTATCAATCATTTTAATGTTCTGTTGTATATTTTTGTAAACTGTTTAGAAAGTTCTCTTACCATCATGTGGTTTATAATATATAATAACAAATTAAATTTTAAAAACACAAACACTCCTTTTCCTTTCAAACAGCTTTTGAGCCTTAGTGCAACATACTTTTCAGTAACTGGATGTTGGTTCCTTCTGGGCTTGGCATGCAAAAAATTTGCCTTACGCTTTGCCCCAGCTGTCCTCAAGTAGAGATGGGAAGGCCTGGGGGGGAAACCGGAAAACCGGAGGGGGAACAGTTTTTTCACCGTTTTTCTCCAAAGCCGTTTTTTAGAAGTCCATGAGAAAAATGACAAAGGGGAAGAGGAAGAAGAAATGGAAAATGATAGCTGTAGTTCACAAAATTAGATAGAATAAACTGCATGTATATGTTGTGTCTTCTGTTTGTTTGTTTGTTTGTTTGTTTGTTTGTTTGTTTTAAAAACCTACTCAAAGCGTAGACCTTCTATGGAGCTTAAACATTGAGGTGGATCTTAACTTTATTTGCTGTTGGTGCTAAGGGGCAAATCTGATTATTTTTTATGTCGATGGTTTCTTGCTTTTTTGTTGCTTTTGAGGGAAAAGGGGGTTGGTTACCTGCTTTATTGCAAGCACAATACTTTTATATACACTGCGTTTCAGGCAATTTGTAAAACTACTCCACACTGAACTTATTTTTTTTCAATTTTTCCAAAATTTCCATTTTTTCCAGAAAAAAAATCGGGGGGGGGGGACGTGTTTCTTTTTTACCATGGCTTCAAAATTTCCGGAAATTTTACATCTCTAGTTGGGACTCTTGGCTCAATTATCTCTGAAGGCTTTATTCCAAAAATTGCTATGCATCTTATACACAGATCAGAGACTCTGGCTTCTCCAGAAGAATGGGGGGGGGGGATGTGACGTCACATTACATTGTGAAGAACCAGGTGCCTGTGGGAATGTTAGAGCAGGCGCAATGTGCATAGGCCCACAGCCCCCATACCTACCATTTGAACCCCAAACCAGGCTTCAGAGGATGAGTTGAAAATTATTAGCTACAATTAGGGTAGCTCTTTCGTAACAAGTCTGCCAGCACGCCTGCTGTCCAAATTAATCACCCTTCCGTTTCAACATATGTGTTATCAATTATCATTAGCAGAATCATGTTGATATTTTTATTATTGCATGTAGTTGCAGCCATGCGCCAGCTTCTTAAGAATGGCCTTTCATCATAGTTTCATTGGGATTTCCCCACAAAGCTTTCCCAGTTTATATTTTGTCTTATTTTCAACTGTTTCAGTAAGTATTGCAGTATTTCCAAAAGGGGATGTTTGGTAGCTATGGAGGGGTTTTCTAGAGTGTTTTTAGCAGTTCCTCTTTTTTTCTGCATCATGACAACAAATAATTATCAGCCAGATAATTACTACCTATGCCAGCACATTGTGGCTGCAGTCCAGAATGCTTCCTTTAATATTTATTTAAATGCTTAGGTGCATTGAACAAGCAGCACTCCATGATGCTGGTTTCTGCTCCTCCCGTACTTTGGGTGATCATCACAGCCCTCACATGTGCACCAGAGCTTCTGGACTCTAGGACTTTCCTCCACACTGTGCGTGCATGCAATCCATGTGCATTTGTGAGTTATATGCTGGGGAAGTGGTCTCGATATCTTTGCTCAAGCTAATCCTTCTGTTGAGGGGATATCACATTTTGCCAGCATGAGACCACAATATATTCTTGCAGGGAGAGAGGTGAGCATTTGCTGACTCAGCACTTTCTATCATGCCATTGCGCAGTGTAACACTGGGATGCCAACTACCCGCTCAGAACTAACAAAGAAATATGTGGCTTTACTGGAAACAAGCAACTGGAGGGAATCACTGATGTACATACAGCAGGAAGGAACAAAGGGAAGAGGCCCAATTCAGTTCAAGTCCAGAAACCCTTCGTTGCAAGTACCCAGGCTAACGGCTGCACAAAAAACTGCCTCAGCAGTCTGGTTTCCCTGACCAAATAGCTACCGTTATTTAGCAAACTCTTCTCCAAGCACCTCCTTCTCATAAACCATTATCCGAAGTGCCTCCCACCACCCTGGGCTGAGCCGTTAGGGGGTAGGTACTTAGGGGGAGCTGCAAGGGGATATGGAAGGAGTGAGTAAGGTATAAAGGGAGGGGTATAAAGGCCAGAGGCAATGGCCAGGTGAGGGGAAGGGGGTGGGCAAAGGGTTGACAGGTAGACAGGGTTAGTGAGCTGAGCAAGCAGGGGTAGAAGCCCCTGGTCTTAAAAGAAACCCAACAACAAATGTCTGGTTCTTCCCTCACCCTGTGTATATATATATGGAAATACAGTACTTTTAATCTGTCCACTCAGAAGTGAGTGTTTGGCTTATTCACCACCCACAAACACAGGGGAGGCAGCATCAGACTTGGAGGAAGCCCAAGTTTTTCAGAAGTACAACCAATCTTAAGGAGGGGGGTCCTAATGGCAGGGTCCCCAAAGCATCCCAATGAGGAAAATGGAATGGATCAGCTAGAAAAGGAAAAGAGAGAGAAACACAATGAGTAGAATCAAAGTAGACCCACTGGATTTAATGAATCACAGTAAATCATGTCCATTCATTTCAATATCCCTTCTCTGAGTTAGGATTAGCACTGGATATAACCCATAGAAAGAGGGGTGAGATAAGAGTTGGAAATGTGGAGGGTGGCATTTGAGATTGCAACATTTTTCTGCGGGTCCTGCTTCCAGCCAGCCAGCCAGCTGTATCTCTATTTAGCTTCTAAAAACCATACTTGAGCCAAACTCCTTGTTTTAAATCAAATTTTCAAGCTGCTGGAAATATTCCAGGGAAAGGGCTTACTTTAATGAAAACGTACATCTAACATTTAACATTATATTACCGTTGTTGGAAACCTGCTGCGGGAAAGGTGAAAAATCAGGCAGCAGACTCATAACATAAGCCTCAGTGATGCTTGATTAGCCCTGCATCTTCAGCAACTATTTATATCCATAGGTTTTCTATGCCATAACCTTATTAAAATTGGGTATGCTTGCAACATAGGATTACTGCAACATGCTCTATATGGGGCTTCTGTTAAGGTTGGTCTGGAAACTGCACCTGGAGCAGATTGTTACAGCTAGGCTGCTGTTGTGAGTGACTAACTGCCACCACTGATAACATATCTGCACTGGCTGCAATTTAGCTATCAGACCAAATTTAAGATTTTAGTGGTGTTAGATAAAGACCTAAGCAGCCTAGGACCACCTGACCTGAGATATGTATATTTCCCCTTATCACCTATTCTGCTTTGGTCAGACCACCCCTGAAATACTTTGTCCAGTTCTGGGTGCCACAATTTAAGAAGGATATTGATAAGCTGGAACATGTGCAGAGGAGGGCAACCAAGAAGGTAAAGAGGTCTGGAAACCAGACCGTATGAGGAACAGTTGAGGGAGCTGGGTATGTTTGGCCTGGAAAAGAGGAGACTGAGCAGATATTATAGCCATCTTCAAATATCTAAAGGGCTGTCATATGGAAGAAGGAGCAAGCTTGTTTTCTCAAGCTCTGGAGAGTAGGACTCGAACCAATGGCTTCAATTTACATGAAATGTGGTTCCAACTAAACTTCAGGAAGAACATCCTGACAGTAAGAGCTGTCTGACAGTGAAACTGACTCCCTCAGGAGGTTGTTGACTCTCCTTCCTTGGAGGTTTTTCAACAGAGGTTGGATGGTCATCTGTTATGGATGCTTTAGTTGAGATTCCTGCATTGCAGGGGGTTGGACTAGATGACCCTTGGCAGTCCCTTCCAACTCTACAATTCTATGATTCTAAGCCTTGAGGTCATCAAGTAAGGGCTTCTTGCAGGTGCCATATGCCCTGGAACTGCACTGAATGAACAAACTCCCTCTGGAAATTAGAACAGCCCCTACAATTTGTTCTTGAGGCATCTCCTTAAGAATTTATTATTAATCCACGGTTTTTTCAGGAAAGTATTCTAGGGTACTGTTCATGCTGGTTTTACAGATGGGTTTAATGTATTTCTTGTTATTTTAACTTTGATTTTCCTTTCTATTTATTTTCGCATACACAGGCAGGATATTTTTGAATGGTGTGTGGTTTAAAAAAATCAGAGAGAGAGAGAGAGAGAATTAACTGAGGTTTGTGTCAAATATAAATATTAGGATTCTTTTAAATTATCCTTCTAACCATTTACTGTCAAATTACTATAGTATTAATCACAGTTTTCATTTCCCATATTTTCCTGAGGAAATGTTCTGTGATAATTCCTGATAACTTTTCAAAGCTTTGTATGGAGCAATTGTCTAATTTAAAACTGGCACCTATTTCAGCCAAGTCATTTTCTGAACTTTGATGGAGATGGGGCAGGTATCTGAACCTAACGCTTCCGTTAACAGAGACCACAGTTCCATATATCACCAGCTACTGCTCTTTATCTTCTGTTTAGCACTAGCTATGGGTCAGAATAGCAGAATACACACTGCACAATGTGCTTCTGCCTCAATGAAAGTGTTGATATGCGCGTGCATTTTCAGTTCACTCTTTACACATAATTTAAAACTGTGTGCTTCTTTTCCCAGTTTTATAATAATAGCTTCTTCAAAAAGCTGGTTATGGTAGGTGAGATTTCACACCCATTGGAAAGTTACAGAACCCGTTCTTGAATTCACTGTATTCCTTGAAACAATAACAGAAACCATTTTGCTTTCTAGTTGCAGACTGGTCTTTCTCGTTTTTTTCCCTTCACTTCATAGAAAAAAAGAATCTGTACACTCAACAAAGCAAAGTTATGCAAGTAGCAAAAAAAAAAAAAAAGTTTGAGGTTTTTTCCCCCTTTCCCTCCCCAACTCAAGAACTGACTTATGCTCCAGTGCTAAGGTCCAAACTTGGAAGTAAGTTTCATCCAAATAAGTGGGACTCATCTTGGGGGAAATGAAACAGTTAAATCAATTCCTGCTTCTTCCCTTTAACCGTGTTACAGATGAAGCCAACATTATGCTGCAAAATAACACTGATCTCAACTGAAAATTCTGTCTCATAGCTACAACCATTGGCAGGTGAAGCAGACTCACACTGTGTTGTGAAATATAGCAGACAGCTGAAAAGTCAGAATGCTGTTACACTATTTCTAAACGTAAGAGGGGGGATCCTAACAAAAGGGTGTGAAGTTTTATTGCCCAAGAACATTTTCTTTCACCTTAAGGAAAGAGGGACTGGCAGGGAAAGCATGGGAGCAACGGAAATGGGATGGAAGCCCCAGTTTGAATTGGGCTCCGCTTGAAGGGGAGCTGTGCCCAACTTAAATTAGTTCTTCCTTCCGATTAATGCAATATTCACCCCATCCCTATTATCCTCAGATCTTATTTCCATAGAGATTCAGAGTTAAGCTCAAGCCAGACATTACCGTAGATGCAGTTTTGCTTCCAGAAACTGCACCCACGAGTCTCATTTCCCCACCTCTCAGAGTTAAGGAAACCTGTGTAATGTTGCCACATTATGTGTTTTCCCAGCCCTGATCTGCATTATTGACTGGCTGCCATTGGTGAAGGCAGAAAAACACACTTCAGGATGATGCCATATCGCCTGTTTCCTTAATTAGAAGGAGAAGTGAAATGCACGAGTGCATTTTTGGTGACAAACGTGTATTTTAATGAATCATCCCAGTAGGAGTTCTCACTGGGCTGAGCTTTAAGCCTTTTTATTATAAAACTTTTGGATTGAACTTAATAATGGATAAAATGGATTCCTTGTCCCCTAAGGAACATTGATGGAGATGCCATCTGGAACAATGATTACGTCAAGGAGAAAGGAGAACTTGCAACAAGTTCACTTCATGTTTCCCTGTTTGGTCTGGCCAAGTTTTCAGGTACTAACAGAACAATGTTTGGGCATTTGCCAGTTGAAGGGGGAGTAACATGAAGTTTTTTGAACTCAAGAATCAAAGGCCAAACACATGCACACAGATACTGTACATACAGGCCCAATGTGATAGCTATGCAGAAAAATGGTTGAGGATGATGGGAGCTGTAGCCCCCCCGGCATCTTGAAGAACACTGACTTAGGGATCATACGTGTGTGTGTGTGTGTGTGTGTGTGTGTGTGTGTGTACACACGCAGAGACTCAGACTACTTTGCAACTGGGTCTTAGGCAGAGAAGGACAAATAGACTGTGCAGAGAACAAAACATTAAGCATTATATGATCAATAAACCAACTAAATACAAGGTGATAAGAAAGTTCCAGGATTGCTTACTGGCTGAATTCTTTACAGCTCTCCTAACAGGGCCTAAAGGTAAAGGTAAAGGTACCAATGACTATTAAGTCCAGTCATGGACGACTCTGGGATTGCAGCACTCATCTTGCTTTACTGGCCAAGGGAGCTGGTATTTGTCTGCAGACAGCTTCCTCCGGGTCATGTGGCCAGCATGACTAAACCGCTTCTGGCGAACCAGAGCAGTGCACGGAAACGGTGTTTACCTTCCTGCTGGAGCAGTACCTATTTATCTACTTGCACTTGACGTGCTTTCGAACTGCTAGGTGAGCAGGAGCTGGGGCCGAACAACAGGAGCTCACCCCATTGCAGGGATTTGAACGGCCGACCTTCTGTTCAGCAAGCCCTAGGCTCTGTGGTTTAGACCACAGCGCCACCCATATCCCTAGGGTCTACTGAAGGCTTATTACAGATGCAAGGGAGTTATACAGACAGCGCCATCAGCAGGAAAAAAAAATATGTTTCTTGTAGGAGGCAGTCTTATATCTGACAATGGTGGCAACCTCATGAAGGCCACATCAGTGAACCTCCAAAAAGAGGACCTCATTAAGAAGTTCAATGTCATCAAGTGTAGGCTAATTCGAGACCAAAGATTGTTTGTGTGTTTGTTTTTTATGTAAGTATTTATATATTGCTATATAAAACATCAGGGCATCGCACAACAATAAAACATATAATGTCATTAAAAGCAATTTAATGAAACCATTAAAACTAATCACAAATTCTTTAAACAGTTTCATATAAACACATGTTAATAAGGAGACCAATGCCAGGATATCTGTGCTATCTATGACTGTTCATTGCAAATATTTCTGTTCCTCACCACAAGTGCTAATACAGTAATCTCAGCAATTATCACCAATCTGTTACTGCTGTGGGTTAAAAGTCTTCCTATTTAACCTACATATATACTCTAATGCACTAATTATACAACGATTCCTGTATCTCATTGCCATTCAACTTCCACCTTACAGTTTTCTCCTTTAGATATCTGCCATGTAAGATTTCAATTCATGCATTTGAAGAAGTGGACTCGAGTTCACCAAACCTTATGAAAAAATAGATGTGTGAGTCTTAAGGTTCTACAAGAGTGGCTATTTTTCTCTGAACAGAAGCCGCTTATATGAGAGAAGTCCTGATTATCCAACCCTAAGACATGTTCAGCAGCATTTCATGGACAACACCTACTTTATTAAGATCCTTTTTAAAAAGAAAAGAAAAGAAAACATCCCCTGAACTATCCTAATTGTACCTTGGTCCATCACTTCCTCCTCCCATTACTTGTCATCAGTTCCTGAATCTAGGGATATTAGTAGATCAAACACTTAACATGACTCAACAGTGCGGTGCAGCAACAAAAAAGGCTAATGCTGTTCTTGGCTGCATCAACGAAAGTATAGTGACCTTATCAAGGGAAGGCCTGGAGTATTGTGTCCAGTTCTGGGCACCACAATCTTAAGAAGGATATTGACAAGCTGGAATGTGTGCAGAGGAGGGCGACCAAGATGATCATGGATCTGGAAAGCAAGCATTATGAGGTAAGGTGGAGGGAGTTAGATATGTTTAGCCTGGAAAAGAGGAGGCTGAGAGGAGATATGATTTTGTTGTTTAGTCATTTAGTCATGTCCAACTCTTCGTGACCCCATGGACAAGAGCACGCCAGGCACTCCTGTCTTCCACTGCCTCCCGCAGTTTGGCCAAACTCATGTTAGTAGCTTCAAGAACACTGTCCAACCATCTCGTCCTCTGTCGTCCCCTTCTTCTTATGCCCTCAATCTTTCCCAATATCAGGGTCTTTTCTAGGGAGTCTTCTCTACTCATGAGGTGGCCAAAGTATTGGAGCCTCAGCTTCAGGATCTGTCCTTCCAGTGAGCACTCAGGGTAGATTTCCTTCAGAATGGATAGGTTTGATCTTCTTGCAGTCCATGGGACTCTCAAGAGTCTCCTCCAGCACCATAATTCAAAAGCATCAATTCTTCGGTGATCAGCCTTCTTTATGGTCCAGCCGTCACTTCCATACATCACTACTGTACTAGGAAAACCATAGGTTTAACTATACGGACCTTTGTTGGCAAAGTGATGTCTCAGCTTTTTAAGATGCTATCTAGGTTTGTCATCACTTTTCTCCTGAGAACCATGCGTCTTTTAATTTTGTGGCTGCTGTCACCATCTGCAGTGATCATGGAGCCCAAGACAGTAAAATCTCTCACTGCCTCCATTTCTTCCCTTTTATTTGCCAGGAGGTGATGGGACCAGTGGCCATGATCCAGTGGAGATATGATAACCATCTTCAAATATCTAATGGGGTATCACATGAAAGATGGAACAAGATTGTTCTTTCCTGCTCCGGAGGGTTGGACCCGAACCAATGGTTTCAATACAAGAAAGGTGATTCTAACTAAACTTCAGGAAGAACTCAACAGTGGAATTGTAGCAGTGGCCCCTTTAAGGGCCTTTTGCCCAATGCAACAGAATGAATTCCCGCAGGAGGTTGTTGACTCTCCTTCCTTGGAGGTTTTAAGCAGAGATTGGATGGCCATCTGCCATGGATGCTTTAGTTGCTTTACAGCTAGCAGACCAAATTCTTCACAAAAGTCTTCTACTGTCCCAGCTAGCTTAGCCCTGGCCTACTTCTCCCATATTCATAACACCAACATAGTTAACTGAACTGTGGCAACATTCTCACCAAACTTTTAAAGCCCTCTGATACCACTTTAAGGAGTCGTGACTTCCCCCAGAGAATTCTGAGAGATGTAGTTTGTTAAGAGTGCTAGGAGACCCCAATTCCTCTCATCTGAGAGCTATTGTGTCCTCATAGAGAATTGTAGCTCTGTGAGGGGAATAGGAGGCTTCCTAACCACTCTCTATGCCAGGCACAGGCAAACTCGGCCCTCCAGATGTTTTGGGACTACAACTCCCATCATCACAAGCTAACAGGACCAGTGGTCAGGGATGAGGGGAATTGTAGTCTCAAAACATCTGAAGGGCCGTGTTTGCCTGTGCCTGCTCTATGCCTTTAACAAACTACAGCTCCCAGAATTCTTTGGGAGAAACCATGGCTGTTTAAAGTGCTACTGTAGTGCTTTAAGTGTATGGTGTGAATGTGGCCTGTGCCTGCTTTGCTGGCCAGATGGTTGCATTGCAGAGACATTAACCAACCACATGTGTGGTTTAAATTCTATTTCTTACTGTTAAGTAGACTTGAAAGGAGCAAGCAAGCAGAAGCTATGTATTCGCTGAAAGTAAAGGGGCCTCCTTTGCTTGTTAGTATGTAATCTCAAGTCAGTTCAACTGTTGGTCCTAAACACATTGTCAAGCAGCCTTTTCAAAGGAACCAAGCAGTTACCATAATTGCTTGGCAGATCCAAGACAATCTAGCAGCTAATTTTGTAATATAGCCAGTAGCTTTCAGATCTGAGACTTTGCTATTCACACTCTTGAAAAACGACAGTAGCATTGGCTGTGAATTACTCTGATGTGTCAGCTATAATATGTAATATAAGCCAAAAGTGGATTGGGATACCATTTCCCCCCTCTGAAATGAGTATGAGGAAATATTTGACACAGGCTTCATAAGTCAGTGATGGGGTGGGGGTGGGGGGCTAACTTAACCTGCCTGTGCTTATTCCCTGCATTGCAAGCCCAGTTTGCCAGCTTCTTCCTAGAGCAATTTCAAATTGCATACCCAAGATTGGTCCTGAATTGAAACTATTTTATTGGACTGTGGGACAAGTTGTGCCACAGATTCTGAAAATGTGCCTCACTCACTCAATCTTGATTAGTATCAGAGTAGCCCTTCGTTCTACCTGCTGCACACCTGCGTCCTGCTTTTCAAGGGACAGGCAGGGCAGTCTCCTTTGGCGCCCACTTGCACACACAGCTCCTGTAGGGATGGACGATTCTGTTCATTTCAGTTTGAGGTTCCATTTATCAAATTTCTGCTGCTCCGGGGGGTAGGACCCAAACCAATGGAGTCAGATGACAAAAAAAGTAGATTCTGACTAAACTTTAGGAAAATCCTTCTGACAGTAAGAGCTGTGGAATGGACTGTCTCAGGTGGTGTTGAATTCTCCTTCTTTGGAGGTTGGATGGCCATCTGTCAAATATTCTTTAGCTGTGATTCCCGTATTGCAAGGGATTCAACCCTTGGTGTCCATTCCAACTCTACAGTTCCATAATTCTGTGATTTCCATATCCCTGTGAGATATCTTTTTTCAAAAAAAAACTTCAGAAAAGTTTGTTAGCATTTTAGTGTGCATTTTTCTTCGTATACACATTTCTGCAAGCCCATAACGCATCACACTTCTGTATATTTTCATTAATATATGCATCATAATATGCACACAGTTTCCTGACAGGCACATTTTGGTACACAGCTCTTGGTTGGCGAATGCATCGCAAAATTCAAAGAAGTGAGAATTTTGAGGGTAGCTGCAGTTTGTTGCCTATTGTTTCAGGAAACAGTGAAATCATCAATGAAAAGTTGAGCTAGAGATGTGGGACACAGTATTGACTTTGCTTTATGGGTGGGAGCAATTGTGGGAAATTAATTTAAGGTTTACTGCGTGCTACACACCAGGCATAGGCAAACTCGGCCCTCCAGATGTTTTGGGACTACAACTCCCATCATCCCTGACCACTGGTCCTGTTAGCTAGGGATTATGGGAGTTGTAGTCCCAAAACATCTGAAGGGTCGAGTTTGCCTATGCCTGCTACACACTAAAGGAAAACTTCATGCAGATGATGCATAGGTGGTATTTAATGCCAAACAGATTAGCAAAGATGTCAAAATCAATAAGGGGTAACTGTTGGAAATGTAAGGAGGCAGAAGGAGCATTCTACCACATGTGGTGGTCCTACAGTATAATTAAGGACTACTGGGAAATTATTTATAATGAACTTTAAAAATGTTCAAAACTAAGAAAATGTGAGAGGAAGTGGAAGATAAAAGGAACTATGGAAGGTGAGGAAGGAGAGGAAGGGATGTCCATCAATGACAGTATTCTTTTTCCTTTCATTGTAATTTTCATTTCCCACCACCTTTTTTTGGGGGGGGTGTTTTTTGCTTGTATTGAAATCTATCAGAAATGCAAATAATTTTTTTAAAAAGGAAATGTGAATTAGCGAGGGTCACCATTTCTCCTCCATCCTCACTCCCAAGCGAGGCAACATGTGCCTAAGTCAAAGAGTATATTCAGCAGTCAAACTTTTATCTCAATTCAATGTTGGAATTGTAAATGAAAAACTATTGTGGCCACTCTTTATGGCAGTGGTGAGGAAACACAGGGCTGGGGGCCAAATATGCCCAGCCACTTCCCTCCTCCTCTGTCACACACCCTCTCCCCAGGCCACAAGACTCAGCAGCCCTTCTTCATACCCCCCCCCACTTGAGTGTTTTGGCCTGGCTGAAATGTGGCCTTGAACTCTGATAATGCTTCTGGGTTGCCTGGATGCAAGATAGTAGGGCGGGTGAGTGCATGTAGAAACTAGCCGCCTGTACAAAAATAAAATGCACATTTGTTTCTCTGCTCACCTTTGCCTCTGCCTCTGGCCACCATCATGTGTGGGCAACACAAAGTGAAGCTGCATTGCTCTCCTGGTTTCTGAACGCTGTGTGTTTCTGCAAGGCAGTGGTAGTTTGGCACAGTGTGGGCACTGCGGCAGGAGCGTTGGGTTCAGGGGCGTCGCTAGGGGGTGCGGTGGGGGCGGTACGCCCCCGGGCGACAGGGGCCACAAGCGGCGGGTGGGGGCGCCAAGCGGCGGGTGGGGGCGACAAGCGGCGCCCCTCCCGCCACTCCCCAGGCAACGCCGGTCACCCCGGGAGCAGCAGCGCTGCACGGATGGGGTGCTCCCTCGGCCGTGCGCTGTTGCTCCCGGGGCGAGTGGCGGCGCATGGGGGTGACAAGCGGCAGCCCCTCCCGCCATTCCCAAGCGCTGCCGCTCCCTCCGTCACCCCAGGAGCAACAGCGCACGGCCGAGGGAGCACCCCGTCCGTGCAGCGCTGCTGCTCCCGGGGTGACCGGCAGCGTGGGGAGTGGCAGGAGGGGCCGGCGCTTGTCAGCCCCACGCGCTGCCGCTGGCTCCGTCCCCCCGGGAGCAGCAGCGCACGGTGTGTGCGGTGCTGCTGCTCCTGGGGCAACGGAGCGAACGGCGGCACGTGGGGGTGACAAGAGGCAGCCCCTCCCACCATTCCCACGCGCTGCCGCTCCCTCCGTCACCCTGGGAGCGGCAGCGCACGGCCCGACGACGGAGTGCGCCTGCACGCGCAGGCGCACTCTGTCATCGGATCGCCGCTTCCACAGCCTCCTTTTGAGCCGGAGAGCTTAAAAGCGAGCTCTTCGGCTTAAAAGAGGGCTGCAGAAGCGGCGCCGGCACCCCCGGAACCGCCCTGGGGGCGGAGCGTCATGACGTCACAATGTGATGTCACGACGCCCCGCCCCCGGGGCGTTTCCTTTGCCGCCCCGGGTACCGCGGAGCCTTACTCCGCCACTGGTTGGGTTGGCTGTGCCACTGCACCTGCACCTGCTGAGCTCCACACTACCTTGCTCCCCTCTTGGCATGGTGTTGCAAATTCAAGACAGCAACACAGTTCCACCCATGCTGCCCCACTGGCTGCTACTGGTTGCCCAGGTGAAAAAGGTCCTCACCACCACCATATGGCATATTTGCCTCCCAGGCGATGATGGGTCTGGATCAGGAGTCAGCAAACATTTTCAGCAGGGGGCCGGTCCACTGTCCCTCAGACCTTGGGGGGGGGGACTATATTTTGGAGAGAGAGAAATGAACAAATTCCTATGCCGCACAAATAACTCAGAGGTGCATTTTAAATAAAAGCACACATTCTACTCATGTAAAAACACGCTGATTCCGAGACCATCTGCAGGCCGGATTTAGAAAGTGATTGGATCGGATCCGGCCCCAGGGTGGTGTAGTGGTTAAGAGTGGTAGATTCGTAATCTGGGGAAGCGGGTTCGTGTCTCCGCTCCTCCACATGCAGCTGCTGGGTGACCTTGGGCTAGTCACACTTCTCTGAAGTCTCTCAGCCCCACTCACCTCACAGAGTGTTTGTTGTGGGGGAGGAAGGGAAAGGAGAATGTTAGCCGCTTTGAGACTCCTTCAGGTAGTGAAAAGCAGGATATCAAATCCAAACTCTTCTTCTTCTTCTTCTTCTTCTTCTTCACCTTAGTTTACCTACCCATGGTCTGGATCTTTGCAGGGTTTTGGCTGAGTTGTCTGTCAAAAGAGTGAGGTGAAACTGGAAGGTGGAGTTGAGGTCAAATTCTGAAAGGTAGTCAAGGTTCTGTAGATGCTGGAGGTATAGAGGCAAATGGTAGGTTTGAATCATATTTTCAATTATGTCTGGAAACATGTGGATGCCATTTTGAACCAAGGTGGCACTGGTTTCAAAACTGCACTGGGGGTTTTTTATGCCAGGTACAAGTTTGCTAGTGATATTGTACTGTATATAATGGATTCTTGAATTAAGGTTATAATTTTTAGTTATGGTTTGAATTGCTACAAGATATCAAGATGTTTCTGCTCTTGTTGTACCATTTGACATTTCTGTGGGTTGTAAAATAATGTAGATGGTATACAAATTTAAAATGAAAATGAATTAAAATGTAAGGAGCCCTGCTGGAGCAGACTCAAGGCCTATCTATTCCAACATCCTGTTTTCCAGCCAGATGCCTCAGCTCCTTCCTATGACAAATCCTATTGCACCGAAAGATGAACTTTGGTAGAAGGATACTGCATTTCCTCTCCTCACTTGCACTAAAGTTAATATTCAGGCAGGATCTGCTTCTGAAGCTCAATGGAAACATCTGTACAGATGCTTAAAGCAAATGTGTGCTTTTATTAGGAACATAATCAAATGTTCAATGCAGATGATATTCTTCTCCAAAACACTCCAGTCTGGGGGGAAATTAAGTGTTAGCTGTAGTTCTTGACACTCCCTGGACTTTAAAAAAAAATGGAAATGCTTTTTTTAAAGCAAAATAGGGAAGAGTTGTCTTTCTGAAATGCTTGATGCCTGTAAAGCTCCAAGAGTTCTTCCTGATTTAGTTAACATGACAAAGATACGACACATAGATAGATACACAGATTTTAATCTCTGAGTTGATAAGGCAGTTCTGGGATTGTTCCAGAGAAGAAGCTGAAGAGTAAACAAATGAAGAGATCTATGTTCCAGCCTAGGTCCAGGAGAGGCAGAGAAGGGGGAGATCCCATTGATTTAAATTTGCCAAGAGAGAAGAGAGGAAGAGAGTGGAAACTGAGGAGTGAATGAGAAAAGCACCATTGGGACAAGCTGGGTTGTAACTCAAGCCTCACTGACCTTTCCAAGTGGATATCCTGCCGTACTTAGCCAGCCATTTAAGGGGAAGACAAATAGCTGGTAAACCCAATCCAATAATCTCAGTTAATTGCCAGTTTGTTGCATGTATTCTCTGGGTGCAGAGTACAGAAGTGAGGTTGAGGGGGGAGAGGGAGCAGGAGGCGTCCTATTGCAAGACAAGTCAAACTGGTCATATATGAAGCAGCAAAACTCCCCACATCAGGCCTCTGGTTTGTCAGCCTCCTGGAAAAGACATCACATTTCCATCCACATAAGTGACTGATGAGCTACCAGTGATTGTCTGGCATATTAATTTCTTTCTAACCCCATTCTTTAACTTTAGCCTCTCCCTTTCTTCCATACTTCATTCAAAAAGAACCACCTGGGAATGAGGACGTGAAAGCTTCTACCCAATTATGATCTCTCGCTTTCTCACTGCGCTTGGAAGCTGGAAAGGAGCTCAATATGTAGCCGAGGTAGATGGAATATTAGCATCAGGGAAGATTTATGTCCGTGACCTTCTGGATGTAAGGTGACAGCACAGCCTCTGCTCTACTCTGGCTGATATGCATATTCATAACTCGTTTATTTTGAAATAAGTGACTGGATTAGCAATAGTTTGAAGGACGGCAAGCCTGGAGTCGAAAGGAATTCAGGTGGCTGCTTAACAAAAAAATTAGGAGATTGTCGTTGTCATGAAGAGGAACCCCTTGCATGGTGAGTTTATTATTAGAAAAGCCATGCATTTTATAGGATTGAAATGGTTTGGCAACTCCCGGGCTGTCAATTGTTTCAGTGCAATACTCAGTTTTTCTTGTTGATAAGTGATGGTTTTTCTCATTTTTTTTAAGAAAAGATATCTTGACACCTGCAGAAGATGGATGTGGGAGGGTTCTGAAGCTTTCAATGGCAAATAGCTGGGTGGACAGCTAACTTCTATATTCAAAGGTAGGAGTATTTATTTCATGAGTAGTGGTCTCACCCTTCCTCCCGAAAGAGATCATAGCAGCAAACACATTGAAAATTATGAGACAGGTGCACCTCACCGGGGGGGGGGGGGGCATTCCACAAATGAGGAACAAATAGTTTTTTAAAAAAAATTTACCAACAACAAACAAGTCACAGAAAAAAAGAAATGAAAGATAAAATACTTTTTTAAAAGGTAAGTTGTCACAATTACCAACAAAGTATAGGATACAGCTATGCAATTTACTGAAACAATAATAAAACATAGGGGTGGGGGGTATTAGGGGAAAGTAGTACCTCTGGTGAGAGACACATCATGCTCTTTCTGGGGTAGTTTGTTCATCTTTGGTCCCCACCCTGCACTGAAGTTCTCACCTGTGGCTCCTAGAAGCTGTCAACATGTGACAGTGGCCACACCCCAGGAATGGCTTCGACTGGCTGGCTAAACCAGGTGATGGGTGTCAAATGCTCAGTGAGTTAGGCACATCCTCTGAATGCAAAGACAGGCTCCTGTGGATAGAATGGACAAGACCAATAGTGGGTCCAATGGTCAAGAAAGTGGTTTCCATATGTGCTGTAGAGGAGAGTAAGGAACAGATGGAGCTCATCAACCTGAGAAGATAGTCCATCTAGGAGAAGGAAAACTCTGATCCTAAACCTTGTGGCTTAACTTCAGGAGAAAAAATGACTAAGGAGTAAACTCTACACAAATCCAGATGAATGGCATCTTGTACGCTTCCTTGCAGCAATTTCCGTGGCCAAGCTGGTACCAAACACATTGCTCTGCTTTCCTTTGGACCACATCAGTGAGGTCGAGAGGTGGGTCTTGTTGTCTGGGCAGCTCAGGACACTGTCCAGGCTTGCATCTCAGGGAGGTCACTTTGGTGCTGCTAATACAGTAGTTTGAGGTACACTCCATTGTTTCTCAAGACAGATGGATGCCAACAATAAAACATACCAAGAGGGAAAGGGTGTGTGGTCTATAATTGCAAAGCGTTGGGGTTATGACAATATAATTTACATAATTAATAACATAAATTACCAAAAAAAAATGCCACAGCAGACAGCAAGATGAGTAATGTGTGCATGCACACGAAAGCTCATACCAAGAACAAACTTAGTTGGTCTCTAAGGTGCTACTGGGAGGATTTTTTTATTTTTTTATTTTATATTTTGTTTTGACTATGGCCGACCAACATGGCTACCTACCTGTAAATGTATTTTGTGGGGAAGGTGGACTGCAGTGGAATGTTAGCAGCGCTGCATGAAATGAATACAGGGTGAAACGAGGGGAAAAAATGCTTTCTTACATCTCTAATGCCCACTTTCTGTCACACACCTCTAATTGTTTGAGGGAAGCTAACAGCTGAGTAGGATTTGACAGAGAACGCTGATGGCAGAGTGAGATTTTTATACTCTGTGTATATGGAAGGTGAGGGTTAAAATCAGACCAAACGTTTGGCAGTCTATGAAGAAACAAGTGATTCCAGGCCTATAACAAATCATGAAAATGGATGAAGTATAAAGAAAAGCCATCTCCTTTTCTAACTAACAGACCATGCTTTTATTCAGAACAAGGAAGCCTTCTGGCATCTCATTTCCCCCAGAAAGTCTAATGTGCTTTGCGAAATAAAAATCTGGAGAAGAAATTCTGGACTCTTGGACAAAACATAATACAAATGCTACAATTTCCTAAATCCCACCTCTGTAATGCTCCAAGTAACGTCAACGGAACTGAGCCAAAGTACAGAGAGTTCAACAGAATCCACATATTTTTTTATAGTGCCTCTCTTATAGTATGGCTATTTCTCCAGGCAGCAGCTATGAAGCACAACACAGCTATCATAAAATGCTTTCTAAGAAGAGCCCAAGGTTCTGTCTAGTTCAGCATCCAGTTTTCCCCAGTAGCCAACTGGGAAGCCTGCATCTGGGCATGCAAACAAAAGCCATTGGCTGTTGTTTGCCCACATGCACACAATCAGAGGAATGCTGCCTCTAGCATGGAGATTTCATTCAGCCGTCACTGCTAATACCAGTTGATGGCCGCCTCTTGATAGGTGAATGTTTTCAAAAGACTGCCAGGAGTATAATTTCAACCCACACCTCTCTTGGGAGACTAAAATACTCCTGGGGATGGGATCAAGGCCATGCTTTGAGTCAGGCACATAGGAAGCTGCCTTATACTGAGTCCAGGGGTGGCCAACTTCCAAGAGACTGTGATCTACTCACAGAGTTAAAAACTGGCAGTGATCTACCCCCCTTTTGGGGGGTTCACATAAAAGTTGTTGAGCTTCTTTAGGGAAGAGGAAAGCGACGTTGAGCTTTTTTTTAGGAAGGAAAGTCCTGTTTTGGTGGTTCAGGTCATTTTAGGGATGCAGGGCAAAGATGTTGAGCTTTTTTTAGGGGAGCCAAAGTTTTTTAGCTTCTTTGGAGGGAGCCACGATCTACCTGTTGGACATGCCTGCTGAGTCAGACTGTTTGGTCCATCTAGTTCAACACTGTCTATACTGACCAGCAGTAACTCTCCAGGGTTTCATCCGGGGCATGTTTTCGAGACCTAACTTGTGGAAACTGGGATTGAACCTGGAAAACACTGCATGCAAAGCAGGTACTCTACCACTGAACTACACTCCTTCCCCTTGAAGGCACTTTAGCTCATGCCAAAAATATATCTTTCTGTAACCAGGCCTACTCTAATTGTGACCTGCCATTGGAACTTTAGCCAGCAGCCATGTATGAAAGCCTGCCAGAAGCCTGATAGCCTCCTCCTTGTTTTTCCATGCCTAGACAGGCAGATACAATGGATGGTTTACCAAGTCTGATAAGGAAAGGTTGAAGGAGTTGGGTATGTTTAGCTTAGAGAAGAGGCAATTAAGAGGCAACATAATATCCATCTTCAAATGTTTGATGGGCTGTCGCAGATGATGTGAAACTCGTTTGTTCTCTGTTTCTACAGAAGGGAGAACCTGAACGAACAGCATCAAATTCCAACAAAGGGGTTTCAAATTAACTTTCTGGTGGTATGAGTTATTCACCACAAGAAGAGTGTACCTTGGAAGGTGGTGGACTCTTCCTCATTAAGGGTTTTTGAAGCAGAAGTAAGATGACCAATTGGAGACCTGCAGCACTGGATTTCCCAAATTGCCAGGTGATGGGGCTAGAAGACCTTAGAGGGACTTCCATTTTTTCTTAATCTAAGTCCATTGCGTGGACAGGCGGAGCCCCCCAACCCCCAAGCAGAATAATGACACAAGACAACATGCTATGGGATTAAAATTGGCCACAACTTTATTAAGATTCAGATGTAGGGAGACCTTGGCTCAGGTATTGGGTGTTTATCCTTCCCAGCCCCCCAGCCAGGGATCTGGGAAACTACAGGGTTATCCAGAATGTGCAGGGATTGGGCTAGCTCTGGAGAATACATGTTCAAGCAGATAGCCCACCCCCCATTTGCCACCACTGGTGGGGAGAGCAATGACAACCTCTCAACGTATGGTCAATGCCTCCCCCCAATACCCCTTTAATGGGGAACCCTGGTATCGTCGCCGCACTGGGGGCGTGGAGTCACCGCCCCACTCCCCCCCCCCATTTAGGAAGATGACTAAAGGATTCTGCCCAAGGCCTGAAACCGCCAAAGTTGTGACGAATTGCTACGGGAAATGCAAAACCTGCCAATGCAGGGAAATTCCTTTCTGGCCCTTCAACAGCGGCCTTGACATAGCAGTGCCTGTGTACCTGTGGAGAAGAGGTTAACCTGCAAAAATAAGTGTTAATTGAGGGAGTGGAGGGTGGGAGAAGCTCTGGAGCCTGACTGCTGCTTCCTGGTAAGCTACACCTTCTATTGTGTGCGCTAGGTAGTCCCTCCCCTTACCTGGCTAATCCCCTGGCAACGCCTCCCCCTGGCGGGATTGGGCACTTAGCTGGGGTAGGCGGAGACCCCAGGAATCTCTCTTGGGGGAAGGCGCAGCCAGTCCAAACTACCAGGTGTCACCCAGGAGCTCAAGGGGCTGCACGCGACCACACAAATGTTGCCCCCCATTTGATGTGGGGAGCGATCATTGTGAAGCCTACCATAGCTGATAGGCTGCATTTGGCTTGTTGGACCACAACCTGTGCAGACTCTGTATGTGAGCCTTCCTTTACCCAAACACTATCCAGCTGCCTCGGCCTATAGAGCGAGATGAGCGCGCAACCCCAGAGTCATCCGCAACGGGACCTAACGGTCAGGGGTACCTTTTCCTTTACCCTTATGCACCAAACCAGCCTACTCATAGGATGGAAGTAGGGCTTACCACCTCAGGCAGCAAAATATTGGGGTGACAAGTGTTGGACAAAGTTTGCCTGAAATATGGTGCTTTGTGGTCCTACCTCTCTTTCTTCTCTACTGTGGTGAGATGTATGCATGCTACTCAGATATATACTGTCTTGGAAGTTCCATTTAACAAATGAGAAAGAAGTACTGTATAGCCAAGCCTTCCGCAACCTGGCAACCTCCAGATGTTGTTGGACTATGTCTTGTCAAATGCAAGGTGGTTCTTTTAAAAAATGATTCATAAGCAATACAAAACATGAGTGAGAAGAAGATTTTACTCTTAAACAACAAGCAATATATACATACCAGACATGCACTTCTATTTGCCACTTGGAAGCCCTCAAGAAGTGGCAAAGTGACTCCCCCCGGTAGCCTTAGATTGCACAGCCCTGTGGCCAACCAATCCATGCATGAGCTTCTAAATCACTCTGCCCACACCATCTGATTTTATAGGTAGCCACCTTCTCCCAATGCCTCCCTTTCCAATAACAATTTCCAACATTAAAGAGGGTTCCTAGCACTAACATCCCAGACTGATTAAGGCAGATGGGGGGGCTTCACCTCCTCACAACTTATTAGGACATCAGAGAAGGTTCTCACATCTTCAAAAACTTAACAGCTGCCAGGGAGGGGGAAGGAACAGAGGCAGGAAGGGTAACCATGTTAGAATCACTACCTTCTTGATATACAATTGGTCTTCCGGTTGGATTTCCCGTACAAACTACAACTTCCATGAGCCCCAGCCAACATGGCCAATGATCATGGAAGATGAAAATTGCATTCCACAACATCTGGAGGCCATCAGGTTGGGGAAGGTTAACCTAGACTCCTTCTCTCATTCTGGAATCAAAGCTTTCTATATGGGAGAAGAAAAATATACCCCTCACCTACAGTCTGAAGTGGTGAAATCCAGAATTTGACCATCTCCTTCTGAGCGATACACAGAACAAGTGTGATTTTCATGTGTGCTAGCCCATTCCAACAATTGGAGCACAGTTCTTTGTAGCCCTTTAGGTTTGAATTGGTCTGGATTCAAACCTCAACATTAAACTGGATGAAATAATATTGAAAAACGGAATCTCTCTATACTTGCGCCCCTGAAATTCCACTGCATCGTGTTATGGAAGTTGTAAAAGATAATATTTGTATAAATTAAAGCTATTGGATACTTATGGTATTTCAATTGCTGCTTCATTAAGTTGTCCTCCATCCCTGAACATCCACAGATCTATTCCATAGCATTTTTCTATTTTAGCTTTAATCTACACAGCTACCAAGTGAGAAAGGGGCTGAGAAAAGGGAATTGCCATTTTAAATTGAATGTGGGAAGAAAATGGTGAAGCTCCTGCTGAACCAAACGCAATCTATTACAGAAGTTTTAGATTTCAGAGTGGTTACCAGGACTTTCCTACGCCCATTAACTCCCCAGACAAGCTAGCATGGTGTTTTTAAAGCTGTTTTCTACCCTTTTGCAATGTCACTGCTGCCCTTCAGTTTTTAATCAAGGCAAGGGGGGGGGGGTGCAAGCTTTGACTCCAAGGTGGTTTTCAAGGGATCACAGCCAATCAGCTTCAGGCTGTGCAAAAACTGGGAGCCTAATGAGATAGAACTGAAACCATTAGGCCACTGGTTGTGGCCATATAGCTCCTGCGAGATATAAACAGATAACTTGGGACCATTTTACCTGAAAGATCGCCTTACCCCATATATGAGAGATGCTGGTGCTGCCTAGAAGCTATGCCTTCAGATCAACAAGTTCTTGCCAGAATCAAGTGATTTCATTTCTTATTGCTTTAATCTCTGTATGTCTGCAGGATGGAGGGGATGAAAGCAGTGGTGGAGCTTCATGCTCCGGCACCAGGGGGGCGGAGAGCAGGCGGAGGTGGGCCTGGCGCACGTCCCGGGGGCTTGGCACACGCCCACAGGGGCATGGCGCGTGTCCTGGGAGCGTGGCACACTGTCTGTGGGGTGTGGTACCCAGCACGGGCGGGGAGGCAGCCTCAATGGCACCCCACCAGGATCACGCTGCCGGGGGTGGTGCGCTCCCCCCACACTCCTCTTCATCCGCCAGTGGATGAATGGGGGTTATGATTTCTTCAAGTTTCCTTTTTCTTTTTCTTTTTTCTTTTGCAAGGTTCTTTTATTTCAAGGTTCAAAGTTACATTGTATCACTCAACAGTTATAATCCTTATTCTATAATACTAATGACTTCCCACTCACCCATCCTCAATGTTTATAATCACAATTACATACAGTTATGGTGCTGGAGGAGACTCTTGAGAGTCCCATGGACTGCAAGAAGATCAAACATATCCATTCTCAAGGAAATCGGCCCTGAGTGCTCACTAGAAGGACAGATCCTGAAGTTGAGGCTCCAGTACTTTGGCCACCTCATGAGAAGAGAAGACTCCCTGGAAAAGACCCTGATGTTGGGAAAGATGGAGGGCACAAGGAGAAGGGGACGACAGAGGATTAGATGGTTGGACAGTGTTCTCGAAGCTACTAACATGAGTTTGGCCAAACTGCGAGAGGCAGTGAAGGATAGGCGTGCCTGGCGTGCTCTGGCCCATGGGGTCACGAAGAGTCGGAAACGACTGAACGACTGAACAACAACAACAACGTGGTGGTGTGGTGGTGGTGGTGGTGGTGGTGGTGGTGGTGTTATTTTAGGGACACATTCCAGACAGGCAACAACACTCAAGGGTGATACAAAGTAAAGTGGAGACCCAGCCTTATGGGCGGGGTACAAATAAATTATTATTATTATTATTATTATTATTATTATTATTATTATTATTATTTTATTAAAGTGGTCTGGGGAGAGAGAGGGTATAGCTGATGCAGAAGTGTAACCAGCAGAGAGTCTGCAGGGCCAGATGTAGAGGGGACTGGAGGGCCGCATATCTGCCACCACCCACCCATACACCCCCCCCCCCGAGCTTGAACTTCCCCAGCCCTGCTCCACAATGTATACTTAAAATTGGCTTCCCCTAGCAGGCATGCCCTTTGGGAGAGAAAGAAGGCCTTGGCCTGTGAAAAAGTTAGCAAACGATGGGTAGTGAACTCTTTGCTATTCCACAGCTTTTAAATGTTCACACAGAGGGCAACTTAGCACTGTAAGAGAACATAAAAAATTCCGGCCTGAGGAACTTGGAGGGAAAAGCAAATACAATATGGAAGAAACAAAACCTTGCAGTACCAGAGTAAGGGAGGGGAAATAAAGCAATTAAAGACATCAGCTGAGACTACAAGGAATCCCATTAATTCAACAGGCCCAGCAGTTAATTAACAGAGAAGCATCAACTTCATCAAGCCATCCCAACACTAAGCATCTCTTTATTTGCAAAGGGTACAGCCATTCCATTAACCACGGTAGCTCAACAAAACCCAGGCTGCTCCTGAAATGAAGCTGTTGAGTTGTTAGTTCAGAAGAGAAACAAACACACCCTTTCCTCGGGGGCTAAAGATTTTTTTTTTGGCTAAAAGGCTCTTTCCGCTCTGCCATGCAGTATGTACAGCATGGGTGGGGCAAAGCAGAGGCAGATAGTGGTTGCAATTTAATTAACCCCATCCTGTTGGTTGGGTCGTCTGTCTTCAGTCCTTGACAGATCAGTGCCTCCCGGATGATTTTGAAAGGCTGGCTGGGCATTGCACAACTCCCTGTTAATTTGGCGTCTGGACTAGGTGAATGAAGCTGTATCAAACTTGGTGGCAGAGCCGCTGCTCAGAATGCAAAAAGGTCTCTGGTTCAAGCCCTGGCATCTCTAGGTAGAGCTGGCTTGGAGAACTGCCTCCAGTCAGTGTATACAATACTGAGGTAGATTGGCCTGACACAGTATAACACAGCTTCTGAGATAAGTGAGAAAAATCGTAATATCCCAGGAAATAGATATATTTGTCAAAAATTTATATATGTACGTGTGTGTGTGTGTGTGTGTGTGTGTGTGTGTATTTGTCCAAAAGTGAAGACTAAAAGATTGTCATCACATTATGCTCTGGGCTCAATTTAGGGACTATTATAATTGTTGTTGTTGATTATGATGTTGTTGTTGTTTGTTGTTGTTTATTGAATTTATATACCGCCCTGTACCCGGAGGTCTCAGGCGGTTCACAGAACAACTTAGAGTTGACTACATAGAGTTGCCAACTTCCTTCTGAATAGGGCTTTTGTTAAGGTTTTTAAAACAATTTTACCGCATCTCAAAATTGATCAGGGGAATGTTTATCCAGGCATACTTAATTAAAAGTAAACTTTGTTGTTGTTGTTTTAAAAAAGGTTACTTTTTACTATGATTCAACAGCATTTCTACTTGTAAAGGTGAACCATGGCAGCAGAGAACCTGGCCTAGCCACTTTGCTGAGACTCATTGGGCCCTTTCACCAAGAAAGGCAGGGAGGAAGGGGAGGGGGAGAGCCTTGCTGAGTGGGTAGCCAGTGGTAGCTGAGTGGGTAGCCAGGGCAAGGAAGTGGGAGGTAAGCAGACAGAGGAGTTGGGGCAATTAGTCACATATACACACTCCCTGATTAAGACAGTTACCTCAGCTTGGCTCACGATATCATAGCCATCTTCAAACAGCCAACACATGGAAGATGGAGCTAGCTTGTTTTCTGCTGCTCCGGAGGGTAGGACTTAAACCAATGGCTTCAAGTTACAAGAAAGGAGATTGCGACTAAACTTCAGGAAGAACTTTCTGGCAGTAAGAGTTGTTCAGCAGTGGAATGGACTCCCTCCAAAAGTGGCGGACTCTCTTTCATTGGAGGTTCAGAGGTTGGATGGCCACCTGTCTGGGATTCTCTAGCTGTGGTTGCAGGGGGTTCAACTAGATGACCCTTGGTGTGCCTTCCAACTCTACAATTCTATGATTCTATGAAAGCTCTGACCCTGTTTGGGGAGAAGAAGGAGTTGAGAAGACTATGAGATCAGTTCTTAAGCTGAGCCTCCCCAACCCCAGGCATTATTTTGTACCTGGTTCTTACAGATTCAATCCCAGCAAGCCATCCAAAGTAGATCCCTCAAGCCTGGAGTCTGCCCAGCCATTTTGTCGTGCTTCTGGGAATTATGGGTGGGAATTATGGGTGCTAGAACTTTCCCACGTGAAGAAAAAAATCTGTCATTGGGAAGCCGTAGATTATTTTTGTATGGAGCCTGGTTCTGCAGCCCTCTCCTAAGTCATGAAGCTTGCTCAGTGACTGTGAGCCTATGACTCTCCCACAGCTTGATCTACTTCATATAGTTGTTTTGTTGATAAAATTTAAGAATGGGCCCGCTTGATGGACCATTGGCCTGATCCAGCAGGCTCTTCTTATAGCTGGAATCCTGAGCAAGAGTACTCTGCTTTCTCTCTTTTTTTGGTAGGTCCCACTCAATGAATGAAAATTTGACACCTGCATTCAGAGAGTGTCAAATGTGTTTCAGCTTTATTAACAATTTCCACAAGTATTTCTTGTTCCTTCTTTTCAAACCAAAGGAAACGATCTCTGTCCCAAATAGGCCATTGATGAAGGATCTGAAGTTACATGCGCACTTCAGTGGAGAAGAACCATTTTCTTGCTTTCTTTCGTTCTGGCCTTTAAGTGGTGATTGAGAATGATGACCTTGTAGTAACCGTCATGTTAACAGGTTGCTTCTCTCTTCTATGGACTGGATAAATCTGTGCAAACCTCCAAACAATTTAGTTTAATTACTTGCCAAGCCTTGCAACAAGGCACAAACCTGCATGTCGCATGTAGCATTACCAGTGGAACAAATACTTGAATGCAAAAGCTAGAATAATTTGACAGCTAATATAAAGCTCTGTAATTTATATTTAGTTATATTGAGAGGGTTGTTTTGCCCCTCCTTTCCCTCCTTTGAGCACTTCATATAAATATTTACTCAGATTCTGAGACCTTGTTTAACCCTCCAAGTACCACATTTATCTTTGATTTGATTTGATTTTTTTATTTGCAGCAGAGAACCCTTTGCTTACTGTGCAGACGATTAAACAAAAGAGTGTCACCTATCAGCTGTTGCATACATAAACACCAGACACCGGTAATTATGATGTATTTACAGTAAAGTACAACTGGATACAGATTAAAGAAGAGACAAAAGATGTAGAGTTGCAATGATTTATTATAAACAATGTCTTTAAATTCTATTCCAGAGACAAGATGATAAGTCTGCTATGTTTAAGTGTGATCCAAATTGCTTCATAAATTATGGAACTGGGTGACATTACTACACAGCCTTCTTCTGAGTGCAAATTTAACTCTTATTCTGGGTTTAATTTTAGTTAAGACTCACCAGGCTTAGTTTCAGAACCTGTTTTCAATGTCAGGACTTATACCTGCATCATAGACATTCAGAAATAATCAAGACAAGAGCACACTGAAACACGTACAAAGTGTCTTCCATTCACCATTACTATCATTAAGCTTTCTAACAATAGAGTTGATTCCTGTCATACAATCTGGCTTCAAGACAGGCTTCAACTCTGGCTCTTTTCATTTTATAAATGACGCAAAATTCTTACCTGTGATCCACCTTTATTAGAGATTGTGAATCAGGTATATTTTGGAGCGGACGGAATGGCACATGGTGTTTTGTGCTAATAATAGCATTTATATAGTGCTTAGAGAGTTCAAAGCACTACACATTCATCAGCTCGGCAATCCTGCCTAACAACTAAGCATTATCCCCATATTACAGAATTGAGGGGAGACACTGAGTCTGAGAGAAAGTAACTTGCCTAAGGCCTGGTCTGCCCGTGTAGCCGAATGAGATGGTGGTGTAATGAGGTGGTAGAATGGAGTGTACCACTTCAAATACAAATGGGGGAATCACAGTTTTAAACAATGTTCCCTTGTATTTATTTATTTTTAATGAAAGAAACCTCTGGACACAGTGGTGGAGCTTCATACTCCGGCACCAGGGAGGAGAGCAGCGGGGGCAGGGCTGGCACGTATCCTGGGGGCGGGGCGCGCCACCTGCAGGGGCGTGGCGGCCAGCGCAGGCAGGGGACAGCTGCGATGGCACCCTACTGAGATCACGCTGCCGGGCGCAGTGCGCTCCCCCCCCCCCACTCCTCTTCCTCCGCCAGTGTCTGGACATACAAAACTAGCACTGCCTGCAGCAGGCTGGTCTGCAATTTTTGTCCCTGATGCACTTTTTTGGTGGGGAGAGGGAGGCAGATATTTCATTATTATTTTTTAAAATGGGAGAAATTTAGAAATTTACATCCAGAGTCTGAAATGAACTTGCCCTTGAAAATAACATTGTACTTTTGGGAGGGGATAGAGAAACCCCCAAATGGGAGAAGGATCCAAAGTGAGGAAGACACGGCTAATGATTCAGCCACTTTTCATCGTGCTCTTCAAGTAGGTTTGCAATCCATTTAGCGTCTTCTCCTGGTTCTTGGTCACCATGTTGTGCAGGGCACTAATAGAGTCCTAATAGCCACATGCTTTAAAGAGGAAATTAGTGCAATCCCATGGGCCAAGTTCATCCAAAACACTCTCCCCAACTCAGCGATGGTTTCACTGGATGGCCTTCAGCAAGTTTCCCCATCTGCAAAATAAAAACAATAGTAACCTTTCTCATGGGGGTTGTTGTGTGGACAAGACAATGTCTAAAGCAATTTTTAAACTGAGCTCTGAATGACAAAGGAGGAAATAAGCCAGCCAATAGGTTAGAAGCAAACATCCTGAAGGCTTGATTCTGCTTAGTCTGTCCTTGCTTAGACTTGTATCTCCAGAATAATTTTTATATATTTATTATATACTTTATTATTATTATTATTATTATTATTATTATATAGTCATAGCAACAATGTATACAAAGCTGATGTCCCAGACCATGTGTGAATCACTTAGGAGTTTGTTAACTCTGAAATTTCTACTTCTATCTGCATGTGGCAGAATACAATTTAACTGTTGATGTGCCGTAAAATCCCCAAGCAACCTGTCTACCTATATGCATGAGGTTCTGCCTAGGAACACTCCCAGCAAACAAAGCACCCGGGTCAATTAAGGGGTTCCTGGACCCATTACTTGGACGCAGGCACTCCAAACCACTGATCAGCACCACTGATATCCAGGTCAGCTGACTGCGCAGCAGATGCCCAGTACAAATGTGTGGTGTTTGTAAGTCTGCCGTTAAAGGAGTCTTTACTTAGAACTGTCAGACAAAAAGAGCAACAGAAAGAAGTATTTTATTACACCCAGTGCTAAAAGTAGAACAAAATGTTGCCGTATAACACCCTCCACTAAATAGAGTACTCCTGTCCATGCCAGCCAGCCAGCCATGCCACCCTTGAAGACACAAAGCTGTTGGGAGTTCCAGCAGCCCAAATGCCCTTTCATTTCCCCCACCCTGTCTTCCATTTTTCTTATCTAGCTGGCATTCACTGGTGCCTGTGTCCACTGAGCATGCTCAATGCTCATTTGGCTCTTAGGGTGTATGGGGATGTCTCTTTCTCTTTTATTTATGGCAGGGTTCGATTAAAAAATAAATAAATCTGTAAATATCAGGATGCCTTCCTCTTGTTTCTCAGCAGCCCAAACTCAGCTCCATTTCTGGTACGTGGGCGCTAATTCTGCTATTATGGCAAGTGCAGTCCAGAATGGAAGGCCACCTTTCTGAGCTGAGCATCAGGCATTGTTTCCAATCCCCATGGCTCACTGGAGGAAGCATTATTATTATTATTATTATTATTATTATTATTATTATTATTATTATTATTATTTATACTCCGCCCATCTAGCTGGGTTTCCCCAGCCACTCTGGGCAGCTTCCAACAAAATATTAAAATACAGTAGTCCGTCAAACATTAAAAGCTTCCCTAAAGAGGGCTGCCTTCAGATGTCTTCTAAAAGTCTGGTAGTTGTTGTTCTTTAATCAGAAGGCTTGGCTTCTAGACAGACTTCTGAGTCAGCATCTCTCACATTAGACCAGAGTTGAGGATCCTGGCCCTCAGGACTATCCCCACATGCACAACCATCCTTAGCCACAACACCTCGCACCAGGCCACAGTCCTTGACTGTTTTCGCCTGGCAGGAATGTGTCCTTGGACTCTGATAATGCCTTTTGTCTGGAGGACAGAGAGGAGTGTTTGAGTGTGTGTAGAAACTAGCCTACTGTTTTGGAGAACATTGCAGGCCTTCCCCCAACTCATTTTGCTCCACTTCATGGGAAACCAGGGTTCCTGGCTCACTTTTTCCATGGATCCCCCTGCAGCCAGAAGGAGTCACTATCAGCTTAAATCTACTGTACCAGCAAAACGATTAGATTCTTATATTGATTACCTACCCTCATGAGGCTGTTGAGAGTGTGTTGTGAGGTTTTCTTGCACAGTGCTTTACAGCATGGTACTAAGAGAGAAAGAAAGATAGCACAAAAAGCACGTGAAGCTTTTTTTATATAAAGAAAAATAAATAAAAATCAGATTCATTTTTGGACAGCTTGGGTTGGAACCAGACTTAATTGTGCTTCAGGTAGACCCATTTAAATGAATAGGACAAATTAGTTATGACTAAGTAGTCGTGTTGATTTTAGTGGGCCCATTCTAAGCATGAGCAAGTTTAGATCCAGCCCCTTGCATTTTTACATTTTTGCAGACATTCATATTTGTTGATAAATGGGTCAGAGAGCATATAATTGTTGATATAGGCTGGGAAACTGGAGATTTCCCAGTAACACTTCAGAAGACCCCTTTCTTCCTTCTCCAACCAATAATAGCAGCTGCCTGTGACATCTCTGAACTCTGCCGAAAGAATATATTTGGCTTACTGACTGCCAGTATTCAGTGGCTTTCTCGTGCAAGCAGCCTTACCACAACCAAAACTTCCCCACCACCATACCTTCATCTCAGGAATAATTTTTCCCCAAGTTTGAAATACATTGCTTTTCAGAAAGCACTAAACTTGCTAAAAGGACATGGCTTGCCTACCTTGCGCCCTGGCCCCTCATGCCTCAGGATATCATAAATTTTTGATACCAATAAAACAGAATTTTTGATGAGCTGCTATTTTGCATTAAAGCAACTTTACATGCAAAGATTGCATAATAGGAAGCAAAATTGAATTTTGCCTCAGAACAAGTCCTTATTATTAATTTAAGTGTTCTTATACGTCTTAGCAGCAGCTTATCATTCTATACATTTAATTCCTTTCTCGCCGCTTAGCAGCGGTTTCCTTAGCTAAACAAATCTTTTAAGGGAGCACATGTACAGAGCGTGGAAACATCACACTTTGCATTGGGGGGGGGAGCTTGAGAGAAGTAATGCAACTTTAAAAGGGGGGGATAAAATACATTCAAAGGGCAGGTCTTTCTTGCTAAAAGCTGCTCCTAACTGCTTGAGCAAAGCGATGAGAGAAAGGAGAGGGGATTCTGTGTCAGTACCTTTTGCCTTACATATGAGTTCCTCTTCTGTAATTGCAATACATTTATTCTAATTATGGCCGTGCAAAGCAGAAACATCAGGAAATCATTGCCAAGCATGGGTTTGCTGAATATCCTTGTTCTATTCCTTTAACACTTCTGAATTGCCACTGTGCAGAGGAAAGCCTGCAGCATAGAAAAGGGTTCCTCCATTCCGAGAGCACAGCTGTGCAGAAGGTTTGCTCCTGCCTTGGTCCAAGAAGCGTATCGTTTATTTAAGGTGCCTTTCTAAACGGCGAGAAAAACAAGCACAGAAACCTTCCCTCCGCCTTAGATAAAACAGCCAGCCAGTGTTGGATTCTAGAAGTCCACCTTACAGAATGTATTGGAATGGAGGTGGGGGGGAAGACTAATTCATGGAGGTATATAGTCAAAGGGAAAGCAAAAAAATAGTGCAGTGCAAACGTACACATGCAGGGACCATGCAGGGGGGCCAGGGGGCAACCACACACCCCCAACAAGGAGCTCATCCCCCACTTACCCTCCCCTGTTATAACGAACTCCTGTCATTAATATTTTTCCCCAGACACTATTTGCCCACATGTCTTGCCCTTTCTGTTCCCTGGGGGGGGTGGGTGCTGGTGCATCCCACTACATGCTTATCTACTCAGTAGTAAGTTGCACTGAGTTCAGTGACACTTACACACAAACAGCCTAAAGCTACGCTTAACCATAAAGGGGGGAGAGAGGAGCAAATGTAGTAAAAAAAAAATAAAGGTTCAGTTTCTTCTTCCATTTATTGGCGATGGGCTGCAGTTCTAAAACCGCTTGCCTGAGTGTGCTCCCTTACTGAATGTAGTCAGACATGGTTTTGAGCAGACATCTATATAGGATTGAACCCTTGATGTATTTAAGGGAGGGTGTAAATCCGTCCCTTAAATATACAAAATGGATGTGGACTTTTTAAACCTTACCTGCTGTGTTTGAAACATTTGCAGCTGCTGCTTGCAAGCAGCAGAAACTTTGCAAGCCCCTGGTTCTAAAAGGTGGGAGACAAAATTCCTGAGCTTTACAGCTCGGCTGGGATTTGGTCAACCCGACCAAAGCCTTCTTTTCTCAGTGTCGCAGCTAAGCAGGAAAAAAAGCAAGGTCTACGCATAAACTGCGCTGGTGGGGTGGGCATAGTGCCCGTTGTCCTTGCTTTCTGGGTCTGAAGACGGTTCTTCCTCCATGCCAAAAAGAACAAGGCGAGAAGAAGCAGCGAAAGGGCCGGGGGGGGGGCGAGAAAAGAGCTTTCCGGCAGCTTTATCTGTCTGCTCTTGAAACTTGACACGCATCGCCCAGAAGAGCTCGGTGACCTTGCGCTGTCAATCAACCCGCGGAACCAGCTTGCTCGAGCGACGATGCGGGCGTTTCGCCAAGTTAAAAAATTGTTTTTTTAAAAAAATGTTTTAAAAAATCACATTAAAACCTAAAACACAGCTGGGAGCGGTTATCTCTCAATCCCCAGCTCATCCTAATAATGTTGCCAGCCTGGCTCCTTCAAGGCTAACCAGTACTGGGCATGATCTGGATTGCAAAAGCTGATCAGACCAGCATCTCTGGGGTGGGTGGGGAGAGAGAGGTTTTCCTGCGGAGTTTTTATGGTGAGCACACACGCACACACACCGAAAATCGGGGGTAAGATCCGACTAAGTCTTGCTCAGAGTAGACCCTTTGAAATCAGTGGTTGCAATCGGTCTGCTCTGGATATGACTAACGCCATGTCCTTTGATTTCAGTGGATCCACTCTGAGTATGAGTCATGTTGGACTAAGTTTATTTGCCCACACGCAAACCCATTCCTGCACATCTAAAGCCCATTCGCTCGGAAGTCCCGCTGAATTTAATGCGGTTACTTCTGCCAAGTAAGGACTCGATCTTACACACACTTCTCAGGGACTAAGTCCCATTGACTGCGGCAAGATAGCTCAGTCGGTGAAAGCATAAGACTCTTAATTTCAGGGTCGTGGGTTCGAACCCCACGTTGGGAGAAAAAAAATTCCTGCATTGCAGGGAGTTAGATTAGATGACCCTCGTGGTCCCTTCCAATCATTCTATGTGAGATTTCCTTGCGTATAAAATAAATATTATGCAAACTGTAAGTGTACTAAGATCATGGCCACTGGTCTGGTCCCATCACCTCCTGGCAAATAGAAGGGGAAGAAATTGAGGCAGTGAGAGATTTTACTTTCTTGGGTTCCATGATCACTGCAGAGGGTGACAGCAGTCACGAAATTAAAAGGCGCCTGCTCCTTGGAAGAAAAGCAATGACAAACCTAGACAGCATCTTAAAAAGCAGAGACATCACCTTGCCAACAAAGGTCCGTATAGTTAAAGCTATGGTTTTCCCAGTAGTGATGTATGGAAGTGAGAGCTGGACCATAAAGAAGGCTGATCGCCGAAGAACGGATGCTTTTGAATTATGGTGCTGGAGGAGACTCTTGAGAGTCCCATGGACTGCAAGAAGATCAAACCTATCCATTCTGAAGGAAATCAACCCTGAGTGCTCACTGGAAGGACAGATCCTGAAGCTGAGGCTCCAATACTTTGGCCACCTCATGAGAAGAGAAGACACCCTGGAAAAGACCCTGATATTGGAAAACATTGAGGGCACAAGGAGAAGGGGACGACAGTGGACGAGATGGTTGGACAGTGTTCTCGAAGCTACCAACATGAGTCTGACCAAACTGCGGGAGGCAGTGGAAGACAGGAGTGCCTGGCGTGCTCTGGTCCATGGGGTCACGAAGAGTCGGACGGACTAAACAACAACAACAAGTGTACAAAACGATTGCAGCCATAAAGCAGGTTTTTGTGCATATGTAGAAGGTAGCCCCACTGGGTTCAATAGAGGTTACTTCCAAGGAGGAGCGCATAAACTTGCGGCCCGATCCAATTCTGGCTTGCTTGGACTTAAGTCACACTCAGTCCAGTGGAGCTCATTCACAAGTCTCTCTCTGTGTATATATATTTGCTAAGCCCCAGTTCCAAAAGTGATCTGACTTTGAGCCAGGCCTGTATTAAATGATTCCAGTGGGATCCTCTATAGTCCCAGGCGCAGGCATCATCTGCTACACCCCCCTTACATCGCGATCCCCCGTTGCGTTTCCTGCTTGTCTTGTTTAATTCTGGGGCAAAACCTTGTTAGTCGTTCCCTTCTCTGCCCTGCAGGGAGAGCAAACCCGGAGCAATGCAAATCTCTCTACAGTGGTTAGCAATAGCTCCAGCAAAACTGGAAGATCAAACAAAATAATCTGATTTGCACTGAAGGGGGCTCGGCAGCGGCGGCTGCACCACACCTCGAGAATGCAGGAGGAGCAGAATCAGACGCCACATTTGGAGGGGGCTGCAAATCCTGAATGGCCTTCAAACCTCCTGTACTTTTTTAAAAAAAATACATGGATCTGTCGCTGCAATGAGAATATCTTAAAAGAAAAAGAAAATGTCACAGGCAAATTGGATTAGGGACAATCGAGCTTTGCTGGTGGGGGGGGGGGAATTTCGGCCCATGATGTAAATGAATGGAACCAAGTGACAACAGTTGGTGGGATTCGAACTCGAGTCAGTGGAAAACACGTGTTCGTTGCAAAACGGTAGTGAAATCAAGTTCCTTAAGAAAGAGGTGGGGCACCAGTATGAGCTTGGCTGTATTTCTGCCAGGAACTATAGTTCCCAACCCCACCTCGGGATGAGGGAACGTTGCACTGACTCCGGGATCGAGTCCTGTAATGCTTCCTGTGTGCAGCCTGAGCCACATGCATGCTTACTCAAGAGTAACACTCCACTGAGATTTACAGGGCTTAGTTCCTAATGTGGAATAGCTTGGCTATATTTCGTCTCCAAAGGCGACGTGAAAGACGAGGAGCGCTGATCCAGATTCCCAGTTACGTAGCCCGGTCATATGTGCTCTTACTCAGAGATAGTACCCGCTGGTGTCCTCCTAATAAAAGCGCGCATAGCCTAGCAGCCCTGGGAAATAAGGATAAACGCTTAAAATGAGTAGGATTTACTTCTGAGTAAAAGGATTGGGGTTGTAAGACCGCCTTCCTGTGCACCCTTACTTGGGAGCTGGCTCCATTGAAAACAGCAGGACATATTTCCTAGTAAACAAACACCTTTACTAGGCTTGTCTTCCACTGCATTACCAATGCCTTTGTAGATGCAATAGGCTGATACAACACAAGCCTTTGCATCGCTCATTGCTCCTCACACCTCGGTCCGAAGGAAATTTTGCTTTCTTTGGCCCCAGTTTCTGATATATAAAAGGAGGACAGTAATAACCATGATTGCTCTTTTCCCTGCGCAAAGAAGGCTTCTATAAAAACAGAAAAATATGGCTTGCCTGTTGGCCATATCAGGGCAGCAGCATTTAATTTCTACACCGATAAGTTTTGTGTGTGTGTGTGTTTCTTTCGTAGATTGAAGCCTGCCTGCAAGTTACATATGCTGCTCGGCGAAACTTAATACTTACTATTAATCCCCAGAAAGGCTTGGCTACGGTTAGTGGAGGAACTCTGCACATGGACCAAGACTCGCTCTCGCTCTTAGTGTGTGTGTGTGTGTGTGTGTGTGAGAGAGAGAGAGAGAGAGAGAGAGTTATTGTTAAATTGCAGCGTTGGAGAAGGTCTGACACTGCATATAGGAGTAAGAGCTTGGATGAGGCCTTATTCCCCCTTTAATTTATGGGTCCTAAATCATAATTCCAGACCATTATACAATGCGTCTCCTACAGAATGTCTGGGACATTCTATTCTGCGTTCTGTGGACTGGTGACGTTGCCTTCCTGGATCTAGGGGAAGGGCTAAAGGGAACCCGGCCGTGGCTCAGTGGCAGAGCATCTGCTTTGCATGTAGAAGGTACCAGGTTCAATCCCCGGCATCTCCAGGTAAGACTCTGAGGAGGCCCCTGTCTGAAACCCTGGAGAGCTGCTGCCGGTCAGGGTCGAGACCAATGGTCTGACATCCTATGTTCCTACATCAGTTCTTCAAAATAAAGATTCTGGCGGGACTGGTAGATCTCCTCTCAGAGGTCCCCCATTCAGGTTGCAAGGGGCGAAAGAGAAACAAAATTCATAGCAAAGTTCCTTGATATTCGCTTGGGGAAGGTTACTTTAGTGTGCCGCATAAGAATAACTGGGGATCAAGTGTTCTTGAGATATCACCACTAGGAGTGATCTGAAACAAAGGAGGGGGTGATTGAGCCTTTCTCTTCTCTCTCACCCCCCATGGCGCCCCTTGCATCTTACTTTCCCTGGCCAACGCTTCCCTGTCTACTCCACTTTCTTCCTCTCTGCACAACACTTCCTATTTTTGTTGTCAATCAATAGCCAAGAGGAAATGAACGCGCGCGTGGGTCAAGCTGTGCAGGGAACGCGGGGGGGGGGGGCTAAGAAGTCCGCAAGGAGAGATCTGATGCCTCGGACCGAGAGTTCATCGAGATCAGCAGCAGCCCGTCTAAGGTGGAAGCAAGCTGCTTGGAAATATTGGCGAGGGTATTGTGTGTGAGGCTAACAAGCTAATGGAAATCGTCCCCGGGGCTTATGTTCAGATTGCGTATTCCTGCCGTGCGTTCCCAAGCTTGTGTAAAAAGCGCCTTCCCATCAGTCCTCCGTTACCATCTCTAGCTTCCACCACATGCGTGGAGTTTCAGCAGTGGGTGTTGAAAGCTTGAGCTTAATCCGGAACGTATCGTAGTTGTTTGGTTTTGGATAATATAAAAGCAAGCACTGGGCCCAAGGGCAGCCCTTGTGTGGGTGGGTGTGCATACATTTCTCTCTCTCTCTCTCTCTCTCTCTCTCTCTCTCACACACACACACACACACAAGCATCAGCTGGAAAGAGGAAGGCGCAATTCTCTCTCTCTCTCTCTCTCTCTCTCACACACACACACACACACACAGAGAGAGAGAGAGAGAAGAGAGGGGGGGGAGAATAAATTGTGGAGGAGACGAAATGGCTGAGTGAAAAGACAGTGTACAACCCAGCTAGAGACTCCGGGCCAGGCCCAACTTCTCCCGATGCAGGAAATCTGGGGGGGGGGGGGTTCTATAGGGGACAAAAAGAGGCGGCCTGCAGTTTTGCTCTGCTAGTGAATTCATCTGCTTCTCTTCTGTGCAGAGGAAAATCACACACAAGGAAAATCGGGTGGGGTAGGGGAAGAGAGAAACCTCAGATTGGATAACACCTCCCCGGGCTTTCAAGCCACCCTAGTTTTATTCAACTATATCTTTCCCACCGTAATCGTGTCTGTATTCCGACTTGTGAGCCTGTCTATCTGTACACAGTGGCGTCTGCCTATCTTGTGTCAGCTACTGTCTGTCTATTTGAGTCTGTATGTCTCTTCCCATGCCATAGCTGCGCCACTAGAAATCTTAGGCTGCCATTTGGCATACATACATCCCGCGCAAACCTCACTATGCTTATTCAGAGAAGCAAGCCCGGTTGAATTCAGTGGCCTTACTTCATAAGCGCGTCAGCTCTATTTGATGAGGCAGGGCTTACTTCTGAGTTAAACATGCTCAGGTTGGGGGCTGCATCTTATCTATTGCATCCGGTCCCCGTGATCAGACATCCATTCTACTAGTTCTCTCTCTTCCCCACCACCACCCCATCTATCTGCAATTACTTCTGGTGCACTTTCTATCCAGTAACACAAACACACACACGCATTTCACATTTGCTGCGTTGGGTTCCTTCTTTCCTGCTAAAGCTACCAAGTCGTCTCCATAAAATGCGAATGTTTAAATTCCTTTTTAAGGGTCATTTCCCCAATTTCCACAAGTGTTCATTGTGTGTTTGTATGTGATTTTATAGCAACAAAGCTTGTGAAATTTGTAGAGCAGCTGGGGGGGGGATCCTCCTCCGTCCTTTTCAGCATGAAGTTTCACTTCCCCTCTGATCTCAAAACAGCCTTGTTGGGGCGTCTGTTTTGAAACAGCCCCCTAGAGAATGTGCGCCTCGCTTCAATTCTATGCATGCTTACTCCGAAGTAAGCCTTATTCCTGAGCAATGGTGCATAGGGTTGCAGTGCGGGTGTGCGCGCGCGTGCGTGCACGTTTAGCCTGCTCTACATAAACAGGGGGGGGATGGGGGAGGGAAAGAGAGAGGAGAGAGAGAGAGAGAGAGAGAGAGAGAGAGAGAGAGAGAGAGAGAGAGAGAGTCGCTGTTTTGCGTACATCAACGTGTCCTGATAGCTTTGGAACCTCAAGTTTTGTAGCCTAAGAAACTTGCTCCATCTGTACCATTTGCAGAGGTCGGAGTTATACTGTAACTGCATCTCTGCAATATGTGCCTGCTTTCTTCCGGCTCCGTTTGTCAGCAAGTAGACAACTTGCGCCCACTGCCATAGGCCCAAAACTGAGTGCCCTTCAAAAAAAAAAGAAGAAGAAAGAAAGAAAGAAAGAAAGAAAGAAAGAAAGAAAGAAAGAAAGAAAGAAAGGGGGACACACCACCAAAACAAAGCGATCTTAGCAGGGCTGTGCCTTAGTGCCACGCACTTTGCATGCGAGATATCCCAGGTGATCCCAGGATCACTAAACCTGATCTAGACGTGGACCAGTCATCTGGGTTGGCATATAATGCGGCTGCCCATGTTCCTAGCCCTCCTACAGTTAGGCCATTCAAACACTCTGACTTTAAAGTCCTTACGCCAGCCTTCCTTCTTAGATGGCATACTATAATAATGTCTATGACTTCGTGCTACATTAGGAGGTCCTCCTGCTCGTTCTCCCGAGCGGGACCCTTGACTTCTGCTCGAAAGTCCTACCCCCTCGCTCGGCACCACTCATTTTTTAATCCCAGAAGCTTAACTAGAGGAGTTTGATACTTTGATTTTATCAATTTTTTAAAGCCAGCTAAATTAACATTTATTAAGAGCGCCGAGCGCTGCTGCCAGGACACTTCCTACAGCAGCGGACCTCTGCCCTTGAACCTTCCCACTGACACAGTTATTTGATGGGAACCCGGGCGCCTCAAAAGGAACCTCCTTGTACTTCTCTGAGGCCTGTTTTCCTAGAGGGGGAAAATTGTTGCTCAATTAGCTGCAGTGATTTATTCCGTGCATGCATGACAGAACATTAATATGCGATGGCAGTTCCCACGAACAATATTCCGCTCAGGCCTTCCGACAGGCCGAGCGAGCGTGCCTCCCTTGGCAAGTGGGGAGGGGGAGAAAAATGAAGCCCTCGCTAGCCCCCTCCTCCATAAGACCTTGCTGCTCTTGCGGGCTGGCAGCAGCGGCTCTTCTCCGCCTTCTCTAGCAGCCAGTGCGGGGTTAGGATTTCTCTTACGAATACTGACAACCCTCGCTGCCTGGTGGGGATGATCGACCCGCAGGCAAAACTTCGCATTTGTCTTCCGCTTGCAAGAGCGGTCAGTGTGGGAGTCTCCTCCTCGCAGATTTAACTGATCCCCGACCCGCTTCTCTCACGCGCGCCTTGTTATAATGACCCCTCACCCCATCTCGGCCTTCCTTCCAAGAGGACAGTTTCGAGAGGAATAGGTCTTTCCCACTTTGAGTTCTGAAAAGGAGTGAAAGGTTGTTTAAAAACCAATCACCCCACCCCACACACAGTTCCCTACCTGCGCAATTTGCCCGTCATTTGAGAGCAGAAGGCCTCGATCCGAAAGCTTTTGCCATCCGGATCCTACGTACGTTCTCTTGGAAGCGTATTTCAAGTTTCCTGGCTCTGTGTCTCACGCTGGTCAAGGGAGCTGACTCTCCCTGGTCAGCCTGCTGAGGCTTGCAAGCCCGACGGCGCGTACCAGGAAGCGAGGCCCAGCTCAACTCAGCGAGGCTTCGTTTCTGAGTTACAGGACTGGTTTTTCTTTTTTTCTTTTTCATCGTGTTCCCCAGAAACCCACAAAGCTTACCTCCGCGTAAATGGCCGCCCCCTTTCTTCCTACACTTTCCATGGGAGTAAGGTGGAAGGTTCGGCTCACCTCCAGCGTACCTAAATCGGTTCAAATTAAATTCTTTATGGTTGGGTTTTTGTTTTTGAAAAAGTTTGCACCCTTGCGCTGATTCTGAGCGTGGGGCGACTCAGCTGTTTGTATCAGGAAGGGGGGGGAGGGAAGGGATATCGACCGCCGCCGCTGGCTTTTCTTCTAGTCACCTCCACCATCAGCCTAAATTTAGTGAATTAACAGGAGTGAAGGCATGAATCAGCAGCGGTGGCGAGTGGCGGAGGGGAAGACCACCTCCTGGGAACCGAGGGACGGGTCTGTGGGAGGCAGGTAAATCTGGCTAGATCAGGAAATGCACGACTCTGACTTTGGCTTGTGGGGAAATGAGGACGCAGCGAAGGACGGTTCAAATCCAGGGGGGATGTGCTTCCAAGGGGTAGCGCCCCGGGGGCTCTCTGGGTCAGCGTTGCTCCGCTAGGCGCTTTCTGTTTTACGAATGCATTCGCAGTTGGTTTTGCCTGGGAGGGAGGGGGCGTGCGGGTTGTTGAATAATAATAAATAATAACAACAAAAAGGTTCTCTTCCCCCCCCCCCCGCCCCACATCATTCCTCCCCGGGGAACTCGAATGGCGCTCTGTATACACACAGAGATACACAAGACCCATCCCGTACGTTTTGTTAAGCTCTTGGGCCTGTGTTTCAGCACGATCGCCGCAGGTCCCTTTCCCCCCACCCGAGAGAGACTCCCCCCCCCAGCCTGATGTGATGAAGCTTGCGAGCCTTTCGTTCGCCACCCCTCGGAGCTGCCTTGATGTCAGGCCCGCCCCGAGCATTTCAGTTCAGACTCGGTTCAACCTCTCTTAGGTGTGAAACTGGAGGGGTGTGGGGGGGGGCAGTAAGACAGGCCGAAGGATTTCAGTCCAATTGAAAAAAGCAACTATTTTCAGCCGCATGGAGAGTTTGGGGCTCTTTGGAAACAGCACAGGCAAGCAGATCTTTGCAGAGAGTGAAAAGTTCCCGATCCCTGGGTGGTTTGAGACCAAGTAGGTGTGCTGCTGAGCTCAGGCCAAAGTTCCATAGAGGCCTGTCCATTTTACAGAAGGACGTGGTCTTGGCATCTTTCTCTCTCTCCCCCCACCCCACCCCACCCCCTTAATGCTGTGGCCCCTTCATTTAAGGACGCTGAAAGGTTGGACTAAAGCAAGCCAGAAAACTTCCATGTTCTATCCTGAGCCTGAACACTTTTTCCATGGAAGTTCTCATTAAAATCAAAGATGCTCGCTTCCAAGTTAAATGCTTTTAGAATAAGAAATGAGAGTTTCAGTTCCAGACAAACTAGAATATTATGAAGACTAAAGCACATCTTGGTGCAACGATATTGCTGAAATCATCATTTGACCTCAGCTTGATCTATCATATACAGGTTAAGGCATAGTGATATATATATATGCTGCCTCTGGAAGAAAGTGTCTACTATCTTAGGGCATTTACGTGGAAGAGATCCCCCTTTAACACATTAAAACTTACTTCCGAGAAAATACACATTTTCTCAGACTGCAGGATGTTCCTGTTGTTAGTTGTTGTTTTTTTTAAAGAAGAATTTTGATAATGGATCGGGCTGGAAGTACAGAGTTCTAGCAGCCCCCCCCCCGATTTGGTGAATCTGGACACAAATAATAGTAACAGTCACAAATATCTTGTTCCATGAATTCAACCCCCAAATAGTGAGAGAAGTACCCCCTCCAAAGAAAATGCCATTTCAATGATATTAGTAAGCAAAAATATGAAACAATTTAATAAACAAACAAAAACCAGAAACCAGTCTGAATAAAACTACAATAAGACCAAGAGGTGTTTTTTTTAATATTTTTCATATCATAAGCAGGATTTTAAATTGATCCCTTCAGAACGTTTACATGAAATAAAAACAATATTTTTTTCTCTCTCTGCTGCTGCAATGTTGCGACTTCAACACAGTTGAATCCGTAAAAACCCAAAAAGCTCAGAGGGGTATTTTTTTTCTGATGCATGACTATTAATATCCACAATATTTAAAACGGCAAGCACCATGCTCTTCATTTTTCACGATTCTTGGTATTACTGTTAATTTATAAACTAATACAAACTTAAAATGCATCCGGCCAGCAGTGCCAGCAAACCCTAAAAGAAAACTAAAAAATAAAGGTTTTCATTTTGGTATTTTTGTCAGTGCAACATAAAATCCTTTTACTGACCTGCAGGAGGAAAAAAAAAAACACCAGAAGAAAAAAGTAATAAAAACACCCATAAGACTCCAGATTATTAACTACAGTATTAGCATTTGCGAAGAAATTTGGCTAAACTCTCACTGGCTGCATGAAGAAGCAGATTAAACATTGCAAAAAAAGAATATACTTGAAAAAGCGAAGTGTCTGCCTCCAAAACAATATTTTTTTAAAAAATAATAATAAAAGAGAGGTGTGGTTTGTTTTATGCATTCAGAATCTATTCCTACTCTTACACTGATTAACTTAACTCCAATCAGAGCGCGAGCACGTGAGTTGCGCGGGACGCAGCCACTGAAACTGACTCGCATCTCTCAGCGTTAAGAAGTGAAGGGGCCAATTGTTGCTAGGGGCTTGCGAGGGCGGGGAGAAGTAATCGCCAAGTTGTAAAATCTCTTACTTTTCCTGAGTGTCTGGTAAATTCAGGCAGCCCAAACGGAAGACTGCCGTGGGGGACTGCCGTGAAGACCCAGGACGGGATCCAAGCGTTGTCACACATTAATAATATTCTGCCTGGGCTACTTGTTTTCCTTTTCGCTTGGAAGTAAAGTCCAATTTAATTCAGGGGGAACTTGGCCCTTTCTAACCGCACAGATCGGGAGGTCAACTCCGCTGATTTCGGAAGAGTTAACTTTTAAGATCATTGGGGTGGGGGTTAGGCTTGTCATTTCCTCTGCCCCAACAAAAACCAAAAAGAAAACTAAAAAACACCTTTTTTTTAAGTTACAGCTTTTCAAAGTGCACCAAATATACAAAGTTGCTTTCTGAATGCAAAATGCCCAGAATTTCTCTCTTTTCTCTCCTGTGTGTGTGTGTGTAAATTTATTATTTCCCTAAAGAACGACCAAAACCATCAAAAGCCAGCCTGCTGAAATGTTATTGTGATTTGCCCCCTGCGCCGGTTGATATGGCTGATATATATTTACAAGCTAACAGGGGGCCCAATCCACCAAGAGCAGCCCTGTTCATTCCAAAGGGACATGCCCAGGAGAAGTTCCTGGTGGAATGAGCCCAGATTTATTTATTTTTAAAAGAAATATAGAGAAACAGTTGCATGAGCAGTTAAAAAAAAGAGGGCTTTATATATATACTCGTGACATTTCCTCACTCATTGAAAAGAAAAGAAAAAAAACCCGAACAGGAACAGAAAAAGAAGCTATGATCGATGATCAACAACATGCGAAAAGTTTAAACAAGAAAAATGGTACAAAATAGAAGTTACCATACATGTCCAGCATGCAGGATTAATATTTTTAATGCAGATTTTTCCGTATTTTTATCCTCTATATAATCAAGCAGGCAATAAAACCGAGGAGTTTTCATTTTCTTTCCTCTCCCTCCCTCTCTCGCATGGAAACGTCCCATCTGAATTCTGTCACTTTCTCATAGGCAGGCAATATATGAGGAGTCTGCATATATTGTCCTCTCCTCTTTTTCCAGGTAAATTGGGTATTTTCCTCCCTTCTCTCTTGTTTTCTTCCTTCTGTTTATAAAACAACAACCACTCCAAAGCAGGTAATTCTAGATGGTTTGTCCAGTGCCCATCGTTTTGCTTTGCAAAGTCCAGGTTAAAGTTCTACAAGCAAGCAACCGATTCGTATAAAACATTTTGTGTGTGTGTTTGTTTAAAACAGTCCTTTTCTCCCCCTCCCCACCTTACTTTTCTCTCCCCTCCCCACCCCCTCTGCCCCATCTCTCCTCTTTCTTTCTTTCTTTCTTTCTTTCTTTCTTTCTTTCTTTCTCTCTCTCTCTCTCTCTCTCCCTCCTACACATCTCTGTCTCTCTCTGACCAATTAAGATGAAAAAGTTGCGACCCATCCCCTCCCGCTTGGATCTTCGCAGCTCATCTAGAGGAAGACAAGGATCTGCAAAGATTAGCAGAGTCACGGATTACACAGGCCAACGCGTCACCCCCTTCCCAGGCCCCTCGGTTGCTCTTCTGACTCTCAGCTCAAGAGGGTAGGATGGATGGAGATGTCAGAGGATGGGAGAGGGGGAACGACAACTGGGGAGCGGGTGGGGGTGGGGGAGAAACATATCTCGGTTGGCTGGTGGGTTTTTTTTGTTTTTTTTTTAAAGGACTCACATGAAGAACTCGGGAGAAGACGGGTTGTCACTGGTGGATCCGGCCTCTCGGAAGCCATTGCTGGCCAGTTTCTCGCACTTGAGCTTGTAGGCGTCTCTTTCTCTGGCCAGCCGGTTGACCTCTTGCTTGAGCTGTTCCACCTGTTGGATGAGCTGGGTCTTCTCGTTCTCCAGGTGATGCTTCTGCTGGACCCGCTTGTACCTGCAAGACTGGGCATAGCCTCTGTTCTTCAAGGTCCTCCTCTTCTGCTTGAGGCGGATCACCTCGTCCTTGGTGAAGCCCCTCAGGTGCCGGTTGAGCTCCCGCACGGACATGGACACCAGCTGGTCGTCGGAGAACCGGTCTTCCACGCTGCTGGAGGACGAGGAGGACGAAGACGAGGACGATGGGTGAGGCTGGTGAGTGTTCTGGAGCTGCTGGGAGGAGCTGGAGGCGTTGGAAGGGGTGGGCGACGCCTGGTGATGGTGAGGGTGGTGGTGGTGGTGATGGTGAGGGTGCCCGTTGCCCGACAGGTCTTCGTGGGGGACCCCGGTGTACTGGTGATGGTGATGCTGGTGGTGATGGTGGTGGTGGTGAGCGGCAGCGGCCCGGAAGCTCTCGAAGCCCTGGAGCTGCTGGGGCACCTGGTGGGAACCGATGAGGGCTTCCACCGCGTCCTCCGGGGTGAGGTTGAGCGTCTCGGGGTTCATCTGCTGGTAGCTGTTGGCCATCCAGTAGAGGTCCTCCAGGTGCGTCTTCTGCTCGGTGGGGCTGAAGCTGGGAGACGACGGCACCGAGCTGCAGGGGGTGCTGATCGGGGTGGACGACACCGAGCCTGCGGGCTGCAGGCGCGTGCAGTGGCGGCCCGAGCGGTCGGCTCGGCCCAGGGGTTCCTTCTTCACGTCGAATTTCATCAGGTCGAAGTCATTGACGTACTCCATGGCCAGGGGGCTGGTGGGCAGCTCGGGGCCAATGCTCAGCTCGCCAGCCATCGCGCTGGGCTCCGCGGGGGGAAGAGCCTCCTCTCCCGCCGGAGAGAGGAGAGGGGACCACGACGGCGGCGACGGCGACGACGAGGAGGAGGACGGATCTCACCGCCTCGTCGGCTCACTCCACGCTCCAACCCTCCGCGCTGCCAGCCAGCCCGGAAGAAACTTTCTCCGCTGCTTCGCCGCAGCCAAGCCAAGTCCCGGAGACAGCCAGAGCCGGAGACACACACTCTCTCTCTCTCCCTCCCTCGAGGGGCCGCGGCTCTTCGTTCTCCTTCGCCCTAACGGTGCCGGCAATGCAATGCAATGCAATGCAAGGGGAGAGAGAGCTGTCAGTTTCTCCTGCTTGCCAGAAACCCGCTGGCAAAAAAGGAGATTTTTTTTAAAAAAAGGAAAAATGCAGCGGGGGGAGGAAAATCCTTCGAAGCTGTTCGTACGTGCGCGCGCTCCTTCCCCTCGCAGGGAGAGACGGGGGAAAGAGCGATCTGCAAGGAAAAGATTCAGTCTCTGGTTTATAAGTCCGGTTTCTCTTCGCGACCTGGAGCAACTTTTCGCTCGCTTTGCTGCTCAGCAGAGAAGGGCGGCTGGTTGCAGTTGCTGCTTTTTGTGTGTGCAGAGTTGCGATCGAGCTGGGAAATGGGAGGGAGGCCGGGAAGGAGAGAGAGCAGGAGGAGGAGGAGGAGGAGGGGAAAGGGGGAAAAGAACAGCGCTCTCTCTCTCTCTCTCTATCACGCGCAGCCTACTCCTCGGCAAGCTACGCTCGGCTCGCGGCCGCTGCCTCCAGCGCCGATTGAACAGCTGTGATTCGGCGCGCCTTCGCTCTTCGCTACTTATATCGCTCGCTTGGCTGACACTCAGGCGCGAGGGGCGGGGCGGCGGGGCGCGCCGACCAACCGAGGCCCGGGCTCGAAGTTCCTGGGGTAGCCGGGGGGCGGGGCCCGCGCTCCCAAGCCCGGCTGACAGCTCGCAGCCAGTCAGCTGACTCGCAGCTGGAGAAGCAGCTAGCGCAGCCGAGCTCCGGGCCGGGCTTGGGGGGGGGGCCTTTCATGTTTTCATCTCGCCACCAGGTTCTATGGCTTTGCGAGTCACCCTCCCCAGGCCCTAGTCCCCCCCTCCCTTCCCCGCACACACCTTTATTAATTATCCTTAATTAATAAATCCCCCACCAGCCCGTCACACACACCGTCCCATTATAGGAAAGGGAACAAAATAATAATAATTGATTCGCGGGGTAGGGGGAATAAGAGAAAGTGCCAATAAACGGCTGTAACTCCCCCCCCCCCCGTTTTTATGGTGCCTGGGAAGGAGATGGGGTTTATTGCACAAGGAAGAGAGGGCAGAGCCCGGGTGAGATGTGCGCGCGTGCATGCATATTGCAGGATGGGAAGGAAGGGGGTTGTAGACATGTTTTGCACGGCCTCGACTAGCTGCCTTTATTATATGGAGCAGGGGAGCGAGATCCCAAGTTAGAGATCATTTAAAAAAAAGAAAAAAAGAGCATCCTAGCAGTGGTGGATGAGTTCAACAGGATGGGTGGGCAGGGAGGAACTAGAACTCTCCATTTCACCTGGGGCAGGCATAAAGCGCCGCGACCCCTTGATTTCGCCTTCTCCGCGAGTGACTGCATGCAAAGAACACATTTTGCAAGATTTCTTCTCTCTCTCTTTTTTTGGGGACCACTGTTTTTGTTTGAACATTTTGTAACGATTAAGGGAGATTAAGGTGCTCGCTCGCTCGCTCTTATTTCTTTTCAGCAGCTCTGCCCCAAACAGGCATAAAGCGCGACCCCAAGTGGTCACAGGGAGTATAGCATCCATCTGTAAAGGAGAGGGGGAAATGATCAGAGCAGGAGGCGAAATTGACGGAAGCATCTATGGATGAGGAATAGAAACGGCAGGGGCAACCGAAGTGAAATCTGTATCGGGAGGATCTCGGCTTCCTACACCGGCACGGCGTTTTAAATCCAAGTGATCCTTTTCCACCAGAGACTGTTGGGTTATTTCTTCACCTGTTCAGTCGTTTAGTCGTGTCCGACTCTTGCCGTCTTCTCACAGAAAGGGTATTTCACACACACACACACACACACACACACACACAGATCAAATGTTATATGACATCTGATCTTTTTCATTCAGAGAAGGAAGAGGATATATGCTAGTTACTGATGCACACAGGTTTTACCCTCTCCTCGGCCGCCCCCCCATTCTTTTAAAGATGCGGTCAAAACTTTGAATAGAATAGTAGCTCAGTGCAGTTTCCATTTTAGTTTATCCTAGCCCAGAAATCTCCAGGTGTCATGGAATTATGATGCGATGCCCAGGCACTACAAGAACACGAAGGTAACCGTCGCTGGCTTTATATTGCCTCCGCCTTCCACGCAGGCCTCTTCCCAAAGGAATTTCAGGGCATGCCAACGGATCTCCTTGCCTTGAATGTGCTCGCTTGGAACTGGGGTTCTTCGACTACAATCACTCGATGGTGGTGGGATTTGAGGAGAGAGTCTGTTGCAAGAACCTCCTGAGGCTGGGAGATGAGGGCACGGGGGAAGAAAGCCCCCTCCGAAGCTAGGACAGAGGCTTCCGTGGGGCCAGGTGACCACCAGCCCTTGCTAGAAGGATATTGTGTCCACCTATATAAACTCTACCTGTTTCTCCAGGAAGGAAGGAAGAGGTGTGTGTGTGTGTGTGTGTGTGAAAGAGAGAGAGAGAGAGAGAGAGAGAGAGAGAGAGAGAGAGAGAGATGCAGGCGGACGAAGAGTTAAAGAGACAGTGTAAAGTTAGGAGCTTTCTGCCTGCTACGGTAGCCCAAATCAAACAGCAGCAGCTAAATTTTGGTGGGTTTGTTGTTGTTTGTTTTGCAGAATTTAGGGATTCTCCTCTCCTTGCTATTTCAAGTGTGTGGAGGGAAAATTAGACCAGCGAGGGTCTTTTCTTCCACGGACATCTGCAGAACATGCAATTCTCCCTAAAACATACACACCCAGGCAAAATCAATACTGCTTTGCATCTTTCCACGTGCCTGGCCCAGGAGCCCTCGGTAAACATCCTTTGCCTCGTTACGCATAACTGGTAAAACAGAATTCATCCGGACTTAGTCGCCCAAGCAATTAGAGGGCTGCAGTTTTGAACCGCGGCTCCCCTTCCCTGTTTTGAAATTCTGAGATTTGCTTTCCTGTTCCGTTCAATCGTATTCAGGAAGAGAGAGAAAGAGAAAGAGAAATCTCTCCACGCTGCCCCCTCCCCCCCGCAATCAACAAGGACGTGCACATTAACCAGAAGAGAGCGCAAGCACCGAGGGAAATCGCTCATGCTGCTTTCTGATGAATGGACTGTTCTCGGTTTAAAAGCACCGGGAGGTCCTGAGTTCGGATTCCGCTGGGGCCGGGCGCTTGACCTGGGTCGCCTCAATCCCTGGGTCTACTCAAATCACAGGAGGAGGATGGGAGAAGCCGGTTGAGGCCGCCCCCCTGCCCAAATTCATTTCGTGAAAGTAGAGCGCAATGGAATCAATGCGGGCTGTTACATTATAACCACAATCCAGCACGAAGGCGCGCTTCCGGCTGCAACTGTAATTGACAAAGTCCCATTCAACTCAATGGGCTGCTGAGCAGACGTGTAATAGGTTGGTTCTGTAAATTAATTCATAGCGAATGCCTTTGAGTTCGGCTCAACCAGGGTAGTCTTTCCCGCGGTCCTCCGATTTTAAGCATATCTACCTGGAAGTAAAAGCTGCAGAAACCAGGAGGATTTGTTTGTAAAACGGTGTCATTAGAATCGGGGCCTTTGGTTTAAGATAAACCACCAGCAGGCTCGCTATAGCAGCCTGGCATCGTTCTACTAAGCAAGTTTACTTCAAAGTAAGTCCGATCGCCCTTATTTCAGTGGAGTTGAAGCATAGCTGTCAACTTTTCCCTTTTCTTGCGAGGAATCCTATTCGGAATAAGGGAATTTCCCTTTAAAAAGGGGAAAAGTTGACAGCTATGAGTTGAAGTGTAAACAGGACCGCACCCACGCTTACTGGAGAGTAAATCACAGACCTCGTTGACACCCTTGTTTCTGCATAATCATGGTTAGGATCGCGCGCTGGTTTGCTTAGGATCGATCCTTTGAACATATTGACGTTGTTGAATTTTGTGGCTTAAAAAAAGCAAAAATAAAATTTCTGCGTGATCTTTCTTCATTGTGATCCCCAACTCTGCTTACTCAAAAGTAAGTACCACTGAGACTCGGGGGACTGCTTTCCTTCCTAACCTATCGTGTTTATCTCTCTAGGCTTGCCACGTCAGCCGGGGCCGCTGGATCGGGGCCACTGAGCTGCGGCCTACAGCAGTCACACCAGTATTTTGGTGGGTGGGTGTGTTTGTACACACACACACACACACACACACACACACACTTTTTTTGGAATACAAAGAGCCAGGTGACTACTCCAGTGTAAATTGCGGCCTGCCGCCATCCGAAGGTGGGGAGAGCAGAAAGAGAAGACCAAACGAAGGCACAACTGCTCCTTGAAGCAGCTCCTCATCCCGAAGAAGCCAATTGATCCCTTCTCCTTACCTGAAGGAAACTGCTGCCCCCTCCCCACGCGGCCCTTCCGCATAGGACCCCCCCCCCCGGCCGCCGCATCCCTTGCAGATTGCTGAGTTATTTTATCCACACTTTCTATGGAGATGATTATGATTATGACGATGGTGAGAGTGGGAGAGGTTCTCTCTCTCTCTCTCTCTCTCTCTCTCTCTCTCTCTCTCTCTCTCTCTCTCTCCTGCATCCGGTTTAAGCATTTATAATTCAACGCACCTCGCCAAACGTTTCTGGAGAAGGAAGGGCGGGTTGCAATCCCCACCGAAGCCCCTTTCGTTGGCGAGGCATCGCGGAAGCTCTGCCGTTTTCGCTCACGCGGCACTTTATATGGAATGCGCATTATGTGGAATACAGTGCAAGGCGCGCGTTCTCTCCATTCAGTTGCATAAGGGGGCAGAAGAACCTGCGACCTAAGAAACAGGGTTGTTGGGGGTTTTTTTTGGATGTGGGGTAATCTCCCTTAGCAAGGATCCTGTTTACCCAAGGATCCATGGGAGGAGAGCCTCTCCCCCCCACCCCTTTTCCCGCATCCAACCTCTTTTCTTTCCCTGTGCAAGCTAATATTAGAGCGCGAGCCTTGCATTAACTTGCACTTCTTTAACAATAAAGTCTGTTACTTAATCCTTTTGCGAGGTGGAGACTCTGAAAGGCTGCGGGAAAAAGGCTGAGCGGATGTTTCCCTAGGAGGAAAATTTTACTGCTTTGCTTAATCTTTCATTCCTGCCCCCAGTCCACCCACCCACCCCGAGCGATCACTTTCTTCCCTGTCTTTTCTTTCTACCCCCGAACGAGCGCGTCTCGGTGGGCATTTCTCTGAGACCTTCTCGGTCCTCATAAACTATCCAGGCAGCTGTAAAGGAGTCTTTCCCGCACCACTACCCCGCCCCGCTTCCCCCCCTTTAATAGCCATTTTTATCTCTCCCCATTAACAGTTTAAGAGACATCCTACAAAACGTGCTATCATCTGGGACAACATCAAAGCAAAAAGCGCGGGTTTGTTAAAAACCGGAGCTCGGGCGCTCCGTCGATTTTTCGTATTTAAAGGCTGGTTTAGTTTACTGGGAGAGTTTGTTCATTTATTTATTTAAGGTCGTCAAAGTTTTCGTCAGTAGCAGGATTATATAGTATACGTAATGAGCAGGAAGGACTGTTCTCTGATTAGAAATAGAGACGGACAGGGAATGCAGAGTCGCCATAAACCAGTTAAGCAGAAGTGCCTGGATTTAAGGGAACCCCGGAATCCTGAATATGTCCCGCACAATCCAGCCGGCCAAAATTAAGCACTTTGCATGGGGTGTCAATGGGAGAGTTAGGCGCGAGCTTAAGATCCATCGCAATGCAATCGCTTCAAAGCGATCCGCTTGTGCTCACTCTGGGTGATCCAGAACTGTTGAGAGAGAGAGAGAGAACGAGGGAGAGTTTGGCCGCAGAATTTAGTGTGGTGGGGATCGCACCCGGTTTGTGAACGTAGACTCTTGGGATTTCTACACACGGCACACTTGAGATTTACTTCCAAGTGGAATAAGTTTAGGATCTGAACTCTTGATGGGAAAGAGTTCCCTGGGCTTTATTCGAACTAATTTCCAAGAAAGTTAAGCATGGTAAAACACATTCTATAATGAACACATAGTCAAGACACCTAGCCCTTTCCCTCTTCCTCGCTGCTCGATTCACCCCCATGGAAGCTGCAGGAAAGCAGGAGCAAATTCATTGTAAAGGTGCTTGCGCAGGAGAATTTCTCAGCAGACATTGCCCTTACTTGGAAAGAGCACAGAGATGAAAAATAATACATCTAGTGGAAGCAAACCCCACTGATTTCACTAGGATAAGAAAGATTTGCTTCCCTGTGCTCTGTATAAAATTGGGGAGCTGCCGTGAAAAGCAAGGCTGTGCATGTTTCCTCGGAAGTAAGTCCCACTACCATGTGTAGTGGATTAAGGATTCAGTAGTGGATTCAGTAAATGGATTAAGGATTTAGTAGTGGATTAAGGATTGCAGTCTAAATCCCTTTTACTAGGTTGGAGCTGTACATTGGGCGCTACCAGAAACCTTTCGCTTAGCGACCTGATCCACAGCCCTGTTCGACCGAAATGTAAAACCCGTCTGAGTTTCATCCTGAAAGCGCACGGGATGACACCGGTTTGAATCCGGTTCACTGGCGTTGGCGAAGGAGAGAATGCGAGGATGCGAGGGAGAATGCGATGTGGGATAGGCAAGGCTCCGATCCTCAGTGTCACTTGCTGATCAGAAAGTCAGCGCGAAAGAGCTTGCACCTAAGTAACGCAGCCGGACCATCTGTGGATGCTCTAGCTGCCGCCGTGGCTGGGATGAAGAAGAGGTGTGCGTGGTACTCTGGTCTCGCCGCTGGTTTCGCAAGACAGTAAAGAGGTTCAATAAACAATTAAGCAGGCGAGACTCCGAAGTAAACGAGCGCCTGGCCTTCGAGTAAGAAACGCAGGCAATTCTAAAAGAGAGCAAAAGACGGGATTAAAGCGCCCCTGGTTCAAATGATGCCTTACTCCGGAGTCCGTTGATTATTAAATTCCGGATTGTCTGTCTGTCTGTCTGTCTATCTATATCTATGCTTTAGTTGAGATTCCTGCATAGCAGGGGGTTGGACTAAATGACCATTGGGACCTCTTGCAATTCTACAATTCTATGATTCTATCTAAATCTTCTGTAGGGCACCATCCAGGTTAAACCCAGCGAATTTGAGACTAAGTCCAAGTCTCAGATTAGTAAAGGCAGGACTTTTATTTATTTATTTTTTTAATTCTTGAAGGAAGTGTACAGATCTTGAAACCACTACAGTACTTTGGTTTCACCCTGGAAAGGTCAAAAAAGGCTAATGGATTTCATCGCATGGATCCGTGTGCATGAGTGCGCGTAAGGAGAACGAGGTTGTGGGAATGAGCACAGACTAGCAAGTATTCAGGAGCCCCTCGAACCCTCCCCCTTATTTAGAAAAAATTGTTCCGGTTCAATGCAAAACGCCTCCCTGCTTCTTCAGCCTCCTATTCTGACTCCCCACCTCTTTGAAAATTCGGAGGGACATGGCAATCATGTCGCAGTAAATTGGGGAGGAGACGTGGCTCAGCGGCAGAGCGTCTGCTTGGCGTGCAAAAGGTCCAGTGTTCAACTCCCGGCATCTCCAGGAAGGGCTGGGCACGTCCCCTTGCCCGAAATCCTGGAGAGCCTCTGCCGGTCCATGTGGACACTACTGAGCTTGATAATAGGCCAATTGTCTGACTCGTTCCTATGCAACCGGTCAGCTCCCAACGCGCAAAGTTGTCTCCCACATTAGTTCCAGCGGAGACGTACCTGTAGATCTCGGTGCATTGACGGAGCAGCTTACCGTATTTTGCAGAGGTGCTTAACAAGGATTACTGGGAAGCTCATTTCAGTGCCCAGACCACGTGCTGAGTCAGGATCGAGGTGAAAGTCTATAAAAATAAAGGAACTAAGAACACCCCGAACCTGAAAATCACGTCGATGGAGGGGGGATCTGTCTCCTTCAGCTGAGTGGAACGTGGCTTGAAATGTGTTGATGATGAAACTCAGTACATATCGCGCCCTCCCTCCTTGCACAGCTCTGCATTTACTAACCTGCTACCTACCTACACGCATTCCATTTAGAAAACACACACACACACACACAGAGAGAGAGAGAGAGAGAGAGAGAGAGAGAGAGAGAGAGAGAGAGAGAGAGAGAGAGAGTCTGCAGTGTATCGTGTGTTCTGATTGGATCAGGAACTTGTTTCTAAAGAGACATTTTTTTCGTCGCCCAAGATCTGATAGAGGGAGGTGGGGGAACGGGAGAGCGGGAAAAAAAATGGGGGGAAGGGGATCTCAGGGCAGGAAGGAAGCTTTAACTTTTTGCTTCCTTTGTACATTTCAAAACCTGTGAAAGCAACCGACGTGTTCTGCTGTGCTTGTCTCTCCCCCCCACGCACGCCAAGCTTCCCGTGTAAAGCAAAAGCAGCTCTGGTTAATAATCAATTGTAGATCAGAGTGTGTGTTGTGCGTACATAAGACGGGGTGGGTGGGAATGTGGAGGTTTTTACGTTTCGGCTGCATAGCCCACGAATTTAGGTATGAATTCTCTTTCTCCCCACTACCCTTGACTTGGCCTGCTGACACCCCCAGCCCGACGGCATCCTTGGAAGTGTTGAGGTCGGACAGAACCCTTTCAGCCAGCATAGGACCTGTCATGTCTGGGGTAAACGAAGCCTCCGCGTGCTTTTTTTAATCTTAAATTATTTTTTTACTGACCCAGCACTAGGTCTCCATCTGCAAGCGCTGCAGGTGGAGCATCCCTATGGGAAGAGAGGGAGAAGAAAAGGCCAGGTATCCCGAGGCGTTCGCATTGTCCAGAATGAACGGAGAATGAAAGGTATTACGCTTCTACAGCTCCCCCAGCCCTCACAAGCAGGTATTTAAAAACACAGCAATATCGCTTGTGTTGTGTGTAACTGATGAATTCATTAGCCTAATGCGCTTAAGCTTAATTAGAAAGTGCACCTTAAATCCCCAGATTTGCTGTTGGTTTTGTTTGTTTGTTTGTTCAGGTATATATGTTCATTTGGGAGTCTGAGTTGCCTCCAGTAGGCTCATCTGCGGGTGTAAACTGTTTTGGGCTCTCCCTGAGTGAACTAAGTTATGATCAGAAACATCTCCTTCTTTGGAGGTCTTTAAGCAGAGGCTTGACAGCCATCTGTCAGGAATGCTTTGATGGTGTTTCCTGCTTGGCAGGGGGTTGGACTGGATGGCCCTTGTGGTCTCTTCCAACTCCATGATTCTATGATCTCCTCACAGTTTTTTCTTCCTCTGTCCTTCTTCCTCCACCTGTAGTTAGGGAGAAATATTAGCTTTGCACTCACTCAAGGAGCTGCCACAAGCTAAGGCATGCGCAACATTATTTCTGCATTTGCTTCGATTATTGTGACCCACCTTTCTCAAAAGGCTGAAGGTGGATAATGGCACCACAGCCATTTAAGGCACAACACAACACACATGTGTGAATCTTGCAAATGAAATCAGGGAAACAAGGAATATTTTTGATTAAGAGACACCTCTCATTTCCCCATTTTAGCTGCATTTAAAAAAATGGTTCTAGTCCTCATGGCTCCATCTCCTTAACATTTAGGGGGAAATCTTTAACATTAAAAAAAAAAATCAGCTGCAGTAGATCCCCAGTGAGAGAAAAATGCTAGTCAGTGCCTCTGAATATAGATGAATATGGACGTGTAAGCACACACCTTTATATTCTCGACCCAATCCAAAATCCCTTTTAAGTGAAAGTTTGTGGATTTAAGGTCTTGAAAGCACTGGGGCTGTAGCAGCTTACACCCAAATCCTTTAGTTGGGTAGTGTGGATGAGGCTGTCCGCAAACATTTTGCACCATTCTTAAGGCACTTGGATCAATATGGTTCATAACACTGATGAGAAAAGATGTGTGAGATTGCCACCATTAGGACCAGCAGCTCAACTATAACAACAGTTTCCATAAAGATCTTTTATTGACATGACTACAAACTCTTTATTTCCATTTGTGCAGAGGAATGATCCACCAAATGGGCAGTTTTTCCTGTATAGACTTTTAATGCTGTATGTCCAACAGAAGAAAGCCTGTGATGGTCAGTTTCTCTCTCTTTCTCTCACACACCTCTCCAACTCTTCACACTGTAGGGAAGTCTAACTAAGTGAAGATTGCCTCTTCACAAGACCTTCTGATTTATGGTGTGTGGAAAGCCTGAAACAAGGACAGATACGTTTGTCTGCAGCTGCATGCCTGTTTCAGTTAGCCAATGTTGGAGAACGACATTTGAAGCAGCACAACAGAAGTTAAACTTTTCATGTAGACACATTTTCATGGTAGGTGTCCATGAAAAGCTGGCCATCCACCCATGAGGAAATATCATGCACAAATCCATATTTTTTATTTCTACAGAAGACTCCAGGGTGACATTACAGCTTGCAACTTTAAACCTGAATTGGCCCAGTAACCATTACAAAATTCCTTATGGTTAGTTCTCTTGGTAACCAGGCTGGTGCCTTCTCAGTGTTGGTGCTACAGCTAAGGAACTACTTCTCCAGTGAAGCCCTCCAGGTCACCTCAATTATTCCATTTGAAATATAGTTTATCTAGACTGTGAATGTACCACACATTTAAATCACATTCCTCCCTTCAAAGACTCTTGGGAACTGTAGTTTATGAAAGACACTAGGCACTTCAGGGGATAAATTACAACTCCCAGGATTATTTGGAAGCTTTAATTGCATGTTAAATGTTAATAAAGACTTTTTGATTTCTCAAGTGCTTGTCTGACATGTAGCTCTGTTTTTCTGTTTATAAAATGATTTTTTGAAGTGATATTTTGAATTTTGAGCATTTTCGAGTTTCACTTCAGAGACTTTCCTTTTTGGAATATTCCATTAAAAAAACCACTTCAATCTTTTAAATCTTAGTCAATTTTAAGGATACTAGTAAAAAGGTAAAGGACCCCTGGACAGTTACCGGTAAGTCCAGTCAAAGGCGACTATGGGGTGCAATGGTCATCTCGCTTTCAGGCCGAGGCAGCTGGCGTTTGTCCACAGACAGCTTTCCGGGTCAACCACTTCTGGTGCAAACATGGTCCTCATAGAATCATAGATTGTAGAGTTGGAAGGGACCCTCAGGATCATCTCCAGCTGAGCTAACCAGGCTAGCATGCCTTTTTAAAAACAATCATATGTCTTGCAAAATTTAAAACTGGTAATGCTGAGAATATTAAGCTTTGGAGAATATGTCTGAGATACCGGTATATATATATATATATATATATATATATATATATATATATATATATAGTCAGATTTTTGAGCAGACAAAAATTGAGGTATTTTGCTGGAGAATTCCAACTTGCTCCATGCAAATTCATTTCAGCTGCAGTCCTGAGCTAATTTTTGCCAGCCTTGTGGGCTGGGGAGGGGGATCTGTGAGGCAGACAAAGATGGCCTGAGAATGGTACCACCTTTTGTTTGCCCAGCATGTGACCACCAGAACCATGGAGCTCATCTCTGATCAAGGGAGTTTTTGTCTCAGCTGTTATGACTAGCAAAAGCCATTGCTAGATCTGTCCTCCATTAATTTGTTCAGCACGGTCAGGGCCGTCTGTAGCAGATGCGGCACCGGGGTGCAAATATCTGCCCAGTGCCCCCAAATTACCACGGATAGTGTTGGGGTGGCAGTGGCTGCACACTGCCAGCCATCGGGGGGGGGGGCAACTGCGGGAGAGCGATCCTCACAGAGGCTTGGGAGTGAAGTTGCGCCCAAGCCTCCTCGGGAGGAGAGTGATCCTCACAGAGGCTTGGGAGTGAAGTTGCGCCCAAGCCTCCTCGGGAGGAGAATGATCCTCACAGAGGCTTGGGAGGCTTGGGAGGGAAGCTGCGCGCTCGCCAGCATTATGGTTGGCAGGGCGCAGCTTCCATCCTAAGCCTCTGCGGGGATCACTCTCCTCCCGAGGAGGCTTGGGGAGGGAAGCTGCATGCCTGCCAGCCTTATGGTTGGTGGGGCGCAGCTGGTGGGCGTGCAGGGAAAGTGGAGGCCGTTGGCAAAGCCGCACAGCTCCCCCACTTGCTGGGGCGCCCCTGAGAGGCCGGTGTCCTGGCGCAACATACCACTAAACCCTATGGGAAAGATGGCCTTTGTGTGCTGATTCCCCATTTTGCCCTGCGTTAGAAGCGAAAGAGAACTGCACTGGATGCTTTGCTGGGTCATTCCAAGTCTTTGACCATAGGTTGCCAAGAAGCCTTCTGGAAGAAGTTGGCAAGCTTTCTATAGGATCTCAAACAAGCTTTTCTATATCATTTCACAGTACATAGAAATCAAAGCAGAGGGCAGCTCAGAGATCCTGCAGGCTGCTCATAGACCAAATGGCAAGTCCATATCATATTGTATAGTGTCCTCTGGAAATTGCCTTTGCACTCAGCCTGATTAACAATTCCCTTTCATTGGTTGCAAAAAATGCTTAGACAGAGAGAATTTTGGAATCCCCTTATCTGCTGCCTAAAGATTTAAATATAATCACAAACCTATGCTGCATACTCTTCTTTTTTTGCTCTTTTCACCCCAAGTCCCCATTAGGGATTTTGTTTGGTTTCTGTTTTGACAGCTTCTGTGTCTATGTGTTTGTAGTGGTGGTTGTTCTGTGCTATTTCCAGATTTAATATCAGTGCAGTCACAGGAGAAGGATGCACAGTTAGCATCCCCCCCCCACTCCCACAAAGTGTTTTTCAAACTCCTGTTTGATGTACTGGTCAGGTTTGCAATTTTCACATTGCTGTTGATCAGAGAGCATTGGATCAGATTTATTGTCCCCAATGGGGGAAAAGAGGGAGGGGTGCCCACCTTACACTCTCACATAGCTCCCTTTTCACCTAATGAAGCACAATTCTCCTGACTCTGCTTCATTCCCTCCCAGTATATATTTAGAAAGGAGCCTAAATGAGAAGGAAAAGTGGGTCAGATTTTTATTTTTTGCAAATGGCTACCTTGAATTTGTTGGGCACATAAATTATGGGCATTGTTAAATGATATCTAGGAGGATGAGACTGTGGCTGCACTGGAAGTACAGCGCTGATTCAGGATATGCTCAGACTACACAACCAAATGTGTTGATTTGGCCCTCATTCCTTGGGTGTTTGTAGTATTCATTGGGGGCTCGCAGATCACTTTTCCTCAAGCATTTAAATGACAGACACCAGTGGTGTAGCATGGGTTGATAGTGCCCGGGGTTGTGTGGAGAGGGGCAAAATGGAATACACATGCACATTCAACTGCCTAACAACGTCCATGTCACTCTGGACATTGTAGCTGCAGAGATAAGAAAAAAAGAGTTGTTCCATTGTCCAGACAGATCACTTCCTGGTTCATATAGAGAAGCTATTTTCAACATTGCTCAGCAATGGAAGCACATAGCTCTGTTGAGGGAGCACCAGGTATTGAAATTTTGCACCCGTAAGAATTTTGTGGCCAGGGCAATTGCCCCTGTGCTCCCCCATTCTTAGCCACTTGTAGACACTGGTGCTGCTAGGTCAGGATTTGGGGGCAGATATCCAGGGCCCCCATGCAGTAGAATGAGCTTCAGGGCCCCCAGATGCAACATGCGCCTGCTTAAGGAAGTGTAGCAGGGCCAGCCTACTTGAGGCCAAGAGAGATGACCACCTCAGGCATCAGGATCCACAGGGGCAGCAGATCCTGATGTAAATCTTTCTGTCTGCCTTGTACCTGATGTGGATTGTTACTCATCCCTTCTTCCCTGGTGTGGGGAAGGAGCCATTTTGTGGTTTACCTCAGGTGCCAAAATGTATTGGGCCAGTCCTGAAGTGTAGCAATACATATTATCCTCTAAAGTCCAGAGTCTACAATTACCTACCTGCACCAGTGGCTGTAGACATACCCTCAAACATACAGCTGTGCTTGCAATAACCTATCATGGAAATATGATGTCCAAAAGGGGAAAATCATTTGAGATGCCTTTATAGAACTGAGAAACAGTCAAGGCCGTGCAAGAATAAACAGGTGAGGTTTTATTATGGATGTGTGGATATGCAGAAAACCAGTGTAATTTATGTTCTGTGGTGGGGTGGGGGAGATTAAAGAAAAGGCTATGATGGAACAATGACCCAACTGAGGATTGAAACTTTCTCCTCTGTGTGGTAGTCCTCATATCCTCTTCTTAAACCTGCTATTACCCCAAGAGATAAGCTGCCATGGATGTTCCAAAGGAAAGTGGGCACAGTTACCTTTCCAGTCTACACTCTATGATCAAGGGGAACCATTGGGAGACTGAGAGATCAAGATGGTTGAGCTCTGTTTTTCAGGCTGCCTGTGTTTATCCTCATGAGCACCTGCTCTTTGGATCTACACCCTGAGTTAAGTTTGTCAGGAACAATTTAATGGGCCTCTAGAGGATTGGTTCAAACACTGGGACAGCTTCTATCTGTGCTCAGCGCAGTAATTCACATGAAAACAGTCAAGGATTCTTCTGGGCTCACTATAAAATGTGCCATTGTTCTCTCTCCATTCCCTTCTCTTTCTTGTTTTGGTTTCTCTCTATTGCTCATATATTTCCAGTCTTAAACCTCATCTCTCCATATTTCTATTTAAGTTTCAATTAAAATAAAAATTAAAAAAATCATGAAAACTTGTCAGCACTTTAGTGTCAATTTTTCCTAATGTACACATTTTTGTATGCAATTTTGCCTGATATACACCTTTCGGCAATGAATTTTCACCAACATGATGCATTTTTTGCACTCCTTTGCATAATTTATTTGCACACATTCGGTTGAAGAATGGCATAACAAAATTCATAGAAGGGCAAACTTGAAAGGACAGTTTTGTTTTGGTTTGCATATTGTTTCAGACAATGCAAATTAGGTAGATTTGCATTAAAATCCAAAATGAACTGAATTTCTCCCCTGGTCCTAATCCACAGTGGCTGAACAACAGAATCTGGTGGCTGTGGTGGGTTAGAAGAGAAAGGGCCTTTTCAGGAGTTGCCCTCTTTGGGTTATGGAACATTCTTGCCTGAGAAAGGCCCACCTGCTGCCTACTCTAATGTCATTTCTGGACTTGCCCCCTTTCCTAGGATTTTTCAATGAGATTTTTCCATGACAAAGCCCTCTTCCTCTGGTCTGCCATTAAATTACAAATAGAGGATTTCCCAGCAGCTAAGGGAAAAATAAACAAATTTGTGGAGGATAAGACTATATTCTATCTACATGTCAGAGACAGTATGGCCCTGAATACCAGTTGCTGGGGCCATGAAGAGGCTGCTTTTGCAGTCAGGACCTTCTCCTGGGGTTTCCATAGGTGTCTGGTTGGCCACTGTGAGAACAGGATGCTAGACTAGATGGGCCTTTGGTCTGATCTAGCGGGGCCCGTCTTATATTTTAATGGATGTGGGTTTGTAGTTTAGGTAGCACCTGAAAGGCAATTTAGCATATGGCTAAGTGGACAATGTACACCCGCCCATCCCACCACCTGTCATGATATGGAGCCTTGTCTGGGAGTGGACATGGAAGCCCCCAAGTCCTACTACAGCAACTCCCATCATTCCTGCCTATTGGGCATGCTGACTAGGGCTGATGGGAGTCTATGAACACCTGGAGGTAATGGGGCCCTTTATATGTCCAGAGGTCCTTTGTCAACAACAAATTGTCTCTGTGTTGAATATATGCTGTGTGGTAATTTATAATAATAATAATAATAATTTATTATTTATACCCCGCCCATCTGGCCGGGTCTCCCCAGCCACTCTGGGCGGCCTCCAACAAATATCAAAATACAATACAGAGTCACAAATTAAAAACTTCCCTAAACAGGGCTGCCTTTAGGTGTTTTCTGAATGTCAGGTAGTTGTTTATTCCCTTGACTTCTGACGGGAGGGCGTTCCACAGGGCGGGCGCCACTACCGAGAAGGCCCTCTGCCTGGTTCCCTGTAGTTTTGCTTCTCGCAGTGAGGGAACCGCCAGAAGGCCCTCGGCGCTGGATCTCAGTGTCCGGGCTGAATGATGGGGGTGGAGACGCTCCTTCAGGTATACAGGACCGAGGCCGTTTAGGGCTTTAAAGGTAAACACCAACACTTTGAATTGTGCTCGGAAACGTACTGGGAGCCAATGCAGATCTCTCAGGACCGGTGTTATGTGGTCCCGGCGGCCACTCCCAGTCACCAGTCTAGCTGCCACATTCTGGATTAATTGCAGTTTCCGGGTCACCTTCAAAGGTAGCCCCACGTAGAGCGCATTGCAGTAGTCCAAGCGGGAGATAACCAGAGCATGCACCACTCTGACAAGACAGTCTGCGGGCAGGTAGGGTCTCAGCCTGCGTACCAGATGGAGCTGGTAGACAGCCGCCCTGGACACAGAATTAACCTGCGCTTCCATGGACAGCTGTGAGTCCAAAGTGACTCCCAGGCTGCGCACCTGGTCCTTCAGGAGCACAGTTACCCCATTCAGGACCAGGGAGTCCCCCACACCCGCCCGCCTCCTGTCCCCCAAAAACAGTACTTCTGTCTTGTCAGGATTCAACCTCAATCTGTTAGCCGCCATCCATCCTCCAACAGCCTCCAGGCACTCACACAGGACCTTCACCGCCTTCACTGGTTCTGATTTAAAAGAGAGGTAGAGCTGGGTGTCATCTGCATATTGATGAACACCCAACCCAAACCCCCTGATGATCTCTCCCAGCGGCTTCATATAGATATTAAAAAGCATGGGGGAGAGGACAGAACCCTGAGGCACCCCACAAGTGAGAGCCCAGGGGTCTGAACACTCATCCCCCACCACCACTTTCTGAACACGGCCCAGGAGGAAAGAGCGGAACCACTGTATAACAGTGCCCCCAGCTCCCAACCCCTCTAGCCGGTCCAGAAGGATGTTATGGTCAATGGTGTCAAAGGCCGCTGAGAGATCCAGCAGAACCAGGAAACAGCTCTCACCTTTGTCCCTAGCCCGCCGGAGATCATCAACCAGCGCGACCAAGGCAGTTTCAGTCCCATGATGAGGCCTGAATCCTGATTGGAAGGGATCCAAATGGTCCGCATCTTCCAGGCGTGCTTGGAGTTGTTCAGCAACCACCCGCTCAATCACCTTGCCCAAGAATGGTAAATTTGAGACTGGGCGATAGTTGGCCATATTGGCCGGGTCTAGAGATGTTTTTTTAAGAAGCGGTTTAATGACCGCCTCTTTCAGCGGGTCTGGAAAGATTCCCTCGCAGAGGGAAGCATTCACCACCGCGCAGAGCCCATCGCCCAGCCCTTCCCGGCTAGCTTTTATAAGCCAGGATGGGCAAGGATCTAGGAGACAGGTGATCGGTTTCACTCGTCCAAGCAGCCTGTCCACATCCTCGGAGGTAACAGATTGGAATTGATCCCATGAAACATGACTAGACAGGGCTCTAGCACTCTCCCGCCCCGGCCCTGCTCCCACGGTGGAGTCTACCTCCTTCTGAATCTGAGCGACTTTATCTGCAAAAAACTTTGCAAAAGCATTGCAGGAGATCTTGGGGTCCCTACCAGACCCCGGTGACAAAGGTGGTTCTGCTAGGTTGCGAACCACCTGGAAGAGTCTCCTGCTGCTGTTTTCTGCAGATGCAATAGAAACAGCGAAGAAGGTCCTCTTCGCTGTCGCCATTGCCACTTGGTAGGCTCGAAGTTGAGCTCTAGCCCGTGTCCGGTCTGATTCAGAATGAGTTTTCCGCCACCGGCGCTCTAGCCGTCTCAACGACTGTTTCATCGCCCTCAGCTCCGGGGAAAACCACGGAGCTGTCCGGGCTCCATGCAATCGGAGAGGACGCTTCGGAGCCAGACAGTCAATAGCCCTGGTTAACTCCGCATTCCAGCGGGCCACCAGGGAATCAACTGAAAGGCCATCAACATGGGATAATGCATCCCCTACCACTCTCTGGAAGCCAATTGGATCCATTAAGTAGCGGGGGCGGACCATCTGAATCGGTCCCACCTCCCTGCAGAGGGGAAGGGTCGCAGAGAAGTCCAGTTGCACCAGGAAGTGATCTGACCATGGCACTTCTTTTGTTTCACTTTTACTTAGTGTCAGATCACCAACATCCATAGAGGTAAACACCAGGTCTAAGGCATGTCCGCGGCTATGAGTTGGACCAGACTTATTCAGGGACAGCCCCATGGAGGCCATGCTTTCCACGAAGTCCCGAGCGGCCCCTTGTAAGGTCGTGTCGGCATGGATGTTAAAATCCCCTAAGACAACCAAACTAGGTGTCTCCAGGAGCATATCCGCCACGACCTGAAGCAGCTCGGGCAGGGAATCCTTGGTGCAGCGGGGAGGTCGGTACACCAAAAGGAATCCTGTACTGCCCCTATTGCCCAACTTCCAGAACATGCACTCAGAAAACTGGGTCTTCCCAATAGGACGCCTGGTGCAAACTAATGACTTCCTAAAAATCACTGCAACCCCCCCTCCCCGCCCAGATGGCCTGGGTTGCTGTGCGTAAGAGAAACCTGGTGGACAAGCAGCGGCAAGGACAGGCCCATCTGCTTCATCCAACCAAGTCTCTGTTACACATGCCAGGTCAAATCCTCCATCCACAATCAAGTCGTGGATGGCAGTGGTTTTGTTAATCATTGACCTGGCATTACACAGCAACACTTTCAGGTCATGTGGGTATCCCCTGCTGATTCCAGTATCCATCCGGTCAGGACCAGACCTGGAGGCAGGGATAGTCTTCAGACAACGACTAAACCTGCCTCCTCGGTAATGACATGGTCTGGTCTTAGCGTGACTCCTCCTCCTGCCCATGATCATAGGTCCATACACAACACAAAACCCTCTTCCTCTGGTCTGCTATTAAATTACAAATAGAGGATTTCCCAGCAGCTAAGGGAAAAATAAAAAAAATGTGGAGGATAAGACTATATTCTATCTACATGAATTTGTGGAGGATAATTTGTGGAGGATAAGACTCCATCTATCTACACTTCTGAAGAAGTGTGCATGCACACGAAAGCTCATACCAAGAACAAACTCAGTTGGTTTCTAAGGTGCTACTGGAAAGAATTTTCTATTTTGTTTCAACACAAAACACTGTTGCTGTATGTAGGTTTTATTTTATTTGTTTTTTATCTTATATTTTGGAAACATACATCCAGGTTTATTCCTTCAATTTTTGGGGGGAACCCCAAGAGAGTGAGGCCCTAAGCTATAGCTTGTTTAGCTTATACGTAAATCTGGAACTAGTCCAGAGCTCAAAAACTGCTCACGCTAATGAAGAGTTCTGCTGCTGTTTATTGTTGCTTTTAATGTCTATAGATTCTATGGGATGGGGGAGAAATTTGATTCAGTTTGCATTGCAAGGCAGATCTACTTATTTTGCACTTTGTGAAACATTACATGAACTGAAACACAGCCAGCCTTTGATGTCTGACTTTTGCAATGCAGTTCTCTAGCTATGTAATGTGTACCAAAAAAACGCATATGCTAGGGCAAAGCATGCGTAACAGTAAATATATTAGTGAAAACAGCACACACAAAAGCATTGTATGAGGAGACGTTGCTTTGCAAAAAAATAATGTGTATATTTAGGCAAAATTGCATACAAGTGTGTGTGTGTGTTTCAGGATCAATTTTCTCTAATATGCTGATGAACTCTCATGAAGGCTTTTTGAAAAATGCAGACTGGTGTGGAAATGTAGAAATCTGAATTTATGCCTGGGGGAATGAGAAATGGAGAGAAACCCAAAAAAAGTCAGATTTTCATGTCCTTATATATTGCATTTGAATACTGTTCTGATGCAAGTCACCAAGGAAGGAGATGGTTGCTATATAGATTTAATAAATAATTAAATCTCAAGCAGGACATTGTGGTTAAAATGAATGATGCATTTCGAACTATAACAATACCTATTTTCAGTACATTGTTGTTGTTGTTGTTGTTGTTTATTTTACCCTGGATGAGTGGGCCTATACCTGGCTGACTGTAGTGTTTGAGGTTGGCCTGTCTTTATTGTACAAAACCCAACATTTGGGTCTTCTGTTACCTCCTGGAACCCACAGTGCAATGTAATGTTTCACACCATCCTGATTTCTGTCTTCCCAGTCTCATCAGCTGGTTAAACAGCATCTTGTCCTTGAGCTCAGCTACACGAAATGAAATCCTGTATAGTAGTGTGTATACAACTGGTATCGTGGTAGGGCTGGATGACCCCAATGACTGTGATTGATGATCCTTGAAGCAGGGCAGCTAGAATAGAAAAGGCCTTTTTTCTGCAACTAAGAAAGAGAATTATTGAGATAATTACATCATTTTTATTAAGAAGTGATCACATTCTTTTCTTTAAAAACGGGATTGTTGAACGCATGCATTCCTCACCCACTGAGCTGCTCTGTCCTAATAAAAGGATTCCCAGTGAAGGGATTGTCTTGGTGCCTATCCTTTCTTTTCGATTTTGTGCAGCTCCTTTAAGTCAACGAGAGAAACATATGCAGCAATTGAATACAGACCATCTTTGAGTGTCCTGTCAAATGTTCTGAAAATATAAAAATGGAAGAATCCTGTTGGATCAGACCAAAGATCCATCAAGTCCAGTATCCTCGGTCACCCACTAAAGGTGTGGAATTCCCAATTGCTTTTGTTATTAAAATGACTATTTGGGTGGAAATGGCAGGGAAGCATCAGGAGAAACTCCCTAATGAAAAGAACTGCTCAACAGGGGAACCATCTGCCTCAGGGGGATGGGCTGTCCTTCACTGGAGACATTGAAGTAGAAGCTGGATAGTCACCTCTCAGGAATACCAAAGTTGCTGAAGCAGAGTTGGGTTAAATGACTGTTAACTCCATTCCAACTCTCTAATTCTATGATTGTAATTAAAACTACTCACATTCACTGGCCTTTACTCCTTGTCTTCCATTGCTTTCACATGATTTTGGCATGTGTTTGAATGCCAATTGCCCAGAACTGCAGGTGAGGAGAATGATGTTGCTCTGAGGTTCTGTTTGTGGTCTCCTTGGAGGAAAAAAAAAGCAAAAATCCTCATTCTTGGGATATAAAAGCATAAATAAATAAATAAAACATCTAAAGAGGTTTGAGGTCAGGGGAAACTGTGTTATATTTTGCTTACCAGATTGTAGTGTGTATTGGATTGCAATTTATGGTATAAACTTTATGTTATGTTAGATGGTGGTGAAATCCATAAATTTATCATGCACTGTGTGTAGAAGTATTTTCTCTGGCCTATCCTGAATCTGCTGCCAATCAATGCTTTTGAGTGACTCTGAGTTATAGTGCAAACAAATAGTTTGGGACTGCATAGAGTATTTACTTTCCCCCCCAGTTTGTACACACTATAGCAGGTGGATGGGTGGGAGGATCAGGACTTGAAAAGGTAGCACTTTTTAACCCTTTGTGCCTGTGCCATGATCGCAACAAAATTTGTCCCCAGTAGGGCGGCTTCTTTCCTAATGCAAATAGGAGTTTGGGGAGGGGGGCATCTTTTGTTTTGACTGTGGTATGGGAATAAAGGATCAAAGAAACACTTCACCCCTACTATAGCCCTAATCTTAATCGCGCCCCTATGCCTCCCTCTTAAAGTGAAAATAAACACACAGAGCTAAACTATGCAATTAAGTAATATATGGTGTGGGTTCTAGTGTAATGGCAGAGGGAGCAAAACATTTTCTGACCACTTTCTTCAAAGCATGTGTAGTTTTATGCATTGCCAGCATGCTCACCCTTATTGTCTTCTTTTAAAACAAAACATAAAAATATTAAGTTTTTGAAGTTTTTTAATACATATAAAACATAGCGATTTCAAACATCAAAATACAAAGTTCTTTCAAACCCTTAGATCTCCTTCCCTCCCTCCATGGGTTCCATCTTTAAGATTAAATTTACTGCATCTTTTACCCTTATCTAGCTATTATATAACCATAATTACCATTACAACAATTCCACATTATAAATGTCTTTACATCCTTGTCAAATATTTTAATTGTTTACAGTGGTCTTTTAAGCAAATTACAAATTTACTCCAGTCTTTAGAAAATACTTGATCTTCCTGGTTTCGGATCTTCCCCTTCAGTTTTGCCACTTCCTCATACTCCATCAGTTTCATCTTCTTTTGTTGGAATTTCTCCTTCCTTCTATCTCTGGGCTGGTAGCATTCTTGCTGCCGTTGTGGCATACATAAAAAGTCTTTTATCTTCTCTTGGAAACTCTTCACCTATAATACCTAGCAAAAAGGCTTCTGGTATTTTAACAAATGTATTTTTAAACATTTTCTTAAGTTTATTATATATCATTTTCCGGAAAGCCTTTACCAATGTACATGTCCACCATGGTAAAAAGTGTCCTCTTTCTCTTTACATTGCCAACAAAGTTTAGAACAGGCATAGGCAAACTTGGCCCTCCAGATGTTTTGGGACTACAACTCCCATGATCCCTAGCTAACAGGACCAGTGGTCAGGGATGATGGGAGTTGTAGTCCCAAAACATCTGGAGGGCCAAGTTTGCCTATGCCTGGTTTAGAACTTGTTAAGAAAAAAAAAAATTAAGGCTGCAATTCAAACCTTCTTCGCACTGGACTGGGGGGAGGGTTTGAATAGGTGGAGATGCCCATCTTTCCAACCCTACCAGCTTCCACCAACCCTAGCCCACAGAGTGAGGCCAACATCACTCTACCAATGTGGAACTCCCCATTCCAGCTGACCCATGGAGGCAAATGGAAGTGCTGTCAGAGGATCAAGAGCTGGTCTTGCCTGGAGCTGGTGAAACAATCTGCCTGCCACTCCCCAGCCAGGGTTTGGAGTGCAGTGCTAATCATAACAAAACTTGATTGTATTCCATTCACTAAAGTGCCCTTCTCTTAGCTGTTGAAATTTTTTCCTTGACTATTGCTTTAAGGTAAAGGTAAAGGTAAAGGACCCCTGGACAGTTAAGTTCAGTCAAAGGCGACTATGGGATTGTGGCGCTCATCTCGCTTTCAGGCCAAGGGAGCTGGTGTTTGTCCACAGACAGCTTTCCAGGTCATGTGGCCAGCATGACTAAACCGCTTCTGGTGCAATGGGACACTGTGATGGAAACCAGAGAGCACGGAAACGCCATTTACCTTCCCACCGCAGCAGTACCTATTTATCTACTTGCACTGGCATGCTTTCAAACTGCTAGGTTGGCAGGAGCTGGGACAGAGCAACGGGAGCTCACCCCATTGCAGGGATTCGAACCGCCAACCTTCCGATCGGCAAGCCCAAGAGGCTCAGTGGTTTAGACCACAGTGCCACCTGCTTCCTTTAAGCTAAGAAATTGATTCAAATCAGTTAAGAATTCTGTTTTATCTTTTTGAACACATAGGCCATTTCATCTAAGGTGATACACCTGGCAACTAGAAGTAGGGCCTCATTGATTGTGGCACCTTAATAATAGATCTCTCTCTGTCTCTGTTCCTCTCTTATCTGGTCATCTAGCAACAAATCTGATCACTTATCAGATTCCAGGTAAAAATATTTTGATTTCTCAGACATGAGAGCTGGTCAGGCAGTTTAGTAGCTTTCAATGGCTCTTTGGGATTCTCCACCTGAAGAAAACAATTACTGTTGTTTTGTTTTGATGGTTTTATTGTTATTGATTTTAAAATATGTTGTAAGCAGCCTTGGGAATTTTATGTTGAAAAGTAAAATTGATTTGAGCAAATGAATGAACAAACAAGGTTATATTTTCAGCAGACTTCCTAACAAGCAGACATTAACCTCTGTATTTTGACACTCGTATGATTCTGTCTGTTATTGGAGTTTGGGGACTGCCGTGTGTCCATTCTGGTACAGTGATAAAGAAATCTCACTTTGCACTCTAGGGCAGTGGAGAGTAACTGCATTTACCTGAAATTGGCTAGTAGCAATTTATAAAACTTTGTACCTGTTTTGTAGTTGATAAGCATGATGTTTTGTATTTATTTTCACATTTGTTGGATTTACTGTTCTTTTCTATTTACCCTAAACATTTAAGAACCTTTTAAAATTTACTTGGAGGATGCAGAAATTCTGTCCTAAGCTAGGGTTGGACAAATCCATGAAATTTGCTTTCTCTCCATACCTCATTTTCCATTCCTGAATTCAGTTTTCTCCATTTCCCCTTCAGTTTGTGATTAAAAAACAAAAAAACAACAAAAAACTGCATAGCAAATTTTTAATGATTTCCCCAGTACATGCATTTATATATAACTTTGACCAATATATGCATTTTTGCAAACAGCTTCCCCCAATATAATATATTTCTGCGTGCATCTATTGTTGCAGAACTGAATCGCAAAATTCAGAGATTTGTGGATTTCAAAGGTGTATTTTGGTTAATGTATTGGTTTGGAAACTGTAAACAAGGTCCAGTACATTCACATTAATATTTCTTCCTCGTTCCTAAACTCAGCTGCTCTAAGCTTTTAAATTTCCAAATCTGCACACTACCTAGATAAATTATATTCTTTAATAAAGTAGGGCAGAGAAATTGACAAAGCAAAAGTTGACAAAGCAAAATTAGTAAGCAGAAAAGGAACACATAGATTTTACACCAGTCCTCTGTTCATTTAGCCCAGGTACCTTTACCTACCTGGAAAAAGGATGGTGAGATATGAAGAACTAGTATTTTCTCTTTTGGTATTAGTAAGATGCTTTTGGGGACAAATTTTCTTTTATTTACTTTCACAGTTTGTGGTTTCTTTTTCTGACTTCAAATACTACCTTCTCAGATGGCAAAAATCTAAGATTTACCTAAGAAACTTGCGTACAAAGCATTGGGTGCATCAGTTTACACCATGGGTAGGCAAACTAAGGCCTGGGGGCTGGATCCGCCCCAATCGCTTTCTAAATCCGACCCGCGGGAATTCCAGGAATCAGCGTATTTTTACATGAGTAGAATGTGTCCTTTTATTTAAAATGCCTCTCTGGGTTATTTGTGGGGCCTGCCTGGTGTTTTTACATGAGCAGAATGTGTGCTTTTATTTAAAATGCATCTCTGGGTTATTTGTGGGGCATAGGAATTCGTTCATTAATTTTTTCCCCAAAATATAGTCTGGCCCCCCACAAGGTCTGAGGGACAGTGGACCGGCCCCCTACTGAAAAAGTTTGCTGTCCCCTGGTTTACACACACCCACACCCATAGATGTACAGGGGTGGTATGTCCCACTTTGTGTGTGTTTTTAATTGGTTTTTTTTAAATTAAATTTTCCATTTTTTCCAATATTACATCATAACAAATAACATAATTTCCAATTCCAATATTTCCACTCCCCCCGACTTCCCCCTCAACCTCCTTCTCTGGTTTATTTTAACATAATATCATTTCCTGCATATTTCCTTTTCACTCATTTTTTATATTTAAGCTTATAGTTTGTGTAGATTTTGCTAATTGTAAGTGATGACTCAAAACCTGCTAATGAGTCCAATTCTTTGCATTGTTTCTGTAGGCAAGCTGAAAATGGTTTCCAATCTTCCTTAAAGGATTTTTTTGTCCTTATTTCAAAGTCTTTCAGGCCCACTTCTTGTCCCACTGCTTGAGGCGGAACAGGGAGTGCCACTTGGCGCTGCCAGTGCTGCTACCACCTACCTGCTCTTGCCACGCCCTGCTGTGCCACTGCCATGTGCCCTGCCACATCGACTGATGGAGGAGAAGCACTGCCGCCATTGGTGCCAATTTCAGACAAGATTGTGCCAATTTTGGATGAGATCCTGAAATCAATGCATTTCAATTTCATCAAAAATTTCCATTAAAAATAATAATAGTAAAAAAAAACAGCCCCCCCCCCCAATGGCTTCAACATTTCCAGAAATTTTACAACTTTTCTACTGCCTCATCATGTGGATCAGTCTGTTTTCTCCATATCGGTGCAAACATCTCAGAAAAGGTTGGGAGTGGAGTGACAAAACCAGTGGGGGATTAGTCATTAGAGCTGTGCCTCAGGGAAAACCCTGATTTAAATCCTTGCTCAGTATTCTTTGGCTGTCTCTCAGACTAGCCCTACCTCACAGGGCTGATGTGCTGAGAAAAGAGAGGTGGGAAGAACCACGCTCCTTGAGTTCCTTGCAGTATAAGGTGGGATATAAAGGTAATACAGTGGTACCTCGCTAGACGAATGCCTCACTAGACGAAAAACTCGCTAGACGAAAGGCATTCGCTAATGAAAGGCTGACTCACAAGATGAATTTCCCTATGGGCTTGCCTTGCAAGACGAAAAATTTTCGCGATATTTTTTTTCTTCGTCAAACCGCTCTTCCCCCGTTGGTGCTTCGCAAGACGAAATTTTCGCTATACGACAGCACTCGCAGAACGAATTAATTTCGTCTTGCGAGGCACCACTGTAATTTAACAACACTATTTGTTATATGGAGCGATTTACAATGGCCTCACCATAATGGCTGCAACATGGATATCTGTATTTAAACTGGATTTCCAAAAAATAAAACTCTATGATGACTCCCGAAAAATGGCCATCAAAATACTGAAAGAAGTGAACAGGATAAAAATGTGTAGTTTTCAGTGACAGGGTAAGAATATGATGTTCAGCAGCACAAAGGCCCTCTGTCCATTAACTCAGCTATGGTGGTAAGCCATACATGCACAAGCACACACGCACACACAAGCACACACTCTTACACAAATCTTAATCGTTGGCTCCAGATGTGGTAGATTGCCACAAACAGTCAGCAGCTAAAACCATTAATCTCTGCTGCTTGCCCAACTGGTACAAGTAAGTAAAGAAGATAATACACAAGCAGAATCAGTGACCCACTACAAATTGGTCCTGAAAGGTCCACAAGTCTAAATAGACTTTTGCTGATCCAACACTTGTTAGGAATCCCAACAAAGAGACTATTGCCTCATCTGATGAGCAGCTCGCTATTGGGCCTCTTGCAATGGTCGGTGATGGATGAGCAGCCTCCCTTTGAGGGGGAAGATGCAGCTCCTGGTATGGGGCCTTTTCTCATCTTAAATTTGTACTCAATAAATCACAGGTGCAGAGGAGACAGCATCAGTTTCATTACACCTACATGCTCCAGTATCAATCATGCCAACACAACGGACTCTGTGCAGTTCATTTCAAGAGGCTCTCCGCCCTTCCCACTTACAGTTCGACTCTCCAGTGCCATTTCCATTCTGCTGTACTTAAGGATTCCAAGAGTGTAAAGAGTCTGTCGTGTAACTGTGGAAAGGGGAGATGCACACAGGTCCTGCTCATGCAGCCTGCTGACAGGAACAACAGGATTTACCTCCTGCTTCTAATAGTTTCCCGACTGCGCTGCACAGTTGTTACAGTTGTAGAACCCCCTTCTCTGGTAGTCCTCTTGTTCCCAAGCAATTAGGGACGAAGAGAGCATTAATAGATGCACAGGCATGATTAAAGCATCCACTGATTAATCCAATATTAAAATGTAGATTTTGATCCGATCTTAATTGAAGCGGATGCCTACATTCAGGTTTTAACCATGGTATGTGCAACAGGCTCCATGCATCTCCAGCATATTAGCAAAGTGACCTTCAGCAAAGAACCTCAAATTGCTAATGGCACAGAGATGCTGTAATACTTAGCTTAACTAGCTAATTAATCGAACCGGGAGTTGTTTCAGAAAGAACGGAAGAATTGTAATCAGTTGAGAAGTTCACAGTGCACTTTTATTCAAAATGGGAATAATTGTTCTGCTGCAATTGCTTTGGCGATAACACATCCCCAACCCACCTCACTCCATTCACACTGTTCATATGATGCATGTTTGGTGATATTAGGGTGTGCCTTCGATTGTACATGGCACAATTTTTACAGAAAACTAATCATATAAGAGATGAAATGAATTTCTACACTGTTCTGCCATGGCTTGCTACTATCCAGGGCCCTCCAAAAGGCACACTGTTCACTGCATTGTGTACTTTATAAAGCCATCACTATAACAACACTTGCATTGCCGTATTTATTCCAATCAGACAGTTAAAATACTTTTGAAATAAATGGCTCTCTGGAGTTTTTTTTTTACATTATATTTAACACACCTCAACAAAAGAAATCAAAAGATATATGTGCACAGTTATAGACAGAACTGAACAAACACACACACACTTGCGTGTATTAAACAAATAGATAGGTGATGATTTTTGAGATTTGCAATGAAATTCTATACATCTCTACTCTGAAGTAAACATCACTGAGTTGAAAGGGGCTTACTCCCTGGTAAGTATGTATAGGTTTGCAGCTGGGAGGGTAGCATGGTGTTGAAGAAGCTGATTCAGTCCCTGATTCAGATGTCAGCTGTGTTATGAATTCAATGAAATGGTCTTAGGCAAGTGTCTTTCTCTCATTTCTACAATATGGGGATAATAATACTGTAGTACCTTCGTGTCAGGGATATTGCAAGCAGTAGTGCTTTCAACACTATTTTTGGTACCCAATCACACACACACACACACACACACACACACACAGGAACAATTGTGTTCCGTGCAGTGAAGTTGTCCTGGATTCCTGTTATTCTGTTGCATCCTGTTAATCTTTAGCTAAATGAAAAGCCACGTCAGCACAGACAAGATGGGTGTCCAAAGAGAGACTGAAACAGGAACACATTCACGACTGTCAGACAGAACGAGCTTTTCAAAAGGAACACTTCCATTCAGTTTAAACCTACAAGAATATTGGGCGGACACTTTCATTTATTTGCCTCAGGGCTAGGATGAGTGAAAAAAGCTTTCACTCTTATTAAAGCAGTGTTTGGAATTCTGATTCCCCCCCCCCCTTGGCTCTTTTTATTTTTTTTTATCTTCGTTACAGATCATAAGATGTGAATATCATTATGGCAGGACTAGAGAGGAGAGGTCCTGTCATATACCGCTGAAAGATTATATCTTGTGTTTGGTAGCAAACCTATTGCTTTTCTTTAGTGTTTAGGAGAGATGTGCAATGATATCTGAGACCCAGTACGTTTCCGAGCACAAATCAAAGTGTTGGCACTGACCTTTAAAGCCCTAAATGGCCTCAGCCCAGTATACCTGAAGGAGCGTCTCCACCCACATCGTTCTGCCCGGACACTGAGGTCCACTGCTGAGGGTCTTCTGGCTGTTCCCTCACTGCGAGAAGCCAAGTTACAGGGAACCAGGCAGAGCGTCTTCTCGGTGGTAGCACCCACCATGTGGAACGCCCTCCCACCAGATGTCTAAGAGAAAAACAACTACCAGACTTTTAGAAGACATCTGAAGGCAGCCCTGTTTAGGGAAGCTTTTAATGTTTAACAGGCTGTTGTATTTTAATAGTTTATTGGAAGCCACCCAGAGTGGCTGGGGAAACCCAGCCAGATGTGTGGGGTATAAATAAATTATAATTACTGTATTATTATTATTATTATTATTATTATTATTATTATTATTATTATTGCTACTATCATATTCCATCTTTCACCAGGACTGGAGCAAAATACATTACTTGGAAGGGCATCCCAGGAGGACCCTATACAATGTCACAGACAATGCTGGGGGTGACTCTAAGGCTGGATACAATCTTTGGTTCGAATGGACATTATCCTCCCTATAAGTAAGTTTCTCCAACAGGCCACTTGTTTTGCTTATGCAGTCAGGCCAGTTCTGATTCTTATTCCTCCTTGAGAGCCTCCCCTGCCCAGCAAAACCAACTCCCTAGTTCAGTGGTTCCTAAACATTTTTCTCCACGGACCATCTGTAAATTGCAGATGATCTTGGCAGATCACTTAATGGTTTTTCTTCCTGTTGCAGTCATTGCAATGCACTGTGCTAGGTGCTGCGTGGTTTTTAATTGCATTGATCTGGCTTCATCTGGTTGTTACGTTGCATTCTGTTGTATTACAATTTGCACCCCATGACTTTTGCAGAGGCTGATTTAAGGTAGTGCGACCGGTTTGTCTGCACTGCAGGGGGCCCCACAACAACGCTGTAGAACAGTGTGACAGGTGAAGGGGTGAATTTTAGGCTGAAATTTGAGAGCCCATAGTCTGTCACTGCTTTTTGCATGGCTGAAATATAGCCTAGTGTGTATAAGTTAGAGTGACATCTGTCGCTCTGCCTACTTTTGCCCCCGGCCCTGCCAATGTTTGCTTCATATAACACTGGTCCTGAAAGACCTACATTGGTTCCCAGTATGTTTCTGAGCACAATTCAAAGTGTTGGTGCTGACCTTTAAAGCACTAAATTACCTGAAGGAGTGTCTCCACCCCCATCGTTCAGCCAGGACACTGAGGTCCAGCTCTGAGGGCCTTCTGGTGGTTCCCTCACTGTGAGAAGTGAGGTTGCATGGAACCAGCCCGAGGGCCTTCTCGGTGGTGGCCCCAGCCCTGTGGAACGCCCTCCCATCAGATGTCAAGGAAATAAACAACTATCTGACTTTTAGAGGACTTCTGAAGGCAGCCCTGTTTAGGGAAGATTTTAATGTTTAATGTTGTAATGTGTTTTTAATTTTCTGTTGGGAGCCGCCCAGAGTGGCTGGGGAAACCCAGCCAGATGGGCAGGGTTTAAATAATAAATTATTATAATATTACTATTATTTCTGGCTCCGCCCACCCCTGGCATGTGACCCTGAGAAGGTTGCCCAGAAGGGAATGCAGCTCTCTGACTGAAAAAGGTTCCCCATCCCAGTCTAGACCACCACTGTATAGTTTCTTACTGACAGAGGTTCTCCAGGACCTAAAGCAGGGACATTTCCCTATCAGCTGCTCTTTTTAACTGGGGGTGCCTGCCTGGCATTGAACCTGGGACTTCCTGCATGCAAAAGATGCTCTCCGCCAATGCTTTGTGGTCCCTCCAGATATTTTTTTTAATTTCTAGCTGTTTGCAAAGCCAGAACACTTCAATGTATTGTTTTAAATATTCATTTGGTTTTAAGTATAAATGCATATTAGTTTTTATTGCGAGTTGCCTGGAGAGATTGGGAAAGCTGTTGGTTTGGTTTTTTTAAGCCAACAAATAAATAAGATATATTTTGAAGATGGTGCTGTGCAGAATGGAAGAGTGCATTTGGGTTTATTTCATGCGGATTTATGTCATGTCCTTCTGATGTAAAAACATGGGGGTTCTCCCACTTGAAACATTTATCAAGATCATTTTGTGCTCCCATTGCTGTATACAAGGAAATTAGACTACAATGGTGTGCATCTGAGAAAACAACTTGAGGGTGCAAGGCCTATGCATTTAAGAAGCCTTTTGATTGTCTCTTGCAAAACAAATTAATAATAATAATAATAATAATAATAATAATAATAATAATTTATTTGTACCCTGCCCATCTGACCAACTCCCTGCAGCTATAAACTATGTAGAATCAGAACCATAGCTGTCAACTTTTCCCTTTTTTTAAAGGGAAATTCATTTATTCCGAATAGGATTCCTTGCAAGAAAAGGGAAAAGTTGACAGCTATGAGAACAGTAAAGCTGGAAGGGACCTCGAGGATCATTCAGACCTGTTCTAGCTTCTTCAGTAGAGGAACTTACTTTCAAACAAAAGCATCTGTCCCCCCCCCCATTTTTCTGCAATTAAACCAATAGTATAGGCCACCTATATTTAAGTGCAGAATTGGTTATTAAGCAAGTGGTTTGACCCAGAGAGAAGTGCAAGGCTTCTGGTTTATTGGCTTTTAAAATTAAGGAGCAACAATGTCATAGCCAGGGGATATGAAGCCACTAAAATCCTATCCTTTAAATGCTTCAAACAACTTAAGAGCACTGATTTATCACATCCTTATAGTTTTCTTTTGGAATCTTTGGGTCCGATCCAGATTTAAAAACCTTTCCAAGTTATTCCCCCCTCCTTTGATGGCGTGGGGGGTGGGGCAGGGGAAGCACTCCATCATTTGTTAGATGAATGGCGGTATCAATTTCTGTTTAAACATGAATAGGGTGATGCCAAATATTAGTCAGTTCCTAATAATTTTGAGGGATTAAAACGATAATAAAAGTAATAGTCCATTACATTACCTACTTCAGCAAGATTGTAATGAACATAATAAATTCCAGATCAGGGTTATAACAACTTCCATCTATTCAAAATGAATTTGTAGGGTTACTTTCATTAACTATGTATATGGAGAAAATGATCTGACATATTACTTTAAAAGAGCTGTAAAACCGATTAGAAGGAAATATGCTTCCCAGACAGCGATTCTGGCCGCTGGGGAAATTTTATCCATGGGAAGGAGCAAAGAAAGAAAGAAAGAAAGAAAGAAAAGAAAAGAAAGAGGAAGAATGTGGAATTTAAAGGATGACAAGAGCACTGTTACTTTTACATACCTCCCAGGCTGTTGGGGAGATATGGTGAAAAGTATCAAGGGCTGGAAACCAGGAAGAGATTGAAAGCTGTGCCTCTCACTTCTTTGTGGCTGCTCTAAAGGAAGGCTCTCACCGCCGCTAATGAATCGAAAGGGTCCCTCCTCCATGCACTGGGAATTTCCGCATAGAAATGAAACTGTTCCTGGCACTGGGATGCCCTTTTGGCAGCCCAGGGGAAGGCTGAAGTATTAAAGGGAACCATGCCCTCATTGCTGAAAGGAGGCGAGGGAACTAGCACTTGACTGCACTACAGAAATTACTGCGGCACCTAGAATGTTGGCTTCATTTATCAATTTCATAGCAGCAGGAGAAGGAGGGGGGAGACCCATATGCCTGCCTTTTCAGCTGTGCGCTAAATCTAGTCTCCAAAGCCAGCCATGTGTGTTATAAAGAGACTTGGAGAAAGTAACTTAATACTAATGATTTATACCTAATTGGACTTCTAAGTGATTAAAGTGGCAGTAATGAATGAATGAAAAAAGAAAGAAAGCCCTCCATCCTCCTAATATGCATCTTTCTCCCCCAATTTGGCTCAAGAGACACAGCACCCCTGCCTCGCGCATAGAGAGGTTTGTTTGGTGGGAGTCTCTGCTTCAGCAGACGGAAAGATCTTTTGATAGCATGACTGAAGTGTGCCACTTTTCTCACTCGGGGCGCCTTCACCATAAATGAATCCAAAGTAGTCGGTTTTACAAAACAGAGAGATTTGACTGCAAGTTTTAACACACGTGGATTGGGGGGGGGGGGGGAATTTATGAGGAAGGAAAACCATACAGTGTTGTTCCAAACACAAATGGAGAGACAGTCATGTTACAATGAGCACTGATGTTCACATGACCTCATGTGTGTGTGGAATTTAAGTTATGTTATGGCAAAGCCATTATGCAACTGTTTGTCCTGCGATGAGTGTAAATAGGTGGAGAGGAACAAAAAGAAACTTCTGAAGGTGCCATAGAACATGGATTCGTGTCTTTATCAAATCTAATTTTGCCAATTTTTAAAGTAAAAAATTCGTTATATTCCATTGGCATGGCACTCAAAGTGCACCAGGTAAACCTGAAATAATAAACTGATTTACGGTACCTGTGTAAGTATTCTTTCTGATTTTTTTTTTGGGGGGGGCAGGAATTAGTGTAGCTCTTTTCTTCCTGTTTTTGTCTCATGAAAAGACTAATTTTCAGATGTGATAAGGAATCATAGAATCGTAGAGTCGGAAGGGATCTCGAGGGTCAACTAATCCAACCCCAATGTCTGTCTGTTTTCTAATGGCATTATTCTGCTCCTGCTCTCCCCACTAACAAGGCACAATGGCTATCCAGTTGCTCAACCTATCCTGAACTGAGAGAGTTTTCTCAAGCAATACTTATGGACAAAAGGCATAAATGTCTCTACTTTAAACAGTTGCAGCAGGAGGCAGTCTAGGAGTCATCTGATCTCATATGGCAATAGGAGTTCCTAGAATATCTGTCATTTATATCTGTCATTTGTTTAATAAACAATGGACACATTGTTCCTTGATGAAGATGTTGATTCAGTCAATGTGTGGCAGCTGGGAAAAAGGCAAATTCCATGCTAAGGATCCTTAGGAAATTCTAGAAAAAGAGGTGGTGGAACTTGCTGAGCTTTTTTTTTTTAGGGGAGCACCTTCTCTTCTTCACCGCTCACCCCAACGCCACTTTCAGCGACACTGACACCGACCTCCACCTCCGTCATGCAGCAACGAGCATAGCGCCAACACAATCGTAGCGCCAACACGATAATCACGCATCCACAATCACCGCGCCATGCCACCCTAAGCGCTGTGCTGACCCAAGTTCCGGTAAGTTCCGGCTGAAAAAAAAAGCCCTGAGGAAATGAATATAAAACTGCCAATACCACAGTGCCAAACAGCTCAGAACCGCAATACCTCATGGACCGCCTCTTTCCATATGAACCTACCTGGACCCTGAGATCATCTTCTGAGGCCCTCCTTCGTGTGCCTCCTCCTCAAGAGGTCCGGAGGGTGGCAACATGAGAACAGGCCTTCTCTGCAGTGGCTCCCCATCTGTGGAGTGCATTATACATCTTTAGGTGCCAGGCAAATACATGTATTGTTTTTAATATTCAGTTGAAAGCTGCCCAGAGTGGCTGGGAAAACCCAGCCAGATGGGTAGGGTATAAATTATTATTATTATTATTATTATTATTATTATTATTATTATTATTATTATTATTTTCCTTTTTAACCAGGCCTTTGGTTAATCTGATTAACATCCTATGCCCTTTAAAAATGTGTGTGGGTTTTTTTTGGGGGGGGGGGACGGCTATTGGGTGATTGTTTTTATTATTATGATGTATTTTGTGGTTTTATATCTTGATTTTATTCTGTGAACTGCCCTGAGACCCCTGGGTATAGGGCGGTATATAAATTCAACTAATAATAATAACAAGAATTAATAGGCAAGTAAAAGGCAACATGATAGTAATTTATAAAATTATGCAGGGCAGCTTGAATAAAATATTTCAGGAGCCAGGTAATCCCTGCCCCTTAATCAATCACAAGACGCAGTGTGTGTACACTATTTGAATGGCAATGCCTATCAACTTTGGGGGACTCTGGCCCCCTCATATATTTTACTGGGGAGCCTAGGGGACCTCAGTTCCTAGGATTTGGCTCCCATGATGCATGGCATGGCATGGAGAAAGTGGATAGAGAAAAGTCCCCCCCCCACCTTCATAACAATAGAACTCATGGATTTCCACTGAAGATGGATGTTGGAACACTGAGGGGATGTGAGGGCGATCTGGCTGCGACATCTGTCACCTCATTGATCGCCAGGGTTGATTCGGCTGATCTGGCTGGCTAGGCGGGTGTCCCCTTCCTCCCTCACCGCTCCATGTGCGTCCCTCCCGAAGCTGCTCGCTCGGTGGAAGAGGACGACCATCCCAGATAGAAGGAGTGTACCGTTCTTCGGTCAAGGGAACACTGAGGACAGCTGAAACCAGGTTCTTCTTCACGCAGCACATTGTTAAGCCAAGGAACTGATTCCCACCGGAGGGAGTAACAGTCCCCCCACTTGGGTGGCCATAACAAGTTCATGGAGGAGAGGGCTATCAAGGGCTACTAGTCATGGTGGCTGGACTGGGCCTCCACAGTTGGAGGCAGCAATGCTCCTGAATACAAGTTGCTGAGAACCACAGGAGGGGGGGAGTGCTCTTGTGTTCAAATCCTGCTCGCAGGTTTCCCACAGGCATCTGGTTGGCGACACTGAGAACAGGATGCTGGACTAGATGGGTCGTTGGACTTTTTCAGCAGGATCTTCTTATGGTCCTTATGAGGGCCCCAGAAGCAATGCATAACGAATCAGAAAAGCCCAGCTAATGTTAATGGTTAAATTAACTAATATTGATATGGCCAGTAGAGATATGTGCATTGAAAGTGTTTCTTTGCATGCATGGAGTTGTGTCAAGTTTGGCTTCCAGCTGTAGCCCACAAACTAAGCCAGATGCTGAAAGGGAGGACTTTTTAATGTTCATCAGCATTTTTTCAGGGTGTGTGGAGGGGCTTTTGTGGCATCTGCAGCACTCCTGGAACTTGAAGAACTGACCTCAGTGTTCTTCAAGAGCCTAGCTTTTATCACCATCGCCATCATCTCATGGCGTGAGACTGAGATTATTTGATTATAGTTTGATTATTTGTTTTCACCCCAGTGCTCCGGGAACCCCAACCACTCTACAGTGGGTCATCACTCCAAAAAGCTGGAATTAAAATATTCTGTAACCGCTACATAATTCTGTTACCTGCACATAATTCATTGATATTGGGATTTCTTTATTTCTTTAGTGCAGAGTCACAGAGGCCCTGATTTGTTTAGCTTTAAACATGTTGATTAAGGTGTATTTGACAGGCAAAATAATTGTAAAATACCCTCAGATTTCATCACACGCATAGATGATGGGTATTCAGCAGGCATGGGAACTTCCTTATCAGATTCTGAGTGCTGATTGCTATTGGCAATGGGCTGCTGTCACGGGTAATAAAGTGGGAGAGCAGGTGTCAAAGGAACTGCCTGATTAATAGAGCATTACTTACGATGCCATTGACCCGTAACACAACCTTTGGGTTTAATTCTGCTTGTCATGCTGGCATCAGCCTGGAACAATGCCACTGAGGCCGAAGCAGCTGAGAACAGACTTGGTGTGCAACCCAATCCCATGTCTATTTCATCAGAAGTAAGTCCCATTAAGTTCAGTGAGTTTACTCCAAGGTAATGCACAGGATTGCAGTTTTAGTCAATCTGGGTCTCAGCAAGGACACTGGACAACCTCTGGCACCACCCTAAAGAACTAAAGAGCTGTCAACACAATCTAAAAATGATCTAATGTAGGCTTCCTCAACCTTGGCCCTCCAGATGTTTTTGACCTACAACTCCCATGATCCCTAGCTAGCAGGACCAGTGGTCAGGGATGATGGGAATTGTAGTCTCAAAACATCTGGAGGGCCGAGATTGAGGACACCTGATCTAATGACATACATTTCCAGAGATGAACCACCAATGCAACTAGAACGAATAAGGACATTGCTTCTTCCTAAATTAGAAAATGGGTTGAAAACATCAATGGGATATGATGTGATGTAATTATTAAAACTACTGCAGAAATCCCTCTTACCAAGCCATGCTGCTGTCATGCTTGTTCCACAATTAGATAGCATGAGATTCATGGGATTCAAAGTATTATCCCATATGGACAGTGACCAGATCTGGACCTACTTGGCTTCAGCAAGCTTGCTGGGTTGTGTGCCTTCAAATGGTTCAAACCATAATAGAATCTGAAGCTGAATGATGAGTGATTCAGGACAGACAAAAGAAAGCACTTATTTACACAGCACATACCTAAACTACAATATGTGGAGATGGCTGCCAACTGAGATAGCTTTAAAGGGAATAAGACAAATATTTTCTCCAGGATCAGAGGCACTATTCCTTTGAATACCAATTGCTGGAGAGTGAAGGAGAGGCCTATTGTTCAAATACACTAGAGACACATTAATTTTTTGAATAAGCACATTTGAACCCTGGTCTGCCAGGTCCTAGTCCAATACTCGAGCTGCTGTGCCATTGGTCTTCCTTCCATTTCCCCCCTCTTTCTTCTGTCACTGGGAAAGAAGGAATAAAGGAACTTGTAATTATGTTGCATGCTTTTCTTTCTACTTGGGTGCCTTGATACGTGTAGCTGTTTTACAAGGGCTTGGACCCACAGAGGAATTAAGGCCATTGAAAGCTCTTTTAATCCTTTCAAGCAACCAGTAAACATGGTGAGCTGGTGCTACTCTATGTATCATGATGGGTTCTGGGGATTTTGAATTGCCTTCTACGATTAATCTGTGTTTGCACTAGCAGAAATGGCTTGCCTGCTCTCAAATTCTTTCATGTTTAATTGGGAAATATGCTTTGTTGATTTTTAGGACATTTGCTTACTTGCTTGAAAAAGGACTACATGCTGGGTTTGTTTTAGTGATACATGTTTCCTAAGTTGAAAAAAAGAAATATGCAACTCTCTAAAAGCATAACTCCAGATCTGGAAAGTGTTTCTGTAAATAGAGACGGGAATCTCCATGAAGATCTGCAGTGGTTAATTTCTGAAAAGAGAAATTTGCTGGGCCTCCTTAAGAGGAAAAAACCATATTTTTGTTTTGCTTTATTCATCTCTATTTTCATCTTCCACAAAAGGCAAGTGTGCCACAAATATCACACCATTACACTGAACAGAAGAGACTGACAACAGACAAAAGTCAGAGCATGTGTGTACACACACACACATACACACACACACACACACACACACACACACAGTTGGACTGCCTGTTTTATGAAGGTGTCACTGTTACACGTATGGTGGGACTGTTAAAGTTGTTGCATATTAGACACATTTAACAGGAAATATGATGGAAACTATAGAAAGCAAAGAGGTAAAGAAATACCCAGATGTAAAGAGAGATGGTGCTGGTTCTGCAGAAGCTGAAGACTATGGATCTAGTCCAACTCCTTGCCCAATGCAGGAAATCTAGAGTTAGAGCATTGCCAAGGATGTGTAACTTCTGCTTGAGGACCTCCAACAAGACAGAATGTCCCCCCCCCAGATAATTGGTTCCATTGTCAAGCTGTTTACCCTCAAGTAATTTATCCTAACACCCATTCTCCTGTTACTGTAATTAAGCCCGTTCAATCTAGTCCTACCCTTGGAGGCAGCAGAGAAAGTCATTCCCCCTTCCTAGGTGACATTCATGTACTGTCATGTACCTCCTTGGTCTTCTCTTCTCCAGCCTAAACATATCCAGTTTCTTCAACCTTTCCTCACAGGACTTGTTCTTCATATCACTGACCCTCCTTGTGATCATCCTCTGATTTTGCAAGGTCTGAGATCCTGGAAGGCATAGAGAATTTAAAAAGCAATTAAGGTGAGCGATGGAACGTATTTTCTCAGTAATAATCTCTACCAAGGGATCTTGTAAAGTTTTGCTACATTGTTCTAGAGCCAGCCCTTGGCCCTTGGTTGAATAGTAGAGAGATCATTTTTGCTGGTTAGAAGTTGACTTCTTAATGGTGGTGGTGGTGGTGGTGGTGGGGTTTCCTGAGTTTCTTCAGCTGTCATTATCCTTCCCTCAGTGGGGAGTAAGACCCACTGAGCATGGTTGGCCTTATTTCTAAGTAAATTTGCTTAGAATTTGCCTAAGTAAGTCATATTGAATTCATTCCAAAATGGTAATGTTTGCCCTTGCAAGAGAACCACTGCAACAGTCACTCTGAAATTAGGCAGGCTTCATCCGCTCAGATGGGGAGCAAACTGAATCCATATCTGGAAGAAAATTGAAAAAGTTATAGACCTTTCCTTTGGTTTTTGTTTGTTTGTTTGGGTTGGTTGGTTGGTCCTTTAAGAAAACAACAACAACAAACTAATTGTAAAGGTGCCCTGAACAAAAAACCCAGGATAAATTTACCTATAAATGTGCAGGCTTAATCTACTCAGGAGAGGTTATTGTGCCTGCAAATTCCACCCAGTTCTGTGAAATGGGAAAAGATTCTAGCCATTTTTAGGAAACCCCCCCCCCCATTATAGTGAATGGAAGCAAGCAGAGCTTCATTTTTTAACAGATCAGTCCCAAATAACAAGTAGAATTGAAAGAGACAGGGCAGCTCTGAAACAGATCTTGCTGCTTCCCAAACATAGAGATATAAATGCAAGTCAAATCCTGTAGCCAATCCACACATTTGCTTCTGTGAGCCAATCATCCACCACAGATGGTATAATACAAAGTAATACCTCAAAAACATATGAGAGAATCGGTGAACTGCAGGATTTGCCCCCAAATCATGTGATCTAACTTTTTTGCAGTCTTTTGTTCATGTTCTCCTGTTCCCCAGGAGGCCCTGCTCTCTTCAAGGACTAGTTAGTTGTACAAACATATCATTTGCTTTTTGCATGTCTTTGAACTATTCTCAAAACACAGGAGTAATAATTGGATATCCTCACCTCAGCTGGCCTACGCGGCATGGGTCATATATGTAAACATCCTAGTCGAATAACAAACCCAAAATTTAATTTATTTCTACCCAAACAAGTTCTTTTATCATAAAGCAATAAATTTGTCTTGGTGCTAGCAATTTGTTGTGGGTGACATAACATTGCAAATTGATTAATCGCTACTGTACACGACAAAATGAGAAAAGCAAGGAATTATTATGAATAGCGTCCATCTGATACAGTAGGGATTCATTATTCAAAAGTGTTTGCTAGTGGTTAGCTATCCCCCTGTTGCAAATTACATTTATTCGCAGACTTCCTACATCATGCTTATACAAATCTACAAACATGCATTTATTAAGACACAGAATGAAAGCTATTAAAATATGAAAAATTGCTCTTTTTGCCTTTTGACTATTTTTTTGGAAAAAAAAATATTATTTTTATATCTAGGTAGGCTGTTGCTAGGCTGTGGCACACATTTGTTGATTTCGGTCTTTGCCTGTAGGACTAGTTCTCTGATTTAAGGGCATTATCTCTCAGTCATTACCTCCTCACAGTTAGATTTTACTTCTCTTTTGTAGTGTTAATGCCAAAGCTAGAGCACTTTTTTAAAAAGAAAGAAAAGTATTTTTAATAAGTTTCCTGATTATTTATTTCCTGATGCATGCTTTAAAATAAGGGCAAGGGATCTTTTCATCAGGCTATCATTTTTATTTTTATTTTGGAACAGAGGGTCTTAAAACAAATGGATGTGGAATTAAGTATAGAATGAAAATTCATTATGAGTTATATACACTCTAAGGGACGTGAGTGACGCTGTGGTATAAACCACAGAGCCTAGGGCTTGCCGATCAGAAGGTCAGCGGTTTGAATCCCCATGACAGGGTGACCTCCCATTGTTCTGTCCCAGTTCCTGCCAACATAGCAGTTTGAAAGCACGTCAAAGTGTAAGTAGATAAATAGGTACCGCTCTGGTGGGAAGGTAAACGGCGTTTCCTTGTGCTGCTCTGGTTTCGCCAGAAGTGGCTTAGTCATGCTGGCCACATGACCCGGAAGCTGTCTGCGGACAAATGCCGGCTCCCTCGGCCTGAAAGTGAGATGAGTGCCGCAACCCCAGAGTCGTCCGCGACTGGACCTAATGGTCAGGGGTCCCTTTACCTTTATATACACTCTGGTCCTAATCATGTGATTTGGACAGAGTTGTCAAGACCCCACACAGCTCACTTCAGTGAGATGAGGACATTATTTGAAGTATAGCAAAGCATAATCGCTTGATTCTGCTTACTCAGTGAAGTCATACAAACATACGAAGCTGTCAAACCATTGAGTCATCTAGCGCAGAATCACCTGTTCTGACTGGTGGCAGCTTCGGGCAAGGATCTGTCTTACCACTTGTCAACTGAGCCTCGTACCTGGAAGCGCCAGAGATTGAGCCAAAGAACTTCTGCATTCAAAGCAGCTGCTCCCTCATGACCTGTGGCTCCTTCCACATTGCTGCATTAAGGGGAACCAAGGAAGCGGCTTGCTTTATTTATTTATTTAATTTAATTTAAAAATTATTTTTAAAAAGATTTCTATACTGCTCGTTGATCATGTCAAAAAAATATCAAAACAGTTCCCTACAACAGTACATTAAACCATACAATGTTGTTGTTGTTCAGTCGTTCAGTCGTGTCCGACTCTTCGTGACCCCATGGACCAGAGCACGCCAGGCACGCCTATCCTTCACTGCCTCTCGCAGTTTGGCCAAACTCATGTTAGTAGCTTCGAGAACACTGTCCAACCATCTCATCCTCTGTCGTCCCCTTCTCCTTGTGCCCTCCATCTTTCCCAACATCAGGGTCTTTTCTAGGGAGTCTTCTCTTCTCATGAGGTGGCCAAAGTACTGGAGCCTCAACTTCAGGATCTGTCCTTCTAGTGAGCACTCAGGGCTGATTTCTTTGAGAATGGATAGGTTTGATCTTCTTGCAGTCCATGGGACTCTCAAGAGTCTCCTCCAGCACCATAATTCAAAAAAACCATACAATAAAAAACTATATAAAAAGGTTGAAATCAGAAATCAGCTGTTGCGGAAAGATGCATTCCTAATTGCCTCCATAAACCTGATGGAAAAGAAAAGTTTTCAGCAGGAGTTATAGCACTGGTCCATCTTGCTCCATATTGTGTACACTATCTGGAAGTGACAGAATATAAGAAGAACCCTGCTGGATAATACTAAAGGTTCACCTAGTCCAGCATTCTGTTCTCACAGTAGTGTGTATGCAGTCTATGGGATGCAGGTGATGCTGTGGTCTAAACCACTGAGCCTCTTTGGCTTGCTGCTTAGAAGGTCAGCGGTTCGAATCCCCATGATGGAGTGAGCTCCCATTGCTCTGTCCCAGCTTCTGCCAACCTAGCAGTTCGAAACCATGCCAGTGCAAGTAGATAAATAGGTACCACTGTGGCGGGAAGGTAAATGGCATTTCCGTGTGCTCTGGTTTCCGTTACGGTGTTCCGTTGCAGCAGAAATGGTTTAGTCATGCTGGCCACATGACCAGGAAAGTTGCCTGTGGACAAACGCCAGATGAGTGCCACAACCCCATAGTTGCCTTTGACTGGACTTAACTGTCCTGGGGTCCTTTGCCTTTACCTATGCAGTCTATCTAAGGCCAGCCCTGCCATGCATAAAGGATGAAGCAAGCTGTTTCAGACAACACCATGAGAGGGGGCAGAGAGTAAAGAAGAATTGCTGTCTGAATGGTAAAGCAAGACTTCTAAAGATATCCGCTTGTGTGTATGTATGTGCGCATGCTATTTGATTTCTACTTCCAAGCCTCCATGGGCCTGAATCAGATCTTGTGGCTGGTAGGGGGTCGTACACAGTCGTAGTAAAAAGCATTGCTAGCCACAGAGACCACTTGGCCCTCCAGTGACAGTGATGGATCAATAAGTATCCCCTGCTCCTTCAGAAGGATTGCAACCTTGTCAGGAACAGGTAACTGACCTGTATCCTGGAGAGTAGACAGCAACGAAAACCATCCCAATGAAAAAGAAATGCAAGAAAGCAAAGTGGCTGACCAATGAGGCCTTACAAATAGCGGGGGAGAGAAGACAAGCAAAATGCGAAGGAGATCGTGAAAGATACAGGAAATTGAATGCAGATTTCCAAAGAATAGCAAGGAGAGACAAGAGGGCCTTTCTAAACGAGCAATGCAAAGAAATAGAGGAAAATAACAGAATGGGAAAAACCAGAGATTTATTCAAGAAAATTGGAGATATGAAAGGAACATTTCGTACAAAGATTACCACAATTAAGGACAAAAGTGGAAAGGACCTAACAGAAGCAGAAGACATCAAGAAGAGGTGGCAAGAATACACAGAGGAATTATACCAGAAAGATATGGAGGTCTCATACACCCCAGGAAATGTGGTTGCTGACCTTGAGCCAGACATCCTGGAGAGTGAAGTCAAATGGGCCTTAGAAAGCCTTGCTAACAACAAGGCCAGTGGAAGTGATGATATTCCAGCTGAACTATTTAAAATTTTAAAAGAGGATGCTGTTAAGGTGCTGCACTCAATATGCCAGCAAGTTTGGAAAACTCAGCAGTGGCCAGAGGATTGGAGAAGATCAGTCTACATCCCAATCCCAAAGAAGGGCAGTGCCAAAGAATGCTCCAACTACCGCACAATTGCACTCATTTCACACGCTAGCAAGGTTATGCTTAAAATTCTACAAGGCAGGCTTAAGCAGTATGTGGACCGAGAACTCCCAGAAGTGCAAGCTGGATTTCGAAAGGGCAGAGGAACCAGAGACCAAATTGCAAACATGCGCTGGATTATGGAGAAAGCCAGAGAGTTCCAGAAAAACATCTACTTCTGCTTCATTGATTATGCAAAAGCATTTGACTGTGTCGACCACAGCAAACTATGGCAAGCTCTTAAAGAAATGGGAGTGCCGGATCACCTCATTTGCCTCCTGAGAAATCTCTATGTGGGACAAGAAGCTACAGTTAGAACTGGATATGGAACAACTGATTGGTTCAAAATTGGGAAAGGAGTACGACAAGGCTGTATATTGTCTCCCTGCTTATTTAACTTATATGCAGAATACATCATGCGAAAGGCTGGACTGGATGAATCCCCAACCGGAATTAAGATTGCCGGAAAAAATATCAACAACCTCAGATATGCTGATGATACTACCTTGATGGCAGAAAGTGAGGAAGAATTGAAGAACCTTTTAATGAGGGTGAAAGAAGAGAGCGCAAAATATGGTCTGAAGCTCAACATCAAAAAAACTAAGATCATGGCCACTGGTCCCATCACCTCCTGGCAAATAGAAGGGGAAGAAATGGAGGCAGTGAGAGATTTCACTTTCTTGGGTTCCATGATCACTGCAGATGGTGACAGCAGTCACGAAATCAGAAGACGCCTGCTTCTTGGAAGAAAAGCAATGACAAACCTAGACAGCATCTTAAAAAGCAAAGACATCACCTTGCCGACAAAGGTCCGTATAGTTAAAGCTATGGTTTTCCCAGTAGTAATGTACGGAAGTGAGAGCTGGACCATAAAGAAGGCTGATCGCCGTAGAATTGATGCTTTTGAATTATGGTGCTGGAGGAGACTCTTGAGAGTCCCGTGGACTGCAAGAAGATCAAACCTATCCATTCTCAAAGAAATCAGCCCTGAGTACTCACTAGAAGGACAGATCCTGAAGTTGAGGCTCCAGTACTTTGGCCACCTCATGAGAAGAGAAGAATCCCTAGAAAAGACCCTGATGTTGGGAAAGATGGAGGGCACAAGGAGAAGGGGACGACAGAGGATGAGATGGTTGGACAGTGTTCTTGAAGCTACTAACATGAGTTTGGCCAAACTGCGAGAGGCAGTGAAGGATAGGCGTGCCTGGCGTACTCTGGTCCATGGGGTCACGAAGAGTCGGACACGACTGAACGACTGAACAACAACAACAACAACAGAACCATCTATCCACATAGCCTCTGCTTTTCAGGGTGCAGCTTCAGTTTGTTAGTGCCTCTCCCCATCCAGCCCACTGCTGCATTCAGACTTTGGTTCTGGGTTCTGGCCACACCTGATTCGGATATCTGAGAAATACTCATTGGTTGAATATAATGCAACTCCAAGGGCTCTGACTGAAACAAAAGCATTATGTGATAAACCCAAAAGAATGAATCTTTGCAATGGGAAAAGTCCCATAAGAACCAGCCCTGGATTCTGAGACCATATGGGATTTAACAGAAGGCTTTGAATTGCATCTAAGAATGTGATGATACAATCACATTTCATCGCCCCATCAAACACTCTGATCCTAAATGCATTGTTTGGATGTAACACCTCTGGAAAGCAATGGGGCATAATCTAAGTAATGTGTGTAGGATCTGGCTACAGAACAACACCCAGCATCATGAGAAGCAAAGTAAGAACCTGGCATTTTGTGGAAGGTGACCTAAAAAAAGAGGAAGCCATTTGCTCTGGGGTGCTGTTGTTGAGCAGAGAAGCATGGTGGACAGCTGGTTCCATATGCTCAATTTCTCCCCAACAACCTATTTTCTCTCTCGGTCTCTTACCCTCTCATACAGGCAAAGCAGCACAAAATTCCAGTCTCAAGGCTTCCAAGAACTAATTTAAGTAATTTTCCAGAGAGTGCCCACAGCAAAATACTAGCTCTTGTTCTGTATGTGCCAAGGGCATATTAATAATGTTTAAAACTAAGGTAGGATGTGAGACAAGTCTATATCAATCATCAATATTTGTTGGCAGCGCTGATCTCTACTTAACAGAACTCTGTCTGAAATATTCGCTAGGCAGCTAAGGCTTAAAGCAGGGGGAGGGAGTTCTGCATTCCTGCAACTTTGCTTGCATCCTGGGAATCTTTCAAGTGCTGCTGTGTAGTGAAAAGTTAATCTTACTTGACGGGAGATGCATCTGAATAGCACTTTCTGCATTTTATATTGGATGCCTGCTATAGCTCAGTGATCCTGCACAAACAGTGTAGATGCACAAGGCCCCGGAGAAAAGGAGCAGATCTGTCTGTGTTCTCTCCCCATCCCAACCTCACAATGCCTGACATTCATCCACAAAGGGATAAACATTTCAGCGAGGCTTCGACAACAATCCTATGCACGTTTACACTAGGGAGTAAGGCCCATTAGAGACAGTAAAACACATTAGTACCAAGTAAACTGGCTTATGATTATGTTGCTGTTGGTTGACCATGCTGCCTGCACTGCCTCACCAACCTCAACTGCTTATATATGTTTTTGCAAATTATAGTGCACCTACTGAAGACCTTTTTTCCAATAAGGGAAGATTATTTCTCTCTCAGCCTGTTTCTATACTGGATTTGAAATTATATCTCTATCTATCTATCTATCTATCTATCTATCTATCTATCTATCTATCATCTATCTATCCAGTGTTTTTTTTCGGGGGGGGGGGGGGTACGCATACCCCTAAACATTTTGTGAATCTAACTGGAGAAGAAACTTTTTTTTTTTTAAAAAAATGTTTCTTCTCTAGCATGGTGAATTGTCAGTTCTGTTGCTACCCCCAATGGAGGCCTCATTTCCTGTCACGGTGTTTCCTGAGTCTCAGACGGAAGCGAGCATTTAATGTGTGAAGTAGGAGTTGGAATCTAGCACGGTGATTGGTCAGTTTCATTGTATTTACTGTATTTATTTTCCCCGATTTGAACTATAAAATGGTGATTTTCTTCTGTCGGAATGAGAGTACCCCATATATTTTCATTGGGAGGAAACTACCCCCGCATTGGCACCTATGGATAGGATTTCATCCCTGCTTCATGTATATAGCAGCTTCAGAGGAGGGATGTTACGGAGGGCTGCAGCAGGGAGGAATGAGTTAAATATCCCCTGCACACCTGCCATGTTGCCATTAATCACCCCCCCCCCAATAATGCAACCCACATATTAAAAACCTGTCATTTGCAAAGATACATTTAACATCCTATGTAGTTTGGCCCTGATCAGGGCTATTCTTCATTGATTTGGTTTGAAAAGCTCCCGGGTTAAGTAATGCTTTCCAAGGTACACACAATTCTCCTTTCCTCCCCCCACCCCCGCTTTTGAATCAATCCAAACCCAAGTCTCCTAAATTGTGCTGAAGTGGTTGACGTGCGGGAGGACAGAAACCTGAACCGTCTCTCCAGCGAGTAACGGAGATGGCTTTTAAAATCTATTTTTGATCAAAACTGGAGGGCGGGGGGAGAGGGAAAAAAAGAGAGAGGGGAAACTGGAAGCTAGCACAGTTCATCCTTTTACTGGTCCTTGGACAGCCTTAAGCTGAAACCTAATATCCCTGAAAGCCAACACCCATTGGGCAGCCCATTAAACTCCCATTGCAACTGAATGATATGGGCAAAAGTAGTAGTAGCAGCCTCTGGAAGAATGGAAAGTATCGCTTGTACGCTACCGAGGACGTTTTTCACAGCTTTGTGTTGCTTTTGTTTGCTATTCCTGTACCTTCTAAATGTGTGAGTAAGTGTGACAGAAGGGAACATCTATTTTTAAAAGATGCCAAGGTTCAATTACGTATGTTACAGATATCACCTAACAAGACTCATAATGTCTATATATTCTCACTGGAAATATCTGAATAGATCTCATCACTAGGAATGCTGGGGTGGAATTCAACTCAGTTCACATTTAAAGGTGAAACTACCAAATCTGCAGTTCTTGAAACGATATGTGAACTGGAACACAGCTAGCCTTTGAAATTCACACTTCTCCGAATTTTGCGTTGCAAGTCTCGCACCAAGCAATGTTTACAAAAATGTAAATATTAAAGGAAAACATGCCTAAAAATGAATGTGTTGTTGAAGATAACATGCAAAATGCATTATGCTGGCAAAACTGCATGCATCTCTGTGTTTATTAGGAGAAAGTTGTACAAAGATGTTAATGGATTTTTATGAGCCTTTAAAAATAAAAATAAAAATGCCAAGAGCAGAATTTAAGATTGGAAAAGTGAGAAATTGAGAGACCTCAAATTGACAGATCTTTTCATTGTTACTCATCACCTCCATTTTTTGTCACTGCTGAAACTCTCAATAAGGCTTACTTATTGTTTTCACACAGGCAAATTTATCCCTCTCTTAGCTGACTTGTTCCTTTGTTTGACAGGTACACTTTGATGACCTGATTTTCCTTCCTGGTGTTTGAACTGCTAGAACAGTTGATCACCACAGAAATGTTTAAAGGCATGGTTTTGGGGGGCAGGGGCAGGGGGAGATCTGGCTGAGGAAACAGTAATATGAAAACTGCTTTATTGCACCAAATATCTGAGGGTAGCAATGTCTAACCATATTGTTCATGGCAGGAGACCCTGAAGAAACAAAATGCTGCTCAGAGCTCTCTGAAATAGCAAGGAGCTGTAACCAAGGCATCTGAAGATGTAACAAGATAAGAATTAAAGGCAGTTTCTGTGTGGTATTGAAGACTATGACTGGCTGCAGTGCAAACTATAGAGGGAGCAACATAATACCTTTGAAATTTTCCAACACTTTCTCCTCAGAAAATGCTGAATGAAATTCTTGGTTCATGCTGGCGGATGAAATAAGCAATGGGCTTTAATAATATTAAACAATATCAAAACTGGATCCATGGTTGAACGGAGAATTCATGGAAGGTGAAATTGGAAAGGGTATTCATTTTGCTGAATGCTCTTCAAGTGAGGACTGAAATGTTGCAATAGTTCAAGAGGAACTCAGAAAGAAAGAAAGAAAGAAAGAAAGAAAGAAAGAAAGAAAGAAAGAAAGAAAGAAAGAAAGAAAACTGCTTCAAAAATATTTTATGAAAATGTTTGGCACATCCCTAAAAGATGCACGCTGTGGCAGGAAGGTAAACACTGTTTCCATGTGCTCTGGTTTCCATTCACGGTGTTCCAATGTGCCAGAAGCGCTTTAGTCATGCTGGCCTCATGACCCGGAAAGCTGTCTGTGGGCAAACTCCAGCTCCCTTGGCCTGAAAAGCGAGATGAGCACTGCACCCCATAGTTGCTTTTGACTGGACTTACCTGGACACACACCAGCTAATACCATAAAAGAGACTGCAAATTACTCTTGTTCAGAACTCTTTAAAATAGGGGTTGCAAATTAATACAGTTAATGGAGCCAGTAGCTTCTTCTTTCCAGAGTAGTCATACACAGAATGCAAATGGGCCTTTGCCACACAGACCAACTCTGTTGATCCCAACACGCTCCCTGTATTTTTATTTTCTACTAGATTCCGAGTTTTGTCTTAGCTCTGCATCTCTGAATGACAACTATGATCATGCATAATTAAAAATATAACCAATTTACCATGAAATGAAAGTGACAGTGACCAATGAAGTGGGGCAATGTGTGTGGGGTGGGGAGGGGAAACAATTGCCTTTGGGTAGAAGTACTTCATCTCCTTTGGCTGCCTAATGTCTTGGTGGGGCCTTCTGATAGCTCAGTGCTTTTTGAAGTCATAAAAGAAAACGTTTAACTGGTCAATGTGCGGCATTTTGTCTTTGAAAGTATTGCTTTAAGATTACTTTCTACTCAATAGCTAACGAAGCTGGGAGGACTGGTTTCTTTGAATCTGTAGACAGGCCCCTTCGCAAAGGCTGGAGGGCAGGTAACAATCAAATCCAAAATGGATATACAATATTCAGTTAAAAATCAATCAAACAACTAAAAGTATCAGATAATGATGTTCCTTAACCTGTCAGTTGGAGCTGCCAGCCAGCCAGCCAACACAGAGGGACAATGTGCCAGGATGACAAGGCATAAGAGTCCTGTTGAAGCATTTTCCTCCTGAATTTCATAAATTTGTTTATTAAGGTTGACAAACTGTGGGTGTTTTTTTGTGTGGGGTGGACTGCTATAAAATGTTAGGTCTGTGTAATGTTGTGGCTAAAGCGATAGCAGTCACTGTGCTAGGAACCCTTACCTGACCTCCTGCCATCAGCATTGCTGCAGCTTACTAGGAGGGTGAGAGGGAGGGGCTGAGGCTGTGGTTATGCTGGTGCAGTGCAAATGCACTGGCAGAACCAATCTGGTGCTCTCCACTGTGCCAACTTCATTGCAAGCCTACTCGCTCCTCCTCTTGGTAAGCTGTAGCAACACCGGTAAGTGCTGTTGCTCACCCTACGCCCAGCCGCTTCTGAGCTAAAGTGAGGAGAGGCTGCTGTCCTGCCTTCGTGCATGTTTCGTGATCTCAACATAGTCTTTGAATGCTACATTATATATGTATCTTGTTTTTCCTCTCACCAGCTCAAGCCTGTGTACATGGCCTCCCCATTTGCATCCTCACAGCATCCCTGTTAGGTAGATTAGACTGCGGCAATAAACGTACGCAAGTAGCAGTTCTTGCCAGCAATTGTGAGAGGGGAATAATGCACATATGGTGTTTTGGGTCCAGGAAATCCAGATGACATCCCTGCCCCGGAGGACAGACTTTTGCACCAGGAAGCCTGCTATACACCTGGATGCTCTCTGTGCAATTAATTAGGAAGAAGGAACCACTTTTTCCTTGATTCTTATTTGTTGCCCTAAAGAATTGTTCAAGTTGCAAAGGGGACAGACCCCATAGCAGCTTAAAATATCGTAGGGGAGGAGGGAAAAAATTGCTTTTCAAGCTTCTTAGCCAAGAACAGTGTGGGGGAAAGCTACTAGGCCATTTCCTGGTGTACAAAGAGAGTAGCAGCAAGGCCTTGAAAGTGGCTGCATGCAAAATCTGAGACTTTCTACCCCTCCAATTACATCTGGAGGACACCATATTGGCTGCCAAAGCTACTTGCTTACACTGGCTTGCTTTCCTCAGCGCAAAGCTAATGGATGTGTAATTGCATTGCTCTTATGCTATGCCAGATTTTTTTGGGGGGTGGATTGCCCCCTTTCTGAATAGAAGAGGAAAAGCCACCTTTCTGTAATACTTGGGTGGATACCGTTTCCCACGTAGCTTGTAAAACATTTAAAATTGCCCACTGTCAATATACAGCGACATTTATCATAACTTAACATAACATGCTTGGACAGGAAAACAACTTGGGATCCCAAGAAATGCACAAAGACGGCTTTATCAAGGTTGTAATGAGCGATGGGGGCAGAAGAGATGGCCCCCCAGGATCAAGCAACACAAGATTCAGAATAAGCAAAGGGTACAAATGCTGTTGCCCCATTTAAGGGCACCCAGATGTCTATCCTTGGACCTTATTCTCCTTTTCTTCATCCTAGTCTTTATATACAGAATTGCCTTTCAGTTTATTATGCCAAACCACGGCGTTCTCCTTTTTCAAATTGCACCTCTAACAGATGATGTCTGTTTCATTGTCTCTCTAGCTAACCCATTCAGTAGGAGGAGGTTAAGTAAATTTTTGGCTGGCTCTTCTGACATATCTGCAAAACACTTCTTCAATTCATTTCTACCTATGTCCCTTTCATCTGATCTTGCTGTAGTTTTCATCCAACAATCCCTATGAAGTTTTTTACCTCCCCAACCATAATAAATTCAGTGGGAAGAAAATGGCTGGGTTTATTTTAACAGTTTCTACTTATGCCTCAATCTTACAGCATAGTATATTTAACTTCAATGTAGGGGCAGCTGGAGGCGTTTAACAGCACAGCGGAAAGAATTTAGTGAGTATATATCACATGCCTTGTATTTGCAACCAATCGTCACAGATTTCCTCATAATATTTAGACACCCTAATAAAGAAAGAGGCTAGGTGATCAAAGGAGGTTCATTGTAACAGATAAGAGGAACTGTAGGCAAAAGGTTTTATTTTTAACCGTTTCTTCCCATGCTAGGACATTCCATAGAGTGGGAAACTGATTTTTAACTGATATCAGCAAGTTTACCTTTATTTGAAAGATTGGTTTACATCTTTCCTTTTGCAGAGATCTAGAAAAAAGGCTTGTAAATGTGCCAGGATGGTTTATTCTGATACTGTATATCCCTGCAAAACTGAGGTTGGGGGGGAATTCTCTGCATAATTTTTCTTCTCTTCAGAGAAACTTTGACTCCAATAAGAGAAAACATTATGAAAATGTGCTACCGGTGAAATTGGCTAAGATTCATAAAAATTATTCAAACTTATGTTGGAGATGCAAGGCAGAAGTGGGAACACTGATTCATATGTGGTGGGGGTGCAGGTAAATGAAACAATTTTGGATTAAAATTCATGAAGAACTGAAAAAAATCTTTAAAAGCACAATTCATAAGAAACCAGAAGCATATCTGTTGGGCTTATTAACTAATGATATTCCCAAAGACCCCCCCCACCCACCCCCAAAAAACCCACCAAACATTTCTCTACGGAACAGCAGCGGCAGTTACTGGAGGCAAGGAATTGGAAAACAGGAAAAATACCAGAATTATCGGAATGGAGATCTAAGATTTGTGAATTTATGGCTATGGTAAAATTAATGACGTTAGTTAGAGGGGGCTCTATTCAGAAAGTGAAGAAGGAGTGGGAAAGTGTAGAAGTCTACATGGAAGAATATGGAAAGGAAAATTAATTATTTGCAAATATAAAAAGTTTCACTCACAAGGATACAGGAAAACATTATAAAAGACAAATACATTAAGCACATAAATAGATAACACAACAGAAAAAGATAATATAAGTCTCAATAAGATGGCACATGGGTGGGGGAGGGAGGGAGGGAGGTGGGGGAACAGGAGATAGTATTTGAAGATGTATTAAGGAAAACCAAGAATGAGATACAAAAACAGATTGCTATATGTAATATGTAATATGTCACAGAGATTGGAACTTTTTTGTTGTATTCTTTTTTATTTCTGAAATAAAATAAAAATGATTTAAAAAAAAACAGTTAGGAAAATGGAATAAACTGCCCTGTGAATGGAGCCTTTTATCAGTCTCCAGAATCTTCTGGAGAATGTGAATGGAGCCTTTTATCAGTCTCCAGAATCTTCTGGGGAAAACTCAGCAGTGGCCAGTGGCCAGAGGATTGGAGAAGATCCGTCTACATCCCAATCCCAAAGAAGGGCAGTGCCAAAGAATGCTCCAACTACCGCACAATTGCACTCATTTCACACGCTAGCAAGGTTATGCTTAAAATTCTACAAGGCAGGCTTAAGCAGTATGTGGACCGAGAACTCCCAGAAGTGCAAGCTGGATTTCGAAGGGGCAGAGGAACCAGAGACCAAATTGCAAACATGCGCTGGATTATGGAGAAAGCCAGAGAGTTCCAGAAAAACATCTACTTCTGCTTCATTGATTATGCAAAAGCATTTGACTGTGTCGACCACAGCAAACTATGGCAAGTTCTTAAAGAAATGGGAGTGCCGGATCACCTCATTTGCCTCCTGAGAAATCTCTATGTGGGACAAGAAGCTACAGTTAGAACTGGATATGGAACAACTGATTGGTTCAAAATTGGGAAAGGAGTACGACAAGGCTGTATATTGTCTCCCTGCTTATTTAACTTATATGCAGAATACATCATGCGAAAGGCTGGACTGGATGAATCCCCAACCGGAATTAAGATTGCCGGAAAAAAATATCAACAACCTCAGATATGCTGATGATACTACCTTGATGGCAGAAAGTGAGGAAGAATTGAAGAACCTTTTAATGAGGGTGAAAGAAGAGAGCGCAAAATATGGTCTGAAGCTCAACATCAAAAAAACTAAGATCATGGCCACTGGTCCCATCACCTCCTGGCAAATAGAAGGGGAAGAAATGGAGGCAGTGAGAGATTTCACTTTCTTGGGTTCCATGATCACTGCAGATGGTGACAGCAGTCACGAAATCAGAAGACGCCTGCTTCTTGGGAGAAAAGCAATGACAAACCTAGACAGCATCTTAAAAAGCAAAGACATCACCTTGCCGACAAAAGTCCGTATAGTTAAAGCTATGGTTTTCCCAGTAGTAATGTACGGAAGTGAGAGCTGGACCATAAAGAAGGCTGATCGCCGTAGAATTGATGCTTTTGAATTATGGTGCTGGAGGAGACTCTTGAGAGTCCCGTGGACTGCAAGAAGATCAAACCTATCCATTCTCAAAGAAATCAGCCCTGAGTACTCACTAGAAGGACAGATCCTGAAGTTGAGGCTCCAGTACTTTGGCCACCTCATGAGAAGAGAAGAATCCCTAGAAAAGACCCTGATGTTGGGAAAGATGGAGGGCACAAGGAGAAGGGGACGACAGAGGATGAGATGGTTGGACAGTGTTCTTGAAGCTACTAACATGAGTTTGGCCAAACTGCGAGAGGCAGTGAAGGATAGGCGTGCCTGGCGTGCTCTGGTCCATGGGGTCACGAAGAGTCGGACACGACTGAACGACTGAACAACAACAACAACAGAATCTTCTGGACACCATTTCCTTCTGCGCATCATATCCTTCCCTCCAGAGTGCCCTGGATTGGTGCTGTACCATGACATAGAATGAGGAAGGCCTGTGGCTCAATGGCAGAAGGTCCCAGGTACAAGAGAAGAGCCCTGCCTGAAACCCTGGAGAAACCACAACCTGTGAGTGTAGACAACACTGAGTCAAATGGACTAATAATCCAACTCAATATAAGGCAGCATCTTATGTTCCAAGGGGTTTAGGGGTAAAAAACAAAAAAAGAATGCCCCTTTACTAGATCCCTTTCCAGCAGATGCCATTCCCTGCTCCTTGCCTCCCCCAAGACATTTCAGAACGATGATACATTATGTGCAGAGGCACTGTGGAGGGAAGATAATCGTAGCTTGTGGTCACCAGGCACTGCAAGAAGGTCCGATGCTGCCGCAGGCGACAGCCGTTGATTGATTGATTGAATTAATATCTCACCATTCCCTCCAAGGCGCTCAAGGTTGTGTACATACCCCCCCTCTCCATTTTCTCCACACAACAACCCTGTGAGGTAGGTTTGGCTGAGAGGCAGTGACCCTGAGTCACAGCTCAGCGCTCTAAGAACTACACCAAACTGTTCTTAGAGAAACTACACTGTTTCTCAAACTTGGGTCTCTAGCTGTCATTGGACTACAACTCCCATCACCCCTAGCTAGCAGGACCATTGGTCAAGGATGATGGGAGTTGTAGTCCCACGGCAGCTGGAGACCCAAGTTTGAGAAACGGTGCACTACAGCCAGGTGGCTCTCAGTATAATTTAAAAGCATAAAGTAACCGATGTGGTGCCCTCCAAATGGTGTGGGGACTACAGTTCCCATCAGACCCAGATGATGATGATGATGATGATGATGATTTATTATGTGTACCCCACCCATCTGGCTGGGTTTTCCCAGCCACTCTGGCCGGCTTCCAACAAAGATTAAAAATACATTAAAATGTCACACATTAAAAACTTCCCTAAACAGGGCTGCCTTCAGATGTCTTGTTGTTTGTCTCTTTGACATCTGGTGGGAGGGCGTTCCACGGGGCAGGCGCCACTAACCGAGAAGGCCCTCTGCCTGGTTCCCTGTAGCTTTGCTTCTCGCAGTGAGGGATCCGCCAGAAGGCCCTCGGTGCTGGACCTCAGTGTTGGGCAGAACGATGGGGATGGAGACGCTCCTTCAGGTAAACTGAGCCAAGGCCATTTAGGGTTTTAAAGGTCAGCACCAACACTTTGAATTGTGCTTGGAAACATACTGGGAGCCAATGTAGGACTTTCAGGACCAGTGTTATATGGTCTTGGGGGCCACTCCCAGTCACCAGTCTAGCTGCCACATTATTGATTAGTTGTAGTTTTCAGGTCACCTTCAAACGTAGCCCCACGTAGAGCGCATTGCAGTGGTCCAAGCGGGAGATAACGAGAGCATGTACCACTCTGGCGAGACAGTCCATGGGCCGGTAGGGTCTCAGCCTGCGTACCAAATGGAGCTGGTAGATAGCAACAGCAAGGGCCATGGATGATGGGAGTTGTAGTCATATAACATTTGGAGGACACCACATTGGCTAAAAGGAAACGCCTGTGCCACTACTAAAGGTACCGCCTCAAAAACAGAAACCTGCAAGAGAAATTTCAGCAGGCCCTAAAGAAAGGGGACAAAAATCTACCCAGCAGCATCACCTTTGATGGAAATGGCTGCCTGCATCTTCTCTGCTGATGTCAGTGGTAAAAGGCCTGTGAATGTATAGCATTTTTTTAGGGGGTGGCAGAAATGGAGCAGGCCGCTTGGGAATATTTCTTGCATTTATAGCCTACCTGTTATCCGATTTCCCCCATTCATTTGCTTTTCGTTTAAATGGTAGGGAGAAAAAACAGAAGGCAAAAGAAACCAAGCCCCCGCCGCAGAAGGAAAGACCAAATTCACGAAAACCTCTGAAGTGCTCGCATTAATGTCATGTCATTACACCGTATTGCTGTGCAGGTTAATATAATTGGGTTACTGTGTATGAGCAATGATCCATAGCATGTTATGGCACTGAAACAAATGACATTTAACTAAGAGATTTGTACAGTAGCTTGTTATCTGCATGCTGAACAATTGGAATGGATAGTCAGATCGCTAGACAAGCGACTGATGTATTAGTTGTTGGGTTTACTGGACAGGCTGGATTTATAACAGCACCATTCTCACATAATTTATTAGATCCATAAACAGACAGATCCAATGTTTTTACTTAGATTATACTCTTGTCCTACTCTCTGATCCTGAGCCAGCAACTGGGCTCTTACCTCCGATTTTATGATTCACATCTTGCGCAGCTGCTTTTGGGAGCAGAAGTGTGTGTTTTGGGGGTGGCGGGAGGTAGTGGCAAACACACCTTTCGTTTTAGCACTTAGGAAACCCATGCGCTGTTTAGACAGTGTTATTTAGCAGCTGTGCATAGCTCCCCTCTCCATCTTCTCCTTGGCAGGGACTGGAGATTGTTAATGAAAGAGGTCGGCAAAACCAAACAGATTTCATTGCCAGGAAGAGGCAGTGGCAGCGGGGATGGGGTGGGGGTGGGGGTGGGGATGGGGGAAGAGAAGCACCTCTTGGCACTCGTCCCTACACAATGAGAACCTGTGAAATCTTGAACATATGTGTCAGCTAAAGGTGAACAAAACAGTATAGAATCCACAGACTCTCATGCTGCGGGGTTTCATCGTGCATGCTAATGTTTTCTTAAGCATGTGCAACTGCATTTGCTCAAATTCCTCTCTTGCTAGCCTTGCACTTCTGGTTCCTCGCAACCACCATAGCCCCACACTTTTTCCTCCACCACCAGAGTTAGATAGCAAACTCCTTCAGGCAGGGACTGATGCCATTTGTTTAACCCTCTGGCGCAACATGATCTAGGCCAGCTCTGCCATTAGGTAGAGAGGGGTGGACACCACAGGTGATTTTTAGCTTATATTTATAGTTAAATTATTGTAAGTCACTTTCAGCTGCTGCGGCAAAAAGAAGTGGTCAATAAAATTTAACCAAGCAATAAATTTTACACACACACAAACACAAACTGGGTAGCTCAGTTAGTTAGAGCAAATTGCTGAAAACACCAAGGTTGCAAGTTCGATCCCCATACGGGACAGCTGCATATTCCGGCATTACTGGGGGTTGGACCAGATGATCCTCAGGGTACTTTGCAATGTACTTTGCAATGTTCTATATATGGCTAATTCATATAGAAAACAACTAAGTGGTGTATAACAGATATACAATTGCAACAAATATAAGAAAAATATGAAAGGAGCCAACATAATAAGAAGGGATGGGGGGAAATCTGTTGATTTGGGTTCGCTACATTTCCATTTTCCCACAGAAATTTCCAAATTAAAAAAATATATATTTAGGAAAAATTGTCAGTATTGTGAATTTCTCCTAATGAGCACACTTTTATGCAGTTTTAAAGAATACACACACTTTTGCAAACAATTTCACCCCCAAAATGCAACCCTAATGTATTTTGAATGCTTTTCTCACCAATATATGCATTTTAATGCACATTTCCCCCTAATAAGTGCCTATTTGTATATATTCTTTCATTGGATATCTGCATCAGAATAATGCAAATTTTGAAGGATAACTGTGTTTTGGTTCACATATTGGTTTGGGAAGTGCGGATTACAATATTAAAATGCAAACAAAATTGGATTTCTCTTCCATTTCTGATCAGAAGAAACTGCCCAATCACATAAAACTCATTCCTATTGATACAAGCAGAGCCGTCTCATCCATTGGGGCTGGTGGCGCGGCGCGCCAGGGCGCAATGGCCTGGAGGGCGCCTCCGCCCTCCAGCCCCGCTGGCAGCGCCTGCCGGCAGCGCCCTCTGACTCCCGGCAAGGGAGCTGGCCGGCCACGCCACGCCCTCTGGCTGCCCAGCAGAGCACAGGAGCTCTGCGCGCCCTTCCAGCGCTTCCGGGACGGGAGGCGAGGGCAGCAGGCTCGCGCTCCCGCGCGCAGCCGGATGGCGCCGCGCAGCCGGCCGCCCGCCCGATGCAGCGCGAGCTGCCGCGCTGCGCTGCGCAGTGCGAGCTGCCCAGCCGCGCCGCGCCGTCTGGCTGCGCGCGGGAGCGCAAGCCGTCCGCCCTCGCCTCCCATCCCGGAAGCGCTGGAAGGGACGCGCAGAGCCCCGCGCCGCTCCAGCGCCACGCCCCTCATCCCCCGCTCGCCCACCCCCCTCCCAAGGGGCGGCAAGCGCGGGAGGGAGGCGGCGGAGAGGCGGCATGGCGGGGGCGCCGGAGGGATAGCCGCGCCAGGGCGGCAGATCCCCTTAAGACGGCTCTGGATACAAGAGAGTCTGAAAAAGACACCTAAAACTAAGAAGTGATGATGGGGGTGGGGATAATGATGGATGACAGGTCTGCTGTGTGCCACCTATCCTAGTGGGCTGACCTCAGGTGCTGGGAGTCAATACCAATGCTCTGTCTTGCTACTTCAAACTGCAGATATGGGTATCTGGGGTCTCTCTGAACAGATGGATTAGACCATGGTGAGGTGGCCAAGATTGTACATAACCCAACATAGCTTTACTTATTTCTTCTTCAGCAGTTGCAACACACTTACTTGCCTCAGGCAGTAGATTCTGGGGAACAGCCCCCCTTCTCTTGCCTAAGCTAGCCTGCTCCTTCATCACCAGTGTTGACAGCAATGAGTCCCATTTTGCAACTTGAGGCAACATGGGAAGTGCCACCCCACTCTGCCTCCCTGCCTGTCCCACCACCCCTGCGACTGGCACCATGCCACCCACCACCACCGGCACCTCTGCAATACCATCAGCCATGCTGCCTCGACTACTGGCGGAGCAGCCATGCTGGCACTGGCACCAATTTGTGGCAAGATCTCACAAGAGCTTGCATGTCGAGGTCCCAAGACACCCCCCCCCCAATAAATTCACACTTCACACAGCAATTTAAGTTTAAGGTTTTTGGCATCATTTTTAGCCACAACTTTATTTAAATACAACCAATATGAGTGGTTGCTTAGGCATTGGTTCCGGCTATCTGTCCCCCGCCCTGGGACAGAACTGACATCCGCTAGCCATCTAGCGAAGTCAGTAAGGGTAAACACTTCCTGGGAGACAATAGAGCTGGGTGCCAGGCCCTAACCTCTCCCCAAATGCCGCCAGGGGCTCTTGCGTGGCCCTAGCCCCTTGCCAGGGGTACGGACAAAAGCATGTCGAGCCCCTGGATTCCTTTAATGGAATACCCTTGCAGCAGCAGCATTTTGGAGGGGCAGGCACAGCCGATTCCTTACCCTTCCACCAACCAATTTTAACCAATGCCTAACCACAACCTTACAAGTTGTGACGATTTGCTACACAGTAGGCAAAAAACCAAATGGCAACGGCCAATCAGCCAAATGGACAAAATTCCTACCAGGCCCCTGTTCCAAAGCAGGCAACCCCATGACAGGCATAGCAATGTCAATCGCAAAAGGCCCTGAAAACAGGGAGGGCGGGTGGGAGATCGGATGCAAGCAGCGAAAGAGAAAGCTCCAGGCTGCGTGCAGGGAATTTAAACAGCTATGGCTGTCAATCATTAACTTGCAACATACACATCTCCCCAGCAACATGAGGAGCCCAATCACAACTGTGGCCATCCATACTAACCCGCCCAGCAACAAGGGAGTTGTCTTGTTAACCCTTCCGCAACACGTGCTCTCCCTGAATGGAGAACCCGCTTTGTCGGAAATCCATGCTGATACCATCACCATTTTCTGCCAGTGGTGGAGGGGGTGGGGGCAGGTGGGACACCCATAGGGGCACTGCCTTAGGGGCTTCTGACACCTGAGGCAACTGCTTCACCCCATGCCTTGTGTGGACTGGCCCTGCTAGTGCTGGAGTGATATTCAGCTGCCAGTGTGAGGGTTTCCATATTGTCTTTTGCTCCAGGCCATCCCTGGCAGCCATCACGTATGAAACTGAGACAACTCTGGTCAATGTTACATAACCATAAAGTCTACAGAGAGACCAGGCATGCAGCAAGTATAGTTAGTGGAAATTAGTGGTTCTTGCTGTAGCCAGTTGTGTTTGCCTGGGTCTGTGTTGGCAGCAAACAGGAATCCACTGCAAGTGAAATTTACTAGAGTACAGTTTTCAGTTGACTTATCAGAAACAGCTGGGAACAGGGTAGTAAAAGAAAAAAAATCAATTGGAAAGAGTTCTCAGCAGAGTGGAGTTTTTATTGTTAAAATAAACATGGATTACTTTCCCCCCTATAATTTTTCTCAAGGCTAAAATGTAGGAGGTGGAACAAAATTCACTCGCCCTTAATAGTGAAATGGGGTAAAAAAAAAAAAAACCAGAGACAATGAGGTGCTGCTGCTAAGGCAAAATGTTCAAATGTCATTATCACCTTTAAAACATGAGCTTATGACCTTAGTGAAGAGAAGGAACTTCTTTGCCCTAACCTTTTAGAGGTTTTCTTTCGGATGCACATATTTTTACCTGCACACAAACCCAATAAATCATATTATTAAACCCCAACTCTAGCTCTTTAACATTTGTACTGCAGTGGCACCTAGAGGTTTTAAGTCCCATGCTATTATAACAGTATTGTTCTATCAAGCTTTTATGAGTATTTAGCATTGCGCTAAATGAGCTGCATGTTTATAATGCCACAAATGGGGCACAATCACAGAGCTTGCAGTGGTAAAATGGATCATACCCTGTTGATGGACGGGAATTTGGAAACTCCAAAGCAGAACTGACTCCAGGCTGACATGGAAATGAGGCAGGCTTAATGGCTCCCTTAATATGCCAATGCCCATATTAGGATTTGGAGAGTCAGCATGGACACTTGATTATCTGTAATATGTGGGATGTACAGGTATACTGCTTTCACACAGTGAGGTTCCCTTTCAGTTCTCAGCACTAATAACAAATAAGAGGTCTATTTTATTTTACTGCTTCTAATCTATCTATCTATCATCTATCTATCTATCTATCATCATCATCTATTTATCATCTTCCTATCAGCACTAGTGGCCATCACCACATGGTGTTTTGTGTGTTGTGATATGGCATCCCTGATCTTGCTAGAGAGTCAAGTGGAAAGAACCACATCTTTAGGGGGGGAACAGCATCTAAGAACTGGTTCACACATGTATAAGCAACACTTGATTTCTCATCCCTGAATCACTCTGCATTTGATGGCACCCGTTTTGATGAATGTTGTAACTGACTCCATTGGAAAGCATTTTGTTTTAGATGGCAAGAGGTGATGGAAAAATCTGATTTGTGACATTTGGCCTGTGGTGCTCATTCAAGTCCCCTCCTGAGACTGCCGTCATCAAGTGATGAGCACACATGAGGTTGACATCAGGAGGTGGCATCTCTGAACACATGCCTAAGCCTACACACCACCAGGAGCTATGTTATCAATCTCTGGCCTTGCTGTTGCTCTTCCTCCTTATGTTGGCTGCTGCTGTCTTTTCACTTGTCCTCTTGAAGAAGGTGAGCACTGGCAGGAACAAGGCGAAATTGCAGGAGGCCTCCACTTTTCTTGCCCTCTGGTTGTGTGCATTGGGTTCAATGGAGAATGGGCATGCATATTCATGACAGCAGTGAGGAGGAGGTGAGCCAACTCCATCAGATCCAGTCCAAGACATTTTGCTGCCTACAGCTAAGGATAAGATGGCTTCCTCACATATACAGAAGTTGGACATTGTGGCCATTGAATCTCACTTCAACCCCAGTAATGGGACACTTTCCTTCACTCTACCTGAAGGCAGTTAGCTTTGAGGAGAGGTATGTAAGCCAGCCCACATGACACAAGCCTGTTGCCACCACTTCGTAGCTGAGGCAGCTGCTTCAATTTGCCTAGTGGTAGGGATTACCTACTCAAAAGGGCCCTCAAAATCTGGAGTCAGCACTGATCAAATACCCATGGCTCAGCCCTGTCCATCCCCTATATTTCACTGTTCCAGACATCTCCAATGGCATGGCTACAAACAATTCTGTTCTGAAGCAAACCAAACTGGGAAACCATTGAAGAACTACACAGGGAGGTGTGAGACTCCTGCACATCAACAATAAAGTTGCTTTTGCATTTTCAGTCCCAGGACTGAAACTGAACTCTGATCGGGTACCTGGAGGAAAAAGGCTGCACAGCCTATTTATTTTGTCTGACAAATGCCGAGGATAGCTGTGAAGTTTAGGTTTTGATGTGGCAGCGTGCGCTCCACAAACTCTGAAATCTAAATTATTCTCCTTTCAGGTTGCATTTTTAGAACTTGGCATTGTTATCAGTTTTCTAGTAGAAAAGTGACAGCGGCAGCAAGCTACCTTTAACTCCTACATTTATCTGGGTATTTTTCCTTTTTGTCACAGAAGAAGTTCAATGTGTCTAAGACAAAATAGGAAGGGGGGGAATTAGCCACTAATCCATGAAAGGTAGCATTTTCTGAAAATTACACTTTTCATCAGAGAAAGCCTCCTGCAAAGAGCAAGATTAAAACCGGGCACCTCTTATTTATCTGGTTTCTTGGGGCAAAGGGAATCTGGGAAAGAAATGTTGTGGGTGCATTTTAAACAGACTAAATGTAGTGAAACTAGAAAAGTCACTTTTAAATGGATAAATTGCATTTTGGAGGGATGCCTAATATGGCAGGTGAGTACTAAGAGGTAAAGAGATCTGGATCTCGACACTTGGATGCAGCCTTGCTGGACCGGGGGCCCTCCAGATATTTTAGGCTATGCTGGCTGGGGTTGATGGGAATTGCAGATCAAAGTATATGGAGAACACCAAGTTGAGAATGCTTGCTTGGTGGATGTCATAGCCGAGAACATTATATTTTTTTGATGTTTCCTACATTCAATGGGTGCTAGTACCTCATTTGTTTAAATGACAACTTATCACTGGTGGGCGTATAGAGCTTGACACAACAGTTTCAAGAGGCTCTGAACTGTCTGCTTTCTCCAAGTTGACTGGCAGACTGACTCAGCATGGCATTTCATGTGTTTAGAGATAAAATTGCTCTAGTTCTCATTTTAATGTGAAACTACCTAATTTGCTCTTCTTGAAGCAAGATATGAACTGAAATGCAGTCATCCTTTGAAATTCACACATTTTGCAATGCAAATGTGTATAAAATAGTGTATATCAGGGCAAAGTGTTCTGATGTAAGCACTGCTGAGGCAAGGGAACCCTGGACAGCTCCATCCAGGGCTCAGGCTGAATACTATATTGACTTCAGAACTCAGATGTTGCTTCAGCAGCTGTAACTCTCCAAGTGAATCTTATAAATGAGCTGCACCTCTGTCTCTTCCATCTTTACTGAGAAGAAAAGCTTCATTGAAGGATGCAAGCAGACATTTACTATAATAGAGCAGGGGACACTTGGGTTGCACTGGGGCTTCAGAGATTGAGTCCTCTGAGTCGGAGAAGGGCAATGTGGTGTCCTTGGACTGGAGAAGTTCTTGCTCCATGAGATCTTCTTGCAGAAGTGCATCTGTTAGGTGCTTCTGTAATCCCTGGCTCGGAGCTACTCCAAGTCACCCCTGTTATCTGACAGACCAAAACAAGGGTCAACTTTTATGAACATTTGCCATATTACAGTCGCATGAAATTCAGCTCCATGCACAAGACACCCATAAGGAATTGATTCAGACACAATATTCCCATGGTTCTGAGGACCAGCAAAGTGCCACAAACCTCTTCTTACTCGCTTTCAGTCCAACAGTATCTGGAAGCCAAAATGTTCCTCAGGTTTGTAGTGTTACTTAGCTGCCTCCAGTATAATTCCACAGTCCTTTAGGTGATCATTAGATTCCTACATGCAACAACATTTCCCTCTGCCCAATGAACCAGGCCTGCCTTGTACCAACCACGTCTTTAATTAGGCCCCACTGAAGAATCCAGCATCTGCATAACACCCAGGGTTTTACCGCTATTTACAGAATGATATTAGTACCTCTTTTGTAAGTGTATGATGTATGAACTGTATGTATTTCTTTGATAAATTGTTTTTAAACATTTCCTCCTTTTTATTAATTGAAGAGGAAACTCATGCATCAATGACAAGTTTATGCTGGTTTACACATAAATTATTTCTCCACAATGTTCATTTTTATTATTATTGCCAATATTACAGCAAATGCCTTTTTTTGCCTTGTAAACAAGATTTTGCTTACAGCTAAATGAAAAGAAGTGAAGTTAATCACATTGAAATAATAGGTTTAAAAATGTAATTCAGAAATGCTGGGGCAATTTTTAATCCTCACCAATAGGAATGGTGCCACAAGCACAGACAGAGACTCTTCTTTTTCATAATTAAATGGTATTCAACATGAGTGGAGCAGCACACAATGGGCCCTAGATTCTGTGTGCACATTCCTGCAAACAGAAAGGAAGAGAGTGTTAGGAATCTGAAGACCCTCCTGCAAACTCTGGGAACCCAAGTCTTGTATCTAATGCAGTGTGAAGATTTAGCATTCCATCAGGATTTATGCTTGTTCCCCCAGCCCTACAGATAAGATTTGGGAAGGATGTGGGTTCATGCAGGGGAAGAAGGGATGGGGAGGGAGAGTCCTATTGCAGAAGCAAATAATTCTTGCACTGGTAGGATACTTAGATCTTTCACTGCACTTGCTATCTGACCCTCTTAGCTGGAGATGCCAAGAATTGAATTCAAAGGGTGGTTTTTTGTTTGTTTGTTTGTTTGTTTGTTTTGCAAATAAAGCATGCACTCAACCATTGATCTATGGCCCTTCCTCTCTGAAACGGCCAGACTTGATGTAAATACAAGCTAGGCTTCCTATTGGTGCCTGGTCAACTGAGCTCCAGCCCAAAGCATAGGAACACAGGAAGCTCTATATTGAGTCTGATACCCGTAATTGGCTCATCTATAGGATAGTCATGTGTCCTATGTCTGAAGGAATCCTCTGTTTCAAGGGCTGTCCAGTCCAAGTCCAGGTTAAAAACAAGGAACCCTAAGGATGAGCAGAGACCTTTCTAGAAGCTGTCCATCAACAGTTAGCAGACTGAGCAGGCACAGAGGCCACCTGCCCACACTCTTAACCCTTTACAGTGAGATGTTTTGCATTTCTGTTTATAGCATAGCGATTGTTTCTAAATTTGTATCTACACATATAAATAAGCATTTTCAAATCTTCTTTAGCCCTCTTTACTTGGATGACTTTGAAAGAGAATTGGACAAAGGTTAAGGCTACTAGTTATGTGATGGCTATGTTCTGTTATGGGCAGTAATGCTTCTGAATATAAGCTGCAAGAAGCTGCAGGATGGGAGAGCCCTCCTTTGCTAGGATCCTGCTTGCTAGTTTCCCAGAGGCATCTGGTTTACCTCTGTGAGAGCAGAATGCTGGACTAGGTGGGCCATTGGCCTGATCCATCAGGCTCTTCTTCTGTCCTCTCTTTTTTTTTGGGGGGGGGGAGTAATATGTAAGAGACCTCTCCAGTATTGTCTATACTGGCTAGCAGTGATGGTTTCAGATAGGTCTCCAGGTTTTAGATAGGAGTCTAACAAAGCTTTACCTGGAGATGTTATATGTTGAGCTATGACCCTCCATTTCTATATCCAACTCTAGTCTGGCTTACACTCCCTCAGTGAGTCTCTGGACACCATCTCTACCTTTGTCATTTCAAATTATTATTGACTTCGAATAGTAGGAGTGAGTGGAGTTTTATCTCTACTGAATTCCTTGGCTAAGATTCGTTATTTTTTAAACTGGATCTTCTTCATGAGGTATGAATTTTGCAGACTCCCCCCAAAAAGCAGATTTTCAGAGTCATCTTTCACATTTGTTCACAGTTTTAGTATTCTGGAATACGGAGACTTTCTGGAATAGCATGCAAGATCTCTGGGCCATGCTCTTGGCTGGTATAAACCGTCATAGATTTATTGACCTCACTTTAACTATACGAACTTTGCCAGATGAAAAACCTGGCAGCTTTCACCCTTTCATTTTTAGAGTGCCATAATTCAGGATTCCTTGTCCAATTCACTTTAAATTTTATAGAGAAATTGGCTACAAATCTAAACTAACAAATTTCTGAGGCTGAAAGGATATATATTCTTGTCCATTTTAGATGGCAGGGTAGGCCTACAGTTTACAAAAAAAGGGGGGAGGAATTGTAACCTTAAAATGGAAGTTCTGCTGCATCCCAGATTGAAGACTAGGGTGGAAATAAGCATCTTCAAGCTTTGCAAAGTACACACTGTTCCACCAGACACTCTTAAAATTCATCAACTAATGACCTTCCATTGGCTTACAATGTTTTGGTTGCATGAAGAAAGACTGACCCCAATATCTCTATATTTTTGCTGAAAGTAAATCTTCATCAAAATCCTAAATTTATGTGAAGATTCATGCATCTTCTTCACCACTGCTTTAAAGAGCACTCACATTCTGAACCAAGTAAAACTAAGGTCCAGAAACTGATATTTTCCAATGTGGTTTCAGTATATGCCATGTATGCATTCAAAAGGTGCATTCTGTGCAAAAACCCATACTGTTGCTCTGCAACATGCAAGTTCGCCATCCCATTTAAAATCATGAGCTTGTTATTCAAAAATTTAAGAAGCAAGTCTGAATGTCTGAATTTCAAAGCAAATGATATAGGCTACTCTAAATTCACGGATACTCCAACTATAGGCAATAATTCTAGTTTCAAATACACACACACACACACAGAGAGAGAGAGAGAGAGAGAGAGAGAGAGAGAGAGAGAGAGACTAGATCTACACAGCTATTAAAAATGCTCTTGAAAAACCGTTGTAAAGCTCACAATGGAAAATATCACTGAGTTGCAATTTCAGCTGTACAGCCCCGTCTAGTGTCACAGTGTTATAATGCATTTATAACGTTGTAATTTGACTAATGTAGCTCAGTCCTAAGTGTCTATAGGACTGCAACCTTGCAGTCCCAGAAGACAGCAGATGTTGTTGTCTGGCAAACCTATTTATTTGTACGTTTTTTCCACTTTCCCCACTGCATTTTCATCCTAGATGACCTGCAATGCAGCTCCTAAAACCAGAAAATAATACATTACTAATTCAACAAAGATGCAGTAATTAGAACCAAATGCTATTCTATCTAGGAACCCCCCCACACACACACACTATAAATCCTTTCAGAGAATGATATGGCCTTAAAAAAACAGGGGTATGGCCTAAATAGACTTCCATGGGCCACATGGAGATGTCTGAAATAGGGTTGCATTTGGCCAGCAGACATTCTTCACCCATGGTTTATGGCATATTGGAAGCCTTTGTTCAGCCCGGACACTGAGATCCAGTGCCGAGGGTCTTCTGGTGGTTCGCTCATTGTGAGAAGTGAGGTTACAGGGAACCAGACAGAGGGCCTTCTCAGTAGTGGCACCCGCCCTATGGAATGCCCTCCCATCAGATGTCAAGGAAATAAGCAGCTATTCTATTTTTAAAAGACATCTGAAGGCAGCCCTGTTTAGGGAGGTTTTTAAATTTAATGCTGTATTGTTTTTAACACTCGATTGGGAGCTGCCCAGAGTGGCTAGGGAAACTCAGCCAGATGGGCAGGGTATAAATAAATTATTATTATTATTATTATTATTATTATTATTATTATTATTATTATTTGAAATGTAAAAATGGCCAGCAAAGACAGATTAGAGTCACCCGGAGAGAGAGAGTTAGAGGCATGCCTGCTGGTTCCACGCCAGCCATCAAGTCCCAGGCTGATCTGTGCTTTTCTATAGAGGGGGTGTCTCCTGAATTGTGGTTCTCCCCAGGGACAGGCTACAGGCAAAACCACTTCAAATGAACAGCACACGGACCCTCTGGGTGCCCCTTTTTTCCAGGGACAGTCCTTGATTTACAGGAGCCATCCCAGCTTCTGATCCCAGAATGTCTCACTTTCCCTTAGGACGTCCCTATTTTCATTAGAGAAATGTTGGAGGGCATGGAATAGGATGTTCCTATTTTTTGTCTGAGAAACGTTGAAGGGTATGCAGCATACGGCCAAAGCCAACAGGGAATGTGATGGTGGGAGTGGCACCAGGGCATATGAGGATCTGTTTTCTTTCTACAGAATCTTAAATGAGGGATGGGGGGCAGAATAAAGCCCAAATAGGGCGAAAGAGGGCAAGAACAAGCTGAAAGAAAATGGAAAACACCTTTTTTTTGGCAGAAATTCTTTTCCATAGCCTACCCTGATTTAATTCCTAATTTGCTGCCTGTGTCAAGCCTCTCTTGTCTTTATAAGCATCAGAAGCAAAGTGTCTAAAGCAAAAGTTATTGAATTTTCACTAAAACCTTAATACACGCAAAGGCTTTTTTTTGTACTTTAATGTTCAAAAAGGTCCGCGTTCCAGCAGCCATCTCCTCAGCAACTGCCTGTATCTTTTCTCATTATAGGCAGCGGTCCAAAACCAATACAAATTAAATAAATATCCCGCTGAGAGCTGTACTTTTGAAAGTAGCCTTATTGCTGTACAGATGTGTGTGCTATCTAAAACTGGCTCAGCCATCTTTGGGGTTTCTTTTTTTTAAAAGAAAGGGGGGGGAATTAAATGCAAAGAAGAAGAAATTAAAATCTAAATATTATCCTGGAAGGAAGTGTTTGCATTTGTGCGCTTTGATTTCATTTCCCCCCCAGCATGTCATGTGCTTTCATCCCATAATGGTTCCTCTTTGTTAATCGCTCTCTTCCCCCATCCACCCCCCCCCCCCCAAAAAAATCCCCCAACCCAAACCGGCAGGGCTAGATCTTGGCTGATGAAAAGGCTAATGGGTAGCTCCGTTTACAGATGCGTATTAAAAGGACGCAGTGTGATTTTGCTTAACGTCTTCTTACTCCTGCAGCCTCCATTGCTACGTCTTGGCACAAGGGGCCCTGCCAGATGGAAGATAAAAACCCCACTTTTATAGATATTTTCAGGCAGAACAACATTTGGTTCACATCAGTTCTAAATGAATAATATTTATTGCCCGAACAATTTTGTGTTTTATAGGGAGGATAAGGAGGAGAACAACAGAAAAGTCTATGCCTGCTCCTTTTCTTTCCTTTCTTTTTTTTTTAAGAAAAAGATTATTTTTCAAAGTAAAATCTGCTAACAGCAAGTGATTTTGAATTTTCGAGCGGCCTCAAGCTCTTTGCTCTAATATTGCAAGGCACAGATTGTTTACATAATGGGAATAAACAAACGATGGGCGCAGGCTGGGTGGATTTAAATTTGATGTCATTTGTTAGCAGGAACCAAATCGCTCAGCGTGATTTGGGGAACCTGGAGCACTACAATCCCAAGCATAGCACAGTGAAATGTTTCAGTCTTTGGCACGGGTCATAATGCAAAATAAAACAAGCACGGTGAAATAAAAATGGGGCTTCTGGCTGAATTAATACGGACCTGATTTTGCAAGCTTTGCTCTGGGCCTCTGAGAAAACCCATTATTTGCAGGGTTGAACTATAGGTCATAGATGGAGATCCTGTGCCCCTTTCATTATCTTCCCTGGGGGGACCTGTGCTGGGGGACCTGTGCTCCCCTCATTACTGACCACTGGCCATGCTGGCTAGCTGGGGCGGAAGGAGATTTAGCCCAGTAACATCTGGGGGGAGCACAGGTCCCCCAGCACAGGTTCCCCCCAGGTTTTCGAACATTTTGGAAGTCGGACTTCCAGAACGGATTCCGTTCGACTTCCAAGGTACAACTGTATTATTATTTTCAAAGCTCGGATTAAAAGTACTGGATCTGACTTTTCCGCACATCACTCCCCCTCCACACATTACTTGAAAGGGTGTGTGTGTGTGCATGCACACACTTTCTCTTGCAGTGTCTCTGTGGGGGAAGGACTGATCAGGGGGAAAGAGGGGGGAAAGTGGGGGGTGTTACCCACAACACTCACTCAACAAATGTTCCCACAGGCCTAAAAAGGTTGGCAACCCCTGCTGTGTTGAGTATATGATTAACACAAACCTAAATGTGGATTAAAAGGTTCTGCTGTTTGGATGAATTTTTCATGAGCATCTGAAATTCATATATTTTCTTCCACAGGGACTTAACAGTTTATGATCCTGCAAGTTGCCCTGTTGTGTCTGACACTTGGACAGACATGTCAGATATCTCTAGAACAAAAGGACTATCGTCCTTTTTCTGCAGGAGACCAGATTGGATAATGTTAGTAATGGGGGAAATGGGGAGGAAGGGGAGAATTGGGGATTGGCTTAGTCACTTACCACGCATTCTCCCACAACACTAGCTAGACCAGGTTTCACTTCAAAACACCATCAGTGTTATTTTGACATGTTCCATGGGGGCTAACATTGATTTTCAACTTAATTTGGAATGCAGTTTGATAAACAATTATTGGCACAGAGAGGTGTTGTTGTTGGAAGCTCTAGCATGTAGACTTAGGTCTTGCTTTCCCCCCTGGTTTGAAGTATGGCACACTGTTGTGTGTGTGTTTAATAATGTTCATAAAACATCTGCTAGCAATTAGGGAGCAGCACATTTAAGATGTATTAAAAGTGCACTTTTATTAGTCTTTCAGCAATAAAAAACCAAGGTATTCTGTATGAACTGTCTGTACTCTCACATACTCCCCAACCATCTGAAATGTGCAAAAACGTCTCAGTAAACCATCTTGGGCCCAATTCAAGGTGCTGGTTGTCACCTATAAAGTTGTGGTCCATGCTATCTGAAAGATCGTATTCCCTCCTATGAACCTGCCTGGGTTTTGAGATCTTCAGGAGAGGCTCTTCTCTCGATGCTGCCACCCTCACAGGCAGAGCCGTCTTAAGGGGATCTGCCGCCCTGGCGCGGCTATCCCTCCGGCGCCCCCGCCATGCCGCCTCTCCGCCGCCTCCCTCCCGCGCTTGCCGCCCCTTGGGAGGGGGGTGGGCGAGCGGGGGGTGAGGGGCGTGGCGCTGGAGCGGCGCGGGGCTCTGCGCGCCCTTCCAGCGCTTCCGGCTTCTATGGATGAGACGGCTCTGCTCACAGGCACCCTTGGTGGGGACACGGGAGAGGGCCTTCTCGGTGGCTGCTCCCAGAGTTTGGAACTGCCTCCCCAGAGAATCTAGACTGGCTCCCTCCTCATTATCCTTCCACGGCAGGTGAATACTTTCTTGTTCCAAATGGCTTTTGGAAATTGACTGCTTTTAATTAAAGGTCTGGTGCTGTGCTGTTGTGATTGTAATTATTGGTATGTTGTAAACATATTTTTAATATGTATATAGTTTTAATTTTAACAATGTTTAATTATTATTACTTTTTTAAAAAAATGTTTTTAGTGGGTTTTATTTTTATCTGTTAGCTGCCTTGAGTCCCGTCTGGGTATAAATAAAATGAGAGCAGCAGCAGCAACAACAACAACAACAGAAATGGTGTATCCCAAGTGGGTACTTCCTAATAAGAATGTGCATATAATGGTAGGCCCACAGGAAGTCTGCAGCCAGCAGGAGAGGAGTCCTTGCTGTTTCCCATTGATTAGTCCCATTGATGATAAGATCCGATCTGGTTGATCTCCCTGCACTTTGAGGTAGAAATTCTGTAAAACCCGTTATCCTTGAGGCCAGTGTCACCATATAAGAATATGGCCTGACCACAAAACTGGTAAGAACCAGTGAAGGGGGAACCTAACGCTGACTGCTAGAGTGAAAAACAACTCTAAATAAGGTATAAGGAGGGCTTTGCACATACCGTAAAAATGGGTTGAGTGAAGTTGCATTTCAAGGACTGTGGTTGGATGAGAGATGGTGGGGCAATGGAGCGGCAGAAGGTAACTGGCCAGAGAATGAAACAGCTAAGATGACATATATTTCTCCTATATAGATTGTGTCCTAATGGAAAGCTCTCGCAGACTCTTCAGACTCTGTCCTGTAATGTATTACTGAATAGTCTGACCAACTGGGAATTCAGTGTGAACTAGGGAAATCTCTCCCGCAGCATCTCTCATTTGACAACAGCACAAGCAGATTCCTCACTTAATATCAACCTGGTATGGGACCCACTGCATGGTCCAAGTCCTGATATTCTGTAGGGGTTATGAAGGAGGGCATCCCCTACCTCCATACTCTTTGCATACGTTTTAAGAATGGGAGTATATGATGCTGTTTCTCCTCTATCAGGAACCTATTCAGCAAAGACAAGATGGACCAATATGTTCTTGGCTCTGCTTCCTACAAGTATAAGCAGCCATTCTGTCTGTGGTGTGATTGCTCTTGCAATCCGCTCTGGGCCAGTTCACACTTTACACAGCACACATCTTTGCTTTGGGTTTGCTGAGCTTTGTCCTGCTTCTGCACCGATACTAAAAGAAAGAAAAGGAGAGGGAAAATGGTCCTTGACCATGGGCTGTACATCTTTTCACTTCCCTTACTGTACTGTTGTGAATCTTACCCGTTTTGTTGCACCTTAGGGCCCAATTCAATGACGAGAATTGATTTTTTGGTACTTGAGTGGCCATGAGTGGAAACTGGAGATATTATTTTTTATTGAATATGATCCTCAGAGCATGAGCTCTCAAGCTCTCTTCAATACTCTGTAATAAAGTAATACCAACATTTTCAAGCTCTCCATAACTTCATTACTCTGGGTCTCTATGGGACACTGTAGTTTCTTATCCAGAGTCTTTCATGGATGGTGAATTTCATGTGTATTAGCCCTGGCCAAGATTTCTTTCTATGCATGTGCACCTACACACATTCCCAGAAATGTTTGCGTGGGTCTCTGCTTCCCTCTGATGGTTTGCTTTACACCAGATGTTTTCATGTTTTAAGGCCTCATAAGGCATATAGCTGGGACAATCTGATCGATACACCTGGGGGTGCCGCCAATCTAAGCTCCATTTCCAAATTTTGTCACAGAAATATTAGTGCCTTATTAAACTGGCATTGTCAGTTTATCAAGTGATCTAGTGAAACAGGAACACATCTCTGGTAGTTTCTTTTTACAGAAGAAGCAACAATCTGCAAAAATGGCATTTGCCAAAGTTGGAGGATTTGAGGACAGGTATTGCCTGGCCCGCAAACACCTTGTTGGATGGGTTCAGACAGCAACAAGACCAAGGTCACCAAGTAAACGTCATATATGTGTGTGTGTGTGTGTGTGTGTGTTGCCAGCTTAAGCTTGGTGGCTTCAAAAGGTTTCCAACAGGTGCTTAAAGGTTAGAATAGAAGGTTCTTAAAAGACTGGGCAGATGGCACTAAATTCCATTTCTTGTTGCTGTCAAAGGAGTCTTGCCAGCTTGGAAGACGACCAACGTTAGGCAATTAAAGCAGATGTTTTAACAATAGTGTCACATGTTGTCAGCCATGTGCCCCCACCAGCAATCTGACCACTGCATTCTGCACCAGTTGGAGCTTCCGAACCAGGCCTAAGGGGAGCCCCACACAAAGCATGTTTCAGTAATCCAGTCTCAACAGTGGTCAGGCTGTTTTTTTGGAAGTAATGATGGCTGAACATTTTGTAGCTGGTATGGCATCCAACATGGCAGGGGCAGCAGGGCACTGTGGGTACAAAAAAAGAAAAAGAAAAAGATATGAAAGGGAAGGGGGGATAGAGTGAGGAAGAGGGCAAACCATGACACTCCATTGTCACTGATCTCTGTGTACATTCACAGGCTCTGAGAAACATGAAGGCGGAAACTTTTGATACTCCTCACCTCCCTTGTGTATTGGGTTGTATGGGGAATGCAGCATCACTGCTCCAAGAGAGACCAAAGAAAAGGGCAAACCCACACAGGACTAATGAGGAAAGTGCTATTCCTTTCTTGAAGGGCTCCACTGGCCCCTCATTTCCCCCTGCAGCACATGCTGAAACCACTTTCTTCTTCTTCTTCTTCTTCTTCTTCTTCTTCTTCTTCTTCTTCTTCTTCTTCTTCTTTTTTGAAATGTATTTATTAACTTTTTTCAAAACATCAACAAAACACATAGAATAAACCAATACAACAACTACAAACACATCACAAATACAAAAATAAAAACTATACAAACTACAAAATACAACAATACAAAAAATGAAAAACATTTTTTTTTGTTAAGGACTGCTTCTTTCCTTAACATTGTTGCTTGACTTCCTCACGTCTGCCCTTCCTGCGTTCATTGTCCTTCATCTTTAGTAATTTCTTTACATTGTACCAGCCATATTTTCCAAAGAATCTTATCCATTTCTTAAATTATTTTCTTAATACATTATTTCACATTTCATTAACACTTAACATTATTCTAAATCTGCAGTCTAAACATTTCTTCCAAGTTCTTACTAAATTTCAATCTTACTATATTTTTTCAAATACATTTAAAATTTATTCCATCCTTCTCCCACTGCGTCGTCCCTCTGGTCATGGAGTTTCCCGGTCATCTCAGCAAGTTCCATATACTCCATCATTTTCATCTGCCATTCTTCAATCATTGGTAGTTCCTCTGTCTTCCAGTTTTTAGCTATCAAAATTCTAGCTGCTGTTGTGGCATACATAAATACAGTTCTATCACATTTTGGGATGTCTTGGCCTAGGATGCCCAGTAAAAAGGCTTCTGGTTTCTTTTTAAATGTGTTTTTTTCAACACCTTTTTCATTTCATTATAAATCTTTTCCCAGAAGTCTTTTACCTTTGGGCATGTCCACCACATATGGGAAAAAGTTCCTTCTACCTGTTTACATTTCCAGCATTTATTACTTTGTCCATGATATATTTTTGCCAATTTAACCAGTGTCAAATACCACCTATACATCATCTTCATGATATTCTCTCTAAGTATATTACATGCTGAAAATCTGAAACCGCCTTCTTGAAGCTTATAAAATGTTTAAAAAGGACATTGAAAATAAAACAACAACAACATTAAAATGCAATATAAAATATGATGATGATGATGATTGAATTCAGCCTTACCTTTCAACCCTGTACTGTGTTTACTATAATCATACTTCCAAGTGTGTTAAAAATGCATTAAGCTCATTTCTTGGCAGTTTCTTTATCTCAGCGGGACCTGCTTCTCAAGAGATGTGCCAGTGATATTAGGCATGATTTTCATGCACACAAAGAAGCATGGATTCCGAGAAATCATGCCCATGCTACTGATGATATAAAGAAGGGCATTTGAAAGGAATGGTTTCTCTTAAGGGAGAATTTCCACCGGAGTGACAGAAGCAGTGATTACTGAGGTAAGGGGAAATCTCCTGCAGGTATTAGTCTTATCGTAAGAAGTGCCAAAGGTCACTGTGGCACTTGTGATGTGGAACCGTGATGAAATACTATGGGAAAAAAGCAAGTCCCACAGCAACAGTGTATGCATTTGGTGGTCACAGCTATGCACCACTTGTGATCAATGAGTGTGAAGTCAGGGTCAGGGCTGCAGCAGCGGGAGATGCAGGCACTTCGCAATCTAGCCGGGCCCCAACGAGGCGGCTGAATTTCCACGATTCATTTATCATAAACTAGCAATTTGCAAATGTTAGCACTTTTCCCACAGATCATGAGCACTGAGTGACTTTAATAAAAGAGAGAGAGAGAGAGAGAGAGAGAGAGAGAGAGAGAGAGAGAGAGAAGGAAACCTATATAATTAATGCAAATTCTTGGAACTGCTTTAATTGGGAAAGTGTTACCTTTTTGTAAGTAATTGCCATGCAGGTTCTCATCTGGCTTCCAGATTCTGTTGTTTTGTATCAGTTTTACATCAGTTAATTAGCCACTTGTCTCTGTTCCTGGTATTTTTCCTCCCCTTTTATCCTTAATTGTTGCTCCGAGATGATCTCCTATTTTGTTTGACTCTGATGATCATTAAAAGCTTGAACGCCTCCATTCATTTAGATCTTCTGCCACTTTTAAACTTTAAAGAGCTCAGGAGGAGAGTAGACAGAAGTAGCTGAGGAGTCAGAGAAAAGTTGCAAAAATCGCAAAGCCGCATACACTAGCATGAGAGAAGCAACTCTTGCCCCTTGGGCCACTCTCCCAATCTAAATTAATTTATGATGCTATATTAGTCACTTTCTCCAATTGTACTCCAAATGCCATACATAAAAGCTAATGTGTCGGGGTTCCAAAGTTTTCATTCAGTTAATGGTATCAGAGAACTTGTCCACACCGGAGTTTACTGTCTGTTTGCAACTGTTTATGTTTGCAAAGTCATAGGGTCATAGAGTTGGAAGGGTCCATAAGGGTCCACATGAAGCTATCTTCCAACAACACCAATCTTGATGCTTTCTCTCTGTAAATTCAGGTATACCCAATACGGGGATAATCTGATAACTTGGGGCAGATCAGGTTCCAAGCCACCCCACTTGGGGGAACAGATTATTTTTGTGTGTGTGTTTTGGAGTTGGTGGGTCAATCATCACTTGCTGCTATTCACTTCTCCATGCCTAGGATTTCCTTAATGCTTTCATTTTTTTTCTCTGCCTATGGCACACTTCTCAATGGAAGATTTATTATTATTATTATTATTATTATTATTATTATTATTATTATTCACTTTTGCACAAAACCAGAAAACTACACAGGCAAACTGCACCAACAGTTTCTACACCAGTTCTATCTGAAAAGAATGCACTGAAAATTTACAATTGCTTTTGTTGCTTTTCCATCCTGCTAGTAAGGGCATCAGATTTGCACAAAGCCAGAAAGCTGCACAAGCACTTTGTGTATTTGTGCATTGTTTTGGGAACTGAAAATTAGGCATATTCCTATTAAGTTGTGAACCAAATTGTATTTTCCCTCATCCCTACTTCAGATGGTATTCTGCATATGTTACCCATAAGTGAAGTTGTAAGCAACAGAAGAAGTTTCCTGAGGATCAGAGCAGGGGAGGAAAGGATTAAATTTCCCCTTCATGTCTGTTGCAACCCAGATAATTATCAATCCTCTCCCACACATGCTATTAACATTTAAAAAAAAAACACCTGTACATAAAATGCAAAAACTTGTTTAATGTCAAGTATAGTTCAGCCCTTAATGTTGAATAACCTAGTTCTGTGAGGTGTTTGGTATGTCAACGTTCACTGAGAAATCAAAGGTGTTAGGCATGCCTAACTTTGCATAGGATATTCTATTATGTCAATTTATAAAAACTGCATTTTCATGTCAGTCATTATTTCTCTTTCAGTGGTGACCTGCCATGGTGGTGATACTGAGGAAAGAATATCTCCCCCTGATAGTGGACATCAACATGATGATTGGTATTCTTTCTGCATTTATTTACTGATTTTCAAGAATTTAATGTACATAAAAATGCAAGACTTAAATTGGTAATCTCTTCCTCCCAATGCCTCCCACTTTCCCTGTCCTTGAGTGTCCAGATTACTTGTTACCTGTGTTAAGGTAAGGATAAATCCTGCACTTGTTTGGACACTCTCATGGTGCAACACAACACGTCTTATATTTATTTTAACATATCCACTCATAATTGCCCGTGTGTTCATAAGGACCTCCATTTTTTCACTCTTTCCGAAGTACTGAATGAAGCAGTGCAATTATTCAACAAAATAATCAAAAGGTATTTGTAATCTCACACAGTTTAAACTTTTTTCCAGTAGCACCTTAGAGACCAACTAAATTTGTTCTTGGTATGAGCTTTCGTGTGCATGCACATTTCTTCAGATAAGCTCATACCAAGAACAAACTTAGTTGGTCTCTAAGGTGCTATTGGAAGGAATTTTTAATTTAATTTTGTTTTGACTATGACAGACCAACACGGCTACCTAACTATAGTTTAAACTTCATTGACCACGTGAGTTTAACTGTTGTGGGTTCAACACAACAAAACCTAACTCTGAAAACTATAATTTCATTTAACTGATGGGGCTTTTGTTTTAAACTGGAAACCAGTTTAGCACTTGGAAATGGTGTCCAGCTACGCTTCTGGTGCGTTCCTTTGCTTTTCCAGTGCTTTTCCAGAGTTCTCCTGCGCAACGGTGTGTGTGCCTTTCTTGCCAGCAAATAAACTTCAACATTAACTTCACTTTGAGCAGCTTTAAAAGAGAAGACGAGACAGGTTGAATTTTTAACTTTTAAGACCAGACTTCAAGGGGGGGGGGATTCAACTGTTTCTTTGAAAACAAATTGGCTGATATATTTCTATCCATTTTTGTACAATTTGTACTTTATATACTTTTACCATTCTGTTTGTATGTGTGATTTATACATAATATTTTTTTTCTAATTTACCTTTTTTGGCTTGTATTTGTTTTAAAGATAGGGAATTTGGACTTATTTAATAGCTATATAATTTATAGCTAGGTAAAAGATAGGTAATCATAAGAACGCAATATAGTAAAAACAAATTATTATAATTTATGGTGTAATTATTTTTGTTGCATTTTTTGTCAGGGAATATACATGCTATTATAATTTATAATTAATGATGCAAATGTTTTTTACTGAGCATTTTTAAAGAAATAAACAAGTTATTATTGTACAATAAAAATATTGCCTGGTGCTTATCCAGGAGTCCTTTTCCGCCTCTTCTACTTCTGAATATATATCCAGGGGAAGAAAGAAGGTATTTGCATCTGCATCTGCTCACTCAAGAACAGTGCTGGATTTATGTATAAGCTAAACAAGCTATAGCTTAAGGCCTCACACTCTTGGGGCCCAAAAAAAATTAAAAGAAAAAAAAACTGGATGTATATTTCCAAAATATAAGATAAAAAAACTAATAAAATAAAACCTACATACAACAACCATGTTTTGTGTTGTGTGGGCTCCTATGAATTAAGGTGCTGGAGGAGACTCTTGAGAGTCCCATGGACTGCAAAAAGATCAAACTTATCCATCCTTAAAGAAATCAGCCCTGAGTGCTCACTGGAAGGACAGATCCTGAAGTTGAGGCTCCAGTACTTTGGCCACCTCTTAAGAAGAGAAGACTCCCTGGGAAAGAGGGCACAAGGAGAAGGGGAGACAGAGGATGAGATGGTTGTACAGTGTTCTCGAAGCGACTAGCATGAGTTTGGCCAAACTGCGGGAGGCAGTGAAGGATAGGCGTGCCTGGCGTGCTCTGGTCTATGGGGTCACAAAGAGTCGGACACGACTGAATGACTGAACAACAACAAGGCTCCTATGATGTAAGTAATGGGACCCACCTACTAGCCTGCTCCCTAAAATATCACTGGTTAGATACCTATTAGGTCCATAAATTAACATATAGCATATATTCAACACAAAAAAACAGTGACAATTTGTTGTTGAAATAGGGCAGCTGGACATATAAAGGGCCCCATTACCTTCTGTAGCTTAAGGCCTCATCAAACCTAAATCTGGCCCTACCCAAGAACTAAGTCCTTTGGCATAGGGAAGAGCACAATTCAATGTGTTAGTGATGACCTGTAAATCCCTAAATGTCTTCGGTTCTGTATACCTGAAGGAGCATTTCCACCCCCATCATCCAACCTGGAAAATGAAGTTACAGGGAAGCAGACAGAGGGCCTTCTCAGTAGTAGCTCCTGCCCTGTGGAATGTTGTCAAACAGCCCTCCTGTCAAATGTCAAAGAGATAAACAATTATACAACCCCCCCCCCCATTAGACATCTTCTGAAGGCACACCTGTATTGGGAAGCTTTTTAATGTCTCGTGCATCGTGTGCTTTTTATATTGTGTCTGAAGCCACCCAGAGTGGCTTGGGCAATGGAGACAGATGGGCGGCGCACATGTAATAAATTGTTATTCTTATCTTTGAAACTGATAAGGTAAAGGTAATGGGACCCCTGACCATTAGGTCCAGTTGCAAACGACTCTGGGGTTGCGGCGCTCATCTCGCTTTACTGGCCGAGGGAGCCAGCGTTTGTCCGCAGACAGTTTTTCTGGGTCATGTGGCCAGCATGACTAAGCCACTTCTGGCGAAACCAGAGCAGCGCATGGAAATGCTGTTTACCTTCCTGCCGCAGCGGTACCTATTTATCTACTTGCACTTTGATGTGCTTTCGAACTGCTAGGTTGGCAGGAGCAGGGACCAAGCAACGGGAGCTCACCCCGTCAAGGGGATTCGAACTGCTGACCTTCTAATTGGCAAGCCCTAGGCTCTGTGGTTTAACAGCTCAAATCTATTTCTCCAATCAGAATCAGCACCAAAAGAACTGTAGATCAGACTTCCCAAACCTGATACTGTCCATATGTTTAGGTCTACAGCACAGCTGGCAGGGTTGATGAACAGAAGTCAAAAACATCTGGAGGGCACCAGGTTGGGGGAAGGCTGATCTTTAGCTCGGGATTCTGAAATGTTAATGTTCAGCTTCATTGTTCTTAGGAAAACAGAAGATGTGTCAGAACTGAAACAAGGTTTCCAACTTTTTGGTGTTTGTCCTTTAGTTGCTGGGCATTTCCAAACATGCTTCTGTTGTTTATTTCCCACCAACCCTCACTTGATAGGGAGGAGAAGGACTCTCCGGCTGCTACATATTATTAAGAGGCATTTTGTAATATGCTGATCTCTGCAATCAGAGGGCAGGTGACTTGAAATGAGTCTTAAAATGTCAGATCCATCTATTATGCTATAATAGGAAACCTCTGAAAACTAAGGTCCTGGTGATAATGTTAGGACTATAGGGATATCAAAATATGGGGGCCTGATTAGTGATTTATAATATCACCCAAAGCCCAGGATATGCACTAGGGCTTTGCAAGTCACGGTTTCCCATCCGTCCTTCCGAGGACTATTCGCCATACTGAGCTTCACACACTAACCTTTTATAGGTGGCCACACAGAAGCTAACCTTTCCTGAAGAAATATAGTGCAGCCGAGTCTCCATTTTTCTGCCAAGGAGGGTGAAAACCATTGCTTTGTTTTAGGCTTTTTTTAAAAAAAAGAACCAGTGGAGGATTTGCTGTTTTCCCATTTTGAAACCCTGAATATTTTCTCCCTCCCACCCTGCAATCTCTCTCCTTCTCTCCCTCCGAGAAAAACAATTTTAGGAAAATGGCTGCCAAGCAAAGGGTTAAACACTCTTCCTCTTCTCTTCTCTTCTCTTCTCCTCCCCTCCCTCAGCTTGCTAGCCTTATGAAACTACCCTGGGCTGCTTTGCATGTGAAGAAAAACACAGCACAGCAAAAGCACCAGTCAGAGGATTTTAGAAGTGCCAGTGAAATTTGACTGGGCAACCCCTACTTATCCATACATTCACTTTACTTCAGCTAAAAAGCAGCTGACATGGAAGGGAGCAGTTTTACAGTGCCATTGCTCATAATCTAGAAACATCACCCTGCCCTGCAATGCTATTAATCGAGGACTTTTCCTCCTTAAAAGAATGAGCTCTCTCTCTTTTTGGCCTTGCAAAATATCCCCTCTTCAAGTACAGCGGTGAGGCTGACTAATTGTGCCTATCTTATGATAATGTAGCTGTGCTAAAATATGCTTGCTATCCTAGAATGCAATTGCGGCCTTCATTTCCAGTTCAAACAACGGCCTGAGGTGGTGCCGGATGTGAAATTCTATAGCAACTTCCTTCACATGCTATAAGCTGAGCAATGCATATCTTTTAGTGAGCTGCGTTTTAATACACTTCTCCCAGCCGGCTGCCGAAAATGCTTTTGCTAAGGCTGCTGCTGCCATCTACACAACACGGGAAAAATGTCTGTGTTAACACATTTTAGGGCTGGTTTTAATTTCTACAGTGTTCCCTTTAATAACAATGTCTAATTAAAACATCTGTTAAAAAGTCTGTAACATTAACTTTACAGGCAGAATTTAATAGAATTATGTTGGAATTGCTACCATTTAACGCCTTTCCTAATTGCAGTGCTTTTTTCTTATAAAAAAGTCCAGAAATTAAAGCCAAACCCACACTTTTTATTATTATTATTATTATAATAATAATAGCAAATACTATGTTTTCAAAAAAGCACTTTGTAATGGAGTGTGACCAAACCACAACAGCTCACAACCAGGGAACGTAGAAATCTGTACAGCTATGTCTGCTGCAAAAAAAGCAAGTGTGGTTTTTGAACAGAGTATTTAACCCACCAGAGAGAGAGAAAAACTGAGATTCTTTGAGGGGAAATAAAAATGAAGCATGTTTCTAGACCTCATGGGGATAAAGAAAAACGGTGAGCAACAAAATGAAGCAGTACCCCATACCTCCAACTACCATTGGAGAAAAAAGAAAAGTCCAGTACAAAGTGGTGTCAAATTAAGATGTGTGATTTTGAACTTTTGTTTCAAGTGTAATAATTCTGGAATCCTAATAGGCATAGTGAGAGGGGGTTAGGGTACAATACTATTTAGACAATGGGCATCTCACAAAGGCAATTTTTTCACATACAAGTTTTAAATGATCTTTGAGCATCTCTTTTCCTATCATTTGTGAGAAGAAGGGGAGGTGGTGTTTGTAATGCAAATTAGCGTTCTGGGTGATGAGGGTCTTACTTGTCTGTTACAAAGCTGAATGAAGCATGAATGGATCTCAGTCTCCTGTGTGGAAAAACACTAGGAAAACATGTGAGGGCTATTTTGCAAGCAAAAATTTTCTAGCGTGGATTTTGTGCATGGACGCACAACAAAATTCAACACAAACAATGAATTATAGGTCGTTTGTGAGTTATTTCAACAAATACGGAGCTCGGAAGGAGCTTTGGGTGTCTGGGACAAACAGACTCATAAGAAGAATATTTTGAAATAAAGTTTGAAACAGAGGCAAAAAAAGAGAAAAGGAAGAACACACATTATAATAGAACAGGAAGACTAATTAAGGTTGATTGCAAACCGTAGTGGTGAGACAATGAACATGAAACAGCATATAGAGCCTAACATATAGAGCATGAAACAGCATATAGAGCCTAACTATTCAGAGTTAGTGAATAACGCACATGTGAGTTATGTAACCAAATCATAATCAGGAACAAATATGCCTCTATAATTGATCAGAATGTGATCAGAGGCTTGCAGGGTTCCAACACAGATAAATGAAATCCATGGTGCCATTGCATTCTCTTTAAGATGGGGATTCCTTGCTTCTTGAACTCGCTAAGTAAGTTTCTACAAAATTGTACATATTTACATAGATAGTTGTCCACAAACTTTGTGTGCATGTAAAAGTACATTTATGCAACAACAAAAACATTTCTTCTGCCTATTCTTCATTTTGGAGCTTGTTCCGCTGGGAAGGGAGGTGTTTTCTAGCTTCCCATATCATCAACCTTGAGAAGATGATTTACAGGCTGTCAAATGCATTCATCCATATCACCAAAGCTCTGATAGATTTTATCCTGGGTCCATGTCCTTTACAGGTTTATTAATAATACTTGAGTGTCTTTTCTAGTTTCATATATACATTAACTAATTAATCCTTTCAATTCCTCTCCGGGGCTTGTAGATTGGGGGGGGGGGGACAGGGACATGATTATCTCCATTTGCAAAGGAAAAACAGAAATCCATTTATTCTATTTAAAAAACCATTTATTCTATTTAAAAAAACATAAAGGGCCGCCTTTTACTGTAGGTAGGGGGAAGAAATTTGTTCATTTCACATTTTAATGCAAACTTAACTTGTGCTTCATGGATCAATTTGCAAACTGAAACACAGCTACACTTCAAAATTCTCATGAACTTGGCAATGAAGTTATCTAAGGAAAATAGGTGCCCCAAAAAGTATTTGCTAGGATAAAGTTCACCCCAAAATGCATTATATTAAAGAAAATTGCAAACAACAATGCATATATTTGGAGAAATGAGTAACGTTTGTGTTGACTTAAAAAAAAAAACCCGCAAGCTGCTGCACAAATGGAGTGAACTGATTTTATGAATGGGAAAATGGGGGGGAAAAAACAAAGAAACAAAGAGAAATAGAAGTGGACAGATTATTCTATCTCTAATTGTAGGCAGATATTTCAATTATCGCCATTCATTTAGCTAGGCTCCACTGCTCAAATTTAGCTATTGCTGTTGTGAACACTTTTGTATTTTCCCCAACCAATTCCCCATCAGGGACTGAGACACTAAATTGTGTTTTTTAAAATATCAAAGTGACAATCTGAGTGAAATTCCCATAGGTAGGTTTGGGGGTTTCTTTGTTGCACTTATCTTACTCTTGAGGTGGCCGAGGGATGTTTGCATGTATCCTTTCTTTCCTTCCACAAATTTTCTCTCCAGCAGTCTTCGCTCTGCAGCCTTCCTAGCTGCTGTATTTCCTGAAAACTGGTAAGAGCAGGAGGAAGGTGCGCCTGACAGCTGTTTGTTTTTCAAGTGTTGTATTTTTACTTTTAATGAAATGAGTGGTTTTTTTAAAAAAAAAGGTTAAAGAAAGGTCTTCCATTTCAAACAAAAATCAACTATCGCACCAATGTCAGGCACACGGTAGCTTTACCGAGGAAGGTGTTTCAAAGTAACTTCTCCAATGAGGCATTTTCATATTGGAAAATACAGGTGGGAGTGCAGGCTACAGAGTGCTGGAGAAATGTTTAATACAAGGGAATAAATTCTCAACGATGCAAACAAAATGGAAGCCTCTTTCATGGGGAAAGGAAGGTTCAGAGAAACTGGGGGGCAGCTTTTGACACTGTACTAAAACTTTTCTTATTCTGCTTCTTCATTCACCTGCAGACAAGCAAAGAAGAACTGAGAGTGCTGGGATGTTGGGATGTCCAACCAGTCGACTGCGATCGATCTTGGACTTGCTCCCTCAAAAAAAAGCTCAACAACTTTGACTTGCCCCCCCCCTAATAAAAGGTCAACAACGTTGGTCCCCCCCCCATGGGTAGATCACCACCAGCTTTTTATTCTTGGAGTAGATCGCAGTCTCTTGGGATTTGGACGTCCCTGTGCATGAGGTGGAGGTAGGAATGCTAGCTCTGGAAATATAAAATTAAAATACAAATTAAATAAATCTTATGAATTTAAATTTTAATACCTTAAAAGGCTAAAACTTGGTTTTAAATGTAAGCACAAATTCAGTGAATTGACCCGCATCTTTATTTCTATTTGTAGCATAATACAATTTACAATATCATACTTTTACAAATTGCTCTCTGGTCTTTGACCATATTAAAGATATTATTATAAATTAAATAAATAAATAAATAAATAAATAAATGTAAATGTGTGAGTGCCAGCTTATAACACAGATAAATGGGTTGGGCAAGTGGGTGAGACCAACTCTGAGTTAGCAAAAAAACACTTTATAAATCCCAGAGTTCTAATTTTATTAAAGCTTCACAATAAAAATGATTGGAATAAAACAGAACATTGGTGTTGAAATAAAAATAAACAACCCTTGCATTCGATAAAGACCCTAAAATGAGCTCTAGTAACTTGCAGGCACAACTGTAGCATCTTTCTTCAAGCCAATGACATGGGTTCCATTCCAGAACATAGCAGGCAAAGCTTTGCCAGTAAAATGAAGACAAAGTATGTTCAAAGTTAATTGTTGTTATGATGTGTTCCAAGACTATGACAGACAAGGGATGGGGGGAAACAAGTGACTAATCGGTTTGATTCCTGAGCTTTCTCAGGTTTCAGATATGCACAGGATGGTGATGCTTAGCACATTGTTTAATCCAGGGGTGCCCAACGTGGTGCCATCCAGATGTTTTGGACTACAGCTTCCATAAGCCGCAGCCAGCATGGCCAATAGCAGGGGGATGATGGGAGTTGTGGTCCAGAACATCTGGAGGAGCATCATATTTACTAATCCTAGTTTAGCCCACAGAAGTATCTTAAGAGGTATTACTTTGGTGAGATACTTATTTTCCTGCTTGACAATATCATACGTTTTGGGATGAATAGTCTTGCCTATCCAACTCGGTGGTGCAAGCACCCCTTACAATAGGTTTACTTACTGTGTAGGTAGCTGTGTTGGTCTGCCATAGTCGAAACAAAAAAAAAAAAAATTCCTTCCAGTAGCACCTTAGACACCAGCTAAGTTTGTTATTGGTATGAGCTTTCGTGTGCATGCGGGTTTACTATTATGCTTTCTGTACGCACACATATTTCCCAGTCAACACACACAGAAAGACAAAATACACTTTAAAATATCTGCCAGGGGGAAAAATGGTTCTGGCAGGGAGAAAGGGTGAGATAAAATTAGCCTGCTATCTATCTGAGGAAACACAAAGTTCACATTAGTATATCATCCTGGTATGAATCTATTTTGTACAAATTGACAGCTTTCCCTTCTACCTGGTACTGAGTTCTTTATTTTTTTTAAAAAAATGAGTTTAACATTCTCTTATCAACAGATGTTGATCTATTAAAAGATGTCACACCAGGTAGCTCCTCTCCCCCCCCCCCCTGGAAAGAGCTGCCTGTATATTGTTGCAAGAAGGCAGTATGGCTGGTTAGATTTCACTAGAGTTGGAACTTTAAAAATAAAATTAAAGTTGTTTGGAAATGAGTCTCTGAAAGTCTGACCCAGCTGAAGGAAGGTTTGATGGTTTAGCACAGCATTCTGAATTTGAGGAGTGGAAATTACAGTTCAGCATGTGGGCAGACTTGATTGGACAGTCTTTCAGTTGATGGGTTCTTGTGTTCAATTACTACTAAAATTCATCAAACGGAACAGAGTGGTTTTAATGCCAGTAATTGTTGTACAGAATGCTCTGTAATTGGTCTTACAAATGAAGCTGAAGAAAGCAAGAGCAACCCCCATTGAAAATGGATCTGTCTTGCCGTTGAAGAGTTCAAGAGTCCGTCCTAAAATCCATTTCATGGGAAAGTGTTTACCCCATTCTAATTCTGGTTCATTTTGTTTAAACTCTTTTTATTTGCTTATTTTTGCGTGCTGTATGCAAATGAGGAAGCTATTGCTTTCATTGTAGTTGTATACTCTGCTTTGATAATCAGCTGGAGGGGGGAGATGCACCATGTCTCTGATGAATTGTAAATCGTCCCCCTCCCGTGAAAAGAAACAACAGGCCCATATCTTTCTGGACAGCCCCATCATGCAAGAAAACAGCCCTTCCTAAAGAAGGACTTAGTTTCATTTTGTTTGTTTGTTTTGAAGTCTCTTGGGAATAGACCCTTATTTCTTTCACTCCCAGTTTCTCATTTCTGCTTAACCACTAGCTTCCAACAACCAGTTTGAAAACAAAGATGTTGCCTTGTACTCTTGTGTGGCATCAAATAAATAAGGGAAGAAGGCCTCATCAGCTGAGCTGATGGTTAAATCACAAAACACTAAGTGGAGAAATAGCTCAGGCATTATCTCGCAATGCAATGATTATGGTCTTACATCCTCTGAGAAGAGCACCCTGTAGCATGGGCATGTGTGCCTGGAACATACACTGAACAGTGAGCACAACCCACGCTTAAAGATCAGAGAGCACATCTAGCACCATTACATGTACAGGTATATAATGCGCTCTTTACACACCACCAGGGTTGTTTTTTCCCTTCCTTGCCTCCAGTTTGCATCAAATAGTAAAAAATATCACTTCATAAAAATTGGAAGGGAAAACATCCCAACACCATACTATTGCAAAATTGAATATGGTATAAAGGGCTTAAGCATAAATATTGATATTCTCTGTCAGAGTTGCCACAGAACAAAAAAAAAAAAAAAGGATTTTGTCAAGTACATCTAAAAAGTGGACCTTGAATGAATTAGTGATGAAGGCCAAACATGTTATATTTAGATGCTTAAGGTTTCTTCTAGGCAGTTTGTTTCTTCTATGATAATATGTTTTGCTTGAAGGTTTCCCACAGACATCTGGGTGACCATTGCAAGAATAGGAAGCTGGATTAGATGTGCCATTGGCCTGGTCCAGCAGGCTGTTTTTATGTTTATGTTCTTATGAACTTAATCTCATGGAGAGATGAAGCTGATGATGTTTTCATACCAGTGGAATGCAAACTCTATGTACACAATCGGACCAAAGAGCCATCCAATCAAGTATTCCATTTCTAGCAGCTCCCAACCAGCCTCTGGGAAGCTTTCAAGAAAGCCATGAAGTCAGCAGCTCACCCTTGTTGTCTGTTCCAAGTAATTGGAATTCAGAGGCATGGTGCCTTTGAACATGGAGGGTACACTTAGCTGCCCTGGCTAATAGCCATTGACAGACCCATCCTCCATAAGTTTGTCTAATTCTTGTTAAAAGCAATCTAAAAGCCATCTGAGCTAAAAGCCATCACTGTATTTTGGAGCAGTGAATTCCATGAGTTCATTATGCATTGTGTGAAGAAATGTGTCTGCCCTGAACGATTGCCAATAAGGTTTGGATGAAATTAACCCCCTCAGATTTGCCAGGCTGTTCACAGGTTGATTTTTTTGTGGGGGGGGGGGAGGTTAATTCATTGATTCTTTTGAATGAGGGAGTATTTTGCAGATCTGCGGGTGTTACCATTTTCAGTTAAAGGTTCATGTCTCATTTTCCTGCCCTTTGAACTTTAATAAATTGCATTTTTGCCACTGCTTTTGGCAATAGCAGCAGGAAAGCCACTCCTGGAAAATACCACCTACTGGCTTCCTGCCATTTCCCCCTACCAGAATGCCTCTGGAACGAAGCCTTTTCATAATGTAATATTGTTCCAGCGGCATTCAAGAGTGAATGAGGGGCTAGGGTGGATATTTGGGCTTCACTGCTGGGTCTTCTGCCAACTGGGTCTTCTTCCAACATCTCCTGAAAGAGCAAGTTACAAGGTTATTAAGCTGGCCTCAGATCAAACTGCTTCTACTGCTCTCCTGAGGTAAACTGCTTCTTCTCATTTGCCATTTAAGCCCCAATTGTGCCCCTGCCAACACTAAAGTGCCATCCCAAAACATTTCGCTACATGAGTTACCCAAATGGAAACTCACAACTGCTGCTGCTGGACCAGTAACAAACCTTGGTGTACCATTCGGACACCAGTTCCTGCCTTCATCTAGCCCCCTCTCTCCTCCACCCAACTTCACTTCATGGTACTACCGGAAGCAGGTCACTTTACTGCCTTAACATGCAAGGATGGTTGTTGTTGTTGTTGTTGTTGTTGTTGTTGTTGTTGTTAACATTTAGATCCCATCCTTCATCCATAGATCTCAAGGCAATGCACAACAAAAAATACAAGATAGAAACATAATAAAAAAGAACAACACAACAACAACAACAACAACAACAACAACAACAACAACAACAACAACAACAAACCCCTGTCCCATCCCACAAATACATTTTAAAGAGTATAGGATGTCACTCAGCCAAAGGTCTGGTTTAAGAGGATTGTTTATGCCTGCCTGGTGCCTAAAGGTGTTTAACAAAGACGCCAGCCGCACCTCCATTACACAAATGGCGAACCACTATGGAAAAGGCCTGTTTCTTCAATGTGCCAGTCCTCGATTGTGTGTAAATTTATGCTCGCCACACACATCTCCATGTTGGTGTGCTCACTTGGTAGGGCTGGCAGAGCATTCTGAAAGATGTTGAATTCCAGTTCCTACATGTTCCAACATAATACTTACCAGCAGGAACGGTCAAGCTATAAAGCGGGGATGGTGAAAATGCCTGCCTAAAATGTAGTTGGAGCACAACTCCCATCATCCATGACCATTGGCCATGCTGGCTGGGGATAATGGGAGTTGGAGTCCAAGAATATCTAGCAGGACCTCAGGTTCCCCATCTCTACTATAAAATCACAACTTTGAAGTGTATTAAAAGGTGCCAGCTGAAGGCAACTCAGTAATACATTAAAAATGCTGATTTTCTCCTAACAGTGTGAGTTCATATTGTGACCCACCCTTTAAAACAACCTGTCAAGAGAGCCAGTGACACAGGCAGCAAAACTCTCCCCTCCTCCTGAGCTGTGGATTACCTCAGACACACACAAAAAAGGATGATACACATGCAGAAACAACAAAATATTTTATTCCCCCCCCAACTGTTTTAGAACCTCCATCAATGTTTGCTTTGTTTTATGACAATCTTTTCTCCCTCTGTTCTGCTTTTAAAGAATTAGAAAAGGAGACCTCATACGATTAGATTATTTGTTTTTGATGTTATTTTTCAAAATTAACAGAAAGATTCCATGAAGAAATCTAAGTTTTAGCTGATTTAATTTAATCAATTTATTTATTACTTAATTCAGCAAGTTTAAGCCATTTTGCCTATTATGAAAAAACTCACTTGGACAACTTAGGTGTCTTTTAAAGATATTTAAAGGAGTAAGAGACGTTACCTTTAATTTAGCGAAACATGCACTCCTTTTTAAATATAAATTTTATTTTTTATTTTGTCATTTTACAATATTTGAACGGAAAAAGTCTTTTACACAATCAGTCTACAGCAGTGTTTTTCAACCACTGTTCCGCGGCACACTAGTGTGCCGCGAGATGTTGCTTGGTGTGCCGTGGGAAAATTACTTTATATATAGTCAATATAGGCACAGAGTTAAATTTTTTAACATTTTCTAATGGTGGTGTGCCTCGTGATTTTTTTCATGAAACAAGTGTGCCTTTGCCCAAAAAAGGTTGAAAAACACTGGTCTACAGTACCACATCCTCTTCGGCCCACAACCCCCTTTTGTGGTTACTTCATTTATATCTTTTATCCAATTCAAACCTATTTACTAATCTTCCTTTTGTATTCCCTTTAACTTATTCTTACTGCACGTTTTCATACCAATCCTGCTAACGTTTTAAGTTGTTTACAATACATCTTCAGATAGTCCACAAACTTTCCCCATTCTATGCTAAAAAGTCTCTCTTCTTGATTTCCTATTCTTCTGGTAAGTTTTGCCATTTCAGTGTATTCCATCAATTTTAATTGACAGTCCTCCCTTATTGGAGCTCTTTATTCTTTCCATCTCTAGGCATAAGTCATTCGGGCAGCTGTAGTGGCATACATAAATGGTTTCCCCCCCTGTTCTTTGGGTACCTCTCTACTGATTATACTGGTACGTAAAAGAAAAGCTTTTTTTATGAAGGTAATATATATCATTTTTTTCAACTCATTTCCCAGAAAGCTTTTGTAACCTTACATAACCACCACATGTGGACAATGGTACCCTCCTTCTCTTTACATTTCCAGCTGATATCTGATTTCGACTTACACATTTCTGCTAATTTACTAGGAGTCATATACCATCTATACAGTCATACCTCATGTTGCGAACGCTGCAGGTTACGCGTTTTCGGGTTGTGCTCCACACTGAACCCGGAAGTACCGGAACGGGTTACTTCCGGGTTTCAGCACTCGCACATGCGCAGAAGCACTAAATCGCAACCCACGCGTGCGCTGATGCAGCGCTGTGGGTTGCAGACGCTGTGGGTTGCGAACGCGCCTCCCACACAGATTGCATTCGCAACCCGAGCATCCACTGTACATCATTTTCATATAATTTCCTTTTATCGCATAACACGCCATAAATTTCAAATCCACATTCCACAATCTTTCCCGTGCTGCCATTTCTACGAAACATGCACTCCTAGCCCTACTTACATGGGAGTAAGTTCCATTGAATTCTGTGAAGTGGGAAGGATCACACTGAAATGGATCACCATTGTGTTAAGCTGAAGGCAGTTGTGGTAACATTTTAAGATTGCGTAGGCATGTTTACTCAGAAGTAAATCCCGCTGAATTCAATGGGATTTGCCCCCCAGTTAAGGGTTCAGGGTTGCAACCTGAAGCTGCAATTCTGTGCATAGTTAGTTACTTGACAGTGAATGTCAAAGCAGGCTCATTTATGGATAGACATGCCTCGATGCCCCAGCTGAGCACACCAAACACATTTAGGAACTAAAAAAATTCAAAGAGGTCAATGGATGGGCACTAGTACAAGCATACCCCAAGAACCCCTCACACTAATGTGCAGGGAGGAAATGTGAAACGAAATACTAATCTCGCTGTGCTACATTTCCCTCTATTTTCTGGAATCAGCTGACTGCAAGCTTTTGTACAGAAGAGCCCAGTAAAAGGCACCAATGTAGAGAGAACAAAAATAAATAAATAAATCTGTACACAGGCATATTCATGGAGCGTTGGTGACATAAAAACTGTAGCTAATTAAAACCAGAGAGTAAATGAAGGGAACAGAATTCCAAATTGTATGTGAGAAAATTAAGAAAATGTCAAAGACAAGGTCAGTTATATTAAAAAAAAGGAGGTTGGGAGGAAGCCCTGCCAGTTCCGTCTACTAAAATGTGATTGCACACTTCACATTTAGTGATAATTAGATGTAAGGTTCTTGAGTTTTTAAAAAGATATATTCATTTATTCCCCAAAGCTCATTTCATGCCGGATCTATTCTTCTCTTCTCAGCCATATGTTTAAAAGCAAAGCAAAACTCCTAAGATTGTAATTTATGCTTAGATTTGGGTTGGAATGCTGCAGCCCTAAACTAATCCCAATCTATCAGATTCCTTATATAATAGGAATCATTTTTTAAAATGCTGAAAAATGTTTTGTAGGTCATTATATGTTTTGTGTGTTCATGATTTATATTTAGGTTGGTCTTGTATCTTGCAGGCATGAATAACATTTTTTTAAAGAGAAAAAAGCCACATGCAAAGGAAATTATGCAATTAACATTAGATCATACGACATGTAATGTTGCAGACTTCCAAATTCCTGGAAAACACATTCCTTGCCATTGCTTTTCCTTGTCAGGAACATTAATACCTTTTCTTTAAATCATAAAGCAGATATTATTATTTTTATTATTACCACCTTCCATTAATGTTCAATATTTGGAATTTTAATCTCTGTAATTTGGGTCTTTAATAATGTGGCACTTTAGACACAGCACATGTGGTAAGGAGCAGAGCTAAAATGATTGATTGATTGAGTGAGTGAGTGACTTCCTACATCTATCTGTGTAGCAGATGCCCAATAATAGTTTTGGGGGCAGCATACAAAAAAACACACACACAACCCCCCCCCCACATGTTCCAAAAAATTATATACTTAAATCATTACAAAATGAAGAACAGCAATCCTGAATCAGAAAAAGTGTCTATGATCTTAGTGAACACCACCTAATATAAAAATCTAGAAAGAATCCAGTGCTGGAACCGCTGTTGCAAAACCACAGCATAATACCAAAGATTAAAAGTACAGAGGCCTATTAAAATAAAATGGTATTTGTCCAGGGCTGAAAACACATTAGTGGCTGCCAGGCAAGCCTCTCTGAGGAGGGCATTCCTTAACAAAGCAGCCTCACCTATGGGGCACTAAAGCAATAGAATGCGATGGGGAGGGTGTGAATGAGGTTAAAGATGCCTTTTGTCATTTTAGCCTACTTGGTTCCTGGATGCAGCTGAGAGATCCTGGCCCCTACTCTAACACTGGATGACCAATCAGCACTGGACATCTTATGAAAGGACACCCACATACCCACAACTGTCAATGCAGAGGTGTCTTTTCATCCAAGTTTGCTGAGGTAAGGTGATTCTGGTGTTATTTCTATTCCTAAACTTTCCCTTCTTGTAATCATTGACAGAACTGAGCACCCTCACTCCTGAAAGGCACACAGCAAAATCCACAGCTATTTAAACAGAGGAGCAACAGCTCATCATCTAGACAAAAGCAATGATGGATTACGGAACTAAGGAGGAATTTATGGTCTCTTTGAGTACTAGGATAACCTAGGCATGTTTACTAAGGTTGTTTTTCAGATGGGTGGCAGACTTGGCCTTCATCTGGCAGCCACCTCAGGTAGAAGATGCCGTGGGGCAGGGAGCTGTGTCGAAGCGTTGGAGAGCTGAGCGGTGTGTGCCCCACAGTCTCTGCTATGCATCTCTCCGCGATGGCACCCTGTTTATGAAGACCTCAGTGGTGCGGCTGTCACCTACGTTGCTTGCCCTTTGAAAGAAGACCTGCCTCTTTGCCTTTCCAAGGGATGGAGGTAATGAGCCAGCTGTGCACTGATATATTGTCTATCTGTGTGATTTCCCATTGGTTTGGGTTTTTTCTGCAGTTTTAGATGAATATTTAATGCAGTGTTATTGTTGATTGTGCTTTCTATTGTGACTCATTCTGGGCTCATGAGCTTGAAGGAGGGTGGAGTAGAAATTGAAATAATGAACAAGGACATGAGAAGAGCCTGCTGGATCAAGCCAACAACCCATCTAGTCTAGCATCATGTTCTCAAAGTAGCCAAGCAGATTCTGTGGGAAACCCGCAAGAAGCCCCTGAGCACAAGAGCACTCTCTCTTCCTGCATTTAGCAGCAACTGGCATTCAACAGCATTACCGTCTCCAACTAGGGAGGCCACTGTGAGCCTGAACCTCCATGAATTTGTCTAATCCTCTTTTAAAGCTTTCCAAGTTGTTGGCCATCACTGCCTCCTGTGGGAACGAGTTCCTTAGCTTAACTATGTGCTGCATAAAAAAGAACTATCTGTTCTGAAGCTTCCAATATTCAGCTTCATTGATTGTCCACGTTTTAATGTAATGAGAAAGGAAGGAAACCTTTCTGTATCCATTTCCTCCATGCCATACGTAATTTTATATTATATACTCTAAACTATATTTTAGATTTCTCTAAAGTAATGACTTCTCTAAAGTTGCTCCATTCCTTTGATCATTTTGGTTGTCCTTTTCTGAACCTTCTCCAACTCTACTGACAACATTTTTTAGGTGAGGCAATCAGAACAGCACAGAGGATTCCAAAGGAGATTGCACCATAGATTCATGTAATAAATGAGCTAGCCGTTGTCCGGTCACTCATGTTGAAGTGATATTCAGCTTGGACTTCACCTAAGGCAGCAAAATCACCTGGTCATGTATCCAATGTATGTGTTCTGTCAACGCAAGGATTTCTGCTTGTGCAATAGGACAGTCCCTATCTCTCCCCCCAACACACACCCACACCCAAATCTGTTCTGCACCATCTGGAGAAGATTTAGGGATGGTGTGGGGTGCACACATTGGGAGGAGAGTGGGGGAAAGTCCCTTTGCACAAGTGGAAAACCTTAGCACTGGATTAGGTAAAAGTCTTGGGCTGGCTGTGCTCAAAAGGGAAGAGGGGGAAAAGAGAGGAGAAGCTGGATGTGGATTTAGAACAGTTGAGAGGCAGAATGTGCATGGGATTTGTGTGTGTGTGTGTGTGTGTGTGTGTGTGTGTGTGTGTGTGTGTTGCAGATTTGTAGGTATGTGTCAGTCTCATAGTAATCAACATGTGCTCTCGATTGTATTTTTAGAAGTCTTCCTTGTCCCTAGACAGCTTTGCTGCATCAAGGAGACTATATGCCAGTATGCGGACTATGCCAGTATATGCAAGCATTTGTTTTCCTCAAACAAGAGCTGTTACATTTTTCACTTCATGCCTTACAAAGATCAACGTGCAAATAGAATAAAGCACAATAAGCTTCCCTGGCACGATCCTCTAGAAAGTCCTGAAAGCCCTTTAAAACCAGTGGAGCAATATACACTAGTAAGTCTCACTGAAAGCAGGGAGATTTGCTTCTGAATCCATGATTTTAATACAGAGCTGATAAAGGTGCAATGTCAGGCACATACATGCATACAGCAGGGATGGCTAACCTATGGCTAGATATTGTTCGATTCCAATTCCCATGAGCCTCAGCTGGCATAGCAGGAGGGGACAGCAGTGCTCACCTGACTGCCAGTTGCCTGCATTGCTGCTACATACTAGACTGGAAAGGAGAGGGGGGGTAGCACAGTGCATATGCAATGGCAGGTGTATGCAATGGCAGATTGGCTGTGTTTGCACCATGCTGACCTCTCCACCTCTAGAATGCAGTAGTGATACAAGTGACCAGAGATTAGGCGAGTGCCGCCAACCAACCTTGCCCTCCACTACTGTCATGCCAGCTTGGGCTGCTGGGAGTTGTAGTCCAATAGCAGCAGAAAAGCCACAGGTTAGCCACCCCCAACATACAAAAACCTATCTTTGTGCACATATTTTTACACCAATATGGTTACTCAGATAACTTTGCCTCACTACGAATTTAGTATACCCCCATTTTTCTGCATCTGTTTCCTGGTGGAAATGCTGAATGAGGCTCTAGCGAAATGGATAATGCAGGTCTAATGTTTCCACAAGCTAATAAGAAAGTGGCAATGAATCTAGCATTGCAGATTGAAGTACATGCCTCCCATATTATTACCCGAGCCTTGTCTCTACGATGAGATGATTGCATAACCTTAATACAATAAATCTGGCCTGATGTGAATTGTGCAGCTGTAACCACAATCAGTTTTTACTAAGGTGGCATTTCTGTCATCTTGTTAAACACAAACATTATATATGCACAAGTCATAATTTTATAACCGTTACTTTTGGCAAAGAGACAGCTTTGCCAGTCAGACAAAGCAGTTTAGCACAAATCAGCTATACAAGTACTTAAGGAGCTGGCTGTAATGTCAGCATTTGCTTTGGAAAATACTGCCTTGCGGAATTCCACATTTGCATATATAACTTTCCAGAGATGAGAAACTTGAAGGTTTCAAAATGCCTTGTTCAGTTTTTCTTAGTGCTCAGCAGACCCCCTGGTTCATTGAAACTATGAAACTGAATTCAGCAGTAGAATCTTGTGGTGGTTTACTCAGGAGTATATTCCCCTGTATTCATAGCATTGCAGCCTGCAAGTCAGATTGCTCAAGGCCTCAGCACCAAAACCAGAGCTGAATTTTTAGATACACTGATGCCACTCTAAAAGCACCAAAAGGAATGGTTTTGTTGTTTAGTCATTTAGTCGTTTCCGACTCTTCGTGACCCCATAGACCAGAGCATGCCAGGCACTCCTGTCTTCCATTGCCTCCCACAGTTTGGTCAAACTCATGTTAGTAGCTTCGAGAACACTGTCCAACCATCTCGTCCTCTGTCATCCCCTTCTCCTTGTGCCCTCAATCTTTCCCAATATCAGGGTCTTTTCCAGGGAGTCTTCTCTTCTCATGAGGTGGCCAAAGTATTGGGGCCTCAGCTTCAGGGTCTGTCCTTCCAGTGAGCACTCAGGGCTGAGTTCCTTCAGAATGGATAGGTTTGATCTTCTTGTAGTCCATGGGACTCTCAAGAGTCTCCTCCAGAACCATAATTCAAAAACATCAATTCTTTGGCTATCAGCCTTCTTTATGGTCCAGCTCTCACTTCCATACATCACTACTGGGAAAACCGTAGCTTTAACTCAGCTTTTTAAGATGCTCTCTAAGTTTGTCATTGCTTTTCTTCCAAGGAGCAGGCATCTTTTAATTTTGTGACTGCTGTCACCATCTGCCGTGACCATGGAGCCCAAGAAAGTAAAATCTCTCGCTGCCTCCATTTCTTCCCCTTCTGTTTGCCAGGAGGGCGATGGTAGCCATTCCCAAATTGCTGAGCATTCCAATATTAGGAATATTAGGCTGGCACAGTCCCTGATGATGACGATGACGATTGGAGAACTTATTGAAGAACTTTCTCTTTCATCTTTTGAGCTGATATCTTTCCAAGTCTGTATCTCTATTGGAATTCTTTTCAGATGTTTCCGTTGTTTTATCATTTGTTTGTTGCCCTAGGCTCCTTTGGAAAGAAGGACAGGATATGCAAATATAACAAATAAATAGGTGTGGGTGAGTAGCCATATCACACTGAGTTAACTATCAGCAAATGTCCTTATCCGATAAAAGGAATCACATGAGCTGCTGATGCTGATCTCATCTAATGAGAGTAGAAGCATGCAGCCACATTCAGTTCCATTAGTTGCATGCAACTAAACAATGCTTTAATCCTCCAAATTTAACGTAAGCTTTGTGTGGAGCTGCAGATGCAATCCAGCACAAAATCTTCTGTCTGGTCACTAGATTTCCCTTCCCTAAATTGACAGGCTATGATGCAGAACTATTGGTGCATATCTTGTGTATTACTTAGTAAAGGATTTTCTCCCCAACAAACATAACAGCTTAATGTAATAGTCTGTAGGACAATAGTACATTATTGTATCAGTAAAAAGATACCCAATTATAGAGCTGAGATAGTTTAAGGAGGACAGAATGCAGAGAGAGAAATATTGAAGTGTAAGGAATACTACATGAAATTACCCTTAGGAAGACCAATGGAGGTGAGGAAATCTAAAAATATAAAGCCTATCTATCCTGTATGTGGATATGATCACAGCGATCCCTGTTATCACAAATATTTTGATGTAGATCTAAGCCCCGATTGACTAAAAGTTCAAATGCCTTAAAAACATTCTCTAGTGGGAGAAATTTCCCTCCATGATAGTGGTGTCAGAAATGGCTCATTCAAGGATGATGCTTTCCATCATCAATCCAAACCAAGTGGGAGTATACTGCCTTTTAGTCTGCTGAATATATATTTTAAGGCTGCCTCTTTAAACCTTCAAAGTTGACTTTTTGTTTTCTAAGTTGTGTGTTGACTCTCCGCGCTAACCAATAAAAGTACCTTTCTTCATTATATGCTGTGGATGAGAGTAATAGTTCAAGCTCAGCAATGTCCATCATCAATGGCACAATGGCTCAGTGCATCTGGCTGTTAACTAGAAGGTTGGTGGTTCAAGCTCACCCAGAGATGGCTGTGGGCAGGATTCCTACATTGCAGGGGGCTGGACCCCAGGGGTCCCTTCCAACTCTACAATTCTATGATTCTGTATATGCCAGTTTCTGGAAACCACAGCAGGGAGGAGACCTCTTATGCTTATCTTGGATCCTGCTTGTGGGTTTCCCACAGGGAACTGTGAGAACAGGATGCTGGCCTAGAGGGACCATTGATATTATTATTATTATTATTATTATTATTATTATTATTACCTTTATTGTCATTGTACAACCTGTGTACAATGAAATTAAACGAGCCTCCCACCCAAACTCAATCTCTTATCGAACAACACACCACTTCGCAAGTGAATTTCGCTATGTTCAACAGCCTAACAGCCCATGGATAGAAGCTATTTTTTAGCCTGTTGGTACAGCTGATTATACTTCTATATCTCCTGCCCGAGTGTAGAAGATTAAAGAGGTGATGGCCGGGGTGTGAGTCGTCCCTGATAATTTTTCTCGCTCTCCTAAGGCAACGATCCCTGGCGATGTCATCTAGTGGGCTCAAGGGACAGCCCATGATATCATGTGCTGTATTCACCACCCTCTGTAGAGACTTTCTGTCCATGGCTGTCAGGCCAGCATACCACACTGTAATACAATATGAAAGGACACTCTCTATTGTGGACCGGTAAAAGGAGTTCATCAATTGTTGTTTAACTTTATTCTTTCGCAAGACCATTGGCCTGATCCAGCAGGCCCAGCAGAGAATTTATTTCCTCAGACTTTTAAAGATGAACAATCTGAGTGAGAGACTGCTGGTGTCCTTCTACCGAGGCTCCATAGAAAGCATTCTTACATACTGTATTTGTGCTTGGTTTTCCATCTGCACAGCCAGGGAGAGGAAGGTACTACAGAAGGTCATATCAACAGCCTGGAAAATTATTGGTCATCCTCTCCCATCTTTGGAAGAACTATACAGTTCCCGTTGCCTTAAAAAAGTAAACAATATTTTACAGGATCCATCTCATCTGGGATGCAGTCTTTTTGCACCATTGCCTTCGGGCAAGAGATATAGAACAATTAGATCAAGAGCAAATAGATTGAAGAATAGTTTCTACCCAAGAACTATAACCATCTTAAATGCTGTAACCAGATAATATGATCTTGGAGAGTTGTGATGGGTGTGTACATATGTGCATGTGTGGCTGACAATGTGTGTTTTTTTGTGCTGTTTTATGTTTTGTTTTTATGGGATGGCATCCAGTTTCGTTGCACTTGTACAATGTTGTACAGTGGTGCCCCGCTAGACGAATGCCTCGCAAGACGAAAAACTCGCTAGACGAACGCATTCATCTAGCGGGAGGCTGCCCTGCAAGACGAAAAAGTCTATGGGGCTGCCTCGCAAGATGAAAATTTTTCGTCTTTTTTTTTCGTCTAGCGAAAGCCCGGCTGTCATTGCCGCTTCGCTAGACAAAAAACCCGCTAGACGAAATTTTTCGTCTAGCGGGGCACCACTGTACTCATACTTGTACAATGACAATAAAGAAATCTTATCTTATCTTATCTTATCTTATCATCTTATCTTATCTTATCTTATCTTATCTTATCTTATCTTATCTTATCTTATCTTATCTTTTCCAGCAGGCTCTTCTTATGTTTGTAAGTACATGGAGTCTCACAGAATGTTACCACTGATCAGAGGAGGAGCTGGAAGGACTGTGTTCCAAGAGACTGAGCTGATGACAGATCTGTGCTTAACGTATACTGTCTGAAGGCATTTTTCAAGGGTGTCCTGTATGCTGTGAGCAGAAACAATCTCAGTAGGAGGCTAGGCTGTGCCTGCCACAAAATATTCTCAGAGTATTCTCAGATTTTGCCACAGCAGACATCGTGGGGGGGGGGGAACCTTTTAATCCTGGAATCAAATGAACTCCCCATTCCCCAAAATTTCTGAAAATACTCTCTCCTATGAAAATGGGGCCTGGTTTTCTTGTGCTTGGGATAAATTCTTCTTAAAATGTTGGGAGTGGTTTGCTACATATGTTACTAGGGCTTGCCAGAAAAATGCAGCCAGTGGGAACCTATGGAGAGAGCCTCATGATCCATCAGGAGGCATCATCATTCCCAAGGCATTTCAGGAAGGTGTAGGGAGAGCCTTGTGCCACAACGAGCAGGGCAAGGCTTTAAAACAAAATTTAAAAAACAAGAAAAACAGGGAAACTATTGGTCACTTCATAAGGGAAATTGCAACTCCTTTCCTAAAGAGCCAGAGGAATTTCTTGCTCTCCACACCATCTTTTGAGAGGGCTTCATTCCGTCCCCACCTGATGAATGGTTAATCCAGCGAGAACCAGGACAAAATTGGTCATGAAGTTCACCAAGTAGCCTCAGTCCATGTTCTCTCAATTTAAGCAGGGTTTTTTTTTTTGCTGTATAAAGCATTTTGTGCTTGAAAATAACCACGTAAAGAGATATACAGTCAAACCTCAGTTCTCGAACAGCTCCGTTTTCGAATGTTTCGGTTCCCGAATGCTGAAAACACAGAAGTAAGTGTTCCGGTTTTCAAACGTTCCTCAGAACTCAAACGTCCAACGCAGCTTCTGCTGGAGTGCAAGAAACCTTTGCAGCCAATTGGAAGCCACGCCTCAGAACTCGAGCGTTTTGGAAGTCGAACGGTCTTCTGGAAAGGATTACATTCGAGTTCTGCACTTTCGGCGGTGACGCCATCGCGGGCGGTCGTGGGTTGCCTCGGCAGCGAGGCGACCCAGGCTGGCCCGGCGGTTGGAGCCCCGCTACCGCTAAGCGGGGCTCCGGTGGGGCGCGGGAAGAGCGTCCCGCGCCCTGGGCTCCCCGGCGGGCCCACAGAGGCTCCGAACCCTTCCCCCGTTCCCCCTGTAAAGGGGGAGTGGGGGTGAAGGGACAACGGAGCCGGGCCATTAGGGGACATGCCCCAACCGGGTCAGCACAGCGGCGGCCGCCGCCCGCGGTCAGCAACAACGTTCTCCCTGCAAGGATAAAAAACAAGGAAGCCCGGTGGCTGTGAGTACACGATTGGATTAACTTTTTGTTTTTTAACGACCCGGGAGGTTTCATGGAAAGGAAGCCTGCCTCCCTCCCTTCGGTGGATAGAAAATAACTGTTTTAAGAGACTGCTGTTACACCGATGGTTACAAAGTATTGTTTTTCTTTTTTGACAAGTGAGACTATTCTGATCTCCCTTTGGGGGAGCAAGACGATGGAGAATATCTCTTTTTAAAATTGTGGTCTTTGCGCCCTGGCGACAGGGAAAATGGCTGCGAAAGATTGTGACTGAGTGGAAATTTACTGGTACTAAGATGGAAAAACTCTGAAATTGAAACTGAAATTTGATACCTATGCCCGCTTCTGCCATGCTGGGTTTCGTTTTTGAGTTGGTTATGAACCATGGATTGACTGATGAACAAAGGATTATTTTTTTGAGACTGGAACTGCTTAATCGAAAATTGGTGATATTGAACCGGGATATGGCAGAAAAGGTATTTCCCACAGAGGAGACTTTTCAGGACATGGCTGCACTGGAAGAGAGCCTTGGCAAAGAGCTGAAGGGGATGATTGAAGAACAGAGTAAAATGGCTTGGCGACTCCGGAAAAAAGAAACGTCCTTTGGGGGTGGCAGACCCAGGACGGAGATAAAAGAAGAATGGAATTTTGAATCGGAGAAGCTGGAAGAAGATGATCTGCGTACCCTGATGCTCTATGCAAGGACTGTTGTGGACTTTGTCTGGATCTGTGGACTTACAAGAAAAGAGAACAACTTGAGGAGTGGTTCCGGAGCAAGATGGACAAGGAAAATGGACAGAAGGGGGATAGGGTGAATTGTATTAAGGGTAAAGTAAAAATGATTTATTACGGTACCCTGAAGCCGGTGTGTCAAGACTTTAAGCTTTGAATTAGAAAAGGGATATTTTGATTTCTTTTTATTAGCAGCAGTTTAAGGGAAAGAAGATGTTTGTTATGATCTGATTTAAGAATAATATGTTAAGATATGGGGTTTTGTGATTAATGAATACGAAGTTATAATATGATCTGATTTTAGTTAAGTTAAGAAGTGGAATAATATTGTAAACTAAAAAATAAGATGTTTAAGAAGAATGTTTAGCTTTGAATTTTTAAATGAATTTAATTTTTAGAATATGAAGTTATTAAAGTAAAATTTGGAATTGGAACCGAAGGAGAGAAGGCAGGGGAAGTCTAAGGTAAAGACTCGACCAAGAAATTTTTTTTTGTATCAGAAGAAGAATTGTTGGTATGTTTGTATTTGTTTAATTTTAGTTGTGGTGGGTAAGTGTTAGGTTAATGTTGGTGATAGTGTTGGATTGTTTGTTTGTTATGGAAAAATTAATAAATTCTTATAAAAAAAATACATTCGAGTTCTGAGGTTTGACTGTATATGGACCAAATTTGCAGAGGACAATGTGATAATTACTGATATTTTTTACTATGGCTCTTCTACCTTAACTGAAGAGGATTTTGAACTCCATTTTTTTGCATGTGTGTGGGAATCCTAGTTTGCAATGCAGTCCCCTGCATTCAATGCAATCCTGATAAAAAGTGACAATTTTATGTGTTTCACTGGTTTGCATGAGAAGTAGTCACCAAGTGGTGAGAGTGAAAAGTCTGCTGTGGCCCACTATTATTCCTAAGGCTCTACTTGTCTCTTTGGAGCTCTGAAATACCGATGCGATGGGCCCTGAAGTACATTCCTTCCACACAATTTGGTGGGGGAGAGAACACCCTGTTTTTAATAACAGTTTGTAAAAAAAAAAGAATGTATAGCTCCTATAAACTGTTAAACTTCACTTTATTGACCATAAATCTGTGTTTTGCTCAATGCAAAAGTTTTTCATCTTCCACAGGGAAAAAATGCTGAAACAGCTACAAAGACCAAAAGCAAAGAAGTTTTCTCTCCCAGACAATTTATATGGAAGTTATTGGATTTGTTCCTTAAAAGAACAGTTACTGCCTTGCACTCCCCCCCCAGGTGAGAATAACCCTTGCCTTTGAGGATCGGGTTGTGAACCAGCCACTTTCTGATAAGCGCGAAAAGAGAAAGTAAAGATGGGTGTATTATATTTTGAGCAGGGAGTAATGGGAGGAGAGACTGGGTATCTTTGGAGACTGATAAGGGTAGAAGTATTGATCGAATGCAATTCTCTACATTCTGATGCCTGAAATACAACTCTGCTTAATATAAGGGCTAAATCAGAGGAGTCTCTGCAAAGTCATTGAAAAAAATTGCTCTCCTAACAAGCCATCAGAAATTAGAATGTGTCCAGAGGTTTCCTGGCCACTGAATCTGGACAACCACCACTCTGGTGGTTGGTCAAGTGCAGGAAATGCAGAGAGCTTCAATACACAAACAGTACTACATAATTTCTGATTGATTGGATCTGGACACTAAACCTACTCTATATCTCTTCATGGATTATTCACACTATTTAACTTGAGCATTGACACTTGAGTGATAGTGAATTGGTTGAGCCCATGTTCCTTTTCCACATATGCTGGGGTGTGCCCTTGTGCAATACAAGCAGATCAAAAGCAGAATGCTCAGGATTTTTACCTAGGAAGTTCATAGGCAGTGGTTTGGCCAATCTTTTAGAGCTATCAGCATTAGAAGGAGGTCAGTGTCTACTTGATGCAGGCTCCAAAAGAGAGTCTCTTTAGCAGTTGTTACATTCTACTTAAGTCAGTCTGATTACAGGGGGAAATAACTACTGATGCCCTAAGTACGGAATTGTCGGGATCCTACCTAACCTAGATACCTGGCTAGTCTCCTCTGAGGAAGCAGCAGCATGGGACTCCATGGAAAAAAACCCAGTACAACTGAGGATCTGGAAGAACCTACAAAAATGGCAAACCAGACTGAAATGCTTTGGCTCAGGGATGTGTTGTTGTGTCACCCTATGCTAAATCCTTCCAACTGCTGCCTAAGCCCTGCCTTGATGCCCAGTTCTCACCCTTCATTACAGAAGCCTCAAGAGTGAAGGTGGCATTAAACCTGATAGAAGCTGAGAGCTGGCACAGGAGTTCCCAACTGACTTTCAGGTGACTCTATTGCCCAGAGTATCTTTGGGTACAAGCGTGTACACCAGGAGTGGAGAACCTGCAGCCCTCCAGATGTTGTTGGATTCCAACTCCCAGAAGTCCCAACCAGCATGGCCAATGGCCAAGGATGATGGGAGCTTAGTCTAGCAACACCTGGAGAGCCAAAGTTTCTCCATTTTTTGGCTTATACTCAGAAAGAACAACTGCAGATGATCAGGAAGAGGAGAAGCTGGCAGTGAGGATATAATCCTTTCAGTTTCCTCTGAATCCCCTTTGTCGATCAAGTGCTGCCTAGTCTCCAGTTCATTTACTCAGCTCCTCAACATCTGAGTTCAGCTTCCCTTCCAGCTACAGCTCCTTCACAAGATGCTGGTCATGGACAGAGATGCTCTTCTTGGGGAGGCTCACTATTACCTAAGTGCTTTTATTGTACTTTTGATTTACTACTGTAAGCCACCCTGGAAGGGCAGGATATAAATTTCCATCATAAATAAACTGGAGCAAGACTTCAATTCACTGGTGGTTTTGTTCTAAAAATAAGACAATAGGTCTGCTGTGAGTCAGACCAGACTTCTCCAACCCATGTTGGAACCAGCCCTCTGGGTTTACATAGACTGCCTCTCAATGGACATCTTGTTTTCTATACAGCACTGGAGTGGACATTTTCTTTACAAGAATACATGCCTCCCTTCCCATCCCACCACAATGCCTTGATATGGTTCTCCTGTTACGGTTTTCCTGTTTTACTAGGACGAGGAAGAGTTAGAGGTGTGGCACATCAGAGGCCGGCATGAGTATAGGCCTGGTCCTCCTGCTTCTGTTCAAGAGTGCCATGAACTTCAGTTGCCTGTACCACATCTGGCATGCCTACTGCTGCTTGGCCAGCCATATCCTGAAATGTCCTCAAGCGCAGGTGGTTATAGAGTGGAGCTTTCCTCTTATAAATCTGGGCTATATACCGTAACCTTGCTTATATCAACTCATAAAGCCTGACACTCAAGAGATTCAAGAGATGGGTCTTTCAAACAGAACAATAGGGTAGCAAGAAAAAATAGTCAACACATGTAGTTAAACTATGGTATTTGTTCCCACAAGGTATGGTGATGACCACTAACTTGGATGATAAAATATTTCAAAAGGCTTTAAAAGAAGATTAGGCAAATTCATGGAGGATAAGACTGTCAGTGGCTATAGGAGGTGTGGGATGTAAAAGAGGACAGGGGCAGTCAAACACAACTTTTGCTAGAGTAGACATAAAGGTTGTCTCAGTCCTCCAGCCAGAACTTCCTTCCTTCCTGGACTGAGACAAAACTTCCTTGTATGTAACTTGAGATGGGTACGGCCTCTCCTTGAAGAACCACAGGCTGGGCCTCCATTTTGTCTCTTCAGTCTTCTCTCTCTCATTGCCGTCTTAACAGCATCATTACTAAGATGCACCCTTGGCTCTAGGCCAAGAGAAGAAAAGGGGGACTTTCTCCCATAAGGATATAGTCATCACATGTATACTGTTTAGTAACTTTTAAGTCTGCCTCTGGGATCCTTTGTGTGAACAGATGATTTCATGTGAGTAAACGTTTTATACTTTACTGAAGACTGTGTAGTGTCTTATTAAAAGAGGGATTAAAAGGGGAAGACACCAGGATAATATTTCTAATGACTCTAGCGAGTCTGTGCAAGCTATCCGCTGTGTGTGTGCTAAAAAGGGAATGTTAACTCTGCAGATATTATAGAACTTGTAAACACAAGTTGGGACAGGATATCTTAAACAATATATCCTCCCCCACATCCCTTAACATTCCCACAGGAGGCAGGGAGAGAAGGAAGCAAAGGGGTAGAGAGAGAAAAATAATGTCCAACACATTTTGGAATTCTACAAATATAAATGGCCACTAGGCCACAATGCCTATGTTCTATGTCCACTGTTGAATCAATGAGCATTGTATCCAGTTCTGCTGTTCTGCCAGCACAGCAGATGTCCACTTGTTCTGTGGAACTTTTGTCTCCTCTCCCTCAAAGCCTCCCCACTCCCCCTCAAAATTTGCTCCAGAGGATTGGAGGACCTTCCAGAGTAGATTTTGAGGGTGCATTATGAGAGAAGAGCCAGGTGAAGTTCTGTTGTTACAATTAGAACTGTTATGGATACGACCCAGTGTGCTTCTGAATACTAGTTTTGGGAATAGCAAGTGAGGAGAGTGCTGCTGCTGCACTCAAGCCCTGTTTGCTGGCTTCCTGTAGGCCACTGGTTGGCCACTATAAGAACAGTCTGCTGGACTAAAAGATCCAGCAGGGTTCTTCTGTGAGTTTCCATGCGGGTTCTCAAGCATCTTAAAAGCTGTCTGGATTTCAGACCTGTTCCTACCTCTCCAGACCTCTGACAAGCTACTTTAATGGATAGGCAGCAACCTTCACTGAAGGGCTAAATTTAAAACTCTCCTATGCATCTCTTGTCAAACGTTAAAAGCTTTTCCTGTCTGTAGTAGTTGCCACCACCACCCCTCCCTCCGTCTGCTGGCACCAGTGACAAATACTACATCTCGCTTTGAGTAACAGTATATTGAGTGGCTGGCACAGGCAGAATAAGGTACCTGTAATTTATCTCCGGGAGTTTGGGTTAGATGACAATGCTGGGAACAAAAAGGGCCTCGGAGCTGTCACCTGATTACTGATTCTAAGATTTCTCCTCCGAGAGTGAGAAGAAGTGAGTTAGGCTGAAGGGTACAAAAAGCAAATCAATAAACAGGTTAGTGTTTGCATCATTATTAACACTCAGGCTGTCAACACACCCATTGAAACTATCGCTCAAGGCAGCTTCAGATTTAATGGTCACTGCAAGAGATTTACTGTAAATGTTAGCTAAAGCCAAGCAAGGGAGGGGGGGAGGGACTCACTTGACAGATAACAGATTTCGGCAGCATACATGAGACCCTCTAATGTCTGTGCATATAAAATTAAGTGATCTCCGCTTGGAACTGGTATTTGTTTGTGAAGAATTCAGATCAAATTCTCCCTCTGTCTTCCTCATCTTCCTGAATCCTTCCTCCGTGCATTTCCAGTTGAGTGCTTGAAGGGGGACAGGTGTAACATCCAGGAGATATCCATTTCTTATGGTTTATGATGGACAAATATTTTTGTACACAATTTTTACTAATATGCATTTTTATTTTTATTTTGCACAGCTTTCCCCCTAATATACAACTTTTGCCCTAATTTTCATGGTTGCAGAACTGCACCAGGAAATTCAGAGAAGTGTGGATATAAAGAATAGTTGTATTTCAGCTCAGAAAATGTGGCTGAACGAATTGCTCGCCCATCCTTACTTTGCATGGCGTGATGCTTTCATCCTACGAAGCAATCCTGCTTGCATATGCCACAGCGGTGAGGACAAGATCAGCTTTAGGTGGAAAGTTCATACGGCTAGAGTGCCACAAAATGAGTACCTGCATTGTGAAGGTAAGGGAATCTGTGGCTTTCTAGATGTTGTTGAGATTTCAACCGAACTCCCATCAGCCCTGCCCCAGAGTAAATGGACAGCAATCATGGGAGCTTAGGTTCAGCAACATCGGAAAGGTCTGAAATTCTCCACCCCGAATATAAATGCTTTTGTGAGTTTTTTACCATTTCATTTAATAAGAAACTTATCACATAATAAAAATGTGGCCTTTTGGCCCCAGGAACTGATGTAAATGTGGGCAGGGCAAACAGTTGTTTGTTTGTTTATTTGTTTGTTTGCATGGTGATACCCGACCCTCCCGTGGAGAAATAAGACTCAGGACACAATAATTAGGGTTAATGGGCAAGGAAAGGCCACAACTTTATTGGTTACGGATGTTGAGCGGTATTGGCCCCAGGCATTGGATCTAACTGACTATATCTGACTCCCTCCAGTCCATTGTGCTGGGAGTCTGGGAAGGGTTAACCACCGATAGGGGAGCCCTGTTGCTGAACATCAAGTAGGAACTCGCCCTGGGGCCACCGATGGGGGCGTGCCTTAGGCCCTCACCTTCCACGGCTTCGGACAGGGCCACGCCCCCGGACTCCTTTAACGGAATACCCTTCAGCATTTTGGGGGAGGTGATGGCCCAACCTTACCCCCCCACCTTCCAGAGATAATCCAATGCCTGACCACTAAAACCAAAGTTGTGATGAATTGCTACGAGGTAGGCAAAAACCACCAGGCCATAGCCAATTTGCCAAGTGGGAAAATTCCTACCAGGCCCCTCAACAGCGACCAACCGAGGTCCATAGCAAGGTCAGGAGAAACCAGCCTAAAGGGAGGGGGTGGGGAAATCTTCGCGGCTGGGAGCAGAAAGCGAGAGATGAGCCCTGGCCACGGGCTTGCTTAAATGCAGCAAGCCACACCCCTAAAGCGACAAGGTTGGTTGCTCGGAGGAACACCGCGCCAATGGTTCAACCAATGGCCCAGGGGATGGCAGCCATCCCCCGAGCACTTGAAGGGCTCGTGGTGCCTGCAACCCCCCCTCCTTGCTATGAGCGGAAGGGGCTTTTTTGATCTCAGGGTGCAGGTAGGTTCATATGGAAAGAGGTAGTACTTGAGGTATTGCGTTCCTGAACTATTTAAGCCTTTAGAGCAGGCATCCCCAAACTCGGCCCTCCAGGTGTTTTGGGACTACAATTCCCATCATCCCTGGCCACTGGTCTTGTCAGCTAGGGATGATGGGAGTTGTAGTCCCAAAACATCTGGAGGGCTGAGTTTGGGGATGCCTGCTTTAAAGGTCAAAAACAGCAGTTTGAATTGAGCCCGGAAACCAATTGGCAGCCAATGCAGTCTGACCAGGATCGGTGAGTAACCTGGCCACTGAATTCTGCATTAGCTGAAGTTTCTGAACCATCTTCAGAGGCTGCATTGCATTAATCTAACCCTGATGTTACCAGAGCATTGACAATAGTAATTAGGATATCCCTATCCAGACAGGGGCATAGCTGGGCCACCAGCCAAAGCTGATGGAAGGCACCCTGGACCACTGAGGCCGCCTGAGCCTCGAGTGACAGCAAAGGATCCAGGAGTACCCACAAGCTATGAGCCTGCTCCTTCAGATGAAGTATAACCCCATCAAGAACAGGTGATCTCCCATCTGTCTGGTCTACGGAACCACCCACTAACAGTGCCTCAGTCTTATCTGGATTGAGTTTCAGTTTGTTGGCTCTCATCCAGTCCATTACCAAGGCAAGACACTGGTCCAGCACTTCCACTTTCTCACCTGCAGATGTAAAGGAGAAATAGAGCTGAGTGTCATCAGCGTACTGCTGACAACCTACTCCAAACCTTTGGATAATCCCACCCAGTGGTTTCATGTAGATGTCAAACAACGTGGGGAATAGGATTGAGCCCTGCGGAACCCCACATTGAAGACTCCATGGGGCTGAAAAGCATTCACCAAGCAATACCCTCTGGGAATGAGCATCCAAGTAGGACTGGAACCACTGCAAAGTGGTGCCACCCACCCCTAGTTCGGACAGTCGCTCCAGAAGGATGTCATGGTTGATGGTATCGAAAGCCACTGAGAGGTTCAGAAAAATTAACATAATGATCGATGTACTCCAGGATTTCAGACACGGGTCTTTCCCAATATCTGGACATGCTGAGGTTTGAACTTGCGGCCTTCCACACACAAAGCAATGGTTCTGCCACTGAGCTATGGTCCTTCCCCCTCCCCACATTACCCCATAGTTAATATGCTGTAGTCTGTAACTCTTATTCTCTAAGGCTTTTCCCAGGCAGAAACTGTTTCCCCCTTTGCAGGATGTTTGGTCTCCAAGGCTCAGCTAGGCTTTATGATCAAGAGACTGTAAAGAAAGCAGAAAAGCAATATTGAAAATGTTGCATTTGGGTGTTCCCCCTGCCCCAAAACACACACACAGAGAGACACTTCTTGCACAAAGGGGCTTATTGCCTCAAGCAAAGAGCCAGAGGATTGGTGTCATCTCTGTGGAGTTGTGCTCTAATCGCTCTTGAAATGAACATCCCCCGGAAATTCGGAGATGGGTTTGCTTTCTTTAATACGTGCACTATTGACTTGGAAGAGCGAAAGGGAGAAAACCACTTGCAATCATTAATTGGCGACTGGAGATTTTTTGTTTGTTGTGCAAAAGGAACCCTGTTCTGAGGGGAATTGTTACAAGGATCAAAACCCTTGCAGCATGCACACAGCATGGACACACACATAGACACATGCAAAATCCATAGAGTGTCAAGCCACATGTGTGACTCAGGGAGATATTTGGACAAGGTGACCTCCTAGAGTGCACATTAGCTATATTATTGGCCAATAAAGTCTCTGACTGCTTTACATATGCATATTCCTCACATATTGAAAGGCTAAGATTAGGTTGATTATCAATGGGGGATGTGCCAAACAATTACTTTCATTATTGAATATCCTATTAATTATTCAGGAGATGAATCAATTATTCATATCTCATTTAAACGAAAAGGGGGTGGGGAGAGAATAACGTAGTCAGTTGACAGAAGTGTTTCCAGTGTCTTCCAATACGGTGGGGACTCTGTCACGGCAGCAGCCCAGCTGAGGCAGGGAGGAAAAGACACTGATTTCATTTTCAATCTTAGTTTAGTTTCTGTTTTTTTCGGTTGCCGAGGACGGATCTTCCAGGTGGCCATTATTCACAGAAGGAAACGCAACCCATGGGGTCAAATGCCAAGAACGTTCAACAATAAGATGTGCTCCAGAGACTGCCCCAATTATGTACTGCTATCATTTAATAATTCAACCTGCAGTTTATTAGCCTTTCAGCTCTGGAGATGCTAGGATCATGCAGGTACCTCGAACCTAAAGATAAAGGTGGTTTAATGACAAAACACAGAAGAATCATAGCGTTGTCTCAGCTATGCCATGTAAGTTGCCTTTTTATTTAATTTAAATTGTCCGATGCAACAGAGCGGTAAAGTGGTTAGAGCACTGGATTAGAACAGGAAGAGGTACCTCAGTCCAAGAGGCCTAATGTGGCCCACCCTCTGGGCTTCTCTCGCTCTCTCAGCCTCAGGACTCTCCTCAGGTCACACCCTTCGATGGCCATGTTCTGCCCCCTCGAGTGCTTTTGCCTGGTTGGAATGTTTCCTCTTGCTCACCAAGATGGAGAGGAGTGTGTACAGAGACTTCAGACTTCCACATAACTTGAATGTTGCCTACTTTACAAAGGTAAACATCACATTTGTTGCCCGGTCCACTTTTTACCTCTGGCCATTTCCACCGCTGGTCTATCAGATGCATGTGCAAAGCCCACAAGCAGGAAAAGGGCAGAGGAACACTCTCCTAATTGTGGTACCCCAGTGACTGGTGTTGTCGTGGTCTGGCTGGATGCAGAGGAACAGTGGGAGAAACCAGCTGGGAGGAACCACTTTGCCTTCAGCCAGCCCCGCACCTGACTGTCTGCTTACTTACACAGATAGTCAAGAGGGTTGGCACTAACTGCGAGTTTCCTCATTAAGTCTCAGTGTTGCCCTTGCAGAACTCAGGAGGGGGAAGAAGGGGACAAAAGTAGAACGAGTTGATTCTGTCTATCCTCCTATGGTTGGCCGCTCTACCTTCCACCCCACCAGCTGCCAATGTGCACAAAATTATATTCTGAAGATACACATAGCATAGGAAAGCTGAAGCCTGGAAGTGTGTCCCTATTTGTCCAGCAGGGCCCTTGGTGCAATTTTGCAGCAGCTGCTTTACACCTACAAGAAAAAAGATGGCGGCAATCTCTCTTTTGTATGAGCTAAAAATATGTCTTTGGGATCCTTGCAGTCTGGGGTGGGTGAGGAACCCTTCCTTCTTCTTTGTCTCCTGGGCTCATGTGTTTTGCATGCCCCCTCAGGCCAGCCCCGTGGGGCTGGCTCTGTGTTGCATTGGGTACAAAGAGAAACCATCTTGGAAACAAATTGTCAATTACTGAACGATCAAGCCCTCCATTTGTTTGTTAAACTGGCTCTCAAATAGTCCAATTAATTATAACACAGCTAATTATTAAGATGCACTGGTAGTCATCTCCTTTTCCAGCTGTAGGAAGGAAGGCTCTCTCCTTCTGCAGTGCTGTCACTACTGCATTCCTATCCAGTCGAGCGATTTGTCTCTGTCAAGCCAGTAAAATGATAATGCCAATTAAATCACACAAATAATTGCTGTTGTATCCCAGAGGAATTCCCCCTGCATATTCAGGTGGAATATGAATGAAGGATGGCCAGAGGAGAGTGTTTGATATTAAGAGGGAATACCCCCCCCCCTCACTCTCTCTTTGCAAATGACGGCTTGGCTGACAAAGGTGCATCTGCACAGGATTTTTTTAGGGGCATGGGTGGGATTAGATATGCTCGGGTCACATTCACACCATACATTTAAAGCACATGGCTTCCCCCAAAGAATCCAGGGAACCGTGGTTTGTTCAGGGTGCTGGAAAGTGTAGATCTGTGAAAGGTAAAAAAACTACAGTTCCCTGGGTTCTTTGTGGGAAGTCATGGGATTTGAATGTGTGCTGAATGTGCTTCACATATATGCTGTGGGTGTGACTTCAGTCAGTAAAACTGATGCTGACATCTATGCAGCATGCAGTTTTCTTAGATACAAGCAGTGTTCACTTTCCAGACCCCCAGGCACGTTGACGGGTTCTGTGTAAAGTTTTCCGTCTGCTCCACCCCATTCCATCCTGCCCTTCCCCTGTTCTGCCCCTGTTCTGCCCTTTTAGCGATGTTTTAGTGATATTTTCGGGTCACTTCTGGATGCAGCGCTGTGTGCATGATTGTGTGTCAATCAGATGTGCGTCTATCGGTCGTTGCCCATACGCATCCCATCTTTCCTCCAAGAACTCAGGACAGCCTATTATCCCATTATCTCCATCTCTCAGAGATATGTTAGGCTGAATCATAGAATTGCAGAGTTGGAAGGGACCCTAAGGATCATCTAGTCCAGAGTTCGGCAAACTTTTTCAGCAGGGGGCCAGTCCACTGTCCCTCAGACCTTGTGGGGCGCTGGACTATATTTTGGAAAAAAATATATGAACGAATTCCTATGCCCCACAAATAACGCAGAGATGCATTTTAAATAAAAGCACACATTGTACTTATGTAAAAACACGCTGGTTCCCGGACCATCTGCGAGTCGGATTTAGAAGGCTATTGGGCCGGATCTGGCCCCGGGCCCTACTTTGCCTACCCATTGTCTAGTAGCCCAACCCCCTGCAATGCAGGAATATGTAGCTGTCACGATAGGGGGATTGAACCTGCAAGTTTGGCATTGTCAGCACCACTGACAATTGCAACCAACTGAGCTATTCAAATGGTATAGTAGTGAGTGGTCTAAGGCCAGCCAGTGATCTGGGCTGGGCTGAGGGTGTATCTATTCCAACTCCCGAACTCTAGCTGCTACATGCCACAATGCTGCCCCTTTTCACATTCTAGCTGCTTTTGTGGGGGCAGATATGCCGTGACCCTGCAGTAGTGCAAAGCCACTGACTGAGTGCACATCAGATATGTGCTGATATGCAGTAAATTGCACATCATTTGCACCGCAAATGCACAACTGTTCTAAATTGCTGTAAGATGAGAGGGAGCGCATTGCACAAAATAAGAAGTAGTGTCGACCAGTGGTCCATATCACCCAATATCCCATTTCTGACAGTGGTCAATAAGCTGCCTCTTGGAAGTCCGTGAGCAGAAAACAGCCCTCATCTGCTGTTGCTTCTCAGAAACTAGCAAAAGCCCAAGGAAGGCTTGGTGGCAAGGTACATAGGGAACGATGGAGACCTGCAAGGTGCCCCGAAAACAGAACTTAATTTGAAGCCGAATACCTGTCTTCTGTACTAGCATTCTAGTTAGGATCTTGTGAAGCAATAAAGAAGTGAAAATGTGTGGGGTTCTTCCTCTTCTCAAGTCAATAACTACAAATGGTTTGCAGATACTTTGGCATATGGAGGATGGTTTCATGGCCAGAAGACCAGCCTTACGGTGCTTATTGTTTTAGACACTTCAGCAAGTTTCGAACACAGGGAAGAAGGGTGGAAGGAGTAAGCAGGAAGCAAAAGGAAGGGCTGAAGGAGGAGAATGAGTGCAGAAGGGACTCACATTTGTGGAACAGACTGTCCCTCTGACATAGGTGGACCTGCTGTGGTGTCTCAAGGGGATTGGGGAGAAAGAATGTACAGGTGCTTGCATATTCTCTGATATTCACAAAAATACAGATTAATATCTACCTGCGTGCATCTATATGTCTCTACAAATGACACAAATATGTACAAACATGGTTTACTCTAAAGTAAAGCCAGATAATCAGAAAGGGACCATCTCTGGAAAACACCCAACCACTAATATCTGTGCTAAACAAAGTAAAATGCCCCCACCTCCTGCCCCTTGCCTGCCACATAACATTACAAACACCTGGTTTTAGATCTGGACAGACACCAGATTAAGAGGACAGAGCGGTCTAATCCAATCTTGGATCTTATTCAATTAAACACCAAGGATGTAGGCGTGTAACCTTGTTAATATCACGTTTAGTTGAGGCAGAGGGAAAGAAAATTAAGATATACTTGGTGTTGTTGCTAATTAGAAAAATTGAGACTTTGCATCTGCGTAATGCAGAGCAACATGTGGTGCTAACAGATGTGAACTCATTACACAGCTGCAGCAAAGTAGATTGTGCCACGGTAACGGCAAAAACCTCAAAATCAGATTTCTTTAGAAAGGCACGCAATGCCTCCATCTCACTTTGATTTCCCCTCCAGCGCCTCATTGTAAGAAGGGAGGTGCTGAAAGGGGGAATCTAGTCTGTATATGTGTGGTGTTTTACACACACACACACACACACACTCATTTTCCTTATGTACTGCTAAGGAAAATAATCCATTATGTTCAATGCATAATTTCAGCATTATGTATATTAGCAGTGTAAAAATTTATCGACGTTACTATCCATCTTACATTTCAGGTTCATGATATAAATTATAAAAGGAATCCATCGCTTCTCAACATCCCCAACCCTAATCTGTGGGTTGCCATCTGACTGGATTTTATTCTGATCCTGATCTGATTTTAGGGTGTATTTTAATTGATTGCCGGGTTTTATGTTAATGTGTTATACATTTGATGTTAGCCACTCTGAGCCCAGTTTTGGTTGCGGAGGGTGGGGTGTAAATAACTAAATAAATAAACAAATAAATTATTATTATTATTATTATTATTATTATTATTATTATTATTTCCTTTGTCTTACATTCCTTCCCTCAGTCACACCAATTCCATATATTGGGGGATTCAGGATTCATGCTGAGGATTTTAATGTAACCTCAATGCTTGCACTATTTATCTGACAGATACCTTCGATGGCTCTGAGCTTGTTGATATGGGCAGTTCACAACATAAAAATACAAACATTGCTGGAGCCATATAGGAGAGGGCGGTTGCCCTCACACTTGGAATGGGAGAAAAATCCAATTCAGTCCACATTTAAAGTCAAACCTACCCAATTTGCACTTTCTGAAACAGTATGTGAATCAAAACCATTCTTTGAAATTCACACTACTCTGAACTTTGCAATGTAGTTCTCTGGCCAAGCAGTGTGTACAAAAATGCATATACTGGGGTGAATTGTGCATAAAAATGCATTTATCAGTGAAAATAACATACACAAATGCATCATATTAGGTAAATTTATTTGTACAAATGTGTATATTGGGAGGAATATGCTTTAAAATGCTGGTGTCAGTAGAGCATGAGATTCTTATTCTCAGGGTCCCGGGTTCAAGCCCCACGTTAGGCAAAATAATAATAAACCCTCATGTCCCCTTCCAACTCTACAATTCTAGGATCTATTAGAACCATTTTTCAACATTCACAAACTGATGCGGAACTGTGAAGAACTGAACGTAAGGTTGGGGAAATGAGCAACTGAGAGAAACCAAAACTGATGCATTTGCCCAATCCTCCTTCATACTCTGCTCCTTCTGAGCTTCCTTGAGGCATCTGTCAGTCTGCTGTTGGGAGAATAGGATGACATTTGTTTGATCACAACAGTACAGTGGTACCTTGGTTCTCAAACTTAATCCGTTCCGGAAGTCCGTTCCAAAACCAAAGCATTCCAAAACCAAGACGTGCTTTCCCATAGAAAGTAATGCAAAACAGATTAATCCGTTCCAGACTTTTAAAAACAACCCCTAAAACAGCAATTTGACATGAATTTTACTATCTAACGAGATCATTGGTCCATAAAATAAAAGCAATAATCAATGTACTGCAGTCACACAATCAATCAGTCAGTAGCTGAACAAGGTTCCACACAGTCACATAAACAAAACAAAAAGAGCCACAAAAAACAAAAACGCAAAATAAAAAGCAAAAACAGACAGACCTCAGCGTAACACTCAAAATGGAAGTGTGGTACTCAAATCGGAAGCGTAACACTAAAAATGGAGCACGTTCAGCTTCCGAAGAAAGTTTGCAAACCGGAACACTTACTTCCGGGTTTGTAGTGTTTGGGTTCCAAGTTGTTTGAGTACCAAGGCGTTTGAGAACCAAGGTACCACTGTAGTTTTCTCTTGTACAACTCCTCTTGTCAGGGCTCCTTCTGGCTTTACTTGCTATGTCTTCTTATAGCAGAGGAAATGGAAGAGATAAGAAGACTCAGGAAAATGGCTGAATCAGGGTCACCAGGCCTGATGTGGTACTAGGTTTCCATGCAATGATATTGAAGTTGCAACTGTTAGTTCCTTTAAAAAGAATTTGGTTTTTCCCACATCCCTCACTGCTTTCATAGAAAAGTTGGTCACTGCATGTCCTATGCTAATACTCAGCTTTTTCCATTTCTGGGGTGGATTTCCAGGAACATAAAGGAGGTCAATATGCTATGAGCAGCTCTGAGCCTGTGAAATGCTCATTTTGGAGTGCATTCCCTTCAAAGCCTTATTGCAGAGATCCCTCTGCAGCGAGGGTTGCAACACACAGCAAAGCATTGTACCATTTGGTATCCTCCACAAATGGTGGCTTCCAGTACTGTTCAGGAGTGGGGTAGACATTTCTCTGTTTTGCATCCACCTGTTGGCTCCACTCTCTCAGCAGGAAGGTACCTTCATTGAGTGCCCCCTCCAAGGGAAGTGTGGAGTGGGGCCTGTACATCAATTATTTTTTCATGTTGTGCAACAAAATTCTGGTGCACTGGGAATGACATTGATTTAATGTAATTGATACAGCATTGCTATAACTATTAACCTGACCCCTAGAGACTCTTAATGTATTAATAACTTGATTTCAAGTTGCATGCCAAATTCGGATCAAATGCTGACAATCCACCCTCCTGCCAATGCTCTGGCAGCTGCCTGGGTTAATGTATTCAGCAGCTCAAGGAAGAAAGATTGTCACCGTTCTAGGCGGAGCAAAGCCTTTGATTAAGTTTTGCTTTATTGGATCTTAAAGGAGTTATTATTATTATTATTATTATTAATAATACCCCGCCCATCTGGTAGGGCCTCCCCAGCCACTCTGTGCGGCTTCCAACACAATATGAAAATACAATAATTCATCAGACATTAAAAGCTTCCCTAAAGTAAATTTCCACAGTGTTTCTTTTTGGATAAAGCTTGTTGTCTAATCCTCCTCTATCACCTGCCCAACTATAAGGATTATTGTTTCTGCACCCTGCACTGCTGATATATGAAAATATAGCTGGGAAGGATTGGTGTGGTTTTCTTTCCAACAGCTCTTAATTGCACTTGTGTGGCAAATGCAAGCTAGTATAGATTTAACATAAACCATTCTGCACAGCCACAAGTATTAATGCTCCTCTGCCTGCGCCCATTAATCAAGGCTGCTTTCCTCTCTCTTCCTTTCCTTCCTTTCATACTCCGAGGGCAGCCCGTGAGCAGCCGCAGTAGCGGCGCTCATAACCTCATTGCGGAAGAGTTGAGGCCTTTGATGGCTTTGCGCCGGCTGTTTCATTTCATAGACTTTGGGGGTCACTTTTTGCAGTCTCTGTTAAACTGCATTGCAAAAGCAATTTAAAATCACTTAAGCAAATCATGAAAGATGCAATATGGGGGGAAAGTGGTGAATAATGGTTAGCCTAAAGCATCACAACAAAGAAATTGTGTTTCCCTTCGAGCCTCTTCTTTTGAGCAGAAGCTTTCATCCTGATTTCTTTTCTCTCTGACCCTCTCTTGATCTTGGTTACTCTTACTCTCAATTTGGGGAGAGGTGGGCATACAGGCTAAAACAAAAGGCTCCAGCAAATCCATGCAGTTGAATCCTAACCATGCTTACTTAGGAGTAAGTCAGGGGTAACAACTGGGTTTATTCCTGTCCCTGTTAAATGTGTGAAGGATTTCTACCCAGCAGTGCAATCCTAGGCATGACTACTTTGAAGTAGATCCCATTATGTTCAGTGGGACTTATTCCCAGGTAAATGTGTGTATGAATGAATAAAGGAATTCTCCTCTGGTGCCCATTTCCAGTAGAAGGCTAAAACTGCAATCATGTACACTAGGGGTGGGCAGATGGTAGGCCTGCATCTATTGGTAAATGTCTGGGTGGTTTGCAGTAGATGGGCAAGAATGTCTTATTCCCAATTGTTTAACAATCCACCCTAGTAGCAACAAAATGACACACACATCAATTAGTGTGCTGACACACATAGTAGCAACAAAATGACACACACATCAATTAGTGTGCTGAAATTAAGAAAACTGTAGGGAAACCAGGAATACATTTTTACACTGAAGGACTGTGAGCTCAACTGAGTTCTGGTACTCAGAACAAATCTTGTGATTTGTTCTATCATAGGCTCAGGTTGTATATATGTGTGAATAAGCCAGTATATCATAAAGACACCACAGTCCTTCCAAAATGGCATGTCTGGAATTTGTTTGTTTGTTTGTTTGTTTATGGTGACAGGAAGTATTTCACACAACATTTTGCTGTCCATTTTCTTCCTAAAATGCCCTGTTATGAGACATAGTAAAAAAAAAAAAAAGTGTTTGGAAGGTGGGGGTTCTTCAAATATTCCCTTCCCTTCCCCTGAGCAGCACTTTACCTTACTGTTACAGCCAGCTAATTGGAATAAGATGTTATGGTACACAATGGGTAAACGAATTTTCCTGTGGGGAAGATTTAGATTCCGTTTGACATCTTTTTTCATGGTATGGGAATAGAGTCATCAGAACCTGAATGCAGAGCTCCACAAAACATCAGTGTGCAGAGTATGAGACCCTTTTGGTCCTTGAGTGTGTGTTTGTGTACATGTATGTGCCCCCCACTGGCAGTTGGCCCAAGTGATTTTGTTAAAAGCTATTAATAAACCGCCATTATCTGAAGGTCCTGTATGCCACCTGTTCGGCTCAAGAAGGCAAGCCAGCCCTGGTGGAATGAGAACATCAGTGAAAAATTAACTGCCTGAAATTAACTTCAAGCATCCAAGTGATTAAACCATTGTGTTGTGATTGTGTACGATACTCCCTTTCTTCAGCAATTAAGGCTCTATTGATCTGATAATGTAAGGAAAGGAACCAGCAGAGTAACACACATTCAGACTGCTATAATGAAGAGTGATCATCTATTGTTCCGGAGTGTGCAACAGTCAGCCAGAGGGATTGATTGCCGACATGTCCCTTCCACACTATTTCCTTTGCCGCCTTCACTTCCCCCAGACCACTCCATGTCAAGCCCTCCCTTTGCCCACAAAACCATTTGCGAAGAAGAAGAAGAAGAAGAAGAAGAAGAAGAAGAAGAAGAAGAAGAAGAAGAAGAAGAAGAAGAAGAAGACGACCCTGAAATGAGAACTGGATTTATGGTGCTTTGACATAAAGGGCATAAATCCAAATCTAGTGGCGGTGGCAACCTCCAACACAGAAGAGACAGCCTCCCAGGAGGAACTTTAAACAACAACAACAACACAACAACAACAACAACAACAACAACAACAACAACTAGATTTCAAGAATGACAACACATTAGCATGATGGAAGTTCATTTTCTCTCTGTGTTTCTCTGACACACACAGAAACACATACAAAAGCAAGCAAACACACAGAGTACTGCTCCAGGATTGTGGGGTGTGTGTGTGTGTGTGTGTGTCCCCTCAGTCATGGCACCCTGTATGGGCCTCTGTAATCTGGAAGAGGACATGCAAACTGAATTAAAGTGTCAGGGTTGCCCAATGGAATTATCACTAAGCCAAGTGGATGCCATTTTTAAAAAGGTCATCTATGGAAAAAAGATCACCTATGGAAAGCTTTCTATAGATGATTGATGGAAAAGGGAAGACGACACACATTCAAAGTGCAGGGCAGGCTGTAAGACAATTCTTGCTACTCAGGAAGCACCGCAAATTTGCCTGAATAAGCATTAATGGAATTCTACAGTAATAGGCATGAAAGCTAAAGAGATACTGGCTATGTAGCAGAGTATATGGCAAAGTGGCATGGATTATTTTCATCACTAAGGTGGAGAATGTTTTTTTTTTTTTTTTGCTGTTAGAAGAGGTGGGTGGGTAAAATAAAACCAAACTGTGCAGGAAGGTTCGTGAGATAATGAGTTTCTGTCTATGTTTGGATACAATTGGATGCCATTTTGAATCAAGATGGCAGACTGGAGCATTCAAATTTTCAGATTTTAACCACTTATTTCAAAACATCACTGATTCCCCCCGTCCCAAGTTGTCAGTAATAAATATTTAACTTTTAAAGAATGTTTTAGATTAGAACGATCAAATGCTTTATATGTTCCCCTGCAGTACCTCAAGGGAGCCTGCCTTCCTCCCTTCGGGAGAGAAAGAAAATAACCAGTTTAAGTGACTGCTGCTATAATAATGGATACAAAGTGTTTGGAATTTGGAAACTGAGACTGCTGAGATTTCCCTCTGGGGATTAAGTGGGCAGAAAATATCTCCATTTAAAGTTTTGGTCTTTACACTCTGGCTTCAGAAAAAATGGCGATGGAAAATCCGGACTGATGTGGGAAACAATTGAAACAAAGGAAGGAAGAGACAGGAACTGTAATTTGACACTCACCCTCTCCCCCAAAATGCTGGACTTTGTGTTTGAACTTGTTTGAATTCTGGACTAACGGATGAAGAAATGCTTACTGTCTTGAGGCTGGAACTGCTTAATCGGAAATTGCAAGTCTTGAGTGGGATTATAAATAAAAAAAATCTATTTTCCACAGAGGAGGCTTTTCAAAAGTTTTATACAATGGAAGAAAACCTTGGCAAAGAGTTAGAAGGGATGCTTGAAGGATGGTCTGAAATGGTTGGGCGACTCCGGGAAAAGGAACCGTTCTTTGGGGGGTGGCAGTCCCGGAACGGCAAAATTTGCAATATCCAGACCCCGAGGTGAGAGCTCGGGGGCAAGGGACATAGAATTAAGATATCTACAAAGAAGAAGTATGGTACAAAGAAGCGGAGGAGCCCAGAAAAGATGTGATGTGTATCCTGAAGCTCGATGCAAGGTTTGTTGTGAATGCCGCCTGGATCTGTGGACATTTGGGAAAAGAAGACAACTTGAAGATTGGTTCCGGCGAAAGACAAAGACAATGGACAGAGGGGGTGTGGGGTGAAGTATTAAATGCAAAATTTAAATGGTCTGTTATGGTACCTGAAATCGGAGTGTGAAGGTTGTTAGCTATAAGTTTATCTTGAATAAGTAAGGGGATATTGGATTTTAAGTTAAAAAGCAGCATGATAAAGGACAGAAGAAATAAGTTTAGATTTTATAAGAATATTTTGATAAGATTTATGATACAAAATAAGAATCCTGTAAGATAGGGTAGCATTATTATCCAAAATATTGGTCATCTGAGACCCCTGGGTATGGTGAAATTTGAACCAGGGACGAATTTCACAGCACACGACTCACCCGCAAAGTGCAGTCCCACAGAGTGCATTTGAGCTTCTTGCTCCTTCCTATATACAGTATGTTGCTTCTCTGCTGTTGTGTAAATGTCCAGTTTTCAGCATTTTTATTGTAAGAAGCCATGTAGGACTTGCCCCCCAGAGGTGTGAAAGAAATAGATATAAATAAATAAATACCTGAAACATACTTTTCTGGGAGTAACCCTCAGCGAACACTGGTGGGCCTCACTTTTGAGTAGGCATGCATTGGGTTTAGAACTAGATTAAAATACTGCTTAGCTTTTGGAGACCAATAATGTAGCTAATTCTACTTATCCCCTGCCCCTTTTTGTGCTCTCCTGTATCTGTCTCCCCCGCCCAGTTCAAGTATCATAAAGGGTTAAGCACAAAAACTCTGGGCCAGGCATATCTGTTATGCCATACCACTGCCCTTTTGCCTTGCTCTTAGGCACATGTGAATGGTAAGCCGCATTCCTCTCTAGTTAACCCCATTAAGCTTTGGCCTGTGCCAGTCATAGAAGAACTAACTCCTGTGCACACCTGTCCGACTATAATGGCCCGCCATTATCATTTCCCACCCCTCTCTGTGATTGATGGCTATTATATGCATAATGACCTCCAGGTTTTCTTTCGCCCCCCCCTTTTGTTAGGATTTGCTAAAGCAACCTGCAAATTAATTTAATATCCTCTTTTGGTTGGTAGCTATGAAACCGGGGCTCGGAGCTGATGATGCGTAAACCATTTGTGGCATGTATTTAATCTCCGGACAATGGATAGAGATGTTAGTGCATGCTACACTAAGTTCTATTTACGCTGGCTATTAAGTGCAGTCAAGCTGAAGGCAATCGGAGCACATTACAGGGCCTAATGGGAGAGGAAGCTAAACAACAGTACATTAAAGACTGAAAATGAATTAAGAGGGAAACATGGTAGAGAAAGCAGACAAGTAAAGGGCTTTGTCTATAGATACTCTTATTGACAAGACAAATATTCATAGACTTCAAGTTCCCCACTCTAATTTTGATATTGGATACCACTCTGGGGTGGTGGTCGGGGTGCTCATTTTCACACAGGTGCAAAATGAGTGATATTTTCATAAAGCAAGATCGGTGCAGTCCCTGAAGCATCTTGCTTAGAAGAACTCAACATCGACATAGGACTTAGACAAGCGCTTTCCCCCTTTGTTGGGGTACCAGCTGTAGGTGGTATCTGTACTCTTTTGGCTGTTAAGGAATATTTGGTGCAGGTAACAATAGAAAGTGTGACCATTATGAAGACATTCTCTCATCCAGTGGCAGAGCTTGCTCTCCGGCACCGGGGGTGGGGAGCAGGTGGGGCAGGGCTGGAATGCATTCCGGGGTGGGGCGTACTGCTCAAAGGGGCAGGGCACGCATACTGGGGGCAGGGCGCAGAGGCGTGGTGCATGTTCTGGGGGCGTGGCATGCCATCTGCAGGGGCGTGGAGCATGTTCTGGCGGCGGAGCGCACAGCCTGTGGGGGTGGGGTGCCCAGTGCAGGCAGGGGGGCAGCCGCGATGGAACCCCACCGGGATCGCACCAATGGGGCGGTGCACTCCCATCGCCCCCTCTTCCTCTGCCCCTGCTCTCATCCTGTTACAGCGCTTGGTCACACTTGATTCCAATCATGCTCAGTGACTGCACTGTTCCATCACACTTCCATCATTACCACCTACAGGTTGGAGGATGAGCATCTTCAGTGGAGAAACCTGTGTGATCTGGGTTCTAATTTGTAGTGAGGTGTCAACATGAGTCCAGCAGGCTTCCTGTTTTTGACTTTTGCCCTCCAACACACGGAAGAGGGAAACAGGAATACAATGGAAGTTGGTGGGGGGGGGGAACCAAGCATGGCCCTGCTCCCCTCCCCAATGCAATTAAACAGAATGCCTTAATTGGAAGGCTGTGTTCTCTCTCATTCCCCTGCCCCCCAGTCATTCATGTCTTGCACCTGGAAAATCGTGTCCTCCCTAAAAGAGGGCATGTGTTGCACTGAGACCTGGAGACTGACCTCCTAGTTGTGGGTTGGTCTATTGGATAGCCACAACACCCGATTGGTAGGTCCCTCGTTGCTGGGTGTAATCTGGCCAATGGGTGCAGTGTAAATGGATCGAGGGTGCAGTGTAAACAGATCGAGGGACCCGTTTACCTATATAAACCCATGCACGTGTCCCAGAGCTTCCTTTTTCGGTTTGTGATGGTCAAGATATCCTGGATTGCAAGGAAAGGAATGCACTGGGACAAGTTCCTGCCAGCTGTGAAAGCCAGGGCCACTTCGCAAGGTCCCCCTGATGTTTTGGTTGTTCAACTTGGCGAAAATGATTTGGCCTACCACAAAGGTGTGGACTTAATGTGGAAAATTTTCAAGGGCTTTGATGAACTGGTGGCCTCTTTTCCAAACCTGACCCTTTTCTGGTCATCACTGTTGGAAAGGCATGTGTGGCAAGACAGTCACTGTCCTGTCACTATAAACAGAGCTAGGAAGTTGTTGGATCGAGCAGTGGTGCACAGGGTGATAACGGTGAAAGGTCAGGTTATCTCGCACCCAGCCATAAAGTACAGCAAGGCGTCTTTATACTGCGATGATGGCATGCATAATTGTACCTGAGTTTTCAGTGGAGGCGGACGTCTTAGGACGCCATCACTGAAATCCTTTTGCTGTGACCTGCTAAATTTGTCCATGTGCCTTGAAAACCCTGAGATGGTGAAGCAGTAAAGCAATTATATGGCCCACTGCATTTTGAGCAGGTTTTTGGTGTGAATCAACCCAAAGCCCCATTCCTATTCAATATGGATACTTTCAAATATGGATACGGCTTGAACAACTAGGTTCAAAGCATGCATTGTAGCAGGTATATATCATTTGTGTTGCATCTCAAGTTTCTTCTTTCCTCTCAAGTTAAAAGGTAAAGGCGAGGCGATTCTTGCCTAACTACTGTTTATTATGCAGTACTTCGTATTGGCATTCTATTCTTATGATTTCTTGGCATTCCCCCCCTCCCCAATGCAGCTCCTTGTATATCTCAGTAGCTTCTGCAGGTTTCCTTTAACTGAAATATTATCCTTATATGAGAAATAATAAGGTGCCCCTTGGGGATTTCGCAACCAAACAACAAGCTTTTAAAAACATGAAAACCCAGTGTTTGCTTTAAAAAAAAAAAAAAAAAAAAAGCAGCAATACAACATTTCTCTCTGGAATTTTGCAAACTGCTCTTAGGCACAGTTCTACCTGTGCATGGCAGAGATTAGTCATATAGACAAGTAGAACAGAATTGCTGAAATGGGTTATTCTCAAAGTCTGGAGGCATGGCTTCTTCAAAATTGGTTGGGAGGAGGACGGGTTGGTTCACTTTAAGTCTTATTTTCCACCCAGAAAGACTTGAAAAATGCTTGCGTTGCAATGATCTTTGTGGCAGGGTACACTGAGCTTAGTTAGTCTGCTTGTAGGGAATATCTTCATTAGGGATGGTGGCAAACTTTTCTGGGTACAGGCTCAGAAACAAACTCTGGAGTTCATAAAACCCTTAAGGGGAGAGGCCGTGTTCTTCTCACATTAGAATCCAAGCCAGTTAACAATTCCTTAGTCTCCATCAGCCCTCTCTGGGCTCCTCCAGAGATGACCTTTTTATTGAGCATTCCATCCTGATTTGCTTGCACAAATCTTATGCAGAAGTTCAATTATATCCGGTCTTTACTGAGCATTCATTCCGATTTGTTTGTGGGAAGCTTAAATGAGCATATATCTTGCATTTCTCCTGATTTGCTTAAGGGGTATTTATATGCCTTCCTCAATTAAAATGAACCCTCAGCAGTTACTGAGAGATATAAGAAGCTACACTCAGCTTTTTGGAAATGCAAAGAAAATAGATTAATAATCTCAATGGGGGGGGGGGGGCAGCACAGTATACACTGAGGATTTTATGTCATTGGGAGCTGTGCTTTTTCAGGGATCCTGGTTGCATGGAGAAAACCCTCCATGCATACAGTTGATATGTGTGGTTGCTCTTTCAGTACTTGGAATGAACATGTAAGACCATCACAAATACACACACACACACCATTCGCGTAACGTTTTTGAAGAGGGCTCATGCATCTAACACTTTGCCTTAATATTTCTTGACTTGATTTGTGGTTTATTCTCCTCTAAATCTTTCCTAGCTATCTTAAAGGCACCTTACGTGTTCAGTGAACTGATCAGTAAGACCTCTCTTCATTGCTCCTCTTCTGTTGACCAGGAGGACGTGACATTTGCTTCTAATAAATTAACAAGGCTACAAGGTCTACATTGTAACCATTCAAAGATCCATTCTGTTCATTTTCTGGTAGCTCCAACCTACAAGCTCCCTGCTCACCTCCAAATCCCCAACAGCCTCTTCAATTAACAGCAAATCAGTAAATAAAAGCAAACCTGCCAGGTGGAACAGGGCAAAGATTCCAACATGGACAAAATTAAGCAATTATCCACTTTGAGCGAACGGCACTCAGGCTGTGTGTGAGGGCATGCTGAGAAAACTGGTTAAAGAATTGCTTTTCTGTAGCTCTTTCTTTTCTTTTTCAAATGTCTTTAGTATGAACAGATCGTGTGATCTTCTTGGACAAAATAATAAAGGTTCTTGATGCAAAGGAAACATGGCAGAGCATTATAGTATTTTCTGTGTATTTGCATATTGTGAAACAAAGGGACTACCTAAGTGATATGCTGCTGTAACCAGAGCCGTAACTAGGTGATCTTGCACCCCTGGCAGAACTGTCCAGATTGTGCCCCCTAGCCACGGACAAATTAGCTCTTCTTTCTGCCTCACCTCCAACCCCCCAACCCCATCCATACAATTTACCCTGGTTGCTGCTGCCCAGGAGGACTGGTTGCTGCTGCCCAGGAGGACTCCCCTGCCTGAGTGCCTGAGGGCCCCGCTCCTGCCACTCACCACCTGGCCCAGGGCGGGGCCTGATAGGGCCTCAAAAGGACTGTTGCTGCCTCTGCACTGCTGCTGGTTGCTGCTGCCCAGGAGGACTCCCCTGCCTGAGTGCCTGAGGGCCCCGCTCCTGCCACTCACCACCTGGCCCAGGGCGGGGCCTGGTAGGGCCTCAAAAGGACTGTTGCTGCCTCTGCACTGCTGCTGGTTGCTGCTGCCCAGGAGGACTCCCCTGCCTGAGTGCCTGAGGGCCCCGCTCCTGCCACTCACCACCTGGCCCAGGGCGGGGCCTGGTAGGGCCTCAAAAGGACTGTTGCTGCCTCTGCACTGCTGCTGGTTGCTGCTGCCCAGGAGGACTCCCCTGCCTGAGTGCCTGAGGGCCCCGTTCCTGCCACTCACCACCTGGCCCAGGGCGGGGCCTGGTAAGGCCATAAAAGGACTGCTGCTGCCTCTGCTTTGCTGCTGGTTGCTGCTGCCCAGGAGGACTCCCCTGCCTGAGTGCCTGAGGGCCCCGTTCCTGCCACTCACCATCTGGCCCAGGGCGGGGCCTGGTAAGGCCTCAAAAGGACTGCTGCTGCCTCTGCTTTGCTGCTGGTTGCTGCTGCCCAGGAGGACCCCCCTGCCTGAGTGCCTGAGTGCTGCTACTGTCCAGCTCTTTTTTAATTTTTTTTAAATGTTTTAAAATGTTTCTATTATTATTATTTCTTTTCATCTTTTTAAGTTTTTTTGTTGTGGGGGTGGGATAGATGTTTAGTGGGGTTTTGAGTTTTGTATAATTTTGGTTACTTGTAATTTTTATAGTTTTTGGTTTGTATTGTTGTGTTTTGTTTTCTGTTCTTATATAGGTTTAATTTTGTCTTAAGGGGTGGGGTCAGGGCTGCCTGGGAGGGGGTCCCGGCCAACAAAATGGCTGGGGCAGGTTCCACAGGGTGGGATGCACTGGGACAACCGATCTCAGTGATCACGGGCAGGAGGAGGAGTTACGCTAAGACCAGACCATGTCATTGCCGAGGAGGCAGGTTTAGTCGTTGTCTGAGGACTATTCCTGCCTCCGGGTCTGGTCCTGACCGGACGGATACTGGATTCAGCAAGGGATACCCACATGACCTGAAGATGCTGCTGTGCAATGCCAGGTCAATGTTGAATAAAACCACTGCCATCCATGACTTGATTGTGGATGGTGGACTTGACCTGGCATGTGTAACAGAGACTTGGTTGGACGAGGCAGATGGGCCTGTCCTTGCCGCTGCTTGTCCACCAGGTTTCTCTTACGCACAGCAACCCAGGCCTTGTGGGCGGGGAGGGGGGGTTGCAGTGATTTTTAGGAAGTCATTAGTTTGCACCAGGCGTCCTATTGGGAAGACCCAGTTCTCTGAGTGCATGTTCTGGAAGTTGGGCAATAGGGGCAGTACAGGATTCCTTTTGGTGTACCGACCTCCCCGCTGCACCAAGGATTCCCTGCCCGAGCTGCTTCAGGTCGTGGCGGATGTTCTCCTGGAGTCACCTAGTTTGGTCGTCCTAGGGGATTTTAACATCCATGCCGACACGACCTTACAAGGGGCCGCTCGGGACTTCGTGGAAAGCATGGCCTCCATGGGGCTGACCCTGAATAAGTCTGGTCCAACTCATAGCCGAGGACATGCCTTAGACCTGGTATTCACCTCTATGGATGTTGGTGATCTGACATTAAAAAAAGTGAAACTAAAGAAGTGCCATGGTCAGATCACTTCCTGGTGCAACTGGACTTCTCCGCAACCCTTCCCCTCTGCAGGGAGGTGGGACCAATTCGGATGGTCCGCCCCCGCCACTTAATGGATCCAAATGGTTTCCAGAGAGTGGTAGGGGATACTTTATCCCATGTTGATGGCCTTTCAGCCGATTCCCTGGTGGCCCGCTGGAATGTGGAGCTAACCAGGGCTATTGACTGTTTGGCTCCGAAGCGCCCTCTCCGGTTGCATGGAGCCCGGACAGCCCCGTGGTTTTCCCCGGAGCTGAGGGCGATGAAACAATCGTTGAGACGGCTAGAGCGCCGGTGGCAGAAAACCCATTCTGAATCCGACCGAACACAGGTTAGAGCTCAACGTCGAGCCTACCAAGTGGCGATAGCGACGGCGAAGAAGACTTTCTTCACCGCCTCTATTGCATCTGCGGAAAATAGCAGCAGGAGACTCTTTCAGGTGGTTCGGAATCTATCGGAGCCACCTTCGTCATCGGGGCCTGGTAGGGACCCCAAGATCTCCTGCAATGCGTTTGCAAAGTTTTTTGCAGATAAAATCGCTCAGATTCGGAAAGAGATAGACTCCACCGTGGGAGCAGGGCCAGGGCAGGAGAGTGCCAGAGTCCTGTCTAGTCCAGTTGCGTGGGATCAATTTCAGTCTGTTACCTCCGAGGATGTGGACAGGCTGCTTGGACGAGTGAAACCAACCACCTGTCTCCTTGATCCTTGCCCATCCTGGCTTATAAAAGCTAGCCGGGAGGGGCTGGGCGATGGGCTGCGCGGGGTGGTGAATGCTTCCCTCTGTGAGGGAGCCTTCCCAGCCCCGCTGAAAGAGGCGGTCATTAAACCGCTTCTTAAAAAAACATCCTTAGACCCGGCCAATATGGCCAACTATCGCCCAGTCTCAAATCTACCATTCTTGGGCAAGGTGATTGAGCGGGTGGTTGCTGAACAACTCCAGGCACGCCTGGAAGAAGCGGACCATTTGGATCCCTTCCAATCGGGATTCAGGCCTCACCATGGGACTGAAACCGCCTTGGTCGCGCTGGTCGATGATCTCCGGCGGGCTAGGGACAAAGGTGAGAGCTGTTTCCTAGTTCTGCTGGATCTCTCAGCGGCCTTTGACACCATCGACCATAACATCCTTCTAGACCGGCTAGAGGGGTTGGGAGCTGGAGGCACTGTTATACAGTGGTTCCGCTCCTTCCTCCTGGGCCGTGTTCAGAAAGTGGTGGTGGGGGATGAGTGTTCAGACCCCTGGGCTCTCACTTGTGGGGTGCCTCAGGGTTCTGTCCTCTCCCCCATGCTTTTTAATATCTATATGAAGCCGCTGGGAGAGATCATCAGGGGGTTTGGGCTGGGTGTTCATCAGTATGCGGATGATACCCAGCTCTACCTCTCTTTTAAATCAGAACCAGTGAAGGCCGTGAAGGTCCTGTGTGAGTGCCTGGAGGCGGTTGGAGGATGGATGGCGGCTAACAGATTGAGGTTGAATCCTGACAAGACAGAAGTACTGTTTTTGGGGGACAGGAGGAGGGCAGGTGTGGAGGATTCCCTGGTCCTGAATGGGGTAACTGTGCCCCTGAAGGACCAGGTGCGCAGCCTGGGAGTCATTTTGGACTCACAGCTGTCCATGGAAGCGCAGGTTAATTCTGTATCCAGGGCAGCTGTCTACCAGCTCCACCTGGTACGCAGGCTGAGACCCTACCTGCCCGCGGACTGTCTCACCAAAGTGGTGCATGCTCTGGTTATCTCCCGCTTGGACTACTGCAATGCGCTCTATGTGGGGCTACCTTTGAAGGTGACCCGGAAACTGCAATTAATCCAAAATGCGGCAGCTAGACTGGTGACTGGGAGTGGCCGCCGAGACCACATAACACCGGTCCTGAGAGATCTGCATTGGCTCCCAGTACGTTTCCGAGCACAATTCAAAGTGTTGGTGCTGACCTTTAAAGCCCTAAACGGCCTCGGTCCTGTATACCTGAAGGAGCGTCTCCACCCCCATCATTCAGCCCGGACACTGAGATCCAGCGCCGAGGGCCTTCTGTCGGTTCCCTCACTGCGAGAAGCAAAACTACAGGGAACCAGGCAGAGGGCCTTCTCGGTAGTGGCGCCCGCCCTGTGGAACGCCCTCCCATCACAGGTCAGGGAAATAAACAACTACCTGACATTCAGAAAAAACCTGAAGGCAGCCCTTTTTAGGGAAGTTTTTAATGTTTGATATTTTTGTATTTGGTTTCTGTTGGAAGCCGCCCAGAGTGGCTGGGGAAATCCAGCCAGATGGGCGGGGTACAAATAATAAATATTATTATTATTATTACCCTCTATTTAAAACCATTTCTTATGAGGCAATAATTGATATTTATATTTACGGACCTATTTTTAGCCGATTTTGTGCCCCCCACTGCCTGCGTGCCGCCCCGCCCCCACTGCCTGCGTCCCTGGCAGGGGCCCACCTCACCACCCCCTAGCTACAGCCCTGGCTGTAACAGGGGTGATGGTCCTGTGGTCAGATGATGCTGGACAGCAACTACTATCATTCCTGACCATTGGCCATGCTGGCTGGGGCTGATGGGTATTGCTCCCCAATAACTTCTGCAGAGCCATAGGTTCCCCACCATTGCTATAAAGACATAGGGTGGTATTGGACTAAGTCATACTCAGAGCAAATCCATTCAAATCAATGAAATTAAGTTAATCAGGTGGCAGAGATAACAATGTGCTCCTCTCCCTCTCAGAACTATTGTTGAACCATGGGAGAGGAGCCATGAGTAACAAGGACAACTCTTCATTTAGAACCAGCTCTGATGGGCTCTAGTATGTTGTCTTTTACATTCTATGACAAAGTACAAGTACTACCCTTACAAACATTTTGGAAGAGAAAGATGTAGAAAAATGGAGAGATGCAATGAGGTTGAAGGAACATTCTTTCATATGTGGTGGACCTGTAAAAGGGTAAAAGTATTGGGAAATAATCCATAATGAATTGGGGGGGGGATGTTTAAAAGTACTTTAAAAACAAACAAACCAGAGTCCTTTTTGTTGGGGATAGTTCAGATGGAAATTCCCAGGTGTCAAAAAAATGTTATTTATGTATGCCACTACTGTGGCCTGTGTTTTGTTAGCCCAAAAATGGAAAACAAGCGAGGTTCCAACTAAAAAAGAATGGCAACTTAAGCTGATGGAATATGTGCAGCTTGCAGACTTAACATATAGAATAAAAGAACAAGAAGAACGTGTGTTTATAGAAGATTGGAAAATGCTTAATGAATATATGGGGGGAAATTGTGTACATTTGAAAACGCTGGCAGCATTAAGATAAATTCAACAGTGTAAATAAGTTTTGTAATAATGTATTAATGTACGTTATGTAATAATGGAACACTGAATGGTTTAGTTTATGTAGAATATGCAGGGATTTATGATATGCAAAATGAACCATGGAAAGAGAAGAAGGGAAGTCGTGTTTAAATGAATATTCTAAATTGTAAAACAGAAAATTTAATAAAAATTAGAGACAGAGAGAGAGAGAGAGAGAGAGAGAGAGAGAGAGAGAGAGAGAGAACAATTCTTTTCTATCTATATTTATTCCTCATATAGAGCCCCTTAGCAAGACCAGACCATTTGTAACCCAATTTACATAGGACCAAACTAGACGTTTAAGCTCATTTTCCCACTTTGCAACAGCATCATATTATAGATTTCCCACCCCCACTCTCCACTATTGCAGGTAGTTGTTGGGAATCGCAAATGGGGAGAGCACTGTTGCACTCAGTTCCTGTTTCCAGGCTTCCCACCAGCATCTGGTTGATGGCTACTGTGTCAAGAAGATGCTGAATGAAATGGGCCTTTGGCTTGATTCGCCAGAGTTTATCTCATGTTCTTATTGAATGACTATTGTTGATGAAGGCTATGAAATACAAAGAAATAGCGTGGGTTGAATGCACCTAAACTGCCATCACCTTGCAAAAGCTAAGCAGTTCTGAGTCGGGTCAGTGTGGGTGGGTGACCACCTGGGAACCACACATGCATATAAGGGGGGGGGATGACTAAACAGTCTCCAGACACACCCCAATTATGGATATATATAAAAGCTGTAATTTAAAACAAGAAATGAAAGTTCCTGGTTTCCTCCTTGTAGCTGCACTGGAAAAGAAGAAGGGCGTGGGAAGCACCCACAAGGCTACTGCACATAGGGCTAGATTAGTGTTATCTCTTAAAAAGGGCTAGTGTCTAGCTAGTGCAATAAAATGTATTTATCTGGCTTTTTCATTGTTTCACTGGAGCACCAGGTGTTAGACTCTGATCTTCATCTAGATTGCAAGCAGCTCCCCTGTATTGGGCCTTGTTGCCAAATGAATGGCATAGAGTCCATGACCTGGCTGACCAAAACAGCAGCACTTGCTTCACTCTCCTCCGCAGAGATTTGTAAGATGACACATCGTATACACATGTGAGCCTTTTCGAAGGAATGCAAGCATGTCGTTTTGGGCCTCTGCAGAGAATTCTGCACTAAGAAGCTGATGAAGGAATTGCCCAAGTAGCCCGACACAAGATACCTTGTTCCCTTAGAAGGCTGGGTATTCTTACAAGCACATCAAATATTTTGTTTAACATTTGCCTAATACAAGTATCTCTAAACACCTATCATCTGAAGAAGTGTGCATGCACACGAACGCTCATACAAGAACAAACTCAGTTGGTCTCTAAGGTGCTACTGGAAAGAATTTTCTATTTTGTTTCGACCTATCATCTTTGGCGGGGTTCCGGTATGAAATGTTTTTGCATAAAGCTGGCTACTGGGGTTTTTTTGTGTTTTTTTTTTTGGTAGGATTAGTTTGTAATCATTGCCTATTGTATGGCTGTAGATCTAATTAGCTATCCTTTTGTTGCATAAATCGATCCTCACCGTATCATTTTCCATCTATTTGCATGCATGTACATGTGCATGTCCAAAATAATTTACTGAGGAAATATATAGCATTTATATTAGCTTTACACTGCACTGTAGCTAAGGTAGCCATGTGTCCTACTTTAGACATCGGAGGGCAGTCATCCATTGAATCACCAATCTCTGTCAGGACTATAGCATACAGGCTGTAGCCAGCTTCCATGTGAAGCTGCCTTCTAGTTCAATCTGCATGTATGACTAAATGCAGGGATAGATAAAGTACAGCCCTCTAAATTTTCTTGGATTCCTATTGCCCTACCCATGGGCAATGGTTAAAGGCAATGCCATCTTTGTCCTAATATAATCCTTCAGAATAGTGTATAAGTCAAGAGAAGTTGACCAGTGTGTTGTGACTCTAGGAGATATTGTAACACCAACCAAATACCAGTACTTCTTTTTCATGCTAGCAACAAAGATATTTGGATGAGGAATATGAACTCACCTTTGCTCATGCATTTCCATAACTTGAGTCTAATAAAGCCTCTCCGGAAAGCTTTCTGAAAAAGGTTTTTTTAAAAAAAATAAAAAGAAAGAAAGAAAAGAAAAGACTGAAACTGTATGTGATTTTAGCCTAATTGGAATGAAATGTAAGGTCCAAATCTTGGTTCTCATCGGCACTGAGACACTTGTGTACAATCACGCTATGCAAAATAGCAGAAGCCTGAATTCATAATTGGACGTTCCAAAATGTAATTATGAAAGATGAAATGCTCCTTTCAATGAGAAGGCCGTAAATAGAATAATTAATTTTGTGTTTGCTTGAACAATTCTGTATTATGGACCTTACACTGGAACTGAAATTAATTAAGTGCACCAGGATTTATGGAGGAGGTGAAGAGAGAGAGAGAGAGAAAAGAATTAATCTGAAGTAAAAGATAGATGACTTTGTGAGTGTAATGATGCGTTAGTCTGGGGTATTCTTTAACAAATTTAGTAGGCATGTTCTGGGTACAAACAGCATTCACTGACAGAATTATCTCAAGTAATGCAGCTGCTGGACTCAGAGCAAATTGAGATTGCAGATGAATACTTCAGATATTAAAGTGATTAGCTCTATATTCTGGTGACTCTTTTTCTTTTTAAGGAAATTATCCCTAGATATATTGTATTATTTTAATTATGCTGGTATCGAAAAGAATCCAGTAAGAGAGAAAGTTCCAATCAAGGATCCATTGTACTAGGTAATAAAGAAAAATAATACTGAGATTCCATCACACTTTAGCATGGCCAAGATACAGAGCCCAAGATGGGGTATGCAGATAGGGGCAAGCTTGGTTCTAGTGGTTCTAACATATGTCAACAAAGTGAAAGATTTGCCTTCTGGGACACAGTTGGGAAGGAGCGCACCCTGTCCTCATCACAGATAATAGGGTCACCAGGATCAAATTTAGTGCCTAGCCCAATAGTTTCCCCTAAAACTCACTTTGAAATTCTATTTCCATGTGACCACATCTGCACTCCACACCTGCCATGGGAGGCTTGGCCCCAACTGACAGAGATCACGCAGGAGGATGCAATTAATCTCTTTGTGCATCGTAATCTCAGGGATCCCTCCAATGGACCCTCCAAACGGATCCCACCTGCCATAATGATTAGCATTTTCCCAACCGAGAATAATCACTCTTCAAATCACTGTGGCCTGAACCTTTTTCTTCAGCGGCTTAATCTTCTCTTTCATCATCACTCAGCACTCTTTAAATCAAGCCCTTGTTCTTGACGCCTGCCAATGATGTTGGTCCGAGGTGAGCTCAGAAGTCAGAGCAAGGGACCAAGTGAGGGAGTCAGCTGAGGATTATGCAGAAGCAAAGTTGGGAAGACTGTTCAGGTAAGGTCCCAGACCCAGTGGTGAACCTTGGGGCTTCCAATTTCAGCGGCACTTTGTGTGATGCCAAAATTTGGCACCCCAGCCTTGTGCCTTCCATGCTACATAATAGTTGTGGAGCCCCCTGCAGTTACTCTAAGGCTCCATGCCCAGTGCAACTGAACTAATCGTGTTCCCCTAAATCCACCACACCGGAAGACTTTAATAGTTCTTCCTGTCCCAAAGTGACCAATGACCAGCCTGAGTGAATGATGCCAGTCCACAGCCTGAAAATACTTCACTGCCATGGAAATAATTGGAAGCGTTAGAACATGCATGCAGAAGGTCTTGAATTCAGCAACTTCAGGTTGGGTAGGAACACTGCTTTTTTTCTTTTTTAAAAAAATGTTTAGGGGTACTCTCATTTTCCTACTCGTATTGAAATAATGCCCCTCGATGAGGCCAAACTTAGATTCACAAAATGTTTAGGGGTATGCGTACCCCTGCATCCTCCCAGAAAAAAAGCACTGGGTAGGAAGATTTCAGTCAGAAGCCCCAGAGAGCCACTGCCAGTTGGACAAGGCAATACTGGGAAAGATGGACCATTGGTCTGACTCAATATAAGTCTGCTTCTTGTGTTCCTGTATTCCTTACATTCCAAGACCGTTACATCTGCCAGACCTCAAATCCCATCTCACTTATTCCAGTTGACAAAGGCTCTTCATGATCTCGGACAACAAGGTCTCCAGGTCCCCCAACTGACATTCTTTTGGCTGCACAGATATAGCTTAGTGGCAGAGCATCTGTTTTGCATTCAGTGTCCCAGGTTCAATCCCTGATGTCTCCAATTAAGACTGGGAAAGACCCAAAACAATTCTTCCATTCCTTGACAACAAACACAGAGATGACATTTTTCCTTCGCCAGCAGTAAGGCTGTTGGAGTAATGGCTGGCTATTTTTACTCACTTTCAAGAGGCATCACAGAAGCATTTTATTATCTTTGAAGGAAAAAAGAAGGGGGCAGGGAAGGGGTTGTGTCTAGTGCTGGATGGAAGGCTGCTTACCGTAAGTAACCTGAAACAGCCTGTAAAAATCAGAGTAAAGTGTGGGGTAGCCAAAATTGTGTCCTCCAGATGTTGCTGCACTGCAGCACCCATCAGCTCCAGCCAGTGTGGTCAATGGTAAGTGATGTGAGTTGTATCCTCAGTATCTGGATGGCACCATGTTGGATGCAACTACCCATTTATAAGGAGCTACTTGAAATATTAATCATTGTTCAGGGCAGAGCATCTGTTCTGCCCACAGAAGGTCTCAGGTCCAGCCCTTAGCATCTTCAGGTAGATGTCCCTTATTGAAGCATTGGAGAGCCACTGTCAGTAATGAGAGCCAGCGTGGTGTAGTGGTTAAGAGCAGTAGACTTGTAATCTGGTGAACTGGGTTCGCGTCCCCGCTTCTTCACATGCAGCTGCTGGGTGACCTTGGACTAGTCACAGGTCTCTGAAGTCTCTCAGCCTCACTCACCTCACGGAGTGTTTGTTGTGGGGGAGGAAGGGAAAGGAGATTGTTAGCCACTTTGAGACTCCTTAAGGGGAGTGAAAGGTGGGATATCAAATCCAAACTCCTCCTCCTCCTTCTCCTCTTCTGACGACCCAGTAATGGACCAGTGGTCTGGTTCAAAGCAGCTTATTATGCAACTGAATCTAGGGCTATCTGTATGCAATGAATATGCCCTGCCATTTATCTATAACCCTTCCCAGCCTAGTACAGGTGGATCTTTTGTAAATGGCTTCAGCTTTTGCAACCATGCACGTGCATCCACACAGGTGTTGCTTTTGTTTCCAGAATGCATGGGTGTCATCTAAAACTGTGCTTGCAGCAGGTTTTTCTATGCAACTTGTATTGCTATTGCTATTTCCTTTTGTTTAGCCAAACAAAATGCAACATATGGCATGAACTATAGCCAGCTTCCAATTTTCAACAAGAGTTCCACTTTCCACTTGCTGGGTTATAGCTGTTTACGTGACACATTATATTGTTTGCAAGGATTCTTCAATTGCTCTTTTGCTTCATTTAGCTTGTAGTACCATTCAGCCAAATTGATCTATAAAAGGTGTACTTAAAATCAGAATTATCCTGGGATTCACAAGTGTTGGGTGCTAGAAAGCAGCCCTTCATTTCCCATGGCCCTCCAAACATTTGCAAACACATTTCTACCTCCTGCATTGCAGTAGACCGAATCAGGAGGACAGGCTTGCAACATCTGTTCATTCCACTCACTTCTGAAGTCCTCTCAGTCTCTTAAGACACTTGATTCAGGCTGTCAAAACGCATACTTCTCTATGGTGTGTATGATTTGGACATTTAGACATCTGTCATCAAGAGGTGTGACGGATGGTTTCATTAACACAAAAAGTCAAAGAGTGTGACAGAGAAAGTATTTTCTAAGCCATACCAAAAAAAAAATCCTCATACTTTCTTCCTGTCCTCTATTGTAGAAGAGACTGAACATTCCGCAATATGGCCTGTGTCTTAATGCATTTTTATAAATCTGAAATACAGTAACATTTGAAATACTGTGTGAAGTCCCATCTCAGGATGGATTTTGTACAGCTGGAGAGGGTGCAGGAGAAGGAAACTGAATTATTTATTTATTTATTTATTTATAAAAGTTCTTAATTGCTTTGTATTCAGAAGAATCTCAAAGCGATGTACAGAAAATAGGGGGAGGAAATACAGTGGAACAGAATGTTGGAACATTGCACAATGTAGAGGTCTAATACCATACGAAACAAAATAGAAAATTCTTTCCAGTAGCACCTTAGAGACCAACTGAGTTTGTTCTTGGTATGAGCTTTTGTGTGCATGCACACAAAAGCTCATACCAAGAACAAACTCAGTTGGTCTCTAAGGTGCTACTGGAAAGAATTTTCTATTTTGTTTCGACTATGGCAGACCAACACGGCTACCCACCTGTAACTGGAACCATACGAAAGAATATCAAAACCATGTACAAGTTAGAGATCAAATACAGTACAAAAAATATGTACAATATGGAAATAAACAGAGTATAAAGGAATCTCAAAACAATATAAGAAGTATAGGTTAAGTGCAATACAAAATATATCAAACAGAATTCAAACACAAAAAAGAGGCTGGGCCTTTGGGAACTTTTTAATTTAGAGGGGGGGGAATGAACATGTTCTAAGCCCTCTGCAGGCAGTCTGATTACCATAAGAAGATAAGAGGCCTACTAAATCAGGCCAAAGACCCACCCAGTCCTACCTTTTGTTCCTATAGTGACCAACTAGATGCCCAAGGGATGCCTGCAAGGAGGACCTGAGTGCAAGAGGACTCTCTTCATTTGTGATTCCCAGAAAGGTTGGAGGGAAGTGCTTTTCACCCAACCAACAATTAACTTATGGGTTCAATGCCACAATATGTCACACACTCTGAAGGCTTGAAAATGGGTTTAGAGGGAGGATTGGGTCTATCAGCTAAATGTAACTCTAGGTCTAAAGCCTCTTGAGTATCAGCTGCTGGAGGGGACAGGCAACATCAGGAGAGGTCAGGGGTTTCAGAAAAGGAGAATTTCCCAGCCTTGTCTTGCGATGCCAGGGACCAAACCTGGAACCTTCTCCATGTAAAGCTTGTGCTATCACTGAGGTATGGATATTGCCTATATGGCCAGCTTGTGGGTTTCCTGGAAGCATCTGGTTGGGTACAGATTGAAACAGGATGCCGGACTAGATGGAGCCTTGGTCTGATCCAGCATTATGTTCTCATGTTACCCATTCGCTATGGAGCAATTGCACATTAGCTACATCCATGCTTTTCTCCTTTGCAGACTTTAGTGCACAGACACACCCCAGGAGCCACAAAGAACCATTTTCATGATACATTGACCACCAAAAGGAAACGAGCTATAGGTGCTGGTATTCATTTCAGAGTAAGCTTTTGCTGGGAAACAACCCATATATTTTCCAAACTTATACATAAGAGAGTTGAATATTTTTAAAAATGTATATCCTGCCTTTCAATGTAATATTATTCCAGTGCTGCTTACATGTTAAAATTCAAAGGTGTAGTATTACTTTAAAAATGCCAAGCTCCCCTGCAAAGCATGTTGTAATACAGACCAGTAGCTTCACAGTGCCACCAATTTATGGATAATAAGAGAAGAAGAAGAAGAAGAAGAAGAAGAAGAAGAAGAAGAAGAAGAAGAAGAAGAAGAAGAAGAAGACAACTTTAAAAGCTAATTGGAGAATAGGGCATGTATAGTTTTAGATAAATTTGCATGTTAAAAAGATCCCCTGCAAACTTGTACTATCACTCTCACACAGGGGTAGCCAACATGGTGCTGTCCAGAGGTTGATTGACTACAACTCTCATAATCATCATTTATCATTATTATTATTATTATTATTATTATTATTATTATTATTATTAAATTAATTAAATTTGTATGCTGCCCTTCATCCTAGCGAAGACAAAAGCAAAAGCAACACTTCTGAGAAACGTACAATGATATTTTTCAAAGAAACACTGTGCTCATGGCAGCACAACACATAAACATCCGTAATTTCAGAATAATCCACCAAAGTGATAGATATTGTACTTTTGCAGTTGATTGGAAGAGAGCAGCCCTTTCAAAGCCCACGGTATCACTCCATTAAATAAATTACCCATGTTAATCAGTTAACTCTATGAGGTGAGGCATGGCTCAGATTCTTGAATCTCATTCACATTGCTATTATAAAAAAACCAGTCTATGGGAACAAAAATTTAATATGGCAGTTTAAATCTCAGGGGCTGAAGCTTTAGTCTTGTAATAATTTCTTTAAATGAAAAAAAAACCGTGTCTGATTAAGACATCTTTTTTAAAAAAAACATTAATTTGCAAGCCTAAAATGTTGAAATGACTTACATAGATTTTCTCTGATAATTTAGCATCACATTTAAGATAATGGATAGGGAGAAGGATAGATTGTATTGTGGGTGGGGGTGGGAGGGCAAGTCTGATGAAATGGCAAACTGGGAGACTAGAGCCCCAATGCTTTGTGATATCACCAAGGGCCCTAGATTAATTCATGGAACAATTATCTTTGGGCATTCATTATTTTAACAGCTTGCACTTGGGCACCATTACACATCATGCTTAACCAAGCTTGGTCGATGTTTATGTTCGTGTAGGGCCCAATCCCACACCTGCTCCTATGCTGTATTATGAAGTCAGGGAACAAATTCCATCCATAAGAAGAGCCTCCTGGATCGGGACAATGACCCATCTAAGTCCAGCATCCTGTTGTCACAGTGGCCAATCAAATGCCCTTAGGGAACCCACAAGCAGGATTTCAGCAGAAAAAGCACTCTCCCCTCCTGTGGTTTCCATCAACTGGTATTCAGAAGCATTAGTGCAGGGGTCAGCAAACTTTTTCAGCATGGGGCCGGTCCACTGTCCCTCAGACCTTGTGGGGGGCCGGACTATATGTTTTTGGGGGGAGGGGGGTGGAATGAACGAATTCCTATGCCCCACAAATAACCCAGAGATGCATTTTAAATAAAAGCACACGTTCTACTCATGTAAAAACACCGGACAGGCCCCACAAATAACCCAGAGATACATTTTAAATAAAAGGACACATTCTACTCATGTAAAAACAAGCTGATTCCCAGACCATCCACATGCCGGATTTAGAAGGCGACTGGGCCGGATCCGGCATCCGGGCCCTAGGTGCCTACCTATGCATTAGTGCCTCCAACTGTGGAGGCAGAGCACAGCCAACAGACACACTCAGCAAAATTTCTCAAGCTGGCGCCAGTCTTCATATAGCAAGGGAGCATCTAACACATAACAGTGTTAAATTGTATTTTTTTTATTACAACTCTTTTGGTACTATGTATAGGGAAGGAAACCAAGAACCCTTGTCCTTAATGATTCTTTAATCTTACTCCCTTCGCATAATGCCGATGGACGCAAATAAGCACTCTCCTCAGGCACAGCCAATAGTTGCGTGGTGTCAACAGAAAAGAGTCAAAATTACCTCCAGTCCCCTTTAGGTCATCGCTCTTTTTGACACGCACAGCCTTGTTGACTGTGGTTGGATTCTATGTGTGACTCACGTCAAGCAGGATTTGGCACTAAGTCTTGAAATTTCACAGCCCATTACAGAGCAATACTGTGCAGAGGCTCTAAGCTCCATTCAGTTCTTTCATTAGGGACTGTGAACATGATTCTCTCCAGCTGGAGAAGCAGGTATGTCTCATCACTCAAGAAAATTAGGAATTGGATATCGCCTCACTGATATATAACATATTGTCATGATTAGCAGCCGCACATGGGGAGTTCTGGAAAGTATGAATGGGCCTAATACATCAGTTTGAGAATGTCCTGCCATGCCAATATGAGAAAATACACCATACAGTCTATCAGGGCGTGCCACTCCTAACTATTTATTTCTTCGATGGTCATTTGGGGAAGGAAGGCTACTAACATTGTTTCATTATAGTGTTATCACTTGAGAGTGCACCCGCTAGTGATGAAACACATTGGGAAAACTCTGCTGGATTGGAAAGTCCATCTAGTTCATCTCCAAAACAGTGGCCTCTGGGAAACATACAAGCAGGATGTGAAGGCAGTAGCCCACCTCAGTTGCTTGGGCATAGAATAATTCTCTCATTCTTCACTGCAGCAACCCTCTGGGGTAGATGGTTTAAGTCCCAGCAGCGAGTCCCAGACAATGAGCTGGGAGTAGCTTCCAGTCCATGTCTGTTCCCAATTCAAAGTGCAGATTTTAATATTTAAAGCTCTAAACAGCTTGGAGGTGCATCACCTGAAGGCTTGTCTTTGCCCATCCTTGCCTGCCTGGACCTTGAGATCTTCTTTGGATGCCCTTCTCCAGCTAATGAAGTGAGATGGGTGGCTAAACGGGAAAGGGCCTTTTTGGTGATGGCACAACGCTTATGGAATGCCCTCCTCATAAAGATTGCCTGGATGTCTGTAGGTTGTTTTTTTAATGTACCAGGTAAAGCATTTCTTGTTCTCTCAGGCTGTTTGATTACAATCTACTGGGTGCTTTAGTTTTGCACCAATTTCTTCCTTTCTGTCATGTATGGCTTTGAATGCTCTGTCTAATCAATCAGTCCACTGTGTTCTATGCTGCTTTTAGTTGGTTTGTTGCTGTGCTTTTTGCTTTTTGCTTCATGATTGATTGATTGAATGAATGACTGCTTGATTTAAGTATTTGTTAGATCCGCATAGCGGTTGCTCATGAGTAAAGACAAAGTCCGTCTTGTCTACAAACTAATTTATTGTGCCAAAGCTATGTACAAGCGGAGCTATCAAAAACATGACTGCCTAGTCGCTTGAAGACTCCGGAAGTGCCTTTTTCCGGCTGCGACCCCAACATAGGAATCGCGGAATCTTGAGATGCCACCTTCCTGGTCTTCCCACCCCTCTGCGCAGCTCAGGTGATGGAAGTGGCATCTCCCCCTCAGATCTGCTTTGCCGAGCGGTGCTGGGTCTTTGAGCTGCCTCCTGGAGCCCTCCCTCCACCCGGCTGCCTGAGCGTAACTCCTCCTCCCCAGAGGAGCTGCTGGAAGACTTGCTAGGCGAAGACTCACTGGAGAGAAGGGGCTTGGGCTGCCGGTACCCACCAGGCCCCCGACCGGCAGCGGAGGGCAGTTCCCTAACAGTATTTAAATATTTTTAGTGTGAACTGCATTTTAGTTTACTTTAGTATTTTTAGTGTGAATTGCATTTAGTTTAAACTTGACACTGCCTAATTATTTCTGTTGTTGTTGTTGTTTGGTCATTTAGTCGTGTCCGACTCTTCGTGACCCCATGGACCAGAGCACACCAGGCACTGCTGTTTTCCACTGCCTCCCGCAGTTTGGTCAAACTCAAGTTAGCAGCTTTGAGAACACTGTCCAACCATCTCATCCTCTGTCGTCCCCTTCTCCTTGTGCCCTCCATCTTTCCCAACATCAGGGTCTTTTCCAGGAAGTCTTCTCTTCTCATGAGGTGGCCAAAGTATTGGAGCCTCAGCTTCAGGATCTGTCCTTCCAGTGAGCACTCAGGGCTGATTTCCTTAAGAATGGAGAGGTTTGATCTTCTTGCAGTCCGTGGGACTCTCAAGTCTCCTCCAGCACCATAATTCAGAAGCGTTAATTCTTTCTACTACTTCCCAAATTTCTGGCTTAGGCTACAATCCTCTGAGCACTTATTTTGCAGTAAGCCCCTATGAATGTATTGATGGTGCTGTGCATCACACAATTAGCTGTGCTGTTATCTATATGGCCAGACTCTGCCCTGTTGAAAAGGCAAGATAACCCACAGCACAGTCATGGTCCCAATCTCTCATGTTACGAGGCCGGCTTTATAATTAATGTAAGCTCCCCTAACTTTTTAATGAACCCAATTTTCATATTGTCCACATATACATACAGTTAAGAAATTACTCTGACAGTGATAAAAAATGTTAATTTTTCTTTCCAGATGCTTGTAAAACAGCCTTAACATATGTCCGCTGTTTAATTAACAGAGCGCCTGGATGGTGGAGAGAAGCCAAGCTAATAATTTAAAGAAGCCTTCTCCTACCCTTGATTTGAATCCCAAAACACATCCATCATGTGCATTTCAGAAACTGGAAAAGATTTAATTTTCTGAACTTTCAAGAAAACATCATAAAACAAGTCATATAGAAACCTGGAGCCAGGGCTAATGCTCAAAAACAAAAAGAGAACGGCTTCAGAATTTGCTAACAGAATTAATTTTGTTAATGAAAAGTGGGGGAGAGGCTCATTTGGAGGGTTTGGAGTAGCTTGCTTTTATTGTCATTAATGTCTGAGTAACTATTGCATGCTGTTTGTAAGACTTCATTCATTTGCTCTTTCTCCTTTATGCAAGCTGTTTCCTTCTGTTTGTTGTTGTGATCAGACTGTGGTCGTAGCTGGCTATACCCAAAGCCATAGCTCAGAGGTAGAGTGCATGTGTTACACATAAAAGATCTCGGATTCATTACCCGGCATCTCCAGTAATAAACAAATAAGCAAACAACTAAATAAACAAACCAACAGTATCAAGCGATGCCTGAGAACCTAGGGTGAGATGTATTGCATTTCTATTTAAATCATAGTAATTGCTTCTAAATGTCTATGTGTGTGCATGCAAACCATATGCAAATTCATGTCCTTATTGATCTCTTGTGTTTGGCAATACGTGTCCTCTTTTTTGACAATGGATAAACAGCCACCCCAACCCTGCAAACACACTTCTGGCTAATGGAAAAAGTATTTGGGTTTTATCCAGCTAAGTAATACTGAGAGTAAACTCACTAAAATCAATGGACCGAAGTCAGTCAAGTCTATTGATTTCAGTGGGCTTACTCTGAGTATGAGTGTTAGCTGGATACAGCCCGTTATGATTATTGAATTAATTACTTTCATGTGGCCAGCGGTCAGTAATTTTGCAACACGGTAAATGTTTGGCAGGAATTGTTCCTGCCTTCTTTCAGACATTTCCTGAAAACTGTATTGTTTGGACAGGCCTTTATAATATGATCTTTTTTTTTTTCATTTTGCCCAAACAGAATTGCTGGTTTTCTATTGATATTTTTACAGTACTGGTGTTATTATAATCTTGCATACTGCCTTGCTATCCTTTTTATAAAAGTGTGGATTTTAAATACTTCAATAGATTAACACATAGTTAGTTACCTACCAACCTGCAGACGACTATTTTCCCTCTCTGCACCAAGCAGATCTACAAAGATACTTTCAACAAACAAGTGTTCATCCCAAATGGTGAAACTCCCTGTTGCCTACCCCACAAAGCCATTGAAGTTGTCATCTGCTGCCACCATTCAGTATTGTCACATGCAGAAAAGCTTGCAATGCCAGAGGGCAATAGAATTCCCACCTGAAATTTAGAACAGAAAAGAAGGAAGCAAGTGTTGGCCCAACACATAGGGTTGGAATAAGCACTGCTACCTGCTTCTGTGTGGCAAACCATGACAATTTCTCAGGTTCATAGAATCATAGAATCATAGAGTTGGAAGAGACCACAAGGGCCATCCAGTCCAACCCCCTGCCAAGCAGGAAACACCATCAAAGCATACCTGACAGGTGGCTGTCAAGCCTCCGCTTAAAGACCTCCAAAGAAGGAGACTCCACCACACTCCTTGGCAGCAAATTCCACTGTCGAACAGCTCTCACTGTCAGGAAGTTCTTCCTAATGTTTAGGTGGAATCTTCTTTCTTGTAGTTTGAATCCATTGCCCCGCTTCCGCTTCTCTGGAGCAGCAGAAAACAACCTTTCACCCTCCTCTATATGACATCCTTTTATATATTTGAACATGGCTATCAGATCACCCCTTAACCTTCTCTTCTCCAGGCTAAACATACCCAGCTCCCTAAGCCGTTCCTCATAAGGCAACGTTTCCAGGCCTTTGACCATTTTGGTTGCCCTCCTCTGGAGGCATGTCTTTCTTTCTAGTGTGAACAGACAGATGTCTGGCATGTCTTTCTAGTGTGAACAGAGGGATACAGACAAAATAGCAAGTGCACCAACTCCAGGGGTCGGAGGTGTCATCAACTCCCTCAATATTCCTCAGCAGGGGGCTCCACACACACACCCCAAATATTTAGGGGGGGCAGAAGCCAAACCACCAAACTGAGCATGGCACAGCAACAAATGCAGGCTCCTCCTAAGTGCAAGAGGGGAGGAGCCACAGCCATTGACGCTGTGCAGTGTTAAGCAAGGCTTCCTCCCGACAATGCAAGTGACACCTGTTGCACCCATGACAGCACATGTGTGACACAACTCTGCCTCCCCTGCCCCCATCTTTGGCCCAAGGCGGTGCCTCTGCAAAATAGATGTGTTCTTGTTTACTGTCATACAGAAAAACAGAATAGGTGTGCATCTCCTTAGGAATCTGGCAAAGACCATTCATCCCAGTGTTCTTTAGTGAGATTCAATGTAATGCAGGGGGATGGAATGGATGGCCATTGGTGTCCCTTCCAACTCTACAATCCTATGATGCTGCCATTCTCTTTTTTTAAAGTAGCATAATGGGGATTGCTAGTACCTTCTGATCAATGGATTTAATTCTTTTCCCCAGTGGGGAGGTTGATACATGTGGCTGACAGTTCCCCCTCTTATAGTGTACTATATAGCAAGCATTCAGATTATAGAACCAAACCTCCTAGCTCCACCACTATAATCCAGGAGGAGTAGAAGTAGGGCCTAGGAAAAATCATACAATTAAGGAATCACGATAGCAAGGATAATTTATTTCTGAGAGATTAATCTTCCATTTTCTCTGAGTGGCATTTTGGCTGTGACCAGGTGGCAACTCTGCTCACGGCTAAGTCACCAGCATCAACAAACCTTTTAATGTGCTACCCATCCTTTCCCTCGCAAGCCAGCCCAGCACCCACCCTTCTGCAGCCTGTAGGCTCGGCAAATGTGTGTACATTTGAGAAAAAGAAAACTGCTATCAGCATTACGGTTAGTTCACTAAAGGTACAAAAGCATGACAAATATATGTAATTTGTAAATTGGCCCATCTTTTATAATAATTTAGAGACACTCGTTAGCGGCAATAGAAACCCAACAATTACTGATGTTTAAGGTTTGCATTGTTGCTCTGTGAATATTTCATGCATAAATGAACTTCCCCTGGACCAACTGCTGTTTCTGATGAGGCACTCTGAGGCTTTATTGCCAAATACTCAGCAGGACTCCACCAATGAGCCACATAACGGATGAAGGATCGCCTCCAATGCTTAAATAATGCAGGGTAGCTGCGGTTTGTAGACTGGTGGCCCGCTTTATTTACATATCAATTGAGCAGCCGTAGTGAATATGAAGAAATATGAACAGGAAAGGACATTGCACTTTTAATATTTCATGCTGCAAAGCACCCTGCAGAAGCCAGATCCCTAAACTGAGGTTTTTGCTGAACTTCCTATCTGTTTATATGCACGAGGCTGGAAAATTATGTGCATGCATGAGCTCAGCAAAACCCTTCCCCAAAGCCAGGGTAATGTATACACATTTCCCCATTCCTATGTGCTTTGTCACCACTAATAAAAACAAACTGTGCAGGACTTCTTGTCTGAAGCGGCATTTTATTAACGAATGGAAACAAATTCCTTTCCTATGATCACAGAGAGGAGTGGGAGGACTTTTATCAAGCATACTGGGATTTGTAGTCTTGATTGTCTGTAACTGACATGTGGGCAAGGCAGTATGGTTTTTTTAAAAAAAAGCACGGGAAGCAAATAAAATAGAAATGCCCACAAACAGGGCAGATCACAAGGTGGCAAAAAAATGGCTTGCAATGCAACCTGTGCATGCCTGCTCAGAAGTAAGTCCCACTGAGCAAGGTGCCAAAGGATATGATGCACACATGATGTACATTTAAAGCATATCATTTCTCCCAAGGAATCCTGGGCCCTGTAGTTTGTTGAGTGTGCTGGGAACTGTAGCTCTGTGAGGGGGATAAACTAAAGTTCACAGGATTTGAGCTTTATGTGTGTTTGGAGACTCACAATGTGATAATCCTGATCCATGTAGTGACTAGTACATTATAGTGGAGAGGACACAGCAGAGAATGAAATCGGCCACCAAGAAAAGGGTGTGTGGATGGCACTGCCATGCCAATGTGATAGGGCAGTGTTCAGCTCTGCTGTACTGAGGCTGCAGCCCTGTGGACACTTAGCTGGGAGTAAGACCCATGGAAACCATTGAGTCTCCTGAGTAAACATGCAGAGGGCCAGACTGATAAGACTCTCAGAGCAGAATTTCTCCAAATAGCTGGAAGGAAGGCATGATGTGAAGAAGAAAAATAGCAGATGGGAGAGTGTAATATATTTGTTTTCATATATGCAGTTGTTTAAACAGATTTTATATATGTTTTCTGTGTTCTTATTATATTGTAGAACCGTTTGGGATGCCTCATGGGAAGCAATTGATAAATGAAATTGATGTCGGCGGAAGAGTGTTGTTGGATCAGAGCAAATGCCTATTTAGTTGGGAATTCTGTTACCCCACGACAGTAGTCTAGCAGATGACTATGGGAAATCCACAAGCAAGACATGAAAGCAATAGCACCCACCCACTGGGGATCCCCAACACCTGGTGCTTCAGAAGCATGCTGTGTTTTATCCCGGAAGTAATATACAGCCATGGTGGCTAGAAGCCACTGGTAGTCTCCTCCTCCATGAATTTGTCTCATTTCCTTTTCAGGCCAACTAAGTTTGTACATTGTATAGTAACAGCTTCCATCGTTTCTAGTTCCTTCAAGTTCCTTCCTGCAACCTAAGCCCCCATGGCCTACTGAATTGCACCATCTATTCTAGACACACAGATCTGAGTTTTCTTGAAGCCAAACTCGATTTCTGAAACAGCAGCCTGGCCTCACTGTGGTCCACCAGATGTCCACGGGAAGCCCACAAAGAAGATCTGAGAGCACCTGCACTCTCCCCTCCCCCTTGCAATTCCCAGCAACTGGGATCCAGAAACATGCAGCCTCCGTCAGTGGAGAGAGAACATTGTGAGTAGCCACTGGTAGCCTTATCCTTCAGGAGGAAGGATGCCAACTTCGAAGGGCTATGCCTCTAGGTAGTTATGAATATATTGGTGGATTCAATTACGCCATCTGACTGCACAGATACAGAGCAGAAATAAAAATGAGATGAATGTTAAACTGGGGGTGGGGTAGGGGACCTAATCCAGCGAAAGAACGGAGGCCTGAGAATGCTTCATTATTCTTTCCCTCTTTCTCACTCATTTCATTCTCTCCACAGGGATCCTCCTGAAGTGGTACTTTAACTGCTCAAGTTGCCTTTTCCACTGTGATAGTCAGCAGATGAAGCTCTTCACATTTAAGCATAATAGTGCCAGTGAGACCGACTGCTTCTCAGAGTTATGACCTATAAATGTCGCTCCTGTGTCAGAGGGAGATGGAGCCAAGATGCTGAAGTCTGCAGAGGGTTTCCTTGACAATTCACACAGGCCATTAAAGTTACTCTATTCCCCCCCCACCCTCCCTGCTGCTTCTGCCTGAGCCCTTACCCATCACCCTTTATGCCAAGATTATTGCTTTTGCTTTGGCTGCACTCTGGGTGAGTTCGCAAACTGCAGGCACTGGATTCTCTACAGTTAGGTGCAGCCAGATTTATATAGCACTGGTTTATATTCTAATGGTGTGTGATTTCTCTCTCTCGCACTCTCTCTCTCTCTCTCTCTCTCACACACACACACACACATGTGCAAACACTGACAGTAGGGTCAGCCCTGTACTGTGTACTGCTTGCTCTCTCTCTCTCTCTCTCTCAATCTCTCTCTCTCTCTCTCTCTCATTGCTGAGATAGCTCAGTTGGTAGAGCATGAGACTCTTAATCTCAGGGTTGTGGGTTTGAGCCCCACGTCAAGCAAAAGAGCCTTGCAGATATGGGCATAGAAAGGGCACTACCAATAGTCTTGGTCACCTCAAAAGTAAGATAAGTCCCCCAAAGTCCCAGTCCTGTACCCCACCTATTAGGATTCCACCAAAATTTTATCTCCCCTTTGATAATTTTATGATACAACTTCTTTTTTTCCTAATTTTCGCCACAGCACTAATTTTGAGCATTATGAAAAGGCACCAAAATGCTGTATGCTATTTATTGCTACAGTATCTGTACTCCTGGGGAGAGGTGCTTGCGAGATACTGTATCTCAGGTGCCAAAACAATGTAACCCCATCTTTTCCAGGTTACATCAGTGTTCAAACTTGCGGGGGCCCCCCCCAGTCAAATCCACACATTTAAATTACTTTCCCCTCCTCTCTGGTTGGCGATTCCTGAAGATTCTCTTTTTCTTTTGTTTCAAATCCCAACCCCCCAGCAGGAAAACTGGAGCTACAATAACGAAGCCAGTCTTGGCTACTGGTATGTACCTTGACTTGGGGGGCAGGAGTGGGATCCAATTTGCTGTTCCGCCTCAGGCGGCAAAATGCCTTAGGCTGCATTCAGATGTGGGGGATATTGTGTGAGTTTTCCCGAGCATAACGCTAGAGATTCTGTCCTGTTTCTGTCTCTCATGTTCCTTTCACACTACGGTACCTGTTGTGTCACGAAACTGTAGCTTTTTGTCTGATATACCAGTATGTCATGCTTAATTTCATTCCCACCAGTGGGCTTAGTGTGAGACAACAAAAAGCATCATTTGGAAAACAATGTTTGAATGAACCCTTCTCTCAATCTCGCCACCTTCACAGGTATAGTTGGTGGAGAAAGGTCCACCTCAGTGGCTGCTCTGATTCTAGAAACCCCTTCCTAGAAAAGTGAAACTGGCTTGTCCTTCCATCATCAGGTGAAGACTTTCTTGTTCCAACAGGCTTTGGGGAATGGACTGTTTTAAACAAAAGGGCTGGTGCTGTGGTGTTGTTGTTGTTGCTGCTGCTGCTGTTGTTTGTATCCTGTTACATATACACACACAGTTTTAATTCTATTAGTGTTTAATTGCTTTATAATTATTGGTGCCCCCCCAATGTTTTAGATGTTTCTATTTTATCTGTAAGCTGCCTTGAGTCTGGGTCTGGGGAAAAGTTGGGATATAATAATAATAATAATAATAATAATAATAATAATAATAATAATACATGGGTGTTTCTGTTTGCCCCTGATTCCCACACACAAACAGCAGGGAAGAACTATGTGCCAATAAACCACCCCAAATTTTATCACTTTACTCCTACAATTTTCTAGGTTAAGGGGGCTACAAACAAATTCCCCCCCCCTTGAATCAAACAACATTGAAATCAGCACTTAACCTGCATTGCATTCCATTGGTTTTCCAGAAGCGGCTTTTGTGTTGTGAGAAACCTCAACATTACTGCAACAGGGAAACAGGGAAATGGAACAAACTACCATGTGCAAATGCATCCTTACTCTGGTCCCAACCAGCAAGTAAATGCTGCAGATTCAGAAATCCAGGAACTGTTCCTTCTTCCCACACTTAATCCACCCACCCCTGGCGCTTGAGCTGTTTCTCTTCGCAGTCGTTGTCACTCACACAGCTCTCAGCGTTGTGCCGACATCTAAGGCCATTTATCATCAAGATGCTTCTTGGCAGGGGATATTCCCTGTTCCATCTCAGCTCCAAAGTTTCATGCCAAGCAGCCTTCTTTCCACCGAGTCTAATGTTCTCCCCCGCCTCCCATCTCCCAGTGCCGCCTTGCCAACCTCTAGTGACCACGTGGCTGACAAAGGGGCTCGAGGTCATTCTGTGCAGGCATTTGGCTCTGGAGGACACTGTCCATTTTTCAAACCCTTGACTGGGGGAATGTGTAGAAATGGGAGGAGGGAGGGAGGTGGCCGGCGTTCTGCTTACGACGGCCACCCAGGACTGCCAGTACTTCCACTAATGCACGCTGAACAGCTAAATCATACATTATTGATTTGTCAGACGTATTTGCATATAAATAAGCATGATCATTCATACAAACGGCAATGTTGTTGTTCTCCCTTTAGTGTTGTGATCACAGATGAATAGCTCCAGTTAGATACAATGCAAGGATGGCTTGTACCAATTGCAACACAGTAAGCCGCTGATTTAAAACTACCTTTATTGTAGAATGCAAGTGTGACAGCCTACTGGTGAATTCGGGGATAATTAGTCTAAAGACAAGATAAATGAATCCTGAAAGTGGTATTGTGATGAAGAAATGTTCCCCTCCATGCTACTAAAGCTTTGATGCCAGACACACAGCAAACGATAATTAACTGGAACACACTGAGGAATTATGTTTCATTTGTGCTTTCCAAAGGACATAATTTTTTCCCCTTTACACATACACATGGATTTAGTTATTTAAATAATTTGCTTTCCCCCACACCCCAGAAATTATGAAAGATTATCTCATTTACAACAGGGACTGTGATGTGTGTGACAAATGCCTGGCTTACATTTACACAGCTTCTTCGTCCACTTCACCCTCAAGGCAAATATCTGCTTATTGTTTTAAAGTGAAGCTGATACAGGTACTTTTTTCAATTAGCTGCTCCCAGGGCCTAATCTTGACAAATCTACAGGCCAGCACGGCACACTGACCCATGAAAATTATCTCTGCTGTATTAATTCCTTAAACTCCTCATATCATGCTGCAAGATCACTTCCCAAGCATCAGCAGTATGTAGCAGTGAGTAAACCTCCAAGCTCCCCACTATCCTCTCTGTTTGTGTGAGAAGTGTGTGTGTGTCAGGAGGAGGATGTTATAGCCTGTGCAATGCAGGGGAAAATATTGCTCACTAACACTTCATTTTAATTGTCCCAAATTAGAGCTGAAGACTTACAGAAGTGCGTGTGACAGGCAATGAATACCAAATGAATTCATTAGGATCAGTGCAGTTAAAACGAATAACTAACAAATCTGTAACAATGGGGACTCAGCGGCATTTGCCTGTGTGCTGAAGTCTCCAGCACTAAAGGAAGTGACTGTGGCCTTCTCTTTGATGAATGCTAATGGATTCACACACAAACACACACACAGATTATTATTTTTTAAGGCAGTCATCTCTACATGGCACTACAAATGGCCCCAGGGCTGGTCAAAGACATTTTGCTACCTGAGGCAAAGGAGAAAATGGTACCTCTCCTCCACCACTTCTCCTTCCATGTACAGAAGTCTCACTTCAGCACTGGCAATGCTACAGCATCCACCACCACCACCACACCTAAGGTCAGCAGGCTACCTTAAGGGTGTAGGGCAGTTTATGCATAGCTCTCACATCCTTGCCATCCAATATCATACTGCCACTCCCAGCTCCCTAGCTTCTAATTTACTTTGCCTAACGGTAGGGCCAGGTAGGGGTGGAGCCTGCCTCTGTGATGTCATCCCCCTTTCATCTTCTTCAGCAGCATCATCTACCTTCCGAAATAGCTTCTAAGTTGTAAAACTGAGTATAAAAATATATATCCACATATAATATCAAAATATTTAAAACACCCGTAATTAAAATGTACAATAACACAAACCTGTAAAAAAAGCATCATAATGAAAACAGAACAGGGATTGAAAAGTTTAGAGCAGGAGTTTCAGGTCACTTGTCAAAACAGGTGTGTCTTCAGAGCCGGTAAGATGCTAATACTGATGGGACCTTTCATATTTCACCAAGAAGAGTATTCTTGGTGAAAAGCCTGTTCCTGTGTTACCACAAGCCAGTAATCATCAGGTTGTGGCAAAACTAACTGGGTCACATTCACTGATTAATCCCCTTACCATGCAGTAATTGATTATATGCAGGTAATAACATCTGGATGGGCAATGGTTTCTCTCTCTCTCTCTCTCTCTCTCTCTCTCTCTCTCTCATACTCAGGTTTCCATCTCTCCTTCTCTACAAGGTGGTGCCTAAGTTTTGTAAGAGCATGGCCATGTGATTTGGTCATGACTCTGGTCATGTGGTTGCCTCTTGCATTGCTTTCAAAATGGCTGTTGTTTACAAACATCGGGCTCACAAACCTAAGATTTAAGTTGCTATGAGCTTGAGCAACTGCTGCCCATTTCTATTCCATTTCCTTCTTCTGGCTTCAGTCATAAATGCAGCTCTCCCTTGCTATCCCAGCATTAGTGAAATCATTTGAGTGGCTGGCGTTTTCTCTTAACGATCTGCTTTTGGGAAACTGATACCATCCTGGAAAGGTCAAGTAAAACACACTCAGTGTGAAGATCATGTTTAGCGGGCAGCCTCTGTGTCCACTCTTGTCTGTTTGCAAACTCTCTGCGCTGCACATCATCATGTAATTGAAATAATGCCTATTGACAGAGACTTGAAAACAACTGCTCAATTTTCCTCTAAATTCAATTAAACTTCGTTTATTCTGGGGATCGATCCAATTAAAAGGGGGGAAATTTCAGCCAGTCCGGGCCACGCTATCCATCTTCACACACTGTGTCTATCACGATGATGCAATAATTTCTCCAATCAATGCTTTAAAAGCATTTAGCAGTCTTGATAATGAACTTTTGTCAAAATAGCCTTACAAAGCAATAAATGAGCAGATTAATATGTAGTCATAAAGCTATGAATGGTTTAACACTTTGAAAGGGTAGCCCAGTAAATTACAGGAGACCTTTTTAAAAAAAAATCATATATATTATCAGAAAGCATATTTATTATGATAATTTGCTGCATAGTATTGGTGCCCAGGCATCTAAGAAGTCAAGAAAGTGTTAGTCCTCCATTACAGTGTACAAGCTGTTATGAAAAATGCAGAAAGACAGTCACAGATCTAAGTTTGGCCCATAAATGCTCTAGTGTCATGATGTGGCACCCATAGATAGCTACCGGGGCCCAGCGCCCTAACAGGGCCTCCTGAGGTCCCTTGAGAGCCACCATTTTAACTTCTCACAATACCCCCCAGTGACGCTTCGCTCCACAGTGTGGGAAAAACTAACATAGTAGCCCCAAGCCCAATGGTGAGCAAGTGGTGCCACTACTGGGCTAACCAAAGTAGAAGAAGGCATCCAGCATATGAGGGAGCTCACCAGAGGACTTTTGCTAGAGGTCACCCTCAAACATAAGTCAAGTTGCAGGGCATCTCTGGGCACCTTCATCATCAGAGGCTAAGTGGGTGGTGACCACCAAAGCACATCAGAGCTGCCACACACAATCAGTAGAGCAAACCAAATTGGTGTGGGTGTGTGTGTGTGTGTGTGTGTGTGTGTGTGTGAAGGTGGGCAAGCGACCAAATCCAGAACTCTACGAGGCCCAAGGAAGCAAGGCAGTAGGACCTTCATTTTACCTTCTTTACAATTTCCTACTCGGTTTGTTTTTAACAATTTCCCTCCCATTGTTTCCAATGAAATGGGGAAGATAGACAGACAGATATGCCCTAAGACAGGTATATATATTCCTTCCCAGCCACTCTTGTTTCAGAAGCATGTCATGGAAGTGGAAAGCAACTTCATTTGTGCATCTACTGATATCAGAGCTCTGATGTGGCAACACAAGAACGTGCTCTCTCTGCAGTGGCTCCCCGTCTGTGGAATGCTCTCCCCAAGGAAGTTCGCCTGGCGCCTTCATTATACACCTTTAGGCACCAGGCAAAAACATTCCTTTTTAACCAGGCCTTTGATTGATTTGATTGACATCCTATGCCCTTTTAAAATGTGGGGTTTGGGGGAAGTGGGGGGGGGGGCTATTGGCTTGTTTTTTTATTTTGTGGTTTCATATTTTGATTTTATTCTGTGAACCACCCTGAGACCTCCAGGTATAAGGCAGTATATAAATTCAATAAATAATAAATAAATAGTAGTAATAATAAGAATGTGAGCCCACAACCCCAATTACTGAAACCACAGATTTGTGGCTATTAAAAAAAATTAAAATGGGAGCCCCCCACCAGATAAGTTATTTAAAAAGTCTGAGTGAACAGACTAGCGTGGGGAAAAAACCTCAGAGATTGTTCCAGGCAAGTCTCCCAGGGAAAGCAGCTCCATAGCCAGGGTGCCACCACAAAAAGACCCTGTCCCTTGTGCTTACCTGACTCACTTTATTCAGCAGGTACACAAAATAATAAGTGCAGGGTTTGTTGAACTTTCAGTTTAACACAGGGGAAGCACATGCCCAAAATGGTCACATTCACCAGAGAGCGAGAAAGAGAGGGAGGGAGGAAGAGAGAGATTTGAGAAACAAGGCTGAACTTTCATCTCTCACTCAGTTTCAGAGCCTGTGAGAACTTCTTATGACCTCGAAATGGAAGCCTAAGCTATTGGGTAGAAAAAAAATCAAAGTAAGTGGACCTAACATTTCGCCTCATTCCTATATGAAAGACGTTGTGCATAGCAGCCTAATGAACAGAGATATGGCGCAAAATGGGCTTGAACTTGTCTTTATAATTTACACTTCGACTGTGCCCTTCCACAAACAGAGGTTCTAATTCTAGCTCTTGCTTTATGTACGGGGGTTGTTTTTATTTTTTTAAGTAATCCATCTGTTTTGATCTGTCGGTTCTTTTCTTTTTCTTTCTTCTCTGCTGTTCTTTTGAAATAAAAAAACAGAGTGCTCGCCCAAACCAGAAAAAAGTATTAAAGCATCTTGTCTAAATCAGGATAAATACATTTTAAAAGATGCTACCGTCGGAACCATTACAAGGCTAATATTAAACTCATTCCTTTTGCACATCACAAACACACACAAATTGCTATTACATTTCCTTGCTTCCTTGCTTGTGCCCACGGCCCCTAAAAAGACACGTTTGATGCTAAAGGTATTGCTTCAGCTTTAAGGAACTGGCACATCAAACATCATTTGGAAAATTTCAAAGAGTTGTTTCAACAGTATCACTTTCTGCCAGTTCCCCTCCTCCTCCCTCCTCCTTTTTCCCTTCCTGATGAAGTTTTCAGTCGCTCCTGAAACCAGCCCTTGTGTTCTTAGCTATCAAAGAGCAATGCAACATCAGCGTCAGAGTTAAACTTAAGGAAAAAAGGATCCCTTTTACTTTGGACATCAGAAAGTCAAATAAAAAGGATGCTGATTTGTGGAATAAAGGGGTGGGATTCCCTGCTGAGACGATAGGGATCTTCTAACTTAACTGAGTTACAATTTGAATACGTTTGGCCCAGATTTGGGGGCGGGGGGGGGTGCAAGGGGAGAAAAATCCATTAGTTTTTAGAAAAGCCTCATACAGTTTCAAAAGAAAATATGTTAATACACACACACACACATTTCTATGTGCATTGCAGAAACCAGTCGTTAAACCACCAGCCAGAGGCAAATCAAGAAATTAAATTATATGACGACGCAGTCTAATTTTGTGAGACCACTGAGATGTATTCTGGCAGAGCTAAAATTTGTGTAATAGCTTTGCTAAATGAGTGGTGTTTCTTTTCTGAACTGAAAGCATATATCTGCAATCCACGCACTGTGTGAGTTCCAGGAAGAACAGGGCAATCTTTCACAGACTAGTAGGATTTGTAATTCATTGTAGAAACTGGGTATTGTTGTTGTTTTTTGGTAGGGAGTCATTCAGAAACAGTCATGTGCTGCCCTGCTCAACTTGTGATCCACCAAACCAGAGAAAACCTCAAGAAATCTCAGAGTTAATGCTGGCCCCGTGGAATTGCAAAAAAATAAAATAAAAAAATAATAGAGTGGGCTGTCAAATACCTGTACTTCAAAGGCCACAAGAAGTGTCTTGTGGGCCATTCAACTCGATAGGTCACAAATTGTTCTAGAACCACAGAAACCATTCCTTGTTCAGAGGATAACGTGGAGATTCAGGTGTTGTATTGAAAACAGTATTGCAAATAATGGAGGAGGTCCTCTCTACATGCCAGATCAGTATACAATTTCAGGAGCACAACAGATTATTTTCATTGATATTTTCCACAGTATTTGCAGCACACAAGATACTGAATGCTACATATACACACACGTGTGTGTGTGTGTGTGTGTGTGTGATTTTCCAAATATTTTAACGATAACCTTCAAATCAAATAATTACACTATTTCATAAGTTCACTTCCCAACCTTTTACCTGCATTTACTCTCTGAAGCCGGTGAGGATTAGAGACTTCCCCACTTCACTTTCAAAACAGTCACGATCAGGGCCTGATCACAACCCTATTTGTCCCTGCAGGTGTACATAAAACCTGAGTCATTCCTCTAGACTACATGGCATTACCAGAATTGCTCCTGTCGGTGTAGAGCAGCCTGATATGCAAAAAAGGTAAGCTGATGAATCCTGCAGTCCTGTGTGCTAAAGAATAAATCTCTCGACAGCAGTGGTACTTCCTTCCAAATATAATGCAGAAGCTCAAGCAGGGTGCCGTTCCGCAGAGACTGCAGATAGAAAACAGCTGGAGTTGGCTGCAGCTGTGGGGAACAGCCTTGAAAATGCTTTAGATCTTTTTTATAAAAGGATCTCTGGAGGAATGAAGGAGGGTAATACCAGAGGGGCTGGTAGGTGTTCCTCTAAAGCAAGAGACATGCCAAGAGAAAAGTCCTGGGTGTCCAGAGAGTTGCAACTTTTGTGTGAAGAAAGGAGACTTCCTGAACCCCTGAAAGGGGCAAAGCTAAACAGGGGAGCAGACCTCCTTCAGAGGACCCTTTTAACTCAGCATTTGCTTACATGGAAGTGTGGGGATGGCCTGCACGGGGAGTCCAAGAGGTTTTCTTCCCTTCTTTATGCCTGGCCTAGGAGAAAGGCTGAGATAGAGCTGTCAGGAGAGGGACTGCACTTAACTGTTTGTAGAAGAGCTCTTGAGCAGCATCACTGACATGGACTGGAGTATTTAGAGTGTGCTGTAACTCCTAATACCTAATAGAAGTCATTGAGTGCAACATTCCCTCTGTCCATTTGTATAACAGAAGATGTGGCCCATGGATGCCCATTCATTTTTGACTTCAAGGAATAGGACTGTGTGGTTATTTCAAATGAACACAATATGGCAGCTTCAACTTTCAGCGGGGTGAAACTTCGAAGAGTCATCCATCACTGAGCAAAGGGTGTGAATCTAACATTTACAGGAGAGCTCTCTTCCACCCTGATAATTTAAAAATATCCAACCACCTTTTACCCAGTCTCATTAGTGGTCACAACAGCTAGCTAAGTTCAAAATACTTTGCTCAATATATAAAAGTTAATCATGTTGTCTACCACTGAGATGTGGCCACCTCTTAATGCCGAGCCTGGGAGCTTTCTTCGAGGCACATAGTGATACCACACAGGATTAGAGAATGGAATGTGAGGAACACAAAAATATCCAGCTGAGACCTCAGAGGCAATAACCGAATTAATTTCCCAAGTGGGCATTTGGCCAGGGCATAAGAGCTAATGTCCCCCTAATCTTACAAAAAAAAAAAAAAGCACTGGGGGCTCCTAAACAGCAACTGCAGGCCTCAATGGAAAGGCTTATTTTAATGTTTCCTCCGAATGTTTCATTCCCCCTGCCCGCCCACCCCCAGCCCAAATCATTTTTTCTCATTGGTTTATTTCCAAAACTTCTTCCACTGTACGGAGAAGCCAGCGTGATGGAGTAGAAACTGCTGGACTTAGATGAAGGAGAGCTGGGCAGAGGTGTTAATTCATTTTTTAAATGAATGGGAAATGAAACAAATGAGCCCCATTCATTTAATTCTTTTTAGTTATGAAAAACATCAGGAATCCAAGCAAATGAGTTCTGCGTGAAAATTCATTCCTTGCTTCTGCCCCCCTCCCCCCTCCAATTTGTTTTATTTGATTTATTTCTCTTTCATTTCTATTTGGGAATGAAAAAGTGAGAGAGTCCCAGGTCCCAGTAAATGGAGGGGACTGACCCCTAAACTTCTTCTGCCTCACATGGTTGTTACGATGATAACATGAAGGCAGTGTGTGCCGTCCTGATTTATCTGGCACAACAATGTGATTGAAATGTGCATCCTTTTGTAAAAGCTGTGCAGGGTATAAATGTGTGCCCCTTGTTACCATCAGTCAGGAAAACTGAAGGAATCATGGGCAGGTTGCAAGCTAGCTGGTGGCTGACTTGGTTGGAGTTTTTGCTGTGGCTGTGTCCCAAATTGCAGGGTCATGAAAGGAGCAGCACAGCATTAAATCCTTTTGATTGTCCTCCTGCAGAGTGAAGAGATGATATCTCATCATTAATAGAGTTATATTAATATAAATTAGTTGTACATCTCAGTACCTCAGTTCGGGCAGAGGAAAGGAGGAGGGCTTTTACCAAAGAGGAGGCAACAAGAGGGATCATTTCCACCTCACGTTTTCTTGTCCTGTTGCTCAAGATCCTGAAGGACTTCAGCCCTTCACTTCCTTATAAACAGCAAGGGATTTATGTTGTGTGTTTGTGGTTTTAAAGATTCTTTGATATATCAATATGGCTCAGTTTCAACATCTGTTTTTGCATTGGGAAGGTCCAATAATGGTTACTTTATCATCCTATTTTCTTGTTATTGAATAGCCTCCCTTTGTTAAAAAGCACGCTTTGTACTTCATATAACATGATGGTCTCCCAAATCTTTTGTAGGACCTGAGTTTTTTTCCCAGGTGGGTGCTTTAATGCACAGCAGCATCTCCCCAGGTGGAAATGTTATTGCAACGATGTTGTTTTCCATGACATTTCGATGCTTGGAATGCTCTGTTGTTTTGAAGAACCCAGTTGAGGTTAACAATACAGCTGGGATAAAAGGGCAGGGAAAAGAGCTGCAGATTTTGTGTGATATTGGGCCTATGACCGTTCACATCATAAGCCAGTGATGATATCCACAGGAGTGTGAAGTGACAAGGGATGTCAGAAATGGGAGCTGAAAGAACTATCTGTCCCACATCTGGAATGGAAATCAATCTAGTGAATACAACTGGTATCTGCTGCTGCTGTTGTTTTCAATGCTCAAATGATTCATAATTGACGGTATTCTCTGCCTCACATTTGCAGTGTGCTTCCTTTGCACTGTAATGAATGCTATGGAATTACGTAATTCTGTGAAATTCTGCCACAGTGGTCAGTGAGATGAATAAGCTAGTTTTAATCAGAAACTGGACTGCAGTGGAACTGAAACAGTGCTGCATGTGACAAACAGGGGTTGGCAGAGAACACAATGGCTTCTTAAATCCATAGAAGTGGCCCATTGAGATTAAATACCATGAAGATTACTAGATCCTCAGAAGCCCTTGTGGAAATGTTTTTGGGATGCAGGAGAGGATATATTGTTTAAGATATCCATTCCAACTTGTGTTTACAAGTCCCAGAATTTAGCAGAGTTCTCATTCCCCTTTTAAACACATACGCAGCAGATAGCTTGCTCAGGTTTGTTAAAACCTCTGTAATAAATGTCCTGGTATTTTCCCCATTAATCCCTCTCAAAATAAGACATTACACAGTCTTCTATAAAAGCATAAAGAGTTTACTCACGAGAAATCATCTGTTCACAACTGGATCCCAGACGGCAGACTTAAACTTAGTAAAAGTTACATTTACTCAGGAGACTGTTCCATAAGGGAAAACGGTTCCTTTGTGGTCTCTTGGCTGGAAGCCAAGTGGTGTTCCTTCCTTGAGAGTGTGGTCCAAAAGAGGAAGATGGAGTCTGGTCCCTGTGGTTTTGTGTTAACCTGCCCAGGTGAGACCACGCCCATCTCCAGTTACACAGAGGAAGTCCATCCCAGCACGGGAGAAACAGCAAGTTCCGACTGGCTGGCCTAGAGTTCCCCTTTTATGTCCACTCTAGCAATGTTGTGTTTGACTGCTCCTGCGTTTTACATCCCGCAGCCCTCTTATAGCACAGTTACTGCAGTCATTCATGACTACAAATTATACTCAGTGCAACAGGATGAGGATTCCCTTTCTAGATGTCCAGTCAGAGCATCTCCTTCTCTTTGTTCCTGACTTTTCTTCTGTCTGTTTGATCTGCATGGATTGCTTTGTTCTTTCTCTGTCTCCAACCAGATCTCTGCTTCTCAGAGAGGGACAAAGGATGAAATATGTCACACTCTCATTTCAAACTTTTGAATTTATGAAACCTCAACATTTGAGTTAACCAAGCTTAATTCTGGAGTTGGAAGATGCTGTAAAATAAACGAGGCAGAAAATGTTTTCTAAAACTTAACAGTTATTTAAATTGCTAGCCCACTTTCTCCTGAAGCCTTGGAGTGTGTAATACTAGGCTCCTCCAGATAACCTATTAATTGAGCATTCAGCCTGATTTGTTTGCACAAAACTTATGCAGAGGTTCGACAACGTTAAGTTGCTATTGAGCATTTATCCTGATTTCCTTGTGGGGTGTTTATATGCCTTGCCCTTAACAATTCATTCATCCCACACTTTACAATGTATTTCCCCATTACTTTCCTAACTGCAAAACAGTGTTGCACTCTGTGTGTGTGTGTGTGTGTGTGTGTGTGTGTGTTTCTTGCACTAGGATGACAGAGCAAGAGCACTTTAATTGTGCAAACCTACATTTCTGGTATGCAATTGAATCCCTTCCAGAGCATAGTGACAGCCTGGAGACAATCTGCACCTTTTATATGAATGACATAACTGTCATAAAATACACCTATACACTTCATTCAGGCTTCTTTCCAGAAATTGAAAGCATATCAACAAATGGACCATGCTTTCTATTGACAGCTGCCCATATGGAGATAGCCAGGTGTTGGGAAACTGGCATTTGGACTTAACATTGATTCTTGGTACACCAGAGTATGGTCAATAGCATTGGCTGAGAAATTAACATATCAGGTCAGAGCAGCAAAGGGCAAACACAATCCCTATTCCTTTTGTAACATATGGCAAATGTTTATTGAATGCATAAATTGTTCAGACTGTAGCAGTAATCCACCCTACACTCATGGGAAAATGTGGTGTGATCTTTTAGAGTAATCAAATGAAACTTTATTACATAGCATGACAAAAATCTGTAATTATATCAGGACGAGTTGTTTGTTGTTTACTGTTGCAACATTTTCTCAAAATGGATCTATTGTACCATGAAAAATAAATAAAAACATTATTTTAAAAAAAATTAATGGGCCATGCAGGACATCACAAAAACACTTGGGGTTTCTTTGTGTATTATACAAAATATGAATGCCTACATAGCCATTGTGAATTATTTCTGTAACATTTGAAGGAAATTTGTGCATTTGTGGATGTGTCCTTCAGAAGCATTTGGATCAGTAACCTGAGGTGTGTCTTATATCTATATCAAGATATTTATGATACACAAAATGAATATTGGCATTCACCAGATTTCAGATATTTCCCTGTAAAACATGCATTTTAAAGTAGCTCTAAGCTGCCCCAAGCCCTTGAAATGGAGTGCTGGGCACACATTCATTCTCTCTCTCTCTCTCTCTCTCTCTCTCTCTCTCTCTCTCTCTCTCTTGGCTTTCAGTATGTTGTGTCACTGCTGCTTATGAGGAGATAGGGTGAAGGTGCGGAAAGGCAGAAAGGTCAGTGCAGCGCAAATGCACTGTGAGGGGAGCCAGATTGACTCCACCGGTGTGTTTGTCCTACACCAACCCTGCCATCACCTTACCCCTCCCTCTCTACCTCCTGGTACACAGCCGCAATGTGACCAAGCAGAGCCCAGATGACCACCATCATGCCACCACACCATTTATTCCTGATACAGACAAATAAATACAGAGAGGCTGATCTAGTTACCTGCTGCATCCATGTCTCCCCATCCTTTATGTACTCATCATCACGTGGGGTGGGGGTGGGGTGGGGGTGTTCCCCTATAGCTGTCTCTTCCAACCTCGAACCTTGCCAATAACCTTCCAACTCACCCAACAACCCCTCAAGAGTTGTGTTCACAAGAGTATAGAAGAGGGGCTATCAAGTCCTCTTCTTGCACTGTTCTAAATCTGCAGAGGAGTTCCTTCCCTGGGAGTGAGCCCCACCGAATTTAGTGGGGCTTGCGTCTCAGAAGACATGGTGAGAATTGCGGCCTAAGTATACTTCTTGTGCGGTCGATGCCCAAAATGGCAGGTACACAAGCAGAACTAGAAAGGGGCGTTCCAGCACAATCCTGAACCTACTTCTGCTGCTGACGTTCACCCCCTTGCCCTGAGCAGCTCTCTTTGAGCCATCCGAAGACCATGAAAAGATGAGAGAATTAGAGGAACTCCACATGGCTGAAGAACAGGCCGAGCTTTAAAATTGGAATGCAGTCTCCTGAACAGGCTTGGGGTGGGGGGTGGGAGAGACGCTGCATTTGTAATGTTTCTGTCAAAGCAAATGAGGTCATTAACAGACGAGTTCAATGATGGAATTGTCTCTCGTCGTATTTATTATATGGTCCTTTCCCTGACACCTCCCACTGAGAGAATATTAAATATTTAATGCAAACCAAGGCTCTGCTCATTTTTCATCCCCACTTCATCCGTTCCAGTCGGCTCCAATCTGCTGCCAGCTACAAAGTCGACTGGACAATGGACCGTAATGAATTAACCCGTTGGAGGCCATGCTAGCATTTACGGCACTGCAGAAAGGCCCAGTGCTTTATCACATCTGACTTGGGTATATGCTCTAGAATTCAATTCATTAGGAAGCTGAGGGGATGAGGAAGTTGGGTGGAAAGGGAGGAAGATAGACTGTATTTGGTGAAATCAGAAAAAAGGGAGGAATAAAAACGTTAGCTTGACAAGGTAACCGAAGTGTGGTTTGCCCTTATTACCAGGGACCCCTTGGCCTCTAAAAATTAGGGTTTCTTCCTTTTCTAGGATCGACAGTGCTTAAATTCCAGGCAGTCCTGGAAAGAACCAGAGCCACTGGACACTAAGCATAAAATATCCAACCCATATGGCAACAGATTATGTTTATTTTTATTTTGTTTTTGTATTATCATTATTAGTAGTCCGTTAATAAATGGTCAATCATATAGCTTGTGGGGGGAGTGGAGTGGGAAAACTAGACTTTCTGACTAGCTAGATATAAACCCCACATAATCCTAGGAGCTGAACGGGTCATAGTCTGTTACGCTGGCCTTTACTCTTTGTGTAAAGATCCCAGCGAAATGGAACATGCAGTTAAGAAGAATGTCCCTGCCATGGAGTAGTTCCTGCTGTGACAAAAGCTGGGGTTTAGTGCTGGATTTGAGCCTAACAATGCAGCCCTTGCTTCTGCCACTCATGAGAGGAAGCAGTTGCTCGATGTTTGCTCTGTTCATTGTGATCCCAGAGGCAACCACATTTGTTTTTGCTTCCCATCAGTAAACCTGTCTCTGCAGATTGATCCCTCCTTGCACACAGGAAGCTCTTAGGCAGACCAGCAATGACTGCAGCAGTTGGTGCTTTCAGATATTTATCTTTTTCAAAGTTCCCCTCTCCCTGTCCCAGGGCTCCAGTGTTTTATAAGCATAGACAATATTAAAATGATATTGCATGCTGCACTTTATTGATAAGGTGGGGTTGTGTGACCTACTTTGCAAGATCTCCATTTGAAGGGCTGCCCAGCCCATGGGCAGATCCACACCATGTATTTAAATCACCCCCAATAAACATTTAAAGCACACAATTCCCACCGCCACCTTGTAAAAGAATCCTGGGAACTGTAGTAGCCACAGAGCTACAATTCCCTTAACAGACTACAGTTCCTACAATTCTTGGAGGGATGTTGCATGCTTTCAATGCATGTTGGAGGGGCTTTCAATGTATGGTGCGGATCTGTCCCGAGACTGGTCTAAAGATCAAGAGCCATAACAAGGAAGTGCAGCAAGGCGCTTGAAGTTGGCCTGGTCATAGCCCTTCCCACCAAATTTGCATCTATATATACAGTGGTGCCTCGCAAGACGAAATTAATTCGTTCCGCGAGTGTTGTCGTATAGCGGAAATTTCGTCTTGCGAAGCACGGTCGGAGGAAGCACGGTTTTATGGGGGGATCACAAAACGTTTTCGTTTTGCGAGTCACGGCCATAGGAAAATTCATCTTGCGAGTCACCCTTTCGTTAGCGAATGCCTTTCATCCAGCGAGTTTTTCGTCTAGCGAGGCATTCGTCTTGCGAGGCACCACTGTATTTTATTCAAGAGTATTTATTAACTGCCAACTCATACAAAAATTATGGTGAACGGTAAAATCATTAAAACTTCATGCAATCATAAAATGATAAAATGCAGAGCAAATAACTGACACTGGATCAAATTAATCAAATGCTATAGTGTGTATGTACACACACACACACACAAAAAAAAAAATTATATGCACATCTGCCTATTTTTGTATTTTGGGGGGCAGTGATGCATTTCTTCTTTTTTGTGATGCAAAAGTAGTCTCCATAGCCTAGGTAACCCTTACAGAGTCTTGCTTACCATGAGCACCAGCAAGCCTCATGTCAATAATCACCTGGCATTTACCAGGGCTGCCCTTAACCTTCCATTGAAAATATTTGCCAGAACTTCACTTTATTTTTATTATTTATTATTTATTACATACATACAAAGAAGAATACATTTAAATGAATTATGAAATTAAAATTACATTAATATATATGAAGCGGGTGGCACTGTGGTGTAAACCACTGAGGCTTGGGCTTGCCAATCAGAAGGTTGGTGGTTCGAATCCCCGCGACGGGGTGAGCTCCTGTTGTTCAGTCCCAGCTCCTGCCCACCTAGCAGTTCGAAAGCACGTCAAAGTGTAAGATAAATAGGTACTGCTCTGGTGGGAAGGTAAACGGAAAGAAAAAGAAAAACCAGAACTTCACTTTAAAGTATTTGCTCCAATTCAGCAAGGAAGATCAGAGCACATAGCTGATGTTGATACGTGTGCATGGTAAAGAGGCTGAAGATTAAGCCTAAGACCATCTATGTGCAGAGCATGTGCTTTACCACTGAGCACTGGTCCCCTCCATTCACTCACACTTTGAAATGGTACCTCAGACCCGTCTCTCAACCACATGAAGCAGGCACAGAATCTGAAGGGCTGAAGTCCTCAACTGATGTGGATAATCAGAATCAGAACCTCTTGTGCGTTCTACTTCAGATCAAGTAAACTCGAAGTATCTTGCCAAAAGATGTCTACTATCTTCCTTTGAAATCTCTAGTTCAATCCATGCTGAGTGATAATTTTGCAACTCAAATGGTACCTTGAGGACCAGAACACTGACCAGGTCTTGCCCATATCATTCTTTCATTCAGGCTCTCCTGAGCACTGATGCAAGAATTTCAAGCAACATCAACCCTGCCTGATGTAAGTCCACTTGATTTACTACCATCCAGAGGGTATCTTCTGCCTAGTTAAGCTCAGAGGAGAAGGTTAGATAATGTGAAGGCTTATAATGTCTTTCCTGAAATATCTCAAGTTAAAGCTAAAGGTCATGGAGGACTCAAGATAGCTGAGTAAATGGGAAGGGGGGATATGAAAGACCTTCCAACTGGACAAAACAAAGGTTTTATCAGTGTACGCTGATGCTTATATTAAATGACTGTGTGTGTTTTGTTGTTGTTCTAGTAGTATTAGTAGTAGTTGCAAATCGGGGGAGGAAGATTGATGCAATACTTGTGAATGAGTACCAGTATCTATGTCGACCGATCCATTCTTAAGGAAATCAGCCCTGAGTGCTCACTGAAAGGACAGATCCTGAAGCTGAGGCTCCGATACTTTGGCCACCTCATGAGAAGAGAAGACTCCCTGGAAAAGACCCTGATATTGGGAAAGATTGGGGGCACAAGGAGAAGGGGACGACAGAGGATGAGATGGTTGGACAGTGTTCTCGAAGCTACCAATATGAGTCTGACCAAACTGTGAGAGGCAGTGGAAGACAGCAGTGCCTGGTGTGCTCTGCTCCATGGGGTCGCAAAGAGTCGGACACGACCAAACGACTAAACAACAACAACAACAGAAATAATTAGGCAGTGGCAAGTTTAAACTAAATGCAATTCACACTAAAAATACTAAAGTAAACTAAAATGCAGCTCACACTAAAAATATTTAAATACTTAAATCAATCAGTCAATCAATCAATCAATCATGAAGCAAAAAGCACATTCTACTCATGTAAAAACATGCTGGTTCCCGGTCCGTCCGTAGCCCGGATTTAGAAGGTGATTGGGCCGCATCTGGCCTCCAGGCCTTAGTTTGGGGACCCCTGCCCTAGGCTGTGTGGTTTAACCCACAGCGCCACCCGTGTCCCATTTCTTTTGTTGTTGTTGTTGTTGTTGTTGTTGTTGTTGTTGTTGTTGTTGTTGTTGTTCAGTCGTTCAGTCGTTCAGTCATGTCCGACTCTTCGTGACCCCATGGACCAGAGCTCGCCAGGCACGCCTATTGTGATGGCCTGGGAGTCAGACTCTGATGCTGAACCTGAGGGATCCCAGCCTGCACAGGATTCCCCGCCTCCAGAACCAGCTGAGCCGGGGCCAGGGCTTGAGCCTGAAGGATCCCCACCTGTGCTGGATCCCCAGGTGCAGGCATCAGCAGAGTCTGCTCTGGCTCCTGATGGGAGGGAGGACCCATTGCCTGCAGGTGCTCCACTCCCAGCCTCTTCAGAGGAAGCTGAGGCTTCCCCTGGGTCCTGTAACCCACCATCCTCTCCTGAGCTACAGAGGCTCAGGGCAGAGAGGCGAAGGGAGTTAAGTGTCTGCAGGAGGAGTGCTCGCCTCCAGGCCCGGAGGAGAGGCGAGTCTCCGGAGGATCGGGACCGCCCTAAGCATAGGGCCAGATAAAAGCCAGCCAGACCCAGCCCAAGTTGCGTGAGCAACTTAGTTGCAAGCGTGTGCTCAACCTGCAACCTTGTGCCTGAACCTGCCTTGGACCTTGACCTGCTTCCTGCCTCGCTCCCCGCCGGACTGACCTCCTTTGGACCCCTAGACCCAGGACTGGACTTGGACCTCGCTTCATGGACAAACCCTTGGGGTCAGCACACCTATCCTTCACTGCCTCTCGCAGCTTCTTTTACCACTGCATAATTGGTTGACGATGCCCCAATCACACATATATGTGTATTTGCAAAGTCATAAGCTAAGGTGGCCACAGGGGCTGAGACACACAGCAGCTATCCTATAGAAAAACTTCTTGGCACATTTTGTTGTTGTTTTTCCCCCTCCTGTGATTCCCAAAAACTGACTATGGAGGCACAGTACATCTTCTTGTTGTGAGAATTCTGTGGGTGAGCTGAGAGTTTGTTTTGACCCAGGTTTGGAATATTATTATTATTATTATTATTATTACTTGGGGAGGGGGAAACTGGTTGTTAGCCACCCATGGTCTACAGCAGGAGGTTTCATTACAATCAAGTGGTCTATAAATCTTGTGAAATAAATGGAACAAAAAAGAAACTCATTGTTTTAAGCATCTGGAATATACCTTGAACCACACTTATTCGCCAGGCTGGGGTCTAAAATCTATTTTGTCTCTGTTGGCAGAGGAACTAGCATTGTGTCCGGATCTTCACTTTTTGAAATATGGCAACCCCACCTAAGCATCCCGTCACTTGCAGAAGGGAACTTATAAATGAAGTATTGGATCTTCTACACACAGAGACACCCTCCACTGCAAAATCCTTGTATGATGCAGACAACCCTGTACCTAATTCCAATTTGTTCTTGAACAAAAAAAACATACCAGACAAATTACTGAGCACGGCTTGTTACAGCATCTGCCTTCATGATGCTGAAAGAAATCCTAGCACTATTTATTGCGGCCATCCAGACCATTCCTCTCTGTGTGCAATTAAAGTCCTTTGGGAGCTTTGAAGCATTTAATAAAACTTTGAAAATATCCTTAAGGAATCACTTTTCATGTAGTCCATTAATTTGTCCTAATGTTCTCCGATTCATGTATTTTATAGTTTATTTTTGATTGCCTTTGTGCCTAATTGTGGTCTCTCCCTCCACATCCCTGCTGCCGTCTCCTTCGCAGACCTGGATACTTCTTTAGCGGCACAACTGGAATCTGCGGATATTGGCTGTTGGCTGACTAAACATATAACAGATCCTTATTTGATCAGTATGATGGGGTGATATATTGCCCTTTTTCAGTGTCATGGTATCCCCATAAAGAGTAAATATAAATTAAGGTGACATCACAAAGAGACTTTGGGACAAAGTAGATGTGACGTGGAAAACACTGATTGGGGTGTCTCAATATCTTTTGCTTTGGTTTATTTGTTTAATAAACAGCTATTTATTTATTTGTTTATTTGTTTATTTGTTTATAGATTGCTTCACAGCACGAAGCTGTCAATGCCAACATGCTGACATGCCTGGGTAAGTTATATGCCTTGTGTGCCAGGAACAGCAAGCAGTAAGGACTCAGGAATCCCTGGTGAGAAGAAGAAAGTGAAAAGGATCTTCCCAGTTGCCGCTGCGAACAAAGCAGTAGACTGTGGCTCAGCTACATATGTGTGGTGGCCTCAGGTAGAATGAGGTCAAAATTAGCAAAGGATTTTGCAGGAAGTGCCCATGTAAAGAGAGTCTTTCCTCCTGGAGGCAGGACACCATTGATTCTCTATAAACCCAACTGTAAAGCAGGGTCTGGCCAACGCCAGTGACCCCCACCATCACATCAGGGAATTTAAGAACTCTTGACAAAGTGGTGCTGATAGCTTATAAGGCTGCAGAATAGTTTATTGGCTCCATTTCCTTTGTGTGCCGCTTATGTTATGTGCTCATTCCTAGTTACAGTTATGTTCATAATTCAGCATTTCTTTAAAACAGCATGACTTTGCTTTTGAGTCTCAAAGAAGAATTAAAAGGTTAATTTTCTTAGTGTGGTGTTTGCATTTTAAAAGCCTAATAGCTGAAGTCACCAGGCAGCTGGCTTTTCCTGCTGAAGAAAGAAGCACAAAGCAGAATATGCCACATAGCGAGGATCATATCAAAGAGTGATCAAGAGAAGCTCGTTAGCAGTTGGAAAGGAAGATTTCCATATGAAATCTTTTAAAAATATCTTGGTCCTATTTCAAGTCCAGCTATCTTGGCTGAACTTGAGTCACCTACTTAATAAAAATTCCATGTTCTGTCTGCAGAAATGCTTCCAGCACAATTAGATCAATTTCCTCTAAGTAGCAATAAATGTGTTTTCCTTTAAAAGGCCAACACAAGCACATTATCGCAGCTCATAATCCCCATTCTCTCTATTAGCTCAAAGTACATCCTAAAGGCCAAAGGTCATAGCTAAGGACTAATCAGTCTCATTAGCTTGTCTAATTTATCTTAAGGGGGGGGAGAACCATACAAACACACTAAAACTGTTAAGTAGATTTTTTTTATCAGGCTATAAGAACCATTCATCAGAAACTCACAGCCTCTAGAGACAGCAAGAAGATGACCAGAGACAAATATTCTCCATTGGGTCATTCCAAACTTGGGATGAATCCATAGATCAAACAGCAATGGAAAAGTGGGGTGCCAAAAACAATAAGAGACACGCCATGATGAAGAAACCATCTGTAGCAAAGATCTTGAGATTTAAGATCTTTTAGTCTTTCACCATAGTCTTTTCCAGCATTTTCACCAATGTGTGTGTGTGTGTGTGTGTGTGCGCGCACACACACACACACACACCCAAAGCAGATTGATCTGCCTTCCAAATTCTGTTCATTGCCTTCAGGCTCAACTAGAACTTGTTAATGTTTAACTGCTACACAGGATACATACTCCATGGGGGCCTGTAACACAACACAGTGACTCTCAAGAGTCTTCTCTCTTTGCAGATGCATCAACTTAGATGTCAGTCCTCCTCATCCATGTCTTTTCCCACCCTGCTGTGCTCCATTAGGAAGTGACAATGAAGGAAATGTCACCCACCCATTCTGGTTTTCATAGAATTGTAGAGTTGGAAGGGTTCTCTAGTCCAGCTCCCTGCAATACAGGAATCTCAACATGCGGTTCCCCATCCAATCTGAAACCATACCGGACCCTGCTTAGCTTTGCAAATATGCTAGCTGGGACTGGTATTTTCTCTGAGAAGCGTTGCTCTATGATTACCTGGAAGGGAATGCTTCCATCCACTGGTACAATCATTACTTTAATATTTATGTTTATTTCACTGTCGGTTCAGAAATGCCAATGGCAGCAAAGATGCAGAAGCCTCCTAGTGCAATGGGTTTGAGGGTCTGGCTGTTAACCAGAAGGTTGCTGGTTTGAGCCCACCCAGGGATGGCTGTGGGCAGGATTCCTGCATTGCAGGGGGTTAGACTAGATGACGCTTGGGTCCCTTCCAATTCTATGATGAGTCGGGCTGTCTTGCAGCAGGGAGTGGCAAGGCCCAACCCAGAGGCAGAAGAAAATGAAGCCTATCCCAACCCTGGCACTTGCATTGCAGAAATTTGAACTCCAGTGAGTCCCACTGTCATACACAGGTCCTGATTGGTCCTATCTGTTTCGAAATCCGGTAAACTTGAGGGATCAGTTTCGAAATCCGGTAAACTTGAGGGAACCCTAGATCTACTTCTATGCTTCTGTCCACTTAAGAAAATGGCACTCACTAACAGATCATTTTCTGGTGAGACAAAAGAGACAAAGAAACCAGAACAGAGAAAGCTTAACTGTGTTATAAATCACAAAGGTGAAATGCCTTGTATCTCTCCCATGGGCAAAGGGAAAAGGTTAGTGTGTGAGTTCCACTTTGCCCGTTTTCAGAAGGAAATCATTCAGAAGGCCTGCAGTTCCCTATGTAATGGGTACATGGAGGAAGCAAACTTTTTTCTGCTGAAGACATTTGGCAAAGTGAGGCACCAAGGTACCAGAGGGTAGGTAGAAAGAGCCACAGAACCCCATTTTAGATGCAGCTTCACTTTGATTCCATTTTATAAGATGCAGTTCTGCTCACTCTAGCTAAAGCTTAGCACTGCAGCTTTTTTAGACATATCAGCAGTTTCAGCAGTTCAGCAGTTCAGCAGAATGCCAGTAAACGGCCGACCACAGACTTCCTCTTTTTTAAGACTCTGTCTGGGTAGCTAACCACAACTCACCCTGTGACCAAGCCATTTCCTGTGAACATCAGCAGAAGCCAAAATAAGGTCCCAGGTGCAGTTGGGGGTCAACGGCTAGGCATTTAGGCACTGAAATAATAGCATATAGCACCTCCTGGCAGCTAAAGCAGCTTGAAACAGACAAAGGCAGCCGGACAAAGGAAATGTTCTGATTTGCTAACGCAGTATTATAATATTAGTTCTGATAGGCCAGGAGGAGGGATTTAGGAGGAGCTTTACTATGTCATAGAGAGTACTTAAGCTTGCCCCACAGGAGGTGGGGTGTGCATTTGCCTTTTGCTTACTGAGTGCACCTTATTGCAATAAAGAAACTTTGCTTTTGGAAACTTTGCTGCCTGAATCTTTCTTCTGGTCTTATTGAGTCAAGGCATACAGGCGTAACATTTCTGGTGCCGTCAAGGACTCGGATCGGGCCTTAAGCCCTCGACCAGAGGCAGCCCCCTTGCCTCCAGGTAGGGCGGCAGGTGCTGGCCAACAGCCCTGTGACCTTGCGCGCACCACCTCAGTCTTCAGAGTTGGAAGGGATCAGAAGGCATCTTGACCCCCCTCCGCCCTGCAAGGAGTGGCAACGGACAAAGAACCGGGGAGACAGGGAAGACAGCCGGCTTTTGGTGAGTACTGACCCTCTATATTAATTAGAGGAAGGGGGACTTGATCTCTCCCCAGCGTATGGTATTAGCCAGCAGGTAAGGGGTCCTCTGGCGAACCCATATACGCAGAGGTAGGGCAGGTAGGGCAGGTAGGGCAGGTAGATACATAGATATGTGTAGGTAGGCAAGAAAGGACAAAAGGGGAAAAACTTTGGGAGGTATATGTGTGTGGTGTGTGAATAAGGTACTCCAGTGATTGTGTGTATGCATGAGAGGCCGGGGCGTTAGTGCCACTAGCCAAGCGACGTGTGGTCCCGAGGTGCGGTTTCAGGTAGCGCGAGCTCACCTGGCCACTAACAGGACGTGGAGAAAGGTGTGTGATTGTACCTTGGTAGGAGCGGAGTACCTCAGTAGCCCAGGATGGGAGGAGGGTCCAGCAAAGGGACCCCCCTCCAGTGTTTTCTGGACCATTGGAAGGAAGCCACAGAGGGCGACGATTGGGGATTCCCGTTGAGGAAAGAACGCCTACGATCCCTGTGTGAAGTAGACTGGCCAACACAGGGTACAGGCTGGCCCTCCGAGGGAAGCTTTGATGAGAATCTCATTAATCCCTTATGGCGGACTATAATTGACAATCATCCAGACCAGATCCCATATATCTCAACGTGGAAGGATGCTGTAGACCATAATCCCCCTTGGCTGCGAGGGTGCAGAAAATTGCCACCAAGGGCTAAGATCTGCAGTGTACAGAAGTTAGCAAAACACCCGCCAGTACTGGACAGTCAAGAAGAGGAGCTTATGGTTCCGCGGCCACCCCCTTATGCGCCCCTAGTACAACAGCCTCAGAACGCAGACCCACCGGCTGGGGCAGAAGGGGGACAGGGGAATAGGGTGAAGGTCCCTAACACCCAAACCCTGGAAGAAATATACCCAAACCTCAGAGAATTAAGGGAAAAGATAAGCCGGTATAGGTCCTCCAATCCTAAGCATAAAAGTGCAGCGGCAGCCTACAGCAGGGCCCGTAATCAGGCACTGAAAGACTATGCAAAAAGGTGCAAGGAAGCACCACCAGAAGACCTAATTGCCCCCCTTCGGGTGGTATGGGACAATCCGCCCCCACCTGGTGACAATGCCCCACCCCGGACGTACACCATGCAGTATGTTCCCTTTACCACCACAGATCTGATGAATTGGAAGGTACACACACCACCCTTTAGTGAAAAACCTAAAGCTATGGTGGATTTAATGGCATCTATCTTCGCTGCCCACGAACCAACCTGGCCAGATTGCCAGCAGTTGCTGAATACCCTTTTTACCACAGAGGAAAGAAGGAGGATAGATCAACAAGCATTAGAACACTTGAAGGAACAGAGAGTGTTAGAAACAGATTGGCCCACTCGATATCCAGCGTCTGATCCCAAATGGAACGCAAACAATGATGGAGACCGAAACGCCCTAAAAGCATATAGGGAAACTCTCTTACAAGGTATCCGAAGGGCAGCTAGGAAGCCAACAGACCTGTCCAAGGTCTCGGCTGTGACCCAGAAGGCAGATGAGAGCCCTGGAGATTTTCTGGAACGGTTAATGGAAGCCTATAGAATCTGGACTCCATTTGACCCCGACCTCCCCGAGTATGCGGTGATGGTCAATAGCTCATTTATCGCACAATCCACTAAAGATATAAGGACAAAGATACAAAAGCAGGATGGGTTTCAAGGAAAGTCCCGGAGTGAATTGATGGCAATTGCCCAGCGAGTGTATGACTATAGAGGGGAGGAGGAGAAGAAGGAAAAGAGGAAGTGGATGAAGGAGAAGGCGGCAGTTATGGCGGCAGCTTTGGCCCAAGGGGAACCGGCGACTCGGGAGGGCCAGAGGGGCCCAGAGACAAGAGGTAGAGGCCGGGGAAGAGGCCAGCCGCTTGGAAGGAACCAGTGTGCGATATGTAAGAAGGATGGACATTGGAGACGGCAATGCCCCCAGAATCAGGCGGGCAGGATGGAAGGAGGACAGAGGGAACAAAGAGGACAAAGAGGAGGAGTGTTTGGAGGAAGATATGCTAGAGGACCAGACAGGAGAGATTTCGTGGGCCTTGCAAGCATGGAGGAGTATCATGATTAGGCAGGACCGGGTTCTTCTCTCAATTTAGGCCTCCGAGAACCTATGGTCAGGGTGAAATTGGGAGGCCGCATTATGGACTTTATGATCGATACCGGGGCCCAATACTCTGTTATAACCAAACCTGTACAGCCTGAAAGCCAAGAGTCAGTAAATATTGTAGGGGCCACAGGGGATCGGTCCCGAAAACCGTTCTTACAACCATTAGAGTGCCAAGTTGGAGGTCATCACCTCACCCACCAATTCTTGTACATACCAGAGTGCCCAGTGCCATTGCTGGGAAGGGACGTTCTCACCAAGTTGCAAGCCCAAATCGCTTTCACCCCCAAAGGACCAGAATTGAGATTGCCCCCACAGGCAGCAGGCATAATGAAGATCACAGTGCCCAGAGAACAGGCCTGGAAATATCTGGCATACATAGGCCGCCCAACTACCCTTGCTGAAGTAATAGAACAAATACCTGAAACCACACTCCAAGCCCCTCCAGGGGTGTGGGCTGAAGACAATCCCCCAGGAATGGCTAAGAATATTCCACCCATAATTGTTAGAGTGAAGCCATCAGCGACGCCAGTCGCTGTAAGACAGTACCCTATACCGAGACGAGCAGCGGAGGGAATCCAAAAACATCTAGACCGATTGTTACAATTTGGCTTACTCAAACCCTGCCAATCTGAATGGAACAGCCCATTGTTGCCCATCAAAAAACCAGGCCCAGGAAACGAGTTTCGTCCGGTACAGGACCTTAGAAGTGTGAACCAGGCCATAGAGACCCTACACCCTAATGTACCCAACCCGTACACCCTGTTGAGTTTGATTCCACCTGAAGCTCGATTCTTCACGGTGTTAGACCTGAAAGATGCATTCTTTTGTTGCCGGCTGGCACCACAAAGCCAACCCATATTCGCTTTCCAGTGGGAGGATCCACTAACGGGAGCCAAGGGACAGTTAACTTGGACCAGGCTACCCCAGGGTTTCAAGAACTCCCCAACCCTATTTGGAACGGCACTAGCCAAGGACTTGTCTAAATACCCCTCAGTGCCTGGGGAAAAGGTTCTGCTACAGTACGTTGATGATTTGATTCTGGCAGCAAAAGACTTTAGAACATGTAAAGAGGGCACTGAGGAGTTATTACATTTGTTGTGGGAGGCAGGATACAAAGTCTCCCGGAAGAAAGCGCAACTGTGCTTGGAGGAAGTTCAGTATCTAGGCTATAATGTGTCACACCAGCAAAGGGCTTTGAGACCAGAGAGGAAAGAAGCCATATGTCTTATAAGAAGGCCCATGACTAGGAAACAGTTGCGTGGTTTTCTAGGAGCAGCAGGATGGTGTAGAATTTGGATACCAGGATTCAGCATAATAGCAAAACCTCTAAACGAGAGTACCAGGGGAAAGGAGAAAGACCCTTTTGTGTGGGGACCAGAGCAGCAAGAGGCTTTTGAGACTATTAAGAAATGCCTAATGGAGGCTCCGGCCTTGGGGCTGCCAAACCCAGAGAAGCCCTTCCAACTGTATGTACATGAGCAGAATGGCGTGGCAGCTGGAGTTTTGACTCAAAAGCTAGGAAGCTGGAATCGGCCTGTAGCTTATCTTTCAAAGCAACTGGACCCAACGGCTAAAGGATGGCCACCCTGTTTGAGATCGGTGGCAGCCACTGCAGTCTTGGTGACAGAAGCAGATAAATTCACCTTTGGCCAAGAAATGTATGTAAATGTACCCCATGCTGTTCTCACCCTCATGGAGTACAAAGGGAGTTACTGGCTGACAAACCCCCGAATGGCCCAATACCAGGGCCTGCTGTGTGAAAACCCAAGAGTGCACCTAAGAGTGGTGAATACCCTTAACCCCGCCACCCTGATGCCCCTACCAGACGACGAGGAAATAGAACACCATGATTGTCTCCAGGTGATGGACGAAGTCTATTCTAGCAGACCAGACTTGAAAGATGAACCCCTGAAAGAGCCTGATGTTGTATATTACACAGATGGGAGCAGCTTTGTATCCAATGGCGTTAGGAGGGCTGGGTATGCTGTGGTGACCAACGATGAGATTGTAGAGGCAGAAGCTCTGCAACCGGGAACCTCTGCCCAGAAGGCCGAAATAATTGCACTCACTAGAGCCCTGCAATTGGCAGCTGGATGTAAGGCGAATATATATACAGATTCAAAGTATGCCTTCTTAACCCTGCATGCGCATGGAGCTCTATGGAAGGAAAGAGGTTTGATGGGAGCCCATGGAAAAGCCTTGAAGTATGGACAAGAAGTGGAAAGTCTATTAGAGGCGGTGTGGGCCCCTGAGAGGATTGCTGTAATGCACTGCAAAGGACATGGGCGAGGCAAGGATTTGGTCACCAAAGGCAACCATAAGGCAGACAAGGCTGCCCGAGAAGCAGCTATGCAATCACCACCTTCAACCGTGGCTGCACTCATCCCAGAAATATCCACTGAAGACTTGGAACCTCACTATTCTCCTGAAGAGCAAGAATGGGCACAACAGGAGGGAGCCCGACTGCAAGATGGATGGCTACTCCTCCCAGACAACCGAGTGTTCGTGCCCCAACACTTGGCCAGCAAAATTGTGAGAAACTATCATGAGTCCACACACTTGGGTGGCACTGCTGCTAGGGAACATCTCGGGAGAAAATTGTATGTGCCTAACCTCTCACAATTAACTGCTGCTATCTCCCAGAGGTGTATCCTTTGTGCCAAAAACAACCCCAAGCAAGGAATGCAACCCCCACCGGGTGTACAACATGTGGGATACAGCCCTATGGAGAATCTGATTGTGGATTTTACTGAGTTGCCACCTGCAAGGACTTGCAAATATCTGCTAGTGTTTGTTTGTACGCTGACCGGATGGGTAGAGGCGTTCCCAACACGGACTGAAAAAGCCAGGGAGGTAACTAAGAAACTTCTAACCGAACTAATACCCAGGTTCGGACTGCCCAGGAGTATAGGGAGTGATAATGGACCAGCCTTTATCGATCAGGTAGTGCAGGAAGTGTGCAAGACACTTCAGATAAAGTGGAGACTGCACTCTGCCTATAGGCCACAGAGTTCGGGGAAAACTGAAAGGATGAACCGGACTTTGAAAATCCAATTGGCCAAGTTAACCCAAGAGACCGGACTGAAGTGGACAGATGTCCTCCCTATAGCTCTGTTCCGAATTCGAAGCGCCCCCACCAAGAGACTTAAATTGTCACCATTCGAGCTCCTGTATGGGAGACCACCTCCCTTCGTTCGTGAAATACCAGCTAGTTTGGGGCAAGTGGGAGATCATATCACCCATGAGCAAATACAGTCTCTCTCTCGTGTTTTTGCTTCTCTCAACAGGTGGGCCCTCGAACGAACTCCGTGCAGTCTGGCGGAGCCAGTCCATCGGTTCCAACCAGGCGACAGCGTGTGGGTGAAGGAGTGGAAGCGCGACCCTCTCATTCCTCGGTGGCGCGGCCCGTATACAGTTCTCCTATCCACGCCAACAGCAGTGAAAGTAGCTGAGGTGACCCCCTGGATCCACCACACTCGTCTGAAGAAATCGGAGGGAGTCTGGACTTGTAAAGGAAAACCTGCAGACCCTTTGAAACTGACATTCTCAAAGAACCCTTGTGTCTAGACCCAGGAGGACAACGAGGACGACCGGCCTGCTGCAACCACACCCGGAAGCTGGTTGCCCTGCGCACGCCTGAAGAATTAAGGAGCAGCGGTACGCGGGAGGACCGAGACCTCTGATCCTGTACTTGTAATTAACTGTGGGCTTGAAGGGAGGAGGAAAGGGGGGAGGTGGCCAACTGGCCTAAAGGGAATTGAATGGGAAGAGATTTGATTGTACAAGTAGTCACCAAAAGAAAATTAATTTTGGACCTCTCCCGGAAATCAGTATTAGGCCACCCCTGGATTTTTGAATATACTTGTGGTTGCCGAGTGGTGGCCTACCGCATAGAGGACTGCCCCAACCCCATAGAATTAGGACGGCGTCCCTACCGGGTAGGTTGTCCCAATCCAGAAGTACACCAAGGGGCGCATATCCTATACCAGTACCAGGAAGGATAGGCTCCTCATGCAAAGGCGCCCCTCCCCATCAGAGGAATATCAGGAAAGTTGGTCTGAGGCACAGTGCCACAAGTGGTTTGTCCGTCCTGTTGCTCGACAGGGAATTCTTTTACAAGTAGGGAAACTGAGATGCGAGCATTATAGGTTTATGTTAATGCAACACCCGAGTCTTCCACTGTGGTTACTCTGGAAAGCCTCTGCGATAACTGAATGGGCCCATAGACCTTTCCTCCTCATTCGAAGGGTAGGTGGTAAATTTGAAGTGTACCGAGTCCACTGTCACCTTTACAGTCACCGAGGTCTGGCTGTGTATCAGGCTGGATTAAGTGCAACCGCAGAAAGATACTGTCCACGAATAATCAATTACCCCTATATAGATTGGGAGCATCTCACTTGCGGGCACTGTGAACCTGAGTGAGACAGACGGTGAGAGGCCCACATGTTCGGATCTTGGTGGGTTTTCCTCCCCCTGAGCGGAGGTGTAGCCCTATTTATAATTCTCCTGTGTTATTGGTATAGTTACCTGTTTTGTGGCAGGAAGCGTAGTCAGTGCCCCACTGAGCAAGATGAGGAGACCGATCATCCTCTTCCTGCTGATAACTCTCACACCGTGGATGGCCAAGGGATGGAAGGAAAATACATTCCTAAAACTTACGTCTTCTATAGTCCGGAACCTGAACCAATCGAATTGTTGGATATGTGTGCATGTACCGATGCATCTGGGACAGGGGATACCAGTAATAGGAATTCCAATAGACCTCAACCAGACTAACACAACACTCCATAGGCCTGACGCAAAGCCTGAACGTAAGCAGTATTATCGGTGGGTCGAATGGAGGATCGTTTTTTGGCAAAGCCTGCCCTACATCCCACCAAAGGGTTTTCAGGATCAAACGTGGAGTATTGATTGGATAAAAGAGGGAGGCCCTTGTCTTTACCGACTTAGATCCCCAAAGCCCGGGGGACCGTTTGTGGGTAACTACACGCACTGTAGCGGAATCTATGAAGATCAGATAGATTACTATCCGAACCTCGCCTGGTTTATCCCAACTGATGCCGAAAAACCCCCTTCGTGGCACTTCCCATTCAAAAGCTGGGCTGGGGTATTCTACCTATGCGGTAATGCTGCCTACAAGATGCTGCCAGCAAACTGGTATGGGACTTGTACCGTAGGTACAATATCCCCGGGCATCACATTTTATAAAAGGCTCCCAAAGCAAGGTAGGGGACGGTTTCGACCCCGCAGAAGGTCAAACCCGCTGGTCACACGTAATACAAGATATCATTCTTTCGTAAGGGCTTTCATACCTTGGCTCGGTGTTGACCAATTAGAAAGGGCACTAGTGAATATTTCTGCAACCCTAGAGAATTTCGCTGCTTCCTCTGCAGATGCCTTGTCAGCCCTCCAGTCGGAGGTGGTCCGGATAGCTGAAGCAACTAATTCTACTGCAGATGCCCTAGCAGCCCTCCAAGCCGAGATTATCCAGATGACCTCCACGACCCTCCAAAACAGGATGGCTTTAGATTATCTCCTTGCTAGCCAGGGAGGGGTATGTGCCCTCCTAAATTCCTCCTGTTGTGTTTACATTGACCAGAACCAACGGGTAAGGACCGACATAAGCCACATTAGAGAATCGGCCTCAGTGTATAATGAAAGCCAACGTGTTGACAAAGATATCCGTAAGATCAATAAGGACGCTGACTTATTCCATGAGGTTAGCCTAGACCAGGTGGATTCTGGATTCCCAAGTTTATGGAATTGGATAAGCTCATTGCTCCCGGGATGGGGTTGGTTAAAAGAAATATTAGTGATTGGGATTTTCATTGTTATTATCTTCTCTGTTATAACTTGCTTATTGCCATGCCTTATCCAAATGGTACGTCGCATGATTACTCGCTCAGTGAATGCTGCAACACGAACTCATGTATTGGTCCTATATGATAAAAGCTCAATGGGTCAATCTGAAGAGGAAGCAGAACAAGCTGCTCCTCTCGATTGAAAGGGGGGAAATGAGGCACCAAGGTACCAGAGGGTAGGTAGAAAGAGCCACAGAACCCCATTTTAGATGCAGCTTCACTTTGATTCCATTTTATAAGATGCAGTTCTGCTCACTCTAGCTAAAGCTTAGCACTGCAGCTTTTTTAGACATATCAGCAGTTTCAGCAGTTCAGCAGTTCAGCAGAATGCCAGTAAACGGCCGACCACAGACTTCCTCTTTTTTAAGACTCTGTCTGGGTAGCTAACCACAACTCACCCTGTGACCAAGCCATTTCCTGTGAACATCAGCAGAAGCCAAAATAAGGTCCCAGGTGCAGTTGGGGGTCAACGGCTAGGCATTTAGGCACTGAAATAATAGCATATAGCACCTCCTGGCGGCTAAAGCAGCTTGAAACAGACAAAGGCAGCCGGACAAAGGAAATGTTCTGATTTGCTAACGCAGTATTATAATATTAGTTCTGATAGGCCAGGAGGAGGGATTTAGGAGGAGCTTTACTATGTCATAGAGAGTACTTAAGCTTGCCCCACAGGAGGTGGGGTGTGCATTTGCCTTTTGCTTACTGAGTGCACCTTATTGCAATAAAGAAACTTTGCTTTTGGAAACTTTGCTGCCTGAATCTTTCTTCTGGTCTTATTGAGTCAAGGCATACAGGCGTAACAAAAGAAGGCCCGCAGAAGTCCTTTTTTACACAACAAATGCATGCAGAATTAATGGACAGAGGGGGGTGGGATCGAATCCACTGGCCTCACCCTTGACTTCTGTGTGTTCACTGGGCCTTCTGAGCACAGCCTATCTGCATAAAAACTCTGCTTATAGAGGCTCTAGCTAGATAATCTATACTCTACAATTTTGGAGCCTGTTCAGAAGATCCAGTCAACAAATGGAAGCCAGTGTGCAACCGCTGGGCACATTCCCATCCCTCATCCCCTGCTGCTCTCCATTTGATTCTACGCACATATTCTGTTCAGTCCATCAGTGCTCTGTGCATTCAATGACCATATGAAGGGCTTTGGATAGCTATGCACATTCCATTCATTCCAATGTCTGCAATGTGCCTCCATAAATATATGCATGAGGATACCAGCTTTTAATGTTTGACGTTTTATTCTGTTTTTATAAGTACTGTAAGCCACCCAGAGTGGCTGGGGAAACCCAGCTAGATGTGTGGGGTGTTGTTGTTGTTGTTGTTGTTGTTGTTGTTGCAGTTGCAGTATACCTGAATGCATAGAGAGGTGCCTGCTCATGTTGCTAGTGTGTGAACAAATGCACATAATACCTCCAGTAAACAGCATTATTGTGTGGAAATGGCTGTAGCATACCTGAATGGGGCAGGGGACAGGGACAAGGGCAGGGCTATGATGCTTCGCCAGCAGAAGCAACAGATTGATTCATGTAGTCCCAATTCATCACCACCCTGACTCACCCCTACACAGTCCAGGTAAGTGGTAGTAACACTACTGTCTGGAGGGCGACTTGTCCTGTCAAGTAGTCACCCCTGAATCCATTGGGGGGTATCCAACTAAAGTTGTTCTAGGGGTTCTCCAAACCATCGGGAGCAGATTGGGGGAGTCAGTACAAGGTGAGTACAGAGGGAGAAGTTCCATAGTGGAAACATAAATGCTTGCACTGGTGGGACACAAAAGTTGGATACAGTCCCAATGCATTATTTTCTAGTTGAGTCTGCCTGGCCTCAAGTCAGTGTGGTGCTCTTTTTTGCCATGAAACTCACTATCACTTTGCACCAGTCAAAGTGTATTTCAGTCTTGTCTCTGGATAAATTATTAGGCCAATACAAGCAGAACACCCGCCAGCTCTCACATATGTTCCCATTTTGCAATGCCGAGTCACTCTCTCCTTTTAGATCTACGAAGGCTTCCCTGAGCATACATTTCTTAGTCATCCTAACTATCCAACGCATTGGAAGCATGTTTGATTTTGCTATGGATGCTAAGAAGTACCTCATTCTAGGGGGGGGGGGGAATCTCTGTAATAAAAGATTCTTGCCCACATACTTTTTAGTGTATATCATTGACCCCTAAAATTTCAGCCATGTTAACATCATTCATACTTCAAGAGAAGCTCATATTACCTTCCCGAGAAGAAGAAACATCCGTGTGAGTGAAAGAAAATAATTTGCTGGAATGAAAAATTAATAGCGATAAAAAAATTGCTTGACAGTGTCCATTTAAATCTTAATTCAGCACTACCCCACTTGAAGGGGTCTGTTGCTTAGCACCTGTTCGTACACATTACAATCTTATTTCACATTTTCATATAACCTTGAAATAAAATAATGTCAATGTATGCACATGGAAGTATTTAAATGTATAGCAGTATCATGTAAATGAGCGCATTAAAAGGTCCAAGGATCTCTCTTTGGCAGGGATCAAAGTCTACATCTTCCTATTACAAGAATCATGTTATATCCATGAGGAGATATGATGTGTAACATTCAGAGAGTGCAAAGGACTTTCTAGAGAGCTTTGTTTACCTGTTGTGGGAAGCGTATGGCACAGGAAAAAGAATCTACTACTATAGTCATGTGGCACTGTTGATTTGCAAAAAATAATAATAATAATAATTAAAGTATCCAACTCCCTTGTCCTGTCAGCACAAGGATTTCCACTTGCATAGCAGGACTTCCTCTTCTCTCTCCTCTCCCCACACACAATCCTCACCAGATCTGTTCCAGAGGGATTGGGGAAAACACAGAACAGGCTTAGAGAGATACACAGATATAGTAAGGAAATTTTGCTACCTTGCACAAGGTCTGAGGGACTGTGGACCGACCCCCTGCTGAAAAAGTTTGCTGACCCCTGGCTTAGACCTACAATGAACAGCTCTCCCGGCGCTAAACCAGTGGTTGGTATCTGAAGAAGTGTATGCACACGAAAGCTCATACCAATAACAAACTTAGTTGGTCTCTAAGGTGCTACTGGAAGGAATTTTGTTTCGACAGTGGTAAGACAGTCAGACTTGACCTTCCTGCTTTCAAAGCCCCACTGACATCAGAGCAGCTAAACCAATGGCAGACGGAGGGGTTGAATCTTTCTGCCTGCCAAGCCCCATGGTGACATCAAAGGCACTCAGCCTCTAATTGCCAGTAGTCTATACAGCACGCAGACTAAGAACATGCTGGCATTATTCCAAGTCCTTTAGTGCCAAACTTTCCCATCCAGTGCTCAAATGGGGTGGATGGGGTGCTACCCTGCTTCTTTTGAATTGGACCTATAATCATCCCACTTATTTTTTCAAGTGGATATGTCTGAGTCTGGCCTAACCACCCACACCCTTTTTTTCTCCTACATTGAGACTATTTTACTTACATCAATACTCACACAAGAACTTATCTGAAGTTGTGACCATCTAGGACAAGGTTGAGCAACCTCAGTCCTAAGAGACAAGTGAAGCTATCCAAGCTGCGGGATGAATCAGCCTCATAGAGCAAACATGCTTAACTCTAATCAATGCATGAATGTATTTCCACCGTATAAAGCAACTAGTAAGGATGTCTAGGCTGGTTGCTCCAAGCCCAGACCATATGGTTTTAGCAAGCCATCTAAAGAAACATTTACCACTTTTTGTAACCTAAGTTGAACTGCCTGTTTTTTTTCTAGCTGCTGTATGGAAAAGCACATGAATCTGCAAGTAAACCATTTTTAACTTAGCAAATGTTTGTATCTTTCTATGCTCAGGAAGTGGGTGATGGGTGACTTCGGAAGAAACTTGGAAGGGGGCATTTTGAAGGTCAAACAGCCTATATTTCCACACATTACTTTGCTGCTTGTTTTGTGATTTTAAATCTCTTCTGGGACACTGTCACCATAGAGTACTTGCTCCAAACCTGCATCTAGGTATCCAGGGAATTTTCCTTTTATTCTTTAACAACAACAACAAAAACCAACACAGACCTCACTATGTTGCCCTTGGAACCATTGGCATAGCATGGGTTGCTGGCACCTGGGGCGGGCAAGCTGCCGGCGCCACTGGAGTGCCCACCCCTGGAGCCAAGCGGGTCCATGCTGTGCTACCTGCCTGCTTGTCTGCCTGCACAGGGAAAGCCCCCTGGTGCCAACGGAGAGGAGCACCTGGCCGGGGCCCATGCTAGAGTTTCCTCTTGCCTACCTCCCTCCATCTGTGCCCACTCACCATGAGTCTGGGCTGCTCTGCCACCTTCACTAGGGTGGGGTGGGGATCCCTGAGGAAGCTGGCACCTTCGTGGGGGAGCTTGGTTACTCCCCTTCAGAATTTTGTGCCCAGGGCCACAGTCCCCCTGGGGCTTCCCCACGCTACGCCACTGCTTGGAACTCTCTGCAAGCCACATCCCTCACTGGCCCTCCTCTGTGCCCCAAGTGTTTTTGACTGACAGTAATGTGTCCTTGAATGCTGGCAGTGCCGCTTCCTCATCTAGATGGAGGATAGAGAGAGGAGGTGAGTGCCTGTCGAAACCAGCAAAGGCAAAACTTACAGTGCCCACTTTTGACACTGACTATGGCTCTGACACTGACTATGTCATATGGCCCCCATAAAGTTGACCAGAATGGAATAAAGCCCCCAGGCTCCAGACGTCTCCCTTTCCCCGATCTAGGATATCCCAGAGAAATTGATGAGCTAGCTCCAAGATGTGGAGGTAAGGAAGAGGAAATGCCACTTTAACCCTATCAGAAATCTACTGACCACCAGGTTTAAAGTCATCAGTAGAGCAGCTTTCATCTGTGCGTACAGCTAAGTTTTAAAAGTTCTTAGAAAAACTCGTATTGTTTATCTGCATTTTAGAGGGGGGAATCAGGGGAGGGGGAATTCCAACCCCATTCCCCCCCATCTCCCAAGAATAGTGATGTTTTACAGCACTTAGTTCCCATGACAGATATTGATGGCTTCATTCTGCCTTCTCTCTCTTTTCCCTAATACATCCATTCCTCCTTTTTTCCCTTCCATCAGCCAGAATGAGATGCTGCATAAATGCATTTGCTTTGTCGGAGAACATGGAAACTCCATAAAGCCAAGTGGAGTTTTTGCAATGCAGATGGCATTAACTGCATCATTTTCCAAGGAGGAAAAGAGATCTAAATACATCCTAAGAGAAGTCTCTGTCTTTGTCTTCCTATATGATCATTTCCACTGCCCAAAATATACTGCATGTAAGAAGTCTCCTTCATTTCAGATATTTTATCCAGCATGCTTTTGCTGACTGTATAACCTTCACGAACCTGAAATTCCTGAGTAGTCCCGGGAGGTCAATGCATCTTGGAATAAAATTTTTGTAATGTCATTTAAGGCTACCCCTAATCCAGAATTATTGAAGAGGCATGGGTCATGGGAATTGAGTTTGACACTTGACAAATACTTGGCTTTGTGTAAATGGACAAGGCACTGAAATAACTGCCTCTGGATGTCACACGAAGAGAAATTAATTCTTTATTAACTTCCTCAATGATAATCTAATAAACTCATTTGGTCTACTAGTTTCAGCAGTTAAAAATGCTCAGTGGATTGGATGCAAATGGTTTTTTTTTCCCCTCTCCCCCTCTGGAACCTCTGCTTTTGTAGCATAAGAAAAGAGAGTGAAGCCCAGACCCCAAATTCTGAAAGACCAGGAGGTTTTTCAAATTGACTCTCGTTGCACCACAGGGCAAATGTGGTATACACATCAGACATTTAAAGGACTTCCTCCAAATAATCCTGGAAATTGTAGTTTGTTAAAGGTGTTCAAAATTGTAGCCCTGTGAATGGTAAAGTACAGTTCCCATGATTCTTGTCTTTGTACCTAGCCAAAGACAAAACAAAAACACTTTCAGATCAGTTTTGCACCTGATAAATCACAGGCATAATTAAAACTTCATTACTTTCTGTTTTCTGCCTCTGGGTACCTGTGAGTCAAGACCCTACAGCAGCGAACATGCCACAAAATACTCCAGCCAACCTTGGCTCCCAAGAGAGTGTACCCATAACATTTTGTTGTTGCTCCCACTTTGTTAGGTACATACTGTGTGGGATCCGATGTGTTCAAAAGCACATCTGTTCTCTTAGTTTACTCCCATTTTTGCAGGTTTTTGCTTACCTTGATGGTGGGCAGTTTTGCGGTCTGACCACGGGTCTTGGAGCAATCCAGCGAGAGGACAGGAGTCTGGTTGACTGCCTGCTGGTGATTGGCCAGATTGGACTTTTGGGTGGGCCTCTTCCTGGAGGAGGGCTCAGCTGGCCAATCAGTGCCGACTGGGCCTTCTCCCAGAAAGGATAAAATAGAACCCGAACCAATGGTTCAAGTTACAAAGAAGGAGATTCTGAGTAAGCAACAGGAAGAACTTTCTGACAGTAGGAGCTCTTTTGACAGTGGAACAGAGCAGACTTCCAAGAGAGATGGTGGACTCTCCTTCCTTGGAGGTTTTTAAGCAGAGTTGTGAAGGCCATCGGTCATGGATGAGATTCCTGCATTGCAGGGGGTTGGACTGGATGACCCTTGGGGTTCCTTCCAGCTCTACAATTCTCTGACTTTATGATTCTGTGGCCATTGCACATATACTTAGTGATGCAAGGCTGCAAGATTGGGACAAATGTGTTTTTAAAACTTGCCCATTTTGTTCAAGTTTTCAAAAGTTTAAGACAAGGTAAGGACTGAGAAAAAAGGAGGCTAAGAAAGTTGAAGGGATTCAAGTAGAAATCGAAAAGGTGTCAGATTTGATCTGTTGCATTAAGCTTTTCATGTTGGCTTGCTATAAAGAGATTCAATGGAAAGATAGGAGCTGGGTTCATGTCCCATGCCTAGGAATAAATCAACATAATTCTCACCACCAGCAGTTCATTATGATGAACACCCCAGAAGTGTGGTGAGAGTTTGCTTGTCCCACTTTCAGAGCTGCTGTTATCACACCCTGTTCTGCAAAGAAATTATTAACATTGCATGTGCATGTTTGTAGGCTGCAGAGGTCCTGAGAAAGCTCGATATTTTGTATGAAAGAGACTGAGCCTTTTGATGCATCCCATACTCTTCAAGTGAATTGCACTTTTTGCCATATATAGACTTCTCATTTGAGACACCATGTCTCCCTGTTCATCTTCCACTGCAGCTTCTGCAAGTTTTAGCAACCTGAGAAACACACAGGGCACCTCATGCAATGCTGTAAGGCAAGTTCAATTTGGTGGTTGAGAGATGGTTCTGTTGTTCATCCACACACATCCAATAGGAAGAAAAGAAAGAGAAACAAATCTAGGGTAAAAATGTTAATTTAGGGAGGGAAATGATCTCTTTTAAATTTCAGACAAAATCTTCAAAATTTCAAACAATTGTGCACAACAGCAGCAATGCAATGCTCTCTCTGTGTGTCTCTCTCTCTCTCTAGCATTGAATCTTCGTGTACCTTGAATTACAAGGTGAACTGGAATGATTCAATAGAATATATATATATATATATATATATATATATATATATATATAACCTGTAGCACCTTAGAGACCAACTAAGTTTGTTCTTGGTATGAGCTTTTGTGTGCATGCACATGAAAGCTCATACCAAGAACAAACTTAGTTGATCTCTAAGGTGCTACTGGACAATTTTTTAATTTTTTTAATATATTTCTACTGTGTCAGACCAACATGGCTACCTACCTGAATCTGGAATGATTCAAGGAAGCTTCTCACATTTCCAGATGAGATTGCATGTCAGGTACGTCCCATTTATACCCCAGATGGGCGGGGTATAAATTATTGTTGTTGTTGTTGTTGTTGTTGTTGTTATTATTTTCAAGGGGCTCTGTGACTTCAACTCTCCAAAAATACACTAGCTAAAAAAATAGGTACAGATACAAGGTGAAATATGTGCCTCCCTTATGTAGATAAGAGAGTTGGGTGGCACTTTAAAATATACGGTGCACATGTAGTGTTGAACTCCCAGCATGTTGCTTGATCCAACCCAACCCAACTTTCACCCATTCAGCTCATATCAAAAACAATTCTCACCAAAATTCCCAATGCCATTGCTTTAGGCCAGCCAGCTGTAAAAGTTCCACTATGTAGCCTAGTTCTCCTTCGTTATTCTTCCACAAATTTCTCTTCTTGTGTTTCAGAGGCATTGTCTGTGCCTGATTTTCTTCTTCTCCCTCCTAATAATTAAAATGAGATAAGTACATACATTTATTTCCTTTGAACTGAATGCATGCGTTGGACACTGAGGATGAAAACTCACAAATCCACGACTCTTTTCCACAAGAATATTGTTTCACTATATGCCTTTCATTTCTTCTAAACGTGCACCTATAATGAAGAGCCAGAAGGACATCAGAAAATAAAATAACAAGCTCGGGCAACCTGGGAGTCTCACAGTGTAATCCTATAGATGTCTACTCAGAAGGAAACCCAGTTGAGTTTAATGGGGTTTACTCCAAGGTAAGGCTGTATAAAATTGCTGCCTAAGACACTTTGTCAGAACAAAGTGGGACACAGGAGGTTTTTTTCTCCCCCTTAATAGTGGTTGGCTTTCATATTGCATTAGTTCAAGTCCACTAGTGCCACCTGTTCTGTTCCATCTCCTTCCTACCAATTCCCTATGCAAAATTCAAGGTTGACCCCTACTTTTACATTTGGGTATAATTTGACCGCAATTTGATACATAATTAGAGAAGAATAGAAGACTGAGTCTTTAACTACCCATATATCCCTCCCTAATTTAAATAATTCTTAACATAGCTAACCAGTCTGCTTCCTATTGCAGTGATGTGTACTGAACTGGGGATAATGAAATAAAGAATGGGGAAAGGGAAAGAGAAATGCTATTTCAGACTCTGAAGATCACCAATTAATGGCAAGGGGAAAAACCTTCCTATAGACTTATAACACACCATAGGATTTGAGGGCTGGGTCACGGGGAGCGTTATTTAGAACCATCTACATTTCCAAAGATGTTTCCCAGTATAATCTGATGCTCTTCTAAATTTTTAACAAGGTCTTAAAATAAATAATAGTATTCGTCAAGTTAACACCAAATATCCAGCCCGTTGTGTTCTTGGAGGGCATCAGGCTTTGGGAGCCCCATCCTATAGTCCCAAGGGACTGTGATGTGACAAATTATGAGGATAAGGAAGTCAAACTTGGTCCTCTTTGGCTGCTGCTACTGGTTCAGAAGGATCAAAGTGTCCTGCTCCCTCTGGTCTTCATGTGACTTGCTCAGGAGGATGAAGTTTCAGCCATGATGGTGACTCAGAACATCTTTTTGAAGATTACATACTAAAAACCATGGCCAAAGTTCAATACCTCTTATTGGTCTAAATTACACTGGGGTAAGACAACTTTTGATGGTCTGTGAGATGCTACCTAAGAGAGCAGAAGCCATACAATATTACACAAATATATACACTGATATGTATTCACACTTTCTTTAGAACCTCTTCCAGAAGATTGCCCCAAAATTCTCCCCTCTAAGGTTATAATTTTATTTATTCCAAAATGTCAACAATCAGGCTAGTTGTTTGTTTGTTTGTTTGCTTGCTTGCTTGCTTGCTTCCTTGCTTGTTTGGAAAAAAATATACCACCTTTCAATCATATTCCAGAGTTGTTTCTAAGAATAAAATATTTAAAGGCAAAAATTGAATATACTTAAGTGATATAATCTACAAACCAGTCATCCACATTAAAAAGAAAAAAGAAAATCCTCCCCATAGAATCATTTTTATTTCATTTATTCCTAAATGTCAACTGTTTGACTAGATACTATGTAGACAAATGAAGAATTTAAAAGTGGGGTGTCAAAATCAGGAACAGACAAGGAAGGGGATGCAAGTCACAATAAAATTAAAAAGTGATCAATAATTGTAGGATAAGCCCCCAAAGCTGCATAATCTTGAGATTGTACTGAAGGAAAGTAGGGGCTAAAATAAAAATGGTCCATGTGGCCCTTGAGGCATTTTTGGTGGCCCTTGGCAACATTTGACACCCCTCCCAGCCCTTGCACTGCTTTCCCAAAGCTGGGTAAGTGAGGTGCTGAGCTTTGGAAAGGAGTTGTGAGGGCTCCGACAAGATCCTAGAGTCCTCTTGTCTCCTTCCCAAAGCTAGTTGGCACTTTCCCAGCTTTGGGAAGGAGGTGGGAAGGTTCTAGGACCCTGCCAGAGCCTCATCCCTCCTTCCCAAAACTCAGCAAGGGCTGGGGAGGGGACATCAAATTTTGTCCTCACTCCCCTTCCCCACATGACAAGTCAGTGTGTGGCACGCATGTTCTGTGTACTCTTATGGCCCACTTGGTATGAAAAGTTGGAAAGCCCTGGGCTAGATGAACTAGGCAGTAGGAACGAAATGGGGAAAGCCCTGGGCTAGATGCTGGGCAGTAGGAAGGAAAAAGACAGGAATAAGAGGATCCAGACAGCAGGGATAATTGCATTTATACCCCTTCAATGTCCTCTAAGTGACATACATAGTTCTCTCCCTTGCCAAGTTTATCTTCACAACAATCCTGTGCTGAGAGATCAGGCTGAGAGGCTGTGACTGGCCCAAGGCCTCCCACTGAGCTTCCCATGGCTGAGTGGAGATCTGAAGCCTGTTTTCCCAGGCCCTAGTCTGGCACACTAACCACTACACCACATGGCTCTCTCTATTCATATGTTGTGCTTCATTCTCTTTGTTTGCCACGTTGGGGCACTGTGGGAAAAGTGAGGTAGAAATGTTGTAAGAAAGTAAACCACTGAGCCTCTTGGGCTTGCCGATCAGAAGGTCGGCGGTTCGAATCCCTGTGACGGGGTGAGCTCCCGTTGCTCTGTCCTAGTTCCTGCCAACCTAGCAGTTCAAAAGCACACCAGTGCAAGTAGATAAATAGGTAGCGCTGCTGCAGGAAGGTAAACGGCATTTCTGTGCGCTCTGTTTTCCGTCATGGTGTTCCGTTGCATCAGAAGTGGTTTAATCATACCGACCACAATACCTGAAATGCTGTCTGTGGACAAACTCCGGCTCCCTTGGCCTGAAAGCAAGATGAGCTCCTCAACCCCATAGTCGCCTTTGACTGGACCTAACCATCCAGGGGTCCTTTTCCTTTTACCTTTTTTCACCGTACACCTGTAAATGAACTAACAGATGGTTGGATTTTTCCTCCAGCACACATGCACACAAACAGAACTTTATGCAGCTGACTGAAGTTTATTTATGTGCCTTCTGCCCACATCCCCAGCCATATTCCTGCCAAATACATTTCTGAATCTCCAGGGAGATTCGCTGCCTTCTACCCATCCCTGGTGAGCTCTGTTCACTGCTGCTATCTACATTCAATCAAATTCTGCTGCCCTCCCACAGAATGCCAACAGCATTCCAAGGCCTCAGGAAATGTGCTCCCTTTCCCCTCCTCCTCTTGCCCCTTGTCACAGTTTCTTTCTGTCCAGAACAGATGGGCACAAGCTGTTTTGGGGACGGAGCGCCCTTCCTCCTCCACAGTCCCCCCTGCTTGCTTGCTGCCTGCCTCCTCAAAAAGGCACATCACAGGATTGAGTGGTCAGCCCTTCTTCATCCACCCCATTTGGAGAGGCAGGTAAAAGTTTAACCAGCCTGCCTTTCAGCGGTGGAAGCAAAAGCCCTCCATTCATGGTGGTGATAAATTGCTCCTGTCAAAACTACATGAATGCTCATATTGAAAAAAGCTTCTTTCTTTCTTTTTAACTTTCGGCCTCTCTCCAGTCACACGGCATCACTTGCTTGTTAGACTACATTTAATGCCCACTTAGTCAAAGAATGTTTCCACTTTTCCTCATCCTTCTATCCTGTCTTCCCTCCCACCACCCCACCACCCCAGGCCTAGGCTTCCAGGCAGGAGCTGTCAGTGAGGGAGAATCAAAATCAAAAATTGTGGGGTGAAAGAGAGAGAGAAAGGTTGAGGGAGAGAAAAGTCAGCAACAGAGAAGAGCGTCTTTGTTGTTTGAAAACAATCCTGCCCGCTTTTTGCTGAGAAACATCTCTAGAAAATGTGAGAAAGCTCAAGATTACATATCTCATCCCAGAGAGAATCGTTTATTTATATCGTGCCCATTCCTTCAAGGAACTCCGTGCAACAACTCTTCTGCCCCCACCCTGGTCCAACACCTGGTAACAACAACCCTGTGAGTTTGACCGAAGTCTGATCAGTGAGTTTCTACTGCAATCAAGTGGTGTGTAAATTTTGTTAAAATAAAATAAGAATATGAGGTAATACATGTGCAATACTTATGTGCAAGGCAAGGTAACATGTGCAAGGAAGTGTTTTGTATATTTTAAGCCACCCCACAGATATATGTCAAGGCCCCAAAGGAAGGGATGTCAATCAGTCACGGAGAATTTGGCAAGCTTTCCATGTAAAATTATAGCTGCAATAGATAACCTTTTGAAGAATGGTCATTTATTGCACTGATACCCCAGAGATATTCAGAGTGTCAAGGTATACGAATCTTCCATCTGGAATCTGTTTTTGTTTGGTTTCTGTCTGCTGTTGGCATCTCTTGTCTGCTTGATGGCATCTCTTGACCTTCAGAGCAGAATTGTAAAGGAGCCATTATTTGGAGCAGGTGACTGAAGGAAGGAACATTTTGAAGCTTCTGTGCAGTCCATGATGGGTGTGGAGGATTCTATTTGGCAGGACTTTAGTTATGAATTGGTTGTTTTCTTGTGGTTGGGGCTTGCTGTTTCATTACATTTCATGGTCCAGAGCACTGCAAAGAGGCAAAAGCAGCAGTCTATCCAGGAAGAGGGGGGGAACCGAGGCATATGGGGTGTGTGGGAAAAGATGTTTGGGAGAGAGGAGGGGCAAATAAGAGTTATAAGGGGGCTTGCAACTCTTATTCCTCCCTCTCCCTGCTAGGACAAATAGAAGATGCAGCGGTCATGGAGGAGGAGGAGGAGGAGGAGGAGGAGATGGTAAGGGAAACATCAATCCATTTTAAAGGACCGGTCTTGTTGACTGAACACATTGGCTTGAGCATGAGGATTGTATGTGCTGCCCACGATGCCATACATTGCTTCTGAGTACTTCCTATGTGAATACACCTTTCTTCTATTTTGTCATGAGAACCAGTATGGTGGTAGTTAGTAGTGATGGCAACCAACTCAAAAGAGTCTTGAAAGATAAGGTTATTAATGACTACTAGCTACGTTGCCTATGTTCTACTTTCATTGATGGAGACAGGATGCTTCTGAATGCTTGGAATCACAAGTGGGGAGCCCAGGGCCTGCTTCCACATTTCCTATAGGCAGTGCTTTTTTCTGGGAGGATGCAGGAGTACGCATACCCTAATCATTTTGTGAATCTAAGTTTGGCCTCATTGAGGGGCGGTATTTCAATTTGAGTAGGAAAACGAGAGTACCTCTAAACACTGCCCATAGATATCTGAGTTGGCCACGATGAGAACAGGACATTGGAATAGATGGGCCATTGGCCTAATTGAACAGACTCGTCTTATGTTTTCATATTTTATGTTCTTTCTTGTGAATGCATCGTTTTCAAAGACGACCACCCAAAGTTTGCTATCCTTACTTATATTTTAATTAAAGGCTGCACATTCGTTGGGAAGTTCTGTGCTTTCATTTTGCAGCAACACTCCTTGTGTATCTATGCAATCTTGTGTTCTCGTTACTTTTTAGGGCACATGCAAATGAATGCATCCTACATCAGTTTCAGCTGTTAGATATATATGTATGGTACTTATGACCCATTCACACACGGGGCTCCCACAGGCCTCTTGCTCAGATATGCACTTAACACCAGCAGCTCTTCAGCTTCTGTTTCCCACTGGGCTGCAAAACCATTCGGTTGTTCCGCACTATAATTGCTGCAAATCCCATGTTGCAATGTGACACTCATCAAAAATTCACATTCAACGAATATACATTGTAACTGCTTTTCCAAAGTTCTACATTATTGAGGGGGGGGGTGGAATCCCATGAGATAACTTGACTCTGGTATGCAAAGTATGCACAGATAATAAGTAATGTAATCGGTTCATATAGAATCATAGAATTGTAGCATTGGAAGGTTCCCGAGGGTCATCTAGTCCAACCCCCTTCAATGCAGGAATCTCAACACACAGTCTCCCGTCTAGTTTGAAACTACACTGGACCCTGCTTAGCTTTGCAAATGTGCTAGTGGGTTGTGTTGTTGTTGTTGTTATCATTATTACTTCACCACTATAGATCCAAACTCTGGTGGAAATTTACAGTTGGCCATGTTGGCTCACATTGAGTGAAGAAATCTGCAGTAGATACTGTTATGCCTGACAACAAATCCTAATAATTGGATTCTTTTGCCCCTCGTTTTGTGCCTGCCAAACAGCCGTGACATGCTTATATTTTATTCTCTTGTTAATTATGCTGTTTTAAATGTGCATGTTATATTTGACTTCACTTAGCAATGATTGCTTTTGAAATGTTTAAGATTTTGTTTGTTTTTGTTTTTTGGGGGGTTAACTTTGTTTGTGTTGAATATGTATTCTGCAGTTGACCTCCTTTGTAATGTTTTATTTTGAAATCTTTGAGAAGGTATTTTGGTTTCCTGTTAATTGTGTTGCTTTGACTGTGTTCTTTATATTTGACTTTCTTCAGAAATGTTTGATTCTGCATTGTTTTATTGAGCTTTAATATGCTGTAAAACCGCTTTTGAGGTTTTTCTTAAAAATTTAAAGTGGTAAATAATAATAATAATATAATAATAATAATAATAATAATAATTTATTATAATAATAATAATAATAATAATTTATTTATACCCTGCCCATCTGGCTGGGTTTCCCCAGCCACTCTGGGCAGCTTCCAACAGAACATTAAAATACAATAGTCTATTAAACATTAAAAGCTTCCCTAAACAGGGCAATAATAATAGTAATAGTAATAATAATAGATATAACTGATAAATCTGATGGGCAGAATAGTGACCTGGTTGCACATAGGGATGAGGGAAATTGTCCATTTTGGTTCCTCTCTCTGTTTCTCATTTAGCATTACATGCAAACCAGGATGAAATTTTAGCTGCCTTGTTCGAGGACAGTCCTTGCATCCTTCAATTTCCAGCACAGTATTTTCATTCTCCTTTGCCAGCCCACCTACCCCTTTCTGCCCTACATATTCTTGGAGCATGGACCTGAACAGGAATGCAATAGTTGGGGTTTTTTATGGGTTTGAGTTATTTTGATCCAGTAAGTTATTTTTTAATACAGTAAGCTATTTGTGTGTTTTTTGTTTGTTGTTTAATATCTATAATTGATGGGGGGGTTAGCTGTATCAGGGGTTAAATTCATGTCCTGTCTACTTTAAAAAAACACACACCCAAAAACATGTTATCAGTTTGAACTGAAATGAAAGTTTTAACTCCTAAAAAAACTCCCAAAATTTTGTCAGCTAACTACCCACCCACCCCTTGCATTCTCCAGCAGCCTGGTGTGTCGGTCATTCTTATGTCCTCCCAACTCCTATTTAAATTACCCCAGTAGCGCTGCAGTTATTAATTGTTCTTGACTGACTTCTTAAGTTAATTACACTTTCACAGTTTAGTATCAAGCATGATTAAAACAATTAGATGTTCCGCACCAGCCAGTTCATTTCCTGCCAGTCCCCTTCTTCATTCTTCTCCCCATGAAGAACTTAAGCACGCTTCTGCATCGCTGCAACAGATCATACATAGGACCTGGAATTATGACCATATTAAGTGCATTTGAACAGTTTCTGATTTCGCTTTCCAAGGTACGGCCATCCTAAGTACATTTGGAAGCTCATGTTTCTTCCCCTTGCTCTCTTCTGTCCGGTTCATCCTTTCAGCATAGCAGAAGCCAATTCAGTTACAGATAGGAAGCTCCAGTTACCGGGAAATATGATCAGCTCCAGCCTTTACCCTCTAGTCTCTTAAGAAGAGGGGAAATTTAAAAGCCATTCTTTTCCCAAAGAGAACATCTGTCATGTGTGGAAATATCATGCAAAAAGATAAATTCAGTACAGCAGTGGCTCGCTAGCCATGGTTGCCATTTTGCATCCTGAAAAAGCATTGCTTTTTACATTCATGGGCAAAGATGGAGAGGGTGCAGCTGTGGTTTCTTCTATCCAATCTTCTGCTCTTTCAACAAGCCTGGCATCAGTTTGTGTGTGTGTGTGTGTGTGTGAGAGAGAGAGAGAGAGAGAGATTTGGTATATCTCAATTTATTAAAAAATACCAAAGCAATTTACAATACACCACACACAAAATTAAAACAGATCATCAGATGACTGTTACAGAAAATGTTTTTCTTAATTGTCTGTGTATGCCTGATAGCAAATAATTTTTTTTAAAGAAACATTTGAAAGTTAGTATGAAAGGTGCCTCCTGAATCCCTGTTAGGAGTGTTGTGTATTGATTCAATGGTTTTTATATCTGTTTTACTATTGTCTGTATTCGCATTAGGGTAAAGTAACTGCCTTCCTGTCCCAGAAGGAACAGCTACTATTGGTTCGTTTAAGCTGCTGTATTTGGATCCTCAGCCTTATTGGTTTTCATCAAAAGGCAGAGTTGTGATTGCTTGAAATTGTTTCCTCCAAAATGTATCCCTTTTGAGCAAGTTCCCCGTCCCTATAAATGTAGCCTCCCTCTGCTCAGTCAGTCTTGTCTTGTTGCCTGAATAAAGAATTGTTACATGAAGAAACTGTCTCCTGCTTACTATGTCAGAGAGCTGAAATCACTTACTGAAATCACTAACCCCACGCTACAACTATTGGCGACGAAGGTGTCATCCGGAATGCTGAGGAGCGGTTAAACGCAGCCCTGCCTCAGAGTCCGGATTGCAGCAGAGAACAAGACTCACTGGCCAGCTGAGAAGAAAACCCTGTCAGCTGGGAGAATGGAGAGTCCAAGGGTATTGGAGCCCTTCCAGCCATCAGAGACCCACACGTGGGAGGACTACATTGATCGCTTCGAGTTCTTTGCAGAGGCTCAAGGGATCACCGATGCCGGCAAAAGAAGGGCCACTTTCCTGAGTTGCTGTGGGCCCAAGACCTTCATGCTGGCCAAGGCATTGCTTGCTCCAGCAAAGCTGAGTGAGACATCTCTCAAAGATATTCTTGCCCGTCTAACGAGTCACTTGGCGCCTACCGAGACCAAGATGGCCCTGCGGATGGAGTTCCATAAGAGGCAGCAGCGTGCTTTCCCCATGGAATCCTGGGGGCTGTAGTTTAGCCCTTCCAGAGCTACAATTACCAGTTACCCTTAACAAATGAGAGGCTTGTATCCCATGTAGTGCTTAGGAACGCCTTCTGTTAGCACAAGGATTTACAGCTGCGAGGAAGGACTTCCCCTCCTCTCACTCTCCTGTCCCCTGGGGTATTCCCTGCCCGCCCCCCCCCCAACCCTCCAGAGCATATTTGTGGGAAGTATTGTTTCACTAGCATAAATCTTTGCATGCATTGGAAGGCTCCCACAATTTGTTATGAACTCTGTGATTCTGTAATCTCATGTGCAGGGCCATGTGTGTTCTGCAGTTCCGTCGAAGTGTGGAGGGACTACAGAAATTTGGTAATGGGGAGGGAATTCGGCAGTCTGATCACCTCAGTTCTCATGGAAAAGTTGTTCTTTTTCCTACCAAGATAAGCATGGAAAGTGTATAACCAGTAAAATCACGGAATCCAGAGAACAGGGATGGACTGATCGCTTTGTTTTAGGTCTGTGTCCTTTCTATACTGTTTCTGCATTAATGAGCAAGCAAGCAAGCAAAATTAACATGCATAAACATTTTTTCTCCATGCATTTTCTAAATGTGTTTTCTCTCAAGAAGCACATTTTAAACCACATTTAAATATGCATGTTAAACACATTTTTGAGGGGGAGGGCAGCATCACAACATTGGGAGAAGGGTGAAATCTGATGCATAGCTGCATTCCCCACATTAGTTTGATCTTTACATTAATTCAGGACACGAAGATCAAGTAAGTTCATCACAAAGACCCATTCTTCTTTCACGCTAAATGCATCCACTTCCTGTTTTCCATAGGATGTCCACCAGAGTTCACCAGCATGATGCCATTGTGCACTAGTATGTTCACCAGAACCTCATATGATGCCCATAGAACATCTTAGTATGTATTTCCCTTCAAAACTCCACAATGCACAAGAGACTGCTTGCTCTCTCTTCTCAGTTCTGGTTTCCTACTGGCTCGGCCTCTCCTCCACTAAACATGCTACCTCATACACTGTTGTTGTTGTTGTTGTTGTTGTTAGTCCATATTTCATTAGATACCAGAACTGGAAAGTCACCTCCATTCCAATCTGAACAAAGAAGAGGTGCCACACCTCTACGACAGCCATTTTGTGTTATGCCACACCCCACAGCAGCTGTTTTGTGACTGGCACCCATGATACTTTCTCAAAACTGTAGAGGTGCCCACTAGTCAAAAAAAAACAAACCCAAAATGGCAGCTTGTGGAATTTGCTGAATTCCACATCCTTTTCCACTGGAAGAATTTAATATATATTTGTAGAATTATTCTTGACATGCTGGTGTAACTGAGATCAGATTTTAGGAGAGCTGGAAAACAAATTTATTCCCTGTTTTACAATCACACTCATTTGCTACACTTCACGTTAGGGCTTACATATTGCATCTGTTTTCCCTTGTGGCTTGGCTTGACTTTGCCTCAGCAGTACCAAGAACAAAAACAGCAAACCCGACGTGTGTCAAGCTTGAATTATCTTCTCATCAGGGGAAAACATGATTCAGAGAGTACAGCTGATCTCGTTCAGAAGCAACCATGTGCTGCACAAGATACTCCCTGAGAAAAGTAAGACCTTCTTCACGTCAGAGCTACATCCCTGAGCTGTACCCCGTTAGGAAGCTTGAAATATGCCTTGTATTGGGACAGGAATGCTCTGGCCCTCTAAACCTCAGCACTCTCCTCATCCCAGCCACACACCCTCTTCCCAGACTTCACCTTTCATCAATCCTGTGTCACATTTTCCTAGTATGTTTTTGCCTGGCTGGAATGCATCCTGGGTAAAGGATAGAGAAGGTTGTATGAGTGTGTGTAGAAACTAGCCTACTCTACAGAGGTAAAATTTACATTCCTTGCTCTGCCTACTTTTGCCTCCGGCCTCACCCATCACTGGGATGTGACCCCCCACCCAGAAGGGAACATACCCCTTTGGCTGAAATTGATGCAAAACAGGAGGTGCCACTCTGCCCTGCTGCTGCCGCCATTCCTGCAGCCCCCTACCTGCCCCTGCTGCCTCTGCCTGCTCTGCAGCTGCCACGCACCCTACCCCATCCACCATTGGCATAGAATCTGCACTGCCATCACTGAAGATTTGGGGCAAGATTGAACCCATTTGAGGAGGTGGCAGGGCAGGTGGGTCACCCATGGGTATGCCGCCTGGGGGGGCGGGCTTCTACCACTTGAAGCAGCAGCCTCATCTCCCTCGTGGCTGGGCTACCTCTGGGCCAATGAGTCCAACTATCAGTCCATGTCTACTTGGACTGGAAATGGCTCTCCAGGGTATTAGCTGTACTTGGAAATGCCAGCCTTAGACCAAATAATAAAATAAAATCAGGATTAAGGGGTTTTCTCAGGGCAGTCGAAGGGATGTGTTCTGTGTCCCATTGGTGTAGTGGTGCTGGCACTTCCCCTTCTTCTGATAGGAAATGCTCTGCAGGGGGGTGACAAAAATGGGGGGGGTTTCAGGAGGGTCAGTTGGAGTGAGTGAGAAATGTCTCTATTTCCATCTGAGGAATGTTGGAGGATATGAAATTGTTGTCCAAAACACCTGGAGGGCACTAGCTTGGGAAATATTATTATTATTATTATTATTATTATTATTATTATTATTATCATTATTATTATCATTATCATTTATACGCCTTTTTCTGGCAACTCCACTGGGGCCCTTTCGCCTGTGCAAAAAGAGGAATGACCTTTCAGAACTTGCACCCCTTCGTGACTTGTGCTTTCCTGCTTGCTTCTGAGCCCAAAGCTAGGAGAAGGTAAAATTTATACAAAAGGAGATGAGATGCAATCCCCTTTAGAACGATGGTGTTTGTAAACAGAGCACATTTAAGGGTTTGACAGCTCTCCGCAGGTGGGCTGATCAATGCACCACTATCTGATGGCCTTTCAATAAATGTTACAGGCTAGCAAGGAGATCCCATTTGCCATAGTCTCCTGGGCTGCTTAGTCTGGGACAGTGGCCAAGCCTCCTATGTCAGCTTTAAGTCTGACACTGAAAAGCCTGTTTTCTGAGGTTTAAAGCTGATGCTCCCTTTGTTGCCAGATCGGTACATCTAACAGGCCTGGATCCCCCAAGACCAAAGTTCTCCAGCTTTGTCACAGTGGAGCTTCCCTGATGGTGCCCTCAGATCTATGCTCAGCATGCTGGTGTCCAAGTCGTATTGGAGATGTGATGCCTTTCCCAGTACAAACATATACCCAAAGTGCCCCTGCTAAATGTCAAACAGGAGGTCGGTTAGGATCTCAACGTCCTAACGAGCATTTCGGGTGTGGTGGATTTTACTCCAGGCGGGAAACAATATTTTGCTGGAATCCGCTGCGAGTACAGATTTGTGAATATTACTTTTGGGGGGTGTTGTTTTACTTTTAATCAGTTTTATTGCATGGTACCGATAGGGTTTTATTGTTCATCACTGTGAGCTGCCCTGGGGCTTTTTGAAGCAAGTGGTGGGTAGGATACAGAATTAAATGAGGAAAGAAAGAAGACTGTTAAACCAGTCTGGAAGGAAGGCTAGGAAATTAGTGCCCATTCAATATATACATTCACGCTATTAGGACAGCCTTTTAGCACTGGTTTTGAATTTGGTATCCTATCAAGTAAGGTAGTACCTCAGCAGAGCAGCGATAATTATTGATATTAAGCAGTAACCTTCATTGTACTGTTTTCAATTGACTGCTAAAACGTTTTTGTTAAGGCATGGCTACCCAGACATGTGATTTTATTGTGCACATTTGTTTTTGAAATCTGTTGATTATATCTATCTTTTGTCTTTGCTATTTTTAAAGTCTGCTTTTATTCCTAATTTTTAATGAATTTTTATACTATTTTATGTAAACTGGTAGGGACCCAGGTGGCGCTGTGGGTTAAACCACTGAGCCTAGGGCTTGCTGATCAGAAGGTCGGCAGTTCGAATCCCTGCCACGGGGTGAGCTCCCGTTGCTCGGTCCCAGCTCCTGCCCACCTAGCAGTTCGAAAGCATGTCAAAGTGCAAGTAGATAAATAGGGACCGCTCCAGCGGGAAGGTAAACGGCGTTTCCGTGCGCTGCCCTGGTTCACCAGAAGCAGCTTTGTCATGCTGGCCACATGACCCGGAAGCTGTCTACGGACAAACGCCGGCTCCCTCGGCCTATAGAGCGAGATGAGCGCCGCAACCCCAGAGTCGGACACGACTGGACCTGATGGTCAGGGGTCCCTTTACCTTACCTTTATGTAAACTACTAAGGTTTATTTATTAAGCGGTATATAAAGGTAAAGGTAAAGGGACCCCTGACCATCAGGTCCAGTCGTGTCCGACTCTGGGGTTGTGGCGCTCATCTCGCTCTATAGGCCGAAAGAGCCGGCGTTTGTCTGCAGACAGCTTCCGGGTCATGTGGTCAGCATGACTAAGCCGCTTCTGGCGAACCAGAGCAGCGCATGGAAATGCCGTTTACCTTCCTGCCGGAGCGGTACCTATTTATCTACTTGCACTTTGACGTGCTTTCGAACTGCTAGGTGGGCAGGAGCTGGGACCGAGCAACGGGAGCTCACCCCGTTGCAGGGATTCAAACCGCTGACCTTCTGATGAGCAAGCCCTAGGCTCTGTGGTTTAACCCACAGTGCCACCTGGGTATATAAACCTTAGTAAATAACTAAATTAAATAAAGAGTCAACCTTGGTATCCCCAGGAGCCATATATTATCCAGACAATAATCTATGGACCAGAACATTCTAACGCCATAATGAATGGTCACTGCTAAGGCTGCCTAATTGACTTGTCAATGCCTAGTAGTGCGTGCTCGAGACCCATAGGCAAAACCAAAGCCATACCTTTTAGCTAGCTATACATATATACAGTATATATTTATGGGATTATTGGTTTGTGTTTGTTTTTATTATGTACCTTGTGTTCTCATTCTGTATTTTTATGTTGTGAACCACCCTGTGATCTTCGGATGATGGAGGACAGTGTGTGTGTGTGTGTGTGTGTGTGTGTGTGTGCATCTTACATATATCTCTTATATCTTATTACCATTCTTCCAATTATTTTTCTTCTGTTTATGACCTGTCAGAACCCCAACAAGATATATACCATGCAGTTCATACTGCAGACCTGTTCAAGCTTATGTAATTGGAGGTAACTAAACAAATGCGCCTGCTCTGTCCCATCCATGTTCCCTTTGTGTGCTCTTGTCAGGAGCTGGACTGAGGAGGAAGGTGGGGACCGCGCCCCCCCCTTCTCCTGAACCTTCCCAAGAACAGGAGGACAGTATAGAGTTAGAACAGTGGTTTGCAGAAGGGCATGATTCAGAGTCTGCAGAGGGCAGAAGCTGGGAAATATTGGAAGAAGAACAGCAGGAAAAAGAAGCATCAGAGGAGAGACAGCTGACAGACTCAGTGTCCTTAGAAAGCATTCCTGGACCCCTCCCCCCTCCCAGGACTAGGCAGGCATTGAGGATATTAGAACAGAGAGCTCAGGGGCAGAAAGCTCAGATTAACCAATGCAGGAGTGGCGTCGAATAGGGGAGATGTAGGAGGGTGGGACTTTACTTGGAGCAACCCCATTATTAGGGACGGCTGCATTCCTTCATTGTTATCTGTGAATAATTGAATAAATTGCTTGGTAAGAACTTTTATAGTTTCTCTGATTCTGGGCTGCCACCAGGGGAGGGACCTGATTCTCCGAAGCCTGACAGTACTTCAGAGGAATGGGGATGCCTTCTGTACTTCCAAAGGCTTCCCTGTGCATTAGAACCCTTATCTTCTGTGAGTAAAGGACAATTACCTGCTGAAGATAGTCTCCTTGGAACATACAGCTATCAATGGCGTGGGGATGCTAGTGCATTAATGCCTGTTCTCCCACTTCACATGTTCAGTTGACCCCAGTTATGAACACCTGAACAGGACTGGTGTACTATAATGCATTAATTACAATAGGCCATCAATGTAAATACAGTGGTACCTCGACTTATGAATTACTCGACATACAAATTTTTCGACTTACGAATGAAAAAAGTGCCCACACGCCTACGAATTTTTCGACATCCGAAGGACATCCGTTGGTGGTTTTAGATGCGGTTTACTCGACTTACGAATTTTTTCCTGAATTTTTCGTTTCCAATGCATTCCTATGGGGAAATCGCTTTTTTCGACTTACGAATTTTTCGACCTATGAATGTGCATTCGGAATGGATTAAATTCGTAAGTCGAGGTACCACTGTAGTTTGTTGGCATCCGTCTCTCTTGGGAGTGCACATTTGGTGGGGTGTGTGTGTGTGTAAAGTCAAGCTGTTGGAAGGCTGTAGTACTTGCTGTGGCTGTAGAGACAATACGGGAGACACCCGTTTTGTTTCAGCTGGGGCAGATGAAGGCATTTGGTTGTGCTGATGTGGGTGTACCGTGGCGTTCCTTCTCTCTGTGCTCCTCCCAGCAGTCATTCCTCCTTCAGTTACTGCTGTGGATTCACTGCTGTCAATACTGTTCCACCCATTTTTCTTTCATTCATTTCTGGAAAACCCATATGTATATAATTACGGGGGTGGAACTGAAAATGAGTGATTGACTACACAGTTGTGGCTTGCCAGCAGATTACCTGGGAACAGAATATAATTTCCCATTCATATCAAAGTAATAAAGTAATTCCAGATAGCATGCCACTCACACCAAATTAGAAGAGGTTTTTGGGGTGTTTTTAAAAAGGGTTTTAGTGTAAACTCTAGCCATTGAAGGCAATGGTTGTTGTGCCACTTCTGCTGATCCTTTTACATTTATAGTAATGTCATGTTTAAATCGTGGTGTGGATGCTGCAAAATGAGGAGCCAGAAGGCAACCAGATTCTATCTCTGGTCTGATATTTGGGCGCCACCTGTATTTAACGCTAAAATGGAGGTAGAGTCTGGTAATCTGGCATCAAGGCATTCTTCTTTAATGAAGAACAAAGCTTCTTCTACCACATCCTGCCATGGTGAAGTGAAAACAGCTGAAGATACCGATAGGTCTGCTGCCAGATCCCAATTCTTTGTGTTCCCACATCAGTAAAGCAAAGGGAAATGAAGCAGGAACATGAGAAGTTATAATTTTCCTAGTAGTAATGAATGACAAGGCAGGGAAACATGGTGTATTGACATCTCACATAGAGAAGAAAGTTGAGTATCTAGACACCAAAACTGCATATTTAGTTTCCAGAGCTAGCTCTTCCATAAGGCAGAATGAAGCTACTGCCTTAGGTGGCAGATGCTAAGGAAGAGGCAGAAAAAGGTCCTACACAACCCGTTAGTTACATTTTGTGTGATTATGACTATTAGCCAACCTGGAAATACATGTTTTGAAGGGCAGGAAATAAATCTGTCCAATCAATAAATGTGCTCAAATGCTTTTAATCCATTTTAAACATAAAGGTTCAGTGTACATAATAACCTTTTAAAAAACACAAACACACAATCAAATTGTCAAAATGCTTAACAACAACAACAACAACAACAACAACAACAACAACAACAACAACAACAACAGTTAAAGTACCTTTTCCTCCCTGGTCACAAAATGTTTGCCTGGACACAAATATACATGGTTTCTATAAACTTTATAGAATATAACATCAGGTGTGGGGAAGATGGGCATGGTTGGTGTGGAATGGTTTGCAGATCAACCTGGGACCTACTTTATGCTATGTCTAGGTGTAAGTGGTTCTTTCTCACTGCTATAAACATGGACTCTGTAGGCCATTTTGCCAAGCCTCCATTTCATTCCTCCTTTCTGATGCTAAAATAGTACATGGTAAGTATTTTACAGACGCTCCTTTATCTCAGTAGTTAACAACAATTAATTTGCCTAATAAGATATAAAAATGCATTGTTTGGCAGCAGTCCTCAAGTCATTTGTTACAGTATGCTCTCTTAGTGGCGAGTTGTAGGACTCGGGTAAATTGCTTCACAGGATTTCATAATATTGCTACAGCATTGCAATATAGGTTTATATATATATATATATATATTCATTCTCTGGGCATAGATGTCCTGGATTTTGCTTTAGCTGATGATGGATCACAGCACTTAACTCTTGGCCGAAGTCATAGATTAATGAGAAAGTAAATAATGCTGCAGTCCTCCAACCACCTACTCTGGAATAGCTCCTCTAAGGGTGGCAATCCTCAACACTTACCAGAGAGTAAGCAACATTAAACATGCTTAGGGTTGCAGTACCCATCCGGTGTGCATCTACTCTGAAAGCTGAAGTACATGACAATAAATCAAGTTATGATAATAAAGGCTGAGCTGTAGCTCGGTGGTAGAATGCATCACCAAGAAGGTCTTGGAAGGATTCCTGTCTGAAATCCTAGACAGCAACTGTCAGTCAGTGAAGACAATTCTGAGGTGGACAAACCAATCATCTGATGGCTTAGGACAGCTTCCAGTTTTCTTATAAACGGGGACAGGGCTGGTGCATGTTCTGATTTCAAATGGGCATGGGCAATTAATCAGAGACTTGTCCTAAAAAGTGAACTGTGTGATATTACCCATTTCTATTGTTCACAATACAATAGAGAGGAATCACTGAAAAGTCAATGGCAGTCACGATCACAAATGTTTTGGTTTTTTTTTTTGCAATCTGAGTTTAGAGGTTCTCATTGCAGAGCTGTTATCACAGCACTGTTAGCTCTATTCAGGCATTATTTGTACATGTCTCCAACGGCATGAAATCAGTGGGTAGGGCCACACCCACTGGACTTGCTCCCATATCCCCATCAGGCTCATCCATCAACATAGAAGTCTGCACACAGTCTTCTTGTCTTTATGCTCCTTACCTCTTTTTCACATTTAAATACGCATTTATTTGTTGTTGTTTTAAAAGCATTTTCTCATTTACAAAGCTCAACACATACATTTCAAAATATATATACACATTTGTATTAATATTTTTTTATTTCACACATTCATATAAATGCAAGGAAGCAAAAAGCAGATTTGCAGCCTTATTGGAACTACTTACATCTAATCCCATCTTAAGCTGTTTTGATTTGCTTTATAGTGTAAGAAAGAAAGCAGGACAGGATGTTATCTTGGAATTTCTCAATCAAAAAGATAATTAATAATAATAATGTGTATTGTGGATTATGTCAACCTGAGCAATGCCCATTTCCCAATTTTCTTTCTTTTTAGTTCTGTAATGTGTAACATTCTGTAATGTGGTTTTCTTGATTTCCAGTTGACATCCTAGCTGCTATCAAGGGTGGGAACCCTGTGGTCCTCCAGATGTTTCAACTCCAGCTCCCATGAGATCCCATGAGATCCAGACAGCTTGGTCAATAGTCAGGGATGAAGGAAATTGGAGTCCAACATTATCTGAAAGGCCACAGGTTCCCCACCACTGCTGTGAGTTCCCAAGTCCACATCACCATCATCCGTTTATTTGTATGCAGCCTTTTTCATGGTAAACCATGCCCAATGCAGCCCACAAAAACATTCACTCACTATCACTGCCTTATACATAAATGGGGCAGACAGGTAAATAAACTTGGGTGGCTGCCCCATCACAAACCCTAGCACAAGGGTAGCCAAGGTGCTGTCCAGGGTGAAACTCCTGATGTTGTTGGACTACAATTTCCATCAACAGAATCCAGCATGACCAAGGGTCAGGGATAGTTGGAGCTGTAGTCCAGCAACATCTGCAGGGTACCACTTTGGCAACTCCTGCCCTAGCAAGAACAGAGCTCATAATTAGGATTGCCTGCACTGATTTTGCAGGGGTAGCCAATAGATTGCCCTTCAATTCCCATCAATTCAAGTCAGCATAGCAATGGCCAAGAATAATGGGGGTTGCAGTCCAGCATCAACTTGAGGATACCATCTTGGATACCCCTGTGATAGGGATTGGTCCATTTTTTTCAGCTTACTTCAATCCTTGATTCGGTCCTTTAAAACATGAATAGATGGGTCAGAGAGTGTTGAAGGCAGACCCTGTTTTCCCAGGATGTAAGTAAAAGAGACAGATGAGAGAGAGGGATTTTGAATTATTGTTTGTTTGTTTGTTTGTTTGTTTAAAAACTGTTATTTAAAAAATTAAAGACCACCTTTGATGAATGTGAGGAGGCAGCCAAAACTAAAATTGGCTGTCCACATGAAAATATTTGCCTGGAAGCATTCTTCCACTTAGATCCTTTCTCTCTCTCTCTCTCTCTCTCTCTCTCTCTCTCTCTCTCTCTCACACACACACACACACACACACACAGCATTTCCGTATAAGGTGTCTCATTCTGGGATTCAGTTAGAATATGTTATTTCCAATTACATCCTCTAAAACTACTAGCAGTTAAGAGAAAATAATCCTTGCAATTTGCAAAGCAATAAGTATTATATACGACAGCAGGAATGATGTGTGAGTGGAATGCAGTTTCATCTACATTCCATAGCCCACAGCAAGACTCTTAGCTCAGGAGTGCCATCTCCCTGTTCTCGGCAAAGTGGAGAGTTTCTTCAGAGACTGATAATTTCCCGGGACTCAATGTAGAAATGCTTTGGTTGATGCTTCTGTTCTGTCAAGGCAGTACCTTATTTTTGTCAACCTAGGTTAAGCAGGCAGATAATCAAGTACTCATCTGAATGTAGGTCTAGATTTGGCATGGCGTTGCCAAGCATTTGCAGTGGTGGGGACCAAATTAGAGGTCCTGAATCTAGTCTTTAGCTGTATCCATAGGTGTGATCATGAGACATATATGGTAGCCATTATGGGTGTGTCTTGGCTCTTGTGTGGGATCAATAACAAAGTGCATCGGTGTGATTCAGGATCTTTCCCCTGAATGTCAATGCCCCATCCAGGGGATCAGGGCCCCCACAAAGGCTGCATTCAGACAGCACCTCATTCAATTTTCTCCATGTTTCTTTACCTGATACTTTCTGAATTTTGCGGCCGGCCCCAGGTGTCATCACTGAGGGGGTGTGTGACAAAATGAGGTTTTTTTAAGGGGGGGCTCACAAAACTTTTTAGGAGTGACATGGTGGCTTAGGTGCCTGCAGGTTCCATGTATCTGCCTACTGCCTCTCCCTCAGCCACCCTACAGCTGAGGGGGAGGCAGCAGAGAGGCTCTAAGCGCCAGAGACGCTCTCTCTGCCCCCCATGGGTGGATTGCCCCACCCCCATGGGCAGATCGCCCTGCCCTCATGGGCAGATTGCCCCGCCCCTGGCTGCAGGGCACGCCCCTGCACCAAGCACCCGAGCGGCTAGCTACGCCGTTGAATCTGGCAAAGGTTTAGAACTCATTTCCATGTTAATTGCTTCCAGGTGGGAAAAATCATTTACAACCCCATACATTTTTGCACTGTAATTTTCCCACGGTTTTCATGGATCATACCATGTGATATAGTTTGAAGTGTCATTCTGGCATACATTTCTTTTCCACCATTTTTATGGGTGAACCCTGGGTGAACGGAAGCTCATGGATGGCAGCAAAATAAATGTTCACTGATGTCTGCTGTTGTGTCACACCACACTCAGTGGTGTGAATGAAATTTAGGACATGGCAGTGTATTGATATATATTTATTTTTAACCACAGTTCCATAATGCAACAGGTAACACAGTATAAAAGGAACATTAGAAACCAAGACCAAAGCACTGGCATTATAACCAGGAAAACTAACACAATAATCCCCACATCTGAGTGCATTCAAAGTCTCATGCCACTCTGTAGTTTTTTGCACTTTTCTGTAAAGAATAGTTCTATATTTTTTTTCCTATATCTCTACAGTGCCATAGGCAAAAACTGGTGTGGCCCAAAATGTTGCCTGCAGAGCACTGAAGAGAACATTGCTGTATTTTGTTAAAGCAAAGCAGCAGGTGATTTCTTTTAAGATAAAAAAATAAGTCTTGTTTTTTTAAAACTCTTATATTGCTCTGCTTTAACAAACTAAACAGGGCTCTTCAGAAGTCCATAGGCAACAGGAGTGCCAGCTTGGCCATGTGACCATGGGTGCCCCAGGCTGTGGGTGCCATGAGGCATGCATGGTCCTGCCACCGAAATTTGTGGGTGCCTGGCCCCTTCGTGGGGAATTTCATGGGGCACCCAAGGACCGGGAAGCCAGCACATATGATAGACAATGTTCCCAGACACTCTCGAATTTTAAGACATACCAGAGACCTGCAAGACATGACATAAAGTTGTTCAAAACACACAAGGAACAATACACACCACTCAGCCATCTCTTAATTACTTTAAGATAAGAGAGCGGAAGACAAATCCCTGCTACCTCATCAAAAATATGAAGCTAACCTGGATTATGGAGAAAACTGAATCCCTGTTACTTTCCCCACAAAAGGCTCCTCGACCTGTTTGCCTGCAATTTGGCAGGCTTAATCCACTGCAGAGGGGTTCCTCTGCCTGTAAATTCCATCCACTTTGACCAAAAGGCAGAAAAGTCATAGTTCTTTTTAGATCTCCCATTATAGTGAATGGAGGTGACAGAGCTTCATTTTTTTACAGAGTTGCTCAGAACATGAAACACAGAATGGATCACAAACAAAATATTTTATTATATTTATTTTTTTGATGCACAGATACATGGCAAATCTTGGTGCCTGAGCACAACCCTAGTAGCCAAGTCAAACCCCATACAAATTGCCTGAGGAAATGAATAGGGCATTTAAGTAACAATTTGCAAAAATTAAAGATTTTAAGCAGAAATACAGCTAGGAGGCTAACTTTCTCAGGCAAGCAGTAGGCTACTTCTGAGTTTTCCAGGGAGGAGTATAATAATAATAATTTATTATTTATACCCCGCCCATCTGGCCGGGTCTCCCCAGCCACTCTGGGCGGCCTCCAACAAATACCAAAATACAATACAAAGTCACAAATTTAAAACTTCCCTAAACAGGGCTGCCTTCAGGTATTTTCTAAATGACAGGCAGTTGTTTATCTCTCTATCCCCTGATGGGAGGGCGTTCTACAGGGCGGGCGCCACTACCGAGAAGGCCCTCTGTCTGGTTCCCTGTAGCTTTGCTTCTCGCAGTGAGGGAAACGCCAGAAGGCCCTCGGTGCTGGATCTCAGTGTCCGGGCTGAATGATGGGGGTGGAGACGCTCCTTCAGGTATACAGGACCGAGGCCGTTTAGGGCTTTAAAAGTCAACACCAACACTTTGAATTGTGCTCGGAAACGTACTGGGAGCCAATGCAGATCTCTCAGGACCGATGTTATGTGGTCCCAGCGGCCACTCCCAGTCAACAGTCTAGCTGCCGCATTCGGAATTAATTGCAGTTTCCGGGTCACCTTCAAAGGTAGCCCCACGTAGAGCGCATTGCAGTAGTCCAAGCGGGAGATAACCAGAGCATGCACCACTCTGGCAAGACAGTCTGCGGGCAGGTAGGGTCTCAGCCTGCGAACCAGATGGAGCTGGTAGACAGCCGCCCTGGACACAGAATTAACCTGCGCTTCCATGGACAGCTGTGAGTCCAAAATGACTCCCAGGCTGCACACCTGGTCCTTCAGGGGCACAGTTACCCCATTCAGGACCAGGGAGTCCCCCACACCCACCTGCCTTCTGTCCCCCAAAAACAGTACTTCTGTCTTGTCAGGATTCAACCTCAATCTGTTAGCCGCCATCCATCCTCCAACAGCCTCCAGGCACTCACACAGGACCTTCACCGCCTTCACTGGTTCTGATTTAAAAGAGAGGTAGAGCTGGGTGTCATCTGCATATTGATGAACACCCAACCCAAACCCCCTGATTATCTCTCCCAGCGGCTTCATATAGATATTAAAAAGCATGGGGGAGAGGACAGAACCCTGAGGCACCCCACAAGTGAGAGCCCAGGGGTCTGAACACTCATCCCCCACCACCACTTTCTGAACACGGCCCAGGAGGAAAGAGCGGAACCACTGTATAACAGTGCCCCCAGCTCCCAACCCCTCTAGCCGGTCCAGAAGGATGTTATGGTCGATGGTGTCAAAGGCCGCTGAGAGATCCAGCAGAACCAGGAAACAGCTCTCACCTTTGTCCCTACCCCGCTGGAGATCATCAACCAGCGCGACCAAGGCAGTTTCAGTCCCATGATGAGGCCTGAATCCTGATTGGAAGGGATCCAAATGGTCCGCATCTTCCAGGCGTGCTTGGAGTTGTTCAGCAACCAGGCGTGCTTGGAGTTGTTCAGCTTGGAGTTGTTCAGGAGGTGTTCTCATATATTCTCACACATGTGTCATAAGGCTTATGAAGATGTGAGTAGGGAAAAATATGTGCTGGCAATAATCTGCCCCATGGCTCAATAAGAAATAAGCATGTTGCCATTATTTTATTTTAGTAAAACTATTTAATAAAGACCATGACTTTAGTCTTACTCAGCTACAGTACTTACATTTAAGGCTTTTCATTGACTGCTTATATTTAGGGATTTGATGCTTCTCGTGCCCTTATAACACCACTACTCCAGATGAGTATAGGCCACCCACCACAAAGGATTTCTGTCTATGAGACCAATCTTGGCATTTTCAACATTCTGTCTTCCATAGGCCGAATCCCCTCATCTATCCTGTCCTTTAGGTCACCTTGCTAATGTCTTACTTCTTCTACATACTCTGATTGAAAAACAAATGAAATGCTTCCATTCCCACCCACCTCCATTCTCCACTAATTCACCTTACACTTTTTATTTCAGGAAAGATATATCAAACACACAACAGGAGCCTGAGGTAAGAAAATGCTTAATATCAAAATTCATATACCAGTACTGTCTCGCTCCTGAATTGAAACCAAGATCTAGTGCTTTTATTCATTTTCAGAAACACCATTATTATTATTATTATTATTATTATTATTATTATTATTATTTGTATACTGCCCTTTATCCAAAGATCCCAGGCAGGACAGTTCACAACAGGAAAATACAAAACGAGAATACAAAGTACATAATAAAACAAAAACAAACCAATAACCCTGCCTCCCACAAACACATTTTAAGAAGTTATAGAATGTTAATCAGCTGAACAATTGGCTGAAGAGAAGCATTTTCATCTGGTGCCTAAGTATATGTAACGAAGGTGCCAGGTGAACCTCCTTGGGGAGAGCATTCCACAGAGAGCCATAGCAAAAAAAAGACCCATTTCCATGTTGCCACCTCCTAGATGTCTGTGGAAGAGGCAGCTGAAGAAAGCCTCAGATGATCATTGTAGGGTCCAGGTAAAGTCATATGAGGAGAGGCATTCTAGCTTGCCCAGCTCATCAACAGGATTTATTTAGGCAACAATCTTAAGCACATATGGGAGTAGGTCCCATAGAGCCAGTGTGGTGTAGTGGTCAAGAGTGGTGGACTCATAATCTGGTGAATTGGGTTTGTGTCTCCGCTCCTCCACATGCAGCTGCTGGGTGACCTTGGGCTGGTCACACTTCTTTGAAGTCTCTCAGCCCCACTCACCTCACAGAGCCTTTGTTGTGGGGAAGGAAGGGAAAGGAGAATGTTAGCTGCTTTGAGACTCCTTAGGGTAGTGATAAAGCGGGATTTCAAATCCAAACTCTTCTTCTTCTTATGCGAACTGGATGGCACGCCTCTTTCTTCAGCCTTCATTTTAACATATTGCCACCAGTCTTTGCCAACCCGGATTTTGCTATCTTGAACATCTCCTAATAACCTTGTGTCAGCTCATGGGGTCTTATCGCTGCCTCCAGTGGCTGCCTGGTTGGTGCTGACCCATGACAAGGCCTTTCCAGTGGTCCTTCCCCAGTTTTGCAATGCCCTCCCTAGCAAGGTGTCCATCATTATTGACTTTCAGAGGGAATTTTAAAATGTTCCAGTTTACTCAGGTATAGGGTGGGTGAAGGATGCTAAGAGCACTGGATGGAAGAATTTTTTTAAAACTGTTTTTAACTGCTGTTGGAAAGCTTCTAACCATAACTGCTTTTAGATATTTTAATTGTTCTTAGAAGGCTTTAACTGTTTCAGAATGTTTTTGTTTTGTTTTCCTTTTTAGTTTGTGTATCAGTTTGCCATCTTGTCTTCCTTCATTGTGTCAGTTTGCTGTTCTGGGCTCCTGCATTGGACTCAAAATTGTTTTTATATATAGAATTGTTTCATATATGTTTTGATTGCTGATGCTTTTATTGTTGAATCACTTTGAGGCGCTTCATAGGAAGAATGAATGAATCTTTATTTGCGTCAGCCATCGTCCATAGCAATAAAACAACAATACGATATACAAAGAATAGAAATACAAAATAACAAGTCATTTTAGGGTTTTGAATCAATATTCAAGTAATGGATCTTATTCCAATTGCCCCAGCTAAAAACCTTGCAACCTTTGCTGTCACCTGCTCATCTTGATCTGCCAAGAGAAAGGACAGTGTGGCGGTGCTGGGCGACCCAGAATGGACAATAAAAGAAGGGTGATAACCTCATTCCTCAAGTCTTTATAAAGAGTACAAGCCAGAAGGATATGCGTCACCGATTCGGTACTGCCATCTCCACAGGGACATTCATAGGAAGAGATTCATTAATGAAATAAAGTTTCATAGAGTCTACTCCCAGGTGAAGTGTGCTGTGTGAATAGGATTTGCAGACTTCAGCATATACTTAAATTTCTAAACCACTCTTCCTCCCCCCAAAAAAAAAATACCATGCAGGTTTAGAAAAATGTTTCCCTTTGGCTAGATTGTGCCCCTTGCTTTTTATATGCTTAAATGTTTATATTTGGCTTGCTGGCTGCCTTGAGTGCCCTTTGTCATAGAACAGCAGGATATACATTTTACAATAAATGCACAATAAATGACATGACCATACTGGCACAGGCTGGAAGTCAACCAGGCAATCCTTTTCCCGCAGCTGCGTCCTGTGACATGCCTCATACAGAATCACGAACAGCTGAACTCTGCCTGGAGTTTTAAAGTTCACAGGTTTGGCAGGGAGCTAGACATGCATAACATGACATTTTCATGCCTTTTCGTGGGCTTAGGGATGACAAATGGGTCTCTCGCCATATAATTTGGGATTAGGGCATTTACTCAGAAGTAAGTCCCTATCCAGTTCAACGACGCTTACTTCCCGAGTAAGTGTGCATAAGATTGCAGCCTTAGAAATGTTCCTCGGCGTTCCAGGATCCTCACTGCAATTCCTTCCCGTCAAAATGTTTGGATGTGCATTTCAGAACATCATTTATCTTGAGGGATGTCAACTCTAAAAACATTAGCGCTCGTCACTGTCAATGTAAATGCCAGAAATTAGCTTTCTTTCATCTGAAAAAGGAATAATTAACTTAGCAACTGTTTCCAAAAGTGCTAATTAATGGGTTTCACCAACTTGATCTGTCAGGATACATCTTGATCTGAACGGCAGCTTGACTCCCCCCGCCCCCCGCTACCCCACCTCCTTACCCATGAGGATTATGTTTCCTTTTATACTTCTTTTGCCCTGGCCCATCAGTTTATAATAAACCTCAAAGCAAGACAATATCCAGGAACACCAGAATATAAAACATGGAAATGACAAAGCAAACCAGCTGACAGCATTACACTTGTCTTTGACTGTCATTCCAATAAGCACATAATAGTCCAAACCCGGTACTTGCTCCCAAGCAAACATGTACAGGGTTGAAGCTGGAATGAACCAAAGAGTTTCCAGAACCCAACCCAACCCTGTTTTGGAATGATCCAGGGTATGGTCTGAAGGAACATGTTCCTCTAGCAATGTTACTGAAGATAAGCATGTGATGCCAGATAGGTGGAAAGTCCACAAGCTCCACTTCCTCCCTACAAACCACCACATCCTCACTGGTGAGCTCTGCTCTGCGTGTAGAATGTCAACATCTCTAGCATTGATCATCAGCATCTCCAGGTAGGGCTGAGACTGTCCCCTACCTGAAATCATGAGGAGCTGCTGCCAGCCAGTGTAGATAATATCGTATTTACTCAAATCTAATGCTCACCTTTTCTTGGCCAAATTGCATCACGGAAATTAAGGTGTGCTTTAGGTTCGATGGCACATTTACATTCACCAGCAAATACTTTTTTTGCTTTCAAGGTTCTGAAAATCGAGGTGTGCCTTAGATTCGACGGCGCATTAGACTCGAGTATATACGGTACTAAGCTAGATGGACCAATGGCCCAACTTGGTGTAAGATATCTTCCTATGCTCTCTAGATGATGGTGGGTCAGAAAACAAGTGTTTTGCCTGCTCTTGGACAGAGTGAGGCTTCTGTCTCATGCGGCAGGTGCTGAAGGGTGGAGAATAGTAATGAAGTGTTGGAGAGAACAGTGTGTGCCACATGTCGCCTGGTCTGCTCTCGGTGGTCTAGCCTGCTGCCCTCAGGGTTGGTGAAGGATGCTGTCCCATCACTGGAGTTGAAATAAGATTCAGCAGGCAGTCTGACCAGATTCTATAGATATATCTTTTGCATCATTGAAAAGCAAAAAAGTTGCATATCAGCTGGCTGAAGATATTTTGTTAAAGCTTTATTGTGCTTTACAAGTTGAACTTATGTTAGTCACATCCACACCATACAACCTGTACCACATTCCAGGGCTGGCCCACCCATGTGGCAAAGTGAGGCGAGTGCCTCAGGCAGCAGAATCCACATGGGCAGTCTTCTAAGGAACACATCACATGTAGAAACGCCTCTTGGGCAACCCCTGCCACATTGTATACCATCCTGCAAACCTATCATTTGTTAAGGGTGCTGAGAGTTGTTAGAGAGCCACAATACTTGGCGTCTTTAATAAACTACAGATCCCAGGATTCTTTGGGGATAGCCATGACTATTAAAGTGATACAAGAGTGCTTTAAATGTATGTTAGGGATATGCCTGTAGTCAGCAGTCAGGACTATTGAACTCAGTGGTTCTTGCTCCTTGGAAACTGCCTATCTGAGCTCCGATATGTCAAAATTCACCACAGGCTGAGCAGGTTTGAGTCTGGCCAGTGCTTCAATGAAAGATCACCTGTGAACTACATGTAGACTGTGTTGAGTGTCATAGTGGAAGGCAGGTAGGCTGCTAAGGTGCTATATCAATAACTATTTAATAATGAAGTACTTGAATGTTGGGATCCATACCATCAGAAACTGTCGATAATAATTACACCGGAGAATCAAATTGCCTGTTATTGCAGGGATAGAAATAGATGACAAGATCCAAAAAGTGAAACACTTTTACCCTTTGCTTTATATCAGTAGGAAAGATCTATGTACCAGCATAACTCTCCCATGGAAACCAATGCAGATTAAAATAAACTTTAAAACAATTCTGGGTGAAGAAAGCACAATATTGTGAGGACAAGATGTGCTCGCTATCAGTCTTTCATCTCACTGGAAATGCCATTCAGTTTCATTATTATTTTTCAAAACAGTCTTTTGACAGCCCCATTTTATAGTGACCTATATAGAGATATGTTCTGGCAAGTCTGTCTGCATAGGACTGGCTGCTTTTGAACTGGCTCTGTTCTTTGTGGTGCTTCTAACAGCCATTTGATCTGCAGCAGTTAACAGGTGGTGATGTTTCTCGCCATCCATGAAGTGGAAAGCTTCAACTGCTGATTTCTGCAGGTCTAATACGCAAGAGCAGGGCAAGTTGTTGGTTTGCTGGTTGGTTTATTGTCCAGTTAGCAGTTAAATAATTTCACAAGCAAATATATGGATTATTTAAATTTAATAATTTTGCACAGGTCCTCAAGCTGAAGCAAGTGACTACATGACCCAACAACCTTGTTGTTACCCAACAATCACTGTAATTCCCTTTCAATAGACTCTGGCTTGATTCTGTCCCAGCAGCAAATTGTGGTTCAGTACTGCTGGTTGCCAAAAAAAATGATGCTTTTGAATTATGGTGCTGGAGGAGACTCTTGAGAGTCCCATGGACTGCAAGAAGATCAAACCTATCCATTCTGAAGAAAATCAGCCCTGACTGCTCACTGGAAGGACAGATCCTGAAGCTGGGGCTCTAATACTTTGGCCACCTCATGAGAAGAGAAGACTCCTTGGAAAAGACATTGATGTTGGGAAAGATTGAGGGCACAAGGAGAAGGGGATGACAGAGGACGAGATGGTTGGACAGTCTTCACGAAGCTACTAACATGAGTTTGACCAAACTGCGGGAGGCAGTGGAAGACAGGAGTGCCTGGCGTGCTCTGGTCCATGGGGTCACGAAGAGTCGGACACGACTAAATGACTAAACAACAACAACTGCAAGAATAAGCCTGCAAGGAACTTCAAGATTAAACACTCCCTTCAGACTCTCTCATTTCCCATTGGATAGCAATTCCCTTCCTCCTCTTCTGCACTGAGGCAAACCATCATTTTATATTCCATGTGAACTGGTCATCTACAGTTTGCACTTACAGTGCAAGCCAGGAATTGAGAATACAGTTTGATTCTGGATTCTGATCCTAGTTTGCAGAAAAAGTGCAGACTATGTGATATGTTGGGTTGAGTCCAAATAAGTTTTATCCTTAGTAGACCCATTTAATTTAATGGACCTAAGTTAGTCATGATCATTAATTATGACCGGCCAAGTCTCAGTAGAACTAGCACTGGATACCACAGGCATCTGGCAGGCTACTGTGAGAACAGGAGGCTGGAATAGATGGGCCATTGGTCTGGTCCAGCAAGCTCTTATTGATGTCATTGTATATATCTGTATAGTATTTTCAAGTGTTCAAAACATTTTGTAAGATTTCTCTAGTTGTAAGATGGGCAGACTTGGGCTGAGAGAGAGTAATTCAGATGCATATTTGCACTTGTACATACAGTTTATTGTGTGCCAAGGCCCTGGGCCCCATTGTTCCCTTATATAATAAACACATAGACATGAATATTTTAGGTTAATGGAATAAAATAGGCCACAACTTTATTGGTTACAGATGCGAACGGTTTGGCTTAGGCACTGGGTGAAACCAGACTATATCCCAACTTCTGCCCATCTGCAAAGAGTCTCACTAAGGGTAAACCTAGGGGGATCCTTATGACATATGTCACATCGGGGCACCCCCCCCCCCAGGGTCCCTGATGGGTCGTGGCATGGCCCTAGCCCACGACCAGGCTTCAGACAGGATCCACACCCCTGGATCCCTTTAACAGGATACCCTTATCGAAGAGGGGCAGGCGGAAGCTACAACCTCCCCTCCCATAAACAAAGCCTTACCCAATGCCTAACCTTACAGAGTTGTGACGATTGCTACAAGGTAGGTGAAAATCAAGTGGTTGGTGCCAATTTGCCAAGTGGAAAAATTCCTACCCGCCCCCATCAATATGGTGGCCAACATATGTTCATAGCAAGGTCACTGTCATAGCAACGCATAAAAAGAGGGCAGGTGGGCTGGGAAATCTGGTGAGGAGGGAAAAGGAGGTTCCCCTCTGACCACACCACAGTTTAAACGGCCTTCGGCCATGCCCCCAGTCATGCCAATTGGACAGCTGGGGGCATGATGTGTCTGGGAGTCCCCATGACATGGGCAGCATCCCTCCGCCCTCCAGCGAGGTCACTGGGGGGGGGCTGGATGCCAGTCTGCAACACCAACCTTCAGGGAAGGGAAGGGGACTTCTAGTTGTGTGGCTCACAAGTTGCAGACAGTAACTGTGTTCTCCCCAAGCCACATCAGTCTTTGCCCCCATAGCCAAGCCCCATAGCACCTGGCTCTGGTTGGTGGATCTTGGTGTTCTACCAAAAAATCAAAGCAGATCCCACAAACCTGAAGCCTGCCCACTTTGGTCTGTCCATTTTCAGTGGTGCCCTGTGCAAGCCCAAATTTTGGCACAAATACCCCGCCCGCCCACCTCTCCCCTTCTATTCTGCTCAATCCACCACATCATAGTTGCAATGCCCTGCGACGCCCCTTAGACTCGGCACCCAGTACAGCGGAGCTGGTCACACTGCCCTAAATCTGCCCCTGAAGGGACCAGAACCAGGAAGTAGAATTGGGCATTTTGCCTGGTGGAACTAAAATCAAAAAAAGATACAAATAGCCTATTAGTGGCTGACCCCCAGCAGGAAAGAAAACAGGGGTTGTGCTGATAATATGCACCAAGTTTGTTTACTCTGTGGTATTTGCCATACAAATCTGGCATCTGAAAAAACTCAAAACTTCCACCCTCTTGTCCGTGGCAGGATGACGGTGGGAAGACATTATCTCTTTAGTATATATTTGTTCCTCGCCTGAATGTGACCTGATGAAGTGGCGAGTTCAATCTTTGCTACAAGAACTTGTATGCAGATGACAGTTATTGTTACTGTTTAGCGATGTGCATCTTATAAACAGCATTCTCCAGCTAGCTTCCTTCCTTCTTCCTTCCCTCCCTACAGTTTGGGCTCATTTACTAAAAATTCATTGGAAACCGCGCGGAGGGGAGGGGGACTACTTTATTAGTGTTACATTATTTTCCCTCCCCTTCCTGCATGATGAATTGCCTTGCATTGAGATGGTAGCTTCAGCCCAGGGACTTAGCAATCTCCTCCTGGTCCCTTGCACAGACAGATGGGACAGCCCATGTCTTGACCATGATTGATTAGCTGGAGAAAGCCTGTTGAGTGGAGTTCCATGAAGATTGATGCTTTCTCCTTCTAACAGCATTTCCAAAAAGTTTCTATTACATTTTGATTATGTTTATAGAATCTCACTAGTCTCCAGTAAGATTCAATCTTTTTTGCCCTCCTCCTCCTCCTCCTCCTCCGTGTGTGTGTGTGTGTGTGCGCGCGCACACACACACACACACACACACTCACCTGCAGTACTCCAGCTGAACTTGATACAATTGTTATAGTCTCACACTGCTGTCATAGCCACCCAATCAACTTGCACAAACCTGTCTGAACTATCACCTATGCCAAGAAAACATCAGATTCTTCTACAGTTGCAAACTACACCTTCAGTTCAAGGAGGCAGCAGAATTCAGAAGTGGTAGTCATAGCTTCCAATGGTCTCTGTTTACCAGGAACAAGTCCTTATTTTCTGGTTTCTAACCCTGCTAAATCAGTGTCCTTATATGTACGGCTCGTGTGATTGGCTGCTAGGTGTGTCATTCTTCAAGTGTCAGCCCCCTGCCTCAGGTCTATAGAAGTTAGGTCTCCCCATTGTGGGGTAGTACATGTTGTTGCTGGGGTACATAGATTTAAATTGACAGCCTGCACTGTGCGAAGGAGGGGAGGAAAGCAAACCACCTAATGTAGCCCCTCCTGTCGTCCTGATGACTGACACCAAGTGGAAGCCTTTATTTCCTTGCTGCCTCTGCTAAAACAGCCCTATAACCTCTGTTAACCAACTCACAGCACTGGGTGGTATGATAAAAAAGGGCATGGAGTGGAAAACAAGGCAATAGATGAAGGCTAATAATAATAATAATAACTATAATAATAATTTATTATTTGTACCCCACCCATCTGGCTGGGCTTCCCCCGCCACCCTGGCTTAAACCAACAACAAATTTAGACAAATGTGTATCTGAACAAATGTGTATCTGAAGAAGTGTGCATGCACACGAAAGCTCATACCAAGAACAAACTTAGTTGGTCTCTAAGGTGCTACTGGAAAGAAATTTTTATTTTGTTTTAACAAATTTAGAGCGTGCTAAAAGTTATGAAAAGCAGCAGTTACTCTTTCTAGGAGAAAACCAGATTTTAAAACAGTTTTAGCAGTAAGCCATAAGAGTAAATATCAGAAGAGCATGCAAAAACACATGTATCTGAACCTAGCCTAGACAAACTTTTTATCTACATGAGCCAAAAAGCTAGCAGTAAAGCAATCTTAGTCCACTGGCAGTTCAGCTTCCAGCCTCCTTGCTTTCAGTTCAGTTTCTTTTTGTCTCTGGAGTCTGGTTCCTCTGCAGCATTCTCCATCCTAACTTATTTCTTCTGATTTTAGCTCTTTCATCCAGTTTGTAAGCCTCACTTATATTCAATAGTCCAACTCCCAGTCTCAAAATAACTAAGTTTATTGGTCACATTTTAAGTTTCAAGAGCCAAAATCCTAACCGTACTTACACTGATGTGGTCTGAACTGGTGGTGACTGACCAGAAAAGGGATATTGGAGTTTTTGGTATATATTTAAATGGAGATATTGACTAAGGGCTCATCTATGCATCCATTTGTCCTCTAGTTTCTAAGCATGTGTCTGAGATGTTTTTCTTTTGGGAAAGCCTGTGCTTTACCACTGAATCGGTTGGGTTTTCTGCGGACTGACGTTTGGTTCAAATAAGCAGTCAACTGTGAAGGCCTCGCTGGGCCTACGTGTGGCAGGCCTTGGAGCCTCTTCCCACCATGTGATATCACACGTGCACATCATGTGTGTGATTTCACATGCGCACTCCAGGCACCTCCAAAGTTGAGTGGAGTGTGGGAGAAGGGCTGTAGCTCTACTGTAGAGCACCTGCTTTTTAAGCACAAGGTCTTGGTTCAATCCCCAGCATCTCCAGGTAGGACTAAGGAAAGACCTGAATCTGTGAGGAACCCCCGCCAGTCGGTGTTGACGGTACTAAGCTAGTTGGCTTCATTGTCTGACTTGGTATAAGGCAGCTTCCTATCTTCCTGCTGAGTACTGTCTGCCTTCAAAATCTTTCATAGACCCACTATTTTATTTCCATAGTCAGCTTGGGCAGGGAGGTAAAGAAAACAGCTATCTATAGTCAAGTATGTTACAGTTTAGGTAGAAACCAAGTTATGTTGGCCTCCGGCAGCCTGTTTAACTTCTAGGGTCCTTGTGTTCTCTCTTGCAGCCTATCTTTCTCATTCAAGCCTTTTCTTGCATATATAGATCCAGGAATATGGGTGGGTTTCCCCCCGTTTCCCCCCCCCTTTTAATTTCTGCATTTATTACACATGCAAATTACAGATGAAAGCATCAACTACACAAGCCATTACTCAGAAGAGCATCTTTCCAACTGCTGGACTTGGACTGAACAGCTTGTGGTTAATTTGCTATATAATCACTGCCTGCAACAGGAAAAGCAAGTGCTTCAACTGTGCTAATATTATGAAAGGGGAAGTTAACCATAGAGATAAATCCTGAAGAGCTGCAGCTGGGATGAAAGGAAGCAAAATAAGTGAAGTTCGAGCCAAGGCTACAGGCCTGCAAAAGTGGCCATTTGGATATTTAAAGGATAAAAGGTATCCGCTCGTGTTGAAATATGTTTTGAAGTTGGTGTTGGCCTCGTTTTCAGAGGGGCTCAACCCTGCAGCTCTGACTGAACTGGAAATTAAAAGAAACCCCATAGTGTGTTTATAGCTCTCTCTGTGTGTGCGCGCATGTTACAAGTTTGTTTTCTGTGTATTTCATCTTTGAAATTCCGAGTGCCTGGTTGAGATACCAGTTGGCAAGCCAGGGTGGCATGCCACGTTTCAGGAGAACGTAAACATCCGTATGTGGCCACACTTTGTACTGAGTCACTTTGGTGGTCTGTCCAGCCCTCCAACAAGCAGCGGCACTCCAGGGTTGCTTTCCAGGCTGGGATTCTTTAGCTGGAAAGAAGCTGGAGATTGGATCTGGAATCTTACAGAGCTAATGAATGTATATATTTTGCATTGAAGGAAAACACTTCTCCATGCAGAGCTTAGTTGAACTGTGGAACATGTTCCCAAGGGAAGCAGTGATGGCCACTACCTTGGGTGGCTTTAGAAGAGGATTAGACAAATTCATGGAGGGCAAGTCTATCAATGGCTGCTGGCCGCAATGGCTATGCTCTGCCTCACTGTCAGATACATTATGCCTCTGGATAGCAAATGCTGGGTATCACAGATGGGCAGAGTACAGCTGTGCTCATGGTCAGGCTTGAGGGTTTCTCATAGGCTTCTGGTTGGCCACTGCAAGAAAATGATATTTTTATCCACTAGCCAGAAAGAATGGGACCTTCAGAAAGAATACAGTTGTGTATCCATAACTTATTATCACCATTTTAGTTATTTAATTTTTCTTCCATTCTACTTCAGTGCATGGGTCTAGATGTTGATGGTAGCTCAATCTCAAACCTACGTATTGGCATGCATATCTGGTCTAGATACCAATGCTACCTTCTCACATAAGGAACTGGATGAAGGTGGTTTTCGGTAAATCTCAAGCTTCATGGAACCCACAAGTCTCTGGCATGTCTTCGAATGCTCATTTGATTGATCTAAAATTTTATGCCTTGTCTGTTATTTTGGCAGAGGAACAGAAACCGCCAAGCCAGCATTTTAGGATCCTTATCTAGCCATAATCAGCTCAAGCAGCTCCATCACTCCTGCTTTCAGTCTTGTTTCTTTTGTTTCCAAATAGCACAAGGAACTCCTCCCAGCCTCCCCCCCCCCGTTTCCCTCCCACTCTTGTGTCTTAGGCTTGTTGTTCTTGAAGCACAGACCCTGGGTGTCCTCATCCTGTTAGTTCAATTATTAACTAGTGGTCGCTGAATTCATTTTGCTGACAGACAGACCTTGTGGCTTTCCACAAAGGCATCACATTTGGAGAAAAGCACAGTGACTGGGCCTAGTGCCTTCCACCCCTAGTCTGAATGGTGAAACAGAAGACTCCTAAGAAAATGGTACCTAGAACTTCAAAGACGTTTAAGGATTTGGTTACTCAATGAAATTGTCTTACATTATTATTATTATTATTATTATTATTATTACTTTATGTATTAATAACCTTCTACAGTGAAGTCTCAAGGTGATTTGCAACAATCAAACAACAATAAAAATACAGGCAATGTAAATAAATCATAACCTAAGGATAAGAACATAAGGAGAGTTCTGCTGGATCCGGTGACTCATCTAGTCCAGTATCCTTTGCTCACAGTGGCCAACCAGATTCCTGTGGGAAGCCTGTAGGAAGAACCTGAGTGCAGCAGCACTTTCCCAACCAAAGGTGAAAAACTAATAACAAGTTTAAGGCTCCTCCTCATTACGTCAATATTAGCACCAGTTAAACAACCAAATATTCAAAGGCATACTGCTTCAGACAATGGGAGTAGAACACAGCCATCAGGACTAGTAGCCTTTGATAGACTTCCCCTCTGTGAATTGGTCTGCATCCATCCCTACTTGGCATTAGCTAATATTTTGCAAGAGCGCCACTAGCCTGCCCTGCAGATGAAAATGATTTACAGATTAGCTCAATCTGAACAGCTGCAAAGGAGGTGGAACCACACATGAAATGCCCACCTTTTAAAATTGGGGGGTGGACTATTCAAGCAAAAGAAAAAAATCAAATAGCCCTATAGAAATCTGGACTGGCATGATCCTCCTGCTCCTGTCTGGCAGATAAGAACTTTAACACAGAACTGTGCCAGTAAGTTATTCAGTAACTGTGGAATGCCAAGATGCTTGGGATTTTATGGAGAGTAATTTTTGGCAGATCCAGCAAGTCATTAGTCTGGTATTTAAGAAATGAAGTGAGAAACTTGCAGCTAAAGAGATCATGGTGTCACATCCAGCTCCCCCTCCAGGCTCTCATCATCTCACTGCATCTCCTAAAATTATGCACTGTAAAAGTGATATAGCTGTCATTTCAGGAACTATAGGATTCATGCCATCTGGCTGTGTCAGTGAAATGGGGTGGTTTTAGGGTCAGAGCCCTCCAAGAGGGCACTTGGGGGAAATTAATAAAGCAAATTCTCCGAATTGTGTGCTCTCCCTGAGGGATTTCACTGATTCCCAGGGAATTCATGATAGAGCTTTGAGATGAATGGAAAGTAAGGTATATTTTGAGCCAGGTCTCTGTGGGGATTAGCCCTACCATTAAGCAAAGTGAAGCAACTGCCTCAGGTGGCATATGCTAAGGAACAGCATTTCCCCCTATTGGAGGACAGAGCTGGTGTGCCACACAGCCCGTTCGGCACCCCATCAAAAAGCCTGACATGGAAGTGCAATTGTCACTGGAAAGCAAGATTCAATGGCCAGTCTAATTGACTTCTATACGTGGGATTGGGGGAGATGGCATTTGGGCAGCAAAATGTATTGGGATCAACCCCAGTGAGAACATATCGAGAAAGAGAAAAAGGCTCCATAGCAGGGGTCAGCAAAGTTTTTGTGGCCTGGGCCGGTTCACAGTCCCGCAGGTGCTGTGGTGGGCCGGAGTGTGTGCGTGTGCACACACGCATGCATGCACATATGCTATTTCTGGCACTCCTTCCCGCACAGAGGAGCCGTGCGCAGCTTCCTACAGCCAGTGGGAAGCCGCCCAGCGTCGTGGAAGGCGGCCCCCACTCTGCTCCGCACCAGTTTAGCACGGCGCACGGGAGCTGACCAAGCGGGCAGCAGGGGTCCATGGACCGGTTAAACGACCCCCATGGGCCTTAGGTTGCCGACCACTGCTCCGTAGCTTTCACATAGTGTATTTGCATCCCTGTTCATTATCCAGAGGCAGGCATCATAACTCTGGAATCATGGGGCATGGCTTTCAGGGAGGTTGACCATGGTAATCAAACAGTGCAGCAAAATGTGATGAATCAAAGCAGGAGATGGCATTTTGTGACAAGTTCACACCAGCAGACTCCCTCTGACAAAAATGCCCCCTCTTCCCTTTGGGCATCCCCCCCCCTCCTTCTACAAAAGGATACAGAATTGTTTGTGTGGATGTTGGAAAAGGGAAATGCATTGCTCTTGCCACAGAGTCAGGCCAGTACTATATTACTCTGATCTAGTCCTGTGTAGCTGACTAGTTGAGGCAGTATGGGAATGGGAATGCAGATTCACTTACTTGATCAGCTTGTTGAAAGTAATATGGGGCAGAAGGATGAAATATGCATCTGAAGGAACATGTCATCCATCCACACTCCATTACTTTCAATGAGATGCACAATCGGATGCATATCTGAATGCACATCCCCACCCCCATTGTGTCCCAACTAGTCATTTGTAAATGCCCCAATGACAAGTGACACCCCGGTTCCATGGGATGGGGAATGGACTCTTGCTTTGAAGTCCCTGTGGACAATGAATCTGCCAGAATAATATAGCAAGTCAGGGAACATTGGCCTGGGGAGCCCGAATAATGAGGACATAGTCATTCAAAGTGAGGGCAACGAGGAGATTCATTCATCTTCAGTGATGCAATCACAAAGTCAAGTCTGATTGGCTATGTTGTACCACAAGATCCACCACACTGCCATGTTCACTATGTGATCCCTGACTGGATGAGTTCATGCTGTGAAGCTATACTTAGAGAGAATATAACACTTTCTGTTTTGCCCTGTATACATTGCATGCAGCCATGTTTCTATTCTGCTGCAGTTCACCTTCCAAGAAAAACTATTATGCATCTTGCTGTTCCTTGTGACAGAATTACGTAACTTACTAACGTATTGCATAGCTTCCGTAAATTACGTTGTCATTAAATTGTTCCACTGCATTCATTTCAGTGCAAAAGGCAACGCACTGCAAATGGGAGGGAAATGTAATCAATTACTGAAAGACTGAAGGCAAGGACAACCGTGAATACCTACCATATTTGCTGGATTTATTTCCATTCCTGACATGAGACAAGTAAGCAAACAATGACCATTTCTGCTCCTCTTCATGCTTTCATTGGAATTCTCCAACATTCCTACCCAAAGTAGATAGGGGACAACAGCTGCAAACAGCTGCCCAAATGTGGAAAAGAGTGGAAGGTGGGGCTTTTGAGCAAGCATTTCCTGCCTCTGAAATAGCACTTTTTGTAACAAAAATCAAACTTCAACAACAATTCTGTGCAGTACTAAGCAAGAGTAAATTAAATTAAGATAGTGGATGTAATGAAAATCAAATGCTTTCAATTTGGTGGGCTGCATTCAGATTGGTGGGTTACAGTTGTGGGAGGCCTGATCTCTAAAAGGGATTATTTTAAAGTTAAAAGATAACTCAGCCCTCTGACCTGTAGCAGGATCCTCCACTGGCTGTCATCACACAATGACTGTCAATATGAAGCCATTGTACACATCTATGGTGCAAGTGCATTTGGAATACACTTGTGGAGTTGCAGTTAGGTTGGTGAGAAGGAGAACATCTCCCTTGTCAGTTTGTAAAGGATAGAGGGGCAAAGAAGTCAAAAGAACCTTACAGTTTGACTGTTCAACACCAATGTCCAAGAGTCCAGTTGGCTTGGATTAGGCTCCAACATTTGGGGATCAGGACAGAGTTTGGATACAAGAGTCCTCTTCGCTAGTGTTAACAATGAGCACAGTGAGTGTGTCAATGACATCAAAAGCGATCAGAACTCTCTATGAGCATCAAAGGACTCCCACCCACCCATCCACAGCCCACTGTGTCAGCAAGTATTAGAACAACGCATTGCCTTGGAAAGAGTAGCTTTTGAAAGGAAGACTTTGAACAGTTCTGTATCAGGCAGTGGAGACAGGTGGCAGTCTGGCTTCTCAATGACAGAACAGGCATGCATTGTTATCTTCGACTGTGGACAGCTTCCTGAACATGGCAACATGGGGACTTCCTCCTGCCGCCGTCAGCAAACCTGTGCATTAACCGAGGGTTAATTGTTAACCACAGAGTGAAGAGGAGGGGAGAGAAGGACAGAGGAAGCCAACTGAGAAGGATAGGCAGCCAAAGTAGGACCTTCCAAGCCTTCAAAATGTCATTTCGCCTCATGTGATGAATTGGCCTCTACACTCCATTGTTTTCACAGTATTCTGGCAGGTAACTTGATGAAGCAAACGGCATCCCAGCAAGGGACCCTATTCCTCAATCCAGACTGAAACAGGGAACTTCCTCTTTTTGTAAACCCTGCCTTGGGAATAACACTGCTTTCCAGAACTCTAAAATCCATGGAGAGGTGAGTTGCAGCGTTGCATAAACATCAACTGCAGTGGCTAGCTATACTTTCGACAGCTGCCACCAAAGAAAGAAATGGATATGGAAAGTTAAAGAAGTGAATGGATCTTTATTTACACAGTGTGGTGGCGACCTCAAAGATTGTCTCATCTCTTTACATTGTCTCATCTTTTTACACTGAACCAATCACTGTGCTTTGTAGGAGACGGCAATCTGTAGATACCATCTTATCAGGAGTTCCATTCCACACCATGCCACACTAAAGGCAGGTGCCTGATTTAATGTCTTTTTTAGCGCCTGCTACAGTGGAATTTTTTGTTTTTATCTATCCCAGTCAGTATCTGAGTTTGTCGTGAATAGTTTTTTATAGAGTATGCCGTTTTTTTGCATGCATGTAGTTGTTTTAATTTTTCCCCTATCTACTTATTTGAAATTGTCTGTCAGGGATGCTTTAGTGTGATTCAGCATTTGCACAGGTTTGGAATAGATGAACCTTGGGGGTATCTTTAAACTCTACAACGGTGTGATACCATGAGTGAGAGTAGCTCAGTTGGTAGAGCATGAAATAATAATGATGATGATGATGACGATGATAATTTATTTATACCCCCCGCCCATCTGGCTGAGTTTCCCCAGCCACTCTGGGCGGCTCCCAATCGAGTGTTAAAAACAATACAGCATTAAATATTAAAAACTTCCCTAAACAGGGCTGCCTTCAGATGTCTTTTAAAAATAGGATAGCTGCTTATTTCCTTGACATCTGATGGGAGGGCATTCCACAGGGCAGGCGCCACTACCGAGAAGGCCCTCTGTCTGGTTCCCTGTAACCTCACTTCTCGCAATGAGGGAACCGCCAGAAGGCCCTCGGCGCTGGATCTCAGTGTCTGGGCTGAATGATGGGGGTGGAGACGCTCCTTCAGGTATACTGAGCTGAGGCCGTTTAGGGCTTTAAAGGTCAGCACCAACACTTAATCTCAAGGTCATGGGCTCATGTCCCACAGGGGGCAAAATATTGCAGACAGGCTCTGAAATGCTTCAAGGTGCTTCATAGGAAGCGATTTGTACGTGAAATAAATGATGGCTATGACATCACGCTATGCTCTGAATGTCCCATACACATTATTGAGGGGGCACAGAATGAGAAACAGGAGTGTAATTTGTAAGTTGCAATTCAAGTTCCATCCTTAGTGTTGTGCTTAAGCTATATATGAATCAACATTTGTAAACAGCTTTAGCCAGGGCTCTCGAATTGCGCTGCTAGTGCGGTTGTTGCTTTTGATGGGTGTGCAGTCTTGATTTCTCCATGCAGAATCAGAGTTTGTCTTTTGTTACAAATTGTCTGCGCAAAATGGCAGCCATAAATTTAGGTTGCTTTTGAAAACTTGGCCCTGGGTGTGATTTAGTTGACAGGGCAGTCAATAACATTACAACCAACTGGCAAGGAAAATCCCCTGCTTTTATAACTTACTATAATATTAAATAATATCCAGCAAATACAAGTAGATTCCCCAGTGATTGATTTGGCAGGTCTTTCCTCTAGGCAACAATAAATCAAGGTACCCACCTCCACTTCTAAATAATTGAGCTAGGGAAGCGATAATAAGAAAGATACCTGTAAGCAGCCCAAGTGACCATCCTACCTGAATGACAAGATATTTGTACATGTGAAACAGTTTTTCAGTGTTTGCAAACCTCAACTAGATCAGGCTGAGAGGAGAGGCAGATCCAGGCATAACCTCTAGACATGAAGAGAGGGGTGAGTTTCTATTATTCATTTAAACTATGAGCTAGTAGGGCTGCAAAAAAAAAGTAATGAGCAGGGATGGAAAAGAAACGAAAGCAATCATAAATTCTCAGCAATCACTTTTCAGATTGCTACAATATCTGGTGTACAAATTTTTGATGTGGTTTCCTTGTGCCTTTCTCTGATTTTGTGCAAATATGAGGGATCAAAAGAGATGGGTGAGCGGGTTGAGGGAAGCACATCGCCTTTCCCTCGCGGGTGTGAGGGCAGGCGCCACGCAACGACATACACAAATGACGTCAGCATGCCATGCAGTGTGCTGGTGTCATGTGCAGACATCAGTCATGCATGTCGCATGAGATGCTGACATGTCATGCGCACACCGGGGGCATTGTGAGTGATGCTACTGTAGCATGCCATACAGACTGCATGGTTAAGTTGAGCATGTCATGAGGTGTGCATGCAAGATCGCTGCGGATTTCTGGAAGGCCCAGCCCCCTTGATGAAAATTTGGGGGCCCTTAGCCCCCCCAGATAGCACAGATAGATAGACAGACAGATAGATAGATAGATAGATAGATAGATAGATAGATAGATAGATAGATAGATAGATAGATATAGGTAGATTATGCTCCTCTTTTCAGTTGTATGTTGTTTAGTCGTTTAGTTGTGTCCAATTTCAGTAGCACATCAGAGATAGTTATGAGCATGGACAGAAGAGAAATGAAAGCCTTGAGGAAGTAGTAGGCAATAAGCAGAAAGTGTTGACAAACAGGGAAGGAGTTAGGGTTCAGCATAGCATGCTGATGTCATTTGTGTATGTCATTGCATGGCGCCTGCCCTTACACTTGCGAGGGAGAGGCGTTGTGCTTCCCTCAACCCACTCACCCATCTCTTTTGATCCCTCATATTTGCACAAAACACCAAAACAAATCATTTGTGACCCCTACTTTAGTGGTTTGGATTATCCCTGTATTGGGTAAACCCAAATTTACAACAAGGAAGCATCAGCATTGGTGTTTTGTAATGGTAATGCCATGTGGCCCAGGCAAATGAAATAGGGATGAAAGCATCTGCCAACATACAGTAAGCTCTGATGTGAATCCCTAAGTTGCATTTGGAAAATGCATAAAGTATTTGGTGAAATGCCTCCTCTTGTCCCTGTTTATAGCTTCTGTTAAAAGCCTGCCTTTCCCATCAATCAGTCTAGCCATCAAATGCTCCTGAAGTGGAGGATGGTTTGCAAAGAACTCTGTGGCTTAAATCAAATATTCAAGTCAAAGAAAAAGACAAAATATACCAAAAAAAAAAACATGAGCCAGGAATGTGATTACTTCTCTTACCTTCAAAGCAGGGGCGTTTATGTGGGGGCTAGGCTTCTAATCGTGATCAGCCTATTGGGAAAATATTACATGATCATTTCTTAGCAAAGGACCAAATTGATTTGGTGTAGTCACCAAATGGCTCATTTGACATCATCCATATTTTCTCATTGAAATAATGCTTGCCTCTGAACCATTACCAGTTGCCATCTAACAATGGATATAAAATCCTCTGACCTTGGATATATAGGCACCAACCAAAACCCAGGCACTGTCTTAGATATCACTTCTAGTTTAATGTGCCGCAAGATTTGTTTCATTGTATTGGAAAATTTTCGGTGATGTCACAACCAGCCATTAAAGAAGTCAATCTCGAGTTCTTTCTTTCAGAGATCTGCAAGCGCTGGGTTTTCTATGTTTGATGGCGTTCTTTTAAATGGTCTGTCTCAAGATACTTTATATGGAAGCACAGAAGATAAAGATATTGATTCCAGTAGCACATTACTATCAGAGTTTGCTATATTTCTACCAATGCCTGTTCTGTATTAAGTTGCCGGATGAGAAAGGCAGATTACTCCATCTGAGAGAAAAAACCTCTTGATTTGTGTGAGTTGTATGGAAATTTGGGGGAAAGCTAGCCTTTTGCATCTGCTGCTATAATGTGTGTGGGGTGTTGTTGTTTTCTATCTCTTCAAAGGGAAGTTGATGCCAATTGGTGCAAAGTGGCAGGAAAGGAGGGAGAAGAGGGTGTGCCTTTTTGCATTGGGTGCTACAGGTTACCAATGAGGATTCTTCTTCAGCTTCACTTCTTTTTCTGACTGCTGTTGGTCCCAAGGAAATAAAAAGAAATTGTTCTTCTTGAGGTGATTAAGCTATAGGATAGCAGAGGTCCAAAACCAAGGTTGTGTAAGAAGAGTGCAAGGATATATGTCTGCTACAAATCCTTCAGGCATACAGAGAAATGTACATGTTATGCACTGAGTTGAATAGGATCCAAACTGCAGCAGTCTGATTGGTCCTAGAATAATAGGATTGAGATTGCAGCAGTCTGACTGGTCCCAGAACAATAGGATTGAGATTGCAGCAGTCTGATTGGTCCCAGAACAATAGGATTGAGCAGAGCCGTCTCATGCATAGAGGCCGGTGGCGCGGCGCGCCAGGGCGCAGGGCACCCCAGGGGCGCCCCCGTGAGCCCGCCGGCATACCGGGCTCCCCCCCCAACCTGCCCCCGCCCCCATGGGCAGGCAGGCACTCGCGCGCCGGCGGGCGGGCGGGCTGTAAGCCGCCCGCCCTCGCCTCCCGGAGCCCCAGCTGGAGCGCTGAAGCGGCGCGGGGCTTTGCGCGACCTTCCAGCACTCCAGCTGGGACTCTGGGAGGCGAGGGCGACCGGCTTGCAGCCCGCCCGCCCCCGCCGGCTTGCAGCCCGCCCTCCCGCCGGTGCGCGAGCGCCCGTCCGCCCGCCCCTCATCCTCTGCCCGCCGGAGCGCGGGCGCCCGCTCCAACGCCACGCCTCTCATCCCCCGCTCGCCCACCCCCCCTCCCAAGGGGCGGCCAGCGCGGGAGGGAGGCGGGCGGAGAGGCGGCAGGCTGGGGGCGCCGAGGAATCGCTGCGCCAGGGCGGCAGATCCCTCTAAGACGGGCCTGGGATTGAGATTGCAGCAGTCTGATTGGTCCACAGGAGCCACCCAATCCAGCTCCAGGTGGAAGTGAATCCGCACTCCGATTGGCATACAGGAGTATCCCGGAATTAGCCAATCACGTGGGGCCCATTGTGTAAATAGTGTATATAAAGCAAACGTTTTGGGGGAACTGCATTCCTCACTACTATGAGCTGAATAAAGAGCATGAAATTCCCACTGGACTCCGAGTATATTTCAGTACAGAATGTGGTATTGGTTGCAGTCTTCAGCTTCTGGAGAGCCTCAACTTTCTCTTCTTATGCAAAACATGTTTCTAGCCCTCATGGCTATAGAAAGATACTAGGAAGGGTTTGAGCAATGCTTGCTGAAAGCTTCGAAGCCAAATTGCTGAACAGATACAATTTTAGTTTCTGGAGAGAGAACATAGTTGTTGACTTGGGAGAGCCGTGTTTTTGGCATCAGTGCTTCAATGAGTACTTCAACAGGAGGAAATTCTAGATTTTACATATACACACATACAATCAGCCTATGAGTTTAATTGTTGTTTCTTTGTGTATATATATTTTAAAGCTCCTGTATGTAATTCTTTCTCTCACCATTTTACTTGTAAATGCCTAATAAAGGTTTGATAATTAAGACTTGGGAGAACACATCTTTGTTTTAAACTCTGTCCTGCCATGTGATAAGAAGATTAAGATTTTATACCAAGTCAGGCCATTGCTCTATCTAGCTCAGAACATGCCAGCATGAGTGGCCATGCCTGTCTAGGTTTCAGGCAGCAGTCTTCTCCAGGTCAGTCTAGGGATGCTAGGGATTGAAAAATGAAAACTTCTGAATGCAAAGCTTTTGTTCTGCCACTGGGATCTGGCTTCAGTCCCCGCCTGCATAGTTCCTTACTCTTCCACACACTTAGCAAAACTATGCAGAATGAACTATGCAAAATGGTAGGAATTGCAAAGTAAATTATGCAAAACAAAGAGGGAATTATGCAAATAGAATCAATTTGCATAATGTATGCAAGTCATAGGATTCTGCTTTTCTTGGCAAACCATGTGAGTCATCTGGGTGCAGAAATTATTATTATTATTATTATTATTATTATTACTACTATTTTTTTATAAAAAAAACCAATTCAGAGAACATACTTCTAGATGAATGATGTGTCAAGAGGTTAGGTAAACCACCCAGAAAGCCATGCAATAGAGGGCAATCTCTGTGGGCAAAAGTGTTCAAGGGCAGGTGAAAAGCAACCATGGCTTACAAGGTTCCTCTCTTTAATTCTGTAATAATGGGACAGAGCCCAAGATCCCCTCTATATGAATTTTATCTGTTCAAACATGGCAAATGGATGGCATTGCTAATCAGATGCTCTCGGTTGATTTTAGAGATTTTGAAGAAAATTCAGAAAAAGTTTGATATACAGAAGCAGTCGCAGCAGCTGGAGATGGAGCAGATGGTGGCACCTGCATCATCAGATGTTTTTTATCACATACTGTATGTATTTTTCGTTTTTAAAAAAAGAAAAAATAATAACGCACAGAGCAGTTTGAAAGCAAAGCTGAGGACAGTGTGGGAGCTTGAGAAGGTGTGAAAATCACAGGTGACTACAGCAGTTCCATCCAGAGTTGATACTTGGTTTGGCATCGAGTTCAACATCTCGCAAACCAGGAGAAACATGATGCTTGCAAGGAGAAAGCTGTAAAATCAAAAATAGTGACAAAACAGTTTCATAATTTAAAAACAGCTACTCCTTGGAACTGCCTGCAAGTTTCTGATCATTGTGTGTGTGCTTCTATTGATACTTCAGCATTCTAGACATGCCAACTCAGAACCTCTGAATAAGTCCTGCCAGTTCAAATGGGCTTGCTCCCAGGTAAGCAGGTACAGCCTCAAATAGCTGGCCCTCTCAGGAGTTAAGGAAGAGCCCTGCACAGGCCTCCCCCATTATCCATGCATTCAGTGGATGTCAGAAGTTCTACTGTCATACATATGCATTTACGTGGAGCTCCACTGTGGGTTAAACCACAGAGCTTAGGGCTTGCCGATCAGAAGGTTGGCAGTTCAAATCCCCATGACAGGGTGAGCTCCTGTTGCTCAGTCCCTGCTCCTGCCAACCTAGCAGTTTGAAAGCACATCAAAGTGCAAGTAGATAAATAGGTACCGCTCTGGTGGGAAGGTAAACAGAGTTTCCGTGTGCTGCTCTGGTTCGCCAGAAGTGGCTTAGTCATGCTAGCCACGTGACCTGGAAGTTGTACGTCGGCTCCCTCGACCAGTAAAGTGAGATGAGCACCGCAACCCCAGAGTCGTCCATGACTAGACCTAATGGTCAGGGGTCCCTTTACCTTTTTTTACCTCTATGTAAGGAAGGACCCCGTTTTCATGCAGAGCTTCCTCCAAAGTCAGTTGCACCCTACGTAGCAACACCACACATGCATCGTACGTAGGGATGCCATGCATGCATCATACATAGTGGTGCAACGCGTGCGCAGCCAGTGGTTTGCCCCGCCCCAGGTGTCGGTTAGCCTTCGTTCGCCCCTGCCCACAGCCCCTCTACATGTTCTTTCAACACACGAACCCTGCTTTTAACATCTTCCAACTCAAGTTCCAGAGCCAAAATGACTTCATCTTTAAAATAAATAAAGTATAAACATTCATTCTCATGAATATATGCATGATGCTTTTAAAAAGAAAGAAAGAAAAGGTGGACATCTTGCACAAAGGATGTAACCTGCTATTTCTGCAGCTCTGGGTTAGTGGCCAAAGAAGTTGTTAAAAACAGTAATGAGGAAGCCGTAGAGTGTGAAAGTGTCTGGAGGGTCAAATAATTGCAAATAGTGTGAAATTAATAATTAAAAGTATATGCTGCAGACCACAAAAGCAGAGCTACATACATGATGTACAGTGATTTGGCTAGCCCACTTTCTAATGTTCACCTTTGTGATAATGAACACCATTAGATGTTATTGTTGGGTTACGCTGTTGGCTGTGTGTGTTAGCACAACATGGACAATGTATACTAACACACAGTCATGGGGGGTCTGCTACAGTTGGCATTTGTAGCACAGTTGTGAAAGCTACAATGAATTCATAAATATAGCTAATTAGCCATATAAACAGATGCTAATGTATTATCTTTCCCTTATTACATTAATCAATTAATGAAGAACTAGACTTTTAAAAAATTTCAATTATTATTTCCTAAATGCCTTCCACACATTGATAGCAGAATATTTATATTACTCAAAACATGAGAGCAGAGAAAGTGGTAGACTTGGAAAACTTCAGTATATATATTGCAAAATAAAATATTTGTCTTTGGGGCTACAATTCTTTGGGGCTACCCACTTATCTGAGAGCAGGCCCCATTGAACAGAAGTAGCATTGTAACTCAGTGGTACAGCACATGTTTTTCATGTAGAAGGTCCTGAATTCAATCCCTGGCATCTCCAGGTACAAGTGTGAACGTTGATTGTCTGAAATCCTGGAGAACCACTACCAGCCAATGTAGACAATATGGAGCTGCATGAACCAATGGTCTGTCTCAGTATAAGGTAGCTTTTAATGATCCTGTACAACTTAGTGGGACTTATTTCTAACAAATACGCAGAAGATTGATAGTGCTTCCAGTGATCTAATGGCACTGTCTTAACAGTGCAATCCAAGGAAGCTCTGCAGAGTCTCATCAACTGTTTTGCCCAAGCCTGTATGGAGTTTGCTTTTACCATCTGCATGATGGATAACAACATCCTGGGTCAGAATGTTGCCAGCACTCCAAGCATCAGCACTGGTGACCACAAGCTTGAGGTGGTAGATGATTGTGTCTACCAGGGTTTCACCATAACCAGCAACCTCTCCATCAACGCTGAGCTGGACCTGAGCTGGACCTTGCCAGTACACTGAGCATATTGGCAAGGCAGGTATGGCAATGGCCCACCTCTTCAAAAGGGTATGGGAGAATGTGATGCTAACATCCAAGACCAAGATGAAGGTCTACCAGGCTTGCATGCTGAGCACACTGCTTTATGGTAGTGAGACATGGGAAACTGACACCTGCCAGGAGCACCACGTGCATCAGGAAGATTTTGGGCATCACATGGCAGGACAGAGTCTCAAACGAAGATGTACCCACATTCTCAAACCCACATTCCCAGTATGTTCACATTCCTGTCTCAGTGACATCTATGCTGGCTTGGTCATGTCTGCAGAATGAAAGATGGCAGGATCCCCAAGGACTTGCTCTATGGGGAGCTGGATTCAGGCACCAGGCCCATTGGTCATGTCTACAAACATGACATGAAGGCTGGCAGCGTTAACTCCTTGGTGTGGGAATCCCTTGCAGATGACCACAGTACCTGGAGACAATCATTCAGGTCGCATATCCACAGCAGTGACCAGAGGAGGAACAGCCACTGGGGGGAGCACAGAGAGAAGAAACACCATGGTACACGAGCATCAGCACAACCAGATGCCTTCATCTGCCCCAGCTGCAACATAACATATCGGTCTCTTATATCGGTCTCAATAGTCACAGCAGGTGCTGTAACTCTTCTATTGTTTCACTTCACTTCCAAAGGCACATTCTTCCACTGTCTCCCAGGACAGATGGATGTCAGCCTAAAGACGGCTGAACTAATTGACAGTGGCGCTGTGGGTTAAACCACAGAGCCTAGGGCTTGCTGATTGGAAGGTCGGCAGTTCGAATCCCCGCGACGGGGTGAGCTCCCGTTGCTCAGTCCCAGCTCCTGCCCACCTAGCAGTTCGAAAGCATGTCAAAGTGCAAGTAGATAAATAGTACCGCTCCGGCGGGAAGGTAAACGGCATTTCCGTGCGCTGCTCTGGTTCGCCAGAAGTGGCTTAGTCATGCTGGCCACGTGACCCAGAAGCTGTACGCCGGCTCCCTCGGCTAGTAACACGAGATGAGCGCCGCAACCCCAGAGTCGGACACGACTGGACCTAATGGTCAGGGGTCCCTTTAATACAGATTCACTGCTTCTCGGCCTATCCTACCTCACAGAGTTGTCATGGAGATGAAATGAGGAGTGGGAGAGCTATGTACACCACCTTGGAGGAAAATGTGAGGTATAAACGCAATAAAAATAAATACTTACTAGTGGCAAACTTTTTTACTTCCATAAAACTGGCATTTCCCAATATTTCAAGGGGTGGGTGCCAAACCAAAGTATATGAATGAGGAAGAAGAGAGATCCAGCTTCGTGTTCACTGACTGACTGTACGCCTGTATCTGCTGGGTATCGGCCTTTTGACTTTCACCAAGCGATTCTTCACAGCAACTCCCTGTTGCCTGTCGTCCGAACGACTCCAACTTTGATCTTGGTGGCCTCTTTTGAAGGTTGCACGTATCACATTCCAGGCATGCCTCTGTGCTTGTGGCTCTATATTAGTCTTTATAGGAAGTCAATGAGATGGAACTCGATAGGAGGGGAAAAAGAAGAAGGCTTAAGGGCCATTTGAAGACAAATGGGAAGGCCCAGCACTCAATAACTTTACTGAATCATATTTTTCAAGCCTTCCTGGTATGAACAGGAGGAAAAGGGGGCAGGCCTGCTTCCTTTGAAAGGTCATTCACCTTCTCCCGCTGAAGAGCTGGTGTTTTGTTCTTGTTCTTGCTCTTGTTTTGTTTTGTTTTTAAAGAAAACCCTACACTCCATTTTATAGGAAGCCATAAAGAACAATAAATTAAGGGGAACTGAATTATATTGAAAGCAAGCAGTGTATTGTCCCATATATTAGCTTTGATCCTCTTCTCAGGCCCTGCCTTGAGTACCAAGATAAGAAAGTGATGGCAAGAAGCAGAGGCTGGGTGTTAATTGCCCCAAGGCTGTAGAGTGAACTCAGAGTGAACCCCTGAGGGGTTCCCACTCACAATTGACCTTCCAGAGAAGGTACAAAACCCATCCCTTTCCACTCAACTAAATACTGTGCCAGAATTGGGGTAGGGTGTTTAGTTTAGTTTAGTTTAGTTTAGTTTTTTGTTTCTTTTTCTGCTGTTGTCATTGCAATTGTTTTATTATTTCATTGCTTGGTATGCCAGTTCTTGAGTATGGAAAAGTGGGCAAAGTAATTAATTAAAGAAATATGAAAGGCACATGTCTTGTGGAAACAATCTATTTGCCCAGGCTTTCCCGGACCCATAGGGTTAGTCCCTGTTTTTTCTGGATTCCTGCTTTTTAAATACATTATCTTCTATTACTGGTTTTAATGCTATTTTTGTATACAGCTTAGTTTTTTTTTCTTTAAAAAGATACCAAATGGTTTCAGAAATGCTTTTGAATGAATGAATGCATGCATGCATATACCAGGGATGGAGAATATGTGGCCCTCTAGTTATTGCTGTTTGGCCAAACTGCGAGAGGCAGTGAAGGATAGGTGTGCCTGGCGTGCTCTGGTCCATGGGGTCACGAAGAGTCGGACACGACTGAACGACTGAACAACAACAACAAGTTATTGCTGAGGCTATTACTCTCATAGTCCCTGGGAGTTGAAGTCCCTGGGATGGCCAAGCTGACTGGGACTGATGGAAGTCCAAAAACGTCTGGAGGGCCTGAGGTTCTCCCTCCCTGGCACATAGACTCCTTGACCCCAGACACATTTACTAATGTAAGAGTTCTTTCGCAATAGCAAGGGTCTAAGCCACAAGAATTTGCTGAAGAATTGATGCTTTTGAATTATGGTGCTGGAGGAGACTCTTGAGAGTCCCATGGACTGCAAAAAGATCAAACTTATCCATCCTGACACCAAACCCTACATATATTAAGGAAAATAGAAACATCATCTCCCCACCCCACCCTCCCCCATCCCACCCACCTCTTTCCCCCTTCTCTCCCTAATGTCTCAACAACCAAAATTGATCTGTAAAAATGTTACATGGAAAAATATGAAAGAGACATTACACACACTTTTGTAAACCAAGAAAATCTTTAATAATAAAAAAAAAAACTTATCCACCCTTAAAGAAATCAGCCCTGAGTGCTCACTGGAAGGACAGATCCTGATGCTGAGGCTCCAGTACTTTGGCCACCTCATGAGAAGAGAAGACTCCCTAGAAAAGACCCTGGTGTTGGGAAAGATGGAGGGCACAAGGAGAAGGGGACGACAGAAACAAGATGGTTGGACAGTGTTATTGAAGCAACTAGCATGAGTTTGGCCAAACTGCGGGAGGCAGTGAAAGATAGGCGTGCCTGGCGTGCTCTGGTCCATGGGGTCACGAAGAGTCGGACACGACTGAAAGACTGAACAACAACAACAACAAAGCCACAGTGGTAGGGACGCTGGTGGCGCTGTGGGTTAAACCACTGAGCCTAGGGCTTGCTGATCAGAAGGTTGGCGGTTCGAATCCCCGTGACAGGGTGAGCTCCCATTGCTCGGTCCCTGCTCCTGCCAACCTAGCAGTTCGAAAGCATGTCAAAAGTGCAAGTAGATAAATAGGTACCACTCCGGCGGGAAGGTAAACGGCATTTCCATGCACTACTCTGGTTCACCAGAAGCAGCTTAGTCATGCCAGCCACATGACCCGGAAGCTGTACGCTGGCTCCCTCGGCCAGTAACGCGAGATGAGCGCTGCAACCCCAGAGTCGGACACGATTGGACCTAATGGTCAGGAGTCCCTTTACATTTAAGCCACAGAGGTAAGCATCTGAACACAGGGACCAAATGTGTCTCGCCCAATTCTTGCTCTTCCTCCTGGCTAAAAACAATGGTGGGGTGGGCCCCTGCTCTGCATCTGATATGTGGGGGAAATTTTCAGATGCATTTGCAATGCTATAGAGCTGACCAAGCTATCAAAAGTTAAAAGAGCCTTCTTGCTGGTACAGGTGAAGATAGCTAGCTTTATTGTGTGGTTATATGTTTACACAGTAGTAAGTACATAGGTACACGAGGACCAATGTAGTCGTAGTGGTTAAGAGGGTTGGGAGGACCAAGGTTCAGAGGCAGCAACTATAGAGGGTCCTGGGGGCCCAAACACCCACAAAAAAATTTGTGGGTGCTTAGCACCCACAACACAGTGCCCCTGGCGCAACTTCTAGTGCCTTGCAAAGCACTGGAAGTCACGTCCGAGGCCTTGCAAGACCTTAGAGATGCTGTCCGAGGCCTTGCAAGATATCAGAAACTGACTTCCGGTGCCACAGGAAGTCAGGTTCTGAGGCCATGGGACATGTGACATCGTGATGTCACATCGCAACATGATGTCATGACGTCACGTCGTGTGTACTGGGCACCCATAACCTAGGGCCCAAGTTGGCACCCCTGCCAAGATTCAAATCTTTACTCAGCTTTGAAGCTAAATGGGTGACTTTGGGCCAGTCACTGTCTTTCAGCCAAACCATTAACAGGAGAGGGGTCAAATTTTGGGGGGTCCTGCAAGGCCAACCTGAACTTGATGCAGGGAAAAAATCCACCCAACTTTTATGAGCGAGAACTGATAGATGCAACAGTGAATCGCCTGCTCCAATTCTCCCAGTGGTGAGGTTAGGCCCAGATTAGGATCACTTGAGCTGTTACTTAGGATTTCCAAGTTGTTCCTGTCTCCCAAAGGCAAACTTTTCTCCCACCCCATGTTTGATCTATGGTATAAGTTGCCTCTACACCATTCTATTCTCATGCCCAAGCACACTGGCATAGGAAGGGCGGGGCATAGGGGGTGGGGTGCCCCAGGCAGCGCGATCCCAGTAGGGTTCCATCTTGACTGCCCACCCACCCACCCACGCTGCGCGCCCTGCCCCCAGAACGTGCGCCAGCCCCGCCCCCGCCTGCTTCCCACCCCCGATGCCGGAGCATGAAGCTCCGCCACTGCCCAAGGACATATTGTAACTTACCTTTGTTCCTTCTGGTTACTGTAAAAAAGCAACATGTATATATTTCCTTGATAAACATATATTCAAACACCATTTAGCTTGCTAATGAAAGTGATCTATCCTCAGTGCACCATCCTGCACATAATTAGTTAATAATTGCCAATTATTGTGTGCAGTTACAGCAACACTTCATTTTGAATGCTTGCCCTCATCCACGTCACTGTATGCAGCACTGCAAACCATGGAAATGTTTGGAAGCTGCCTTGTACTGAGTTAGACCATTGGTCCATCAAGTTCAATTTTGTCTACACTGGCTGGCAATGGCTCACTAGGGTTTCAAAGAATGTTTCCAGTCCTACCTAGAGATGCCAAGTATTGAACCTGGGACGTTCTTCATGTCAGGCAAATGCTCAACCACTAAGCCACAGCACTGTATGTTGAGCCCAAGAGCTGTATAAAAGAGATTTCCTTGAAAGCACAATTTCAGCCTCTCCAGCCTATTCATAAGCCAGTCTTGTAGTAATCCTGGACAGCAAACCATTTGTTGAATTCAGAAATGGTTAGGGATTAGATCTGGACTGTGTGTCAATATGGCAGCTACCTGCAGTGGAAAGCTCCTGGACTGATTCGGCAGAAACACCGGTTTGTGAAGAGAGGATGTGAATTTTACAGAGAGGAATCTTGGACTACAGATTTCGACTATAAAGAAGAAGAGTAAAGACATAAAATCCACACAGAAACATTTTATTTGGACTTAAACTCACTTGCAGAATGAACGCAGGGGCTGTTGAAAATAATGAAGGATTAACATCAGAATGTATTAAGGCAATTATTGTAATATTTTGAAATGCAGTAGAACCATGAGAGAATCATAGAATCATAGAGTTGGAAGAGACCACAAGGGCCATCCAGTCCAACCCCCTGCCAAGCAGGAAACACCATCAAAGCATTCCTGACAGATGGCTGTCAAGCCTCTGCTTAAAGACCTCCAAAGAAGGAGATTCCACCACACTCCTTGGCAGCAAATTCCACTGTCGAACAGCTCTTACTGTCAGGAAGTTCTTCCTAATGTTTAGGTGGAATCTTAGGATTAGGATTCCCTCCGATCTTGAAGCATGGGAAGTCAGATATAGATATATATATAGGCATAACATTGGAATTTGTTTGATTATTGGATAATTTGTATAATTTGGGATATATAATTTGGCTTGATTGGAAAACTTCAATAAATATTATTTTATAAATCAATCAATAAATATCCATCCAACTCCTTTGCCTCCATGCTGCATTATAAACATTTTGCTGTCCGGAAAGGAAAGGGGTTAAAGTGATAGAATTGATTCCTATAAAGGAGAAATGGACCATAAAGAAGGGAATGACTAAAGCAATATGTGCAGGCCATAACTGGATGGGAAAGCTATTGAATTGCTATGTGATTCGTCATCTACACCTGGGGTAATTGTGAAGCTATTCCATTGCATTTAAAAAAAAAAAAACACCTGATTTTCTTCTTATGACGAGGCAGATTGGGAGAAGAAGCTGAAGAGGGAAAATATCAGTGGAGGATCATGCTTTGCTTACGATGTCATGCAGGTATCCCATAAAAGGTGGTGGAGCAAAGCATGGATATTCTGCAGTAAGCATGCAGTGTGGAATCCACCATAAAAGGTGGCTAGGTATTGGAAAGTGATCCAACACGGCAGCCTGATAAATGTCTATTTATTATCCTGGTATCTTTCCAAGAAGACATTTTAATATACTGGTGTCTCGCAATTTTCAAAGACAGATTAAATTGCGATGGGAAATGATCTCAGTAATTGCCAGCAGATTATGACAGACTCCACCTTGAACCTGACACCATTTTGTGACCGGCTCTGGCCTTGCAGAGATCAGTGAGCCACTGTAATTTCCAGTGAGCCTTAGGGATAGAAAGTTTGCATACCCCTGGACTATAGTTTAGCATAGTGAAGGGTTAAGAGAAAGGAGCGCTCTCTCCCTTGCATCCACCTATCCTGTACAAACCATTTGCAATGGTTACTTTGACTTCTTCTGATGGTGTAATGCTGGTGTCTTATGATAAACATGCTCATAGCATTGTAAGCAATGCTTCAGCTGCAGTGTGAGTGAGCCTGACTTTGAACCCAAATTCTTGCACACCAACATGTCGAATGTGGATTCCTTCTTCCATTTCCCTGCATATTCAAAACAGTCTATTCACTTCTCTTTTTTTAAGCAACTTGTGTACATTTATCCCATGTACATTTATTTAACCTCCTATCTTATCTAAACAACAGTCCCAAATACTCTTTTTTTAAAAAAAAAAAAAAACTGCCCCAAGGATTAACAGGGGAGATGGATTGGTGATGTCACAGGCAGTGTCCAATCAATGCCATTCAGTTAGCTTTTCTCCATTCAGACTAAACATTCTGAAAGGCTGCTGCTGGAGCTTTTTCGAAACTCACTTCAAGAGAGGAAATGTGCATTTGGATTCAGTATGAGCTCATTTCCAGACCTCTACAAATAATGTTACAGCTGTCTTCACCCTTCTGTTTATAGTCTTCTCATTTTAAAAACTTGGCTTTTTCTGAACTTTTACTAGGTTTCATGTTATTAAAAAGTATATCAAGTTTCTTAAAAAAAACAAATTAAATAAAACCCTGGAGAGTTGCCATCTATCATCTTTCATCACAAGCCATCTTAACAGGGAAAATATAGATGCAAAGTTTCCCCCCTGCCCCATATGCAGATAAACACAAGCAGATTGAAAATCTTAATTAGGGTCACGAAAACAACTTGAAGCTCACACAAAGTTGTTTTCTGCCCCAGCTGTTTGTTTGTTTGTTTTTGAAAGTTTGGGTAAGCAATTCACAATTGGTAATATTATTTAATACGCTTTTATCTTTCCCTTCCTTCAAGAAGTAAGGGTGGAATGCATGCTACTGCTGCTCCTGTATCTTCACAGAAATCCTGGAAGGTAGGTAGGACTGAGTGATGGTGAGTGACTGGCTTAAAATCACTCTGTGAGCTTTATGCAGTGATTTTTGATCCCAGGTCTCTCTGATCAAAGTCTGATGCTCTAACTGAACCTGGTCCCATCCAGATGTTCAAGGCCATTGGTGAAGAAGAGGCCTTGCTAGCTCACTCTGCTCGACAGTTTGGAGCAGAGTTTCCTAACGATGACTTCTGCAAGCCAATGCATGGTGAATAATCTTCTAAGGCAGGGATGAGCAACATCTGCAGAGTCAAAGGCCATGCTCACCTGGAAGAAAGTCATCAGGGGCCATGTACCTGTGTTGTTGGGCAGAGCCAAAACAAAGTGGGAAGGGCAATGCAAAAATCAGATGGAACACTTCTCTCTGTCTCCATCTCTCTCTCTCTCTCTCTCTCTCTCTCTCTCTCTCTTTCTCTCTCTCCCTCTCCCTCTCCCTCTCCCTCTCCCTCTCCCTCTCCCTCTCCCTCTCCTCCACCGTCCATTAATTATGTCTATCACTTACACCTATTAATATAGTCAAACCTTGGTTGTTCAACGTAATCCATTCTGGAAGACTGTTTGAGAGCCACTGTTTGGTGTAGTGGTTAAGAGCGGTAGACTCGTAATCTGGGGAACCAGGTTCGTGTCTCCACTCCTCCACATGCAGCTGCTGGATGACCTTGGGCTAGTCACACTTCTCTGAAGTCTCTCAGCCCCCCTCACCTCACAGAGTGTTTGTTGTGGGGGAGGAAGGGAAGGGAGAATGTTAGCCGCTTTGAGACTCCTTCGGGTAGTGAAAAGAAGGATATCAAATCCAAATTCTTCTTCTTCTTCCAAAACGTTTGACAACCAAAAACTGAAAGTGGAAGCCTCAATAAATAGGGAAACTCAAAACGAAAGCCGCGTAGCATGTTTGGCTTCCAAAAGAAAATATTCGAAAACCAGAACAGTTACTTCTGGGTTTGGGGCAGAAAATGGAACCGCTCGAGCCGAGGTTTGACTGTACAAGCAAGCACATAAGCTCCCCTTCTTTCCCTTTCATTCATCCTCCATCCAGTGATTTTCTTTCATTCTTTCTCTTTCTCTCTCCCCGCTTCAGGAAGGAAGTGCAAGGCTGCAGGCTGCTCACCTTTACTTAGAGTTCATGCATCCACTCTAAGGGTGAGCTGAGCAGCTTACATAAATGCATACTGAATTCATATCTGAAGTGACTCTTGAACCAGAGGCTTCCTACTTCCTAGTTTCTGAACTAGTCTCACAGAGCCCTTCAAGATCCTTGCCATTACTCTGAGAGTGCCATAGGATATAGGAATATGCCTTATACCACGTCAGATTGTCCACCTAGCCCAGTATCATGTGCTAGCAGTCTCATACCCAGCTTGGCTAAAGAATTCTATGCAACCAGTGGTAAAAACAGTGCAGTTTGTAAAGAGTCATCCTGCCATCTTGATTCAAAATGGCCACCAATTGTATCCAAATCATAACTAAAAACCTACTCCTTGATCTCAGGAACCATCAAACAAAATTTGGTTGTGGTGCCTAAAGGTGTGTCCTGATGCAGAGGAAACAGACAAGCAAACCACTTTCCAAAACATATAACAGAAAAAGACTGTGACTGGCAGCTGTTCTTCCCATCACCTGCCACCTGACCTTTTGAACTGGAATGGCCAGGGGATAGACCCTGGGACCATCTGTAAACAAAACATGGGCTCTCTCACTGAGCTGTGATCCCTCCGTTAACTCACTCAGTAAATTTCCCCACTGTAATGCACATCAGTAGCATTTGCCAGTGGAGGCAGGGAAGGAGCTGCAATGCATGAAGACCCTGACTCAGAGCTGAGGAAATGAACCCTGCACGAACTCAGAGGCACTCTCTCCTTTTGTATTACGTCTTATTTTCTAGGATTGAGAACTGACAGTGAAAACCACACCAGTGGACCCTTGGCTCAAATTAAGCCCCGCTTCAAATTCTTGTGTGTAACTTCTCCGACTTCTCATTTCCTTTGCTAAACACATGATATGTGGTCCAGTTCTCTCTGGTCAAAAGAACATTAATGATCCTGTTAATATTTTCCAGAGTCAGGAGTCAACTCTGCTTGCACAGTTGCACTCCGATTAGGCTCAGAGTGCCAGTAACCTTACGGTCGTAAATGAGTGTCACATATATAGTTGGACAATTATATGTATTGTGACTAAATTTCCCCCTGAAGAGCTCATTCAAGATGTTAGAGTGAAAGGATCATAAAATGAATTAATAGCTGATTCACTGTATAATTTCCTAGTTCAATATACTTTAGTGTACCAGCTAAATGAGGCATACACAGCATTCAGCCTGGCCAGTTAACAGCTTTATCATTGAGATTTCAGGCATGGAAATAAAAGCGATTCTTCTGAAGTAATTGCGTCTAATTAAAAGAAACATTTAAAAAGTGTAACCAAAAGGAATTCATTTCAAATGGAAAATTAATGCTGAAAAATAGCCCTGAGCTCTCTTGTCTCTGCTAATAGCTAAGCATTTTCAGAATAATTAAACTGTTTTGAAATGTTGATACCTTCCTCCGTTAGGAATGATGCCCATTCCTGAGCCCATTAGGAAAAGTCTTCAAGGAGTGCCTAGCTGTTAAAAGGGGCAAAGCATGCAGGACAATCAGCAGCAGAATAAGACCAAGCGGCAAGCAATGGCTGTGTGAGGCACCGTACATTTCCTTAACTCATATGCATGTGTCTGTGACATAACAGTATTGAACGAGGCCTGCTGGGTCAGACCAAAGGCCCATCTAGTCCAGCATCCTGTTCTCACAGTGGCAAACCAGATGCCATAGTATAGGTATATATAGATATAGATAGATAGATAGAGAGATAGATAGATAGATAGATAGATAGATAGATAGATAGATAGATATGGGAATGCATATAAAAAAGAAAGTGTCCTCAACCACCAATATGGATGGCGAATAAATTTGATTCAGTTCATGTTTAAAGGCAAAACTACCTAATTTGGGCTTTCCAACCTGATATGTGGACCGAAAATCCCCCATCCTACAAAACTCGCCCTTTTCTGAATTTTGCAGTTCAGTTCTGCAGCCAAGGAAATATAAAAAAATGTGTATACTAGGGGCGAAGTGTGCATTAACATGTACAGAAGGGCATTGGTTTGCAAAAGCAAATGTATGCATTGAATTAAAAATGTGCATATTAGGGTAAATTTGCTGCAAAACTCTGACAAAATTTCAAGAGGATGTAGTGAAATTGACAGTTTTGACAGCCTTGTGCATCCCTTACCACCAAGCAACACAAAACTCCAACCCATAGCAAATCCTGAAAAGCGGCATCTAATACTCTGCAATGCATGTGCATCAGCGTTCTGCTCTTTAATTACTTCAACATATGTGGGTAACACCTTGCAGCTTGCAGCTTTCTTGTGATACAGTATGCTAGAGAACAGCATTGGCTCACAGGGCACATATGGGTATGACGAAGTCAGATGAGATACATGGTCAAAGAAGCTCTCTTCCATCCTCTCTGAGGGTCGGCTTGCACCAACCCTCTCAAGCAACAGGAGCTTATTTCAGCACGAAAGTGCTTTTATTTCTTGGGGTGAAGATTCACTAAAGTGATCAGGAGCAGTTTATTTGCCACTGCATTGGCAGAGCTGGCCATTCTAAGGCCGTCATTCAATCAAAGTAGTATTAAGTCAATACGAGTCTGAATTAATTAATAGATTGAAAGAAACCAATGTTTCTGGGGGGGGGATTCCACTCTGTTCACCGGAGCTCAGTCCTAGGAAAGTGTGCAGAGAGACCTGTACCCAAAACTCTGCAAAAACAAGCTGCAATTGACTTTTTTAAAAGTGTAATTGTGAAAGCAGGTGTGTGTGCTTTCTAAAAAAAATAATTCATTGGCACAGAGATCTCTCGGAGCAGACATGGTCTTTGAAAAGGGAAGGGGAACCTGTGGCCCTTGAGATGTTGTTGGACTACAGCTCCCATCATCCCTTATCTTTTGCCATGCTGGCTGGGGCTGATGGGAGGTTGAGTTCAGAAACAGCTGGAGGACCATCTCTTAATAATAATAATAATAATAATCCCAATCAAGTGTTAAAAACAATACAGCATTAAATATTAAAAACTTCCCTAAACAGGGCTGCCTTCAGATGTCTTTTAAAAATAGGATAGCTGCTTATTTCCTTGACATCTGATAGAAGGGCGTTCCACAGGGCGGGCGCCACTACCGAGAAGGCCCTCTGTCTGGTTCCCTGTAACCTCACTTCTGGCAGTGATGGAACCACCAGAAGGGCCTCGGCGCTGGATCTAGAAGCAGAGGGGATGTATCTTCTTAGATGATACCAGCTGTCCGTATGATTTGTTGTTTCTTATACTAATATTTGTCATTGTAATTTTTTTAAAAAAAATAAATCTGCTACTCTACAGAGCAATCTAAATAGGCTGCTGCCACCACATCTGCAGCCCACCACTCACAGCACAGGAAGGTGGTGGGAAGGCAGATTGGACCCAATCTCTTGCCAGCTCAAGCCTGGCACAGAAACTGAATCTGGATAGGGACCTATGCTGGCTGCTGCTGGCTGTAAGAACAGCTTGGGCTTCAGTGGCTCAGCCTCAAGTTGCCCTCAGAACACCCCAGTTTGGGGCCTTCTACTGGTATCTGCTCACAGGAGCATCACCAGTGGGCACTCACAACCAACAGGAGGCTGGCAAAGCTTGCAGAGTCCATCCAAACTTCCAACAGCATAATAGGGTCAGTGGGGGTGGATTGCAGCGCTGTTCCTATCAATTGACTTAAATAATGAAGCCTTAGTTAGTAAATAAGACGAGTACTTGACTACAGAATTCATTGTTGGAATCAACTTCCTCTGCTCAGGAAGATAGATGCATCCTCAGTACTGCTTTGTGTTGTCTGTGATGCTCACTTGACACATTGTGTCTGCAAATAACACCCAGTAGTGAGAATCGGGGTATATCAAAGAGGCAGGCAGGGTTAGCCGGGGTCACCTCTCAAACATACATTGGGAAAGGTGGGCAAAAGGCAGTGAGTGAAAACATCCATGAGCAAGTCCTTTTGCCAGCTGAAACCCTGAATCCCCTCCAGAAACAAAGATCTGCACTCATTCACCCCGTGTTTCACACAGCTTTAAAATGTGAGTTGTATTATTTAGAGTTGTATGCAGGAGTTCAGCAACGAGAGTATGCCTCCCACTCAGCAATGCCTCAAAATGCAGTTCCAAGCATAAAGATCTAGTTCGCCACACCCTTGAAATGTCGATCTGAGTTTAGATGGCAAAATCTTTGCATGGTGCCATCAATGATATGTGGTATGTATGCATTACAGCAGGGTGCTTAAACATGCATGCACCTTTCACAGTTTGCAGCACTGCAGGTGCATTTTGCTATTTAAAGCTGGGTCCTTTTCGTTTTCAAGTTCAAAACATATAGTGCGGATCAGCCTAAAATGAATAGGATATTTCTATTGGGGGCAACACATTTGACCTAAACAAAGCAGGATTTGTCAAGGCACCTTGCAGAATACTGCACCCCTGTAAACATGCCCACAATTCCCCTTTTCACATTCAAAGAGAAGTTTTTTTTAGCCTTTATCCGCTTTAATATCTTTAGGTGCCATGCAAAAACATTCCTTTGCTCCCAGGCCCTTGGCTAATTAAACAACCTAAGGCCTTTTAAATAGGAGGTGGGGGGGGGGGTTGTATTGTTTTGTTTGTTATTAGGCTATGTGTTTTTTGTGTTTTTATATTATAAAACACTCTGTGATCCTCGGATGAGGGGTGCTATGTAGATTCAATAAATTGATCAGTAATAAAATACAAAAGATTACAAACTCAGTAAACTAAAGGCAAAAAAAAAAAACATTTCTGTAATTGTACAGTAATCCCATGAAATGCTTGGTTCACACTTCCAGACAGTGGCGTAGGAAGGGCAGAGCGTAGGAGGTGCTCCGCCCCAGGTTCCAGGGGAGGGGTGGTGACACTTCCCGGTCCGTCCCCCGCCACCCACCACCCCGCCCGTGCTTCTTTACGCAGCAGCGCCGGCCGGATCCACTACACATGCCCATGACACCCCACCCCCAGGGGGGTGCCCTCCGCACCAACGCCCCGGGCGGCGAAGAGACTTCCTCCACCACTGCTTCCAGAGACACCTTCTTAAGCAAAAATGCCTGCAATATTGTATGACAAGAGAATAGGGGGAAAGTGGAAGTGGTGACTGGAGGAGGAGAAAATGAGCAGACACAATCAAGGATAAACAAATTGAAACAAACAAGCTGTGAGATGCTGAGAAGGACCGAATAGATAGATCTCAGTGGGCAGAGCATCCCAGAACTAAGGAGGAATCGAACAAAAAAAAAAAAAAGAATCAGGGAAGGGAAAATGAAAGATTTGGTTTTGCAAGGCAAAAAAGGAACTCACAGAACATAAGGATCATGGACACAACGTAAGTACACATCACGAGGAATTAATTGAAATGTCCACAAGCTGTTAAAAAAGGGCATCTTTTGAAACTCCTGTGTATCTAAGTGAGGTTTGCTCAAGAGAAGTTTCCTGTGGATTGTAGCCCATCTCTGTGTTGTGTGTGTGTTTTAAATCCCTCGATGGTTCTAACTGAGCTAACATTATTAGACCTTGTTTTTTCTCTCCCCCTCCCACCTTTTCAGGGGGGGGGGAAGAAGCTTCCCAAATTCTCTTTGCGTCTCAGCAGCTCCTTAATATGCAAGGCAGCAAAAGATGAGCTTGGTCTAATTATGAGTCCCAGGAGTAGCCAGTCAGAAAATGAATTGATGCCTTTTTCCTTATGAACAATGCATGTACCACAAATTAGCGGCACCATCACCAGAGATTTAATTACAAAATATCATTACTTTCACACATCATTTCAGATTTGGCTGATCAAATCAAAGTTAGGGGAGAGGGGAGGGCAAAGGAGGGAGAGGAAAAACTGCACCACTAGCAGGGTCATTCGTTCAGGGGTACTTGGAAGCAGAAGGGAGCTGGTGTTATTGAAGGCTCCCAAAGGCATCTCTGCGGAGAAATGGCTTCAGGGATGACAGGGAAAGGGGAAATCCTTTCTTTCTTCCAAAGGGCTCACAGGCAGGTTTGTCTTCAGCAGCTGTTTATAGCATGGCAGAAATAAATAGGGTGATCACATACATAGGAGGACAGGGCATCAGGACCTCTACAATATGCAATTTCAGCAGGTATCACTTGCCAGATGGGGGTTAGGAAGCCTATATTTGCTGAATGTATTCCACCACCACCCCACCTTCTCTCATCATGATACTAGAGAACTTAGGGCCATCCAAAGAAGCTAAATGTTGGAAGATTCAGGGCATCTTCACAAAGTGCAAAATTCAACTATGGCATTTGCTTCCACAGGGGACAGCGATGCCCACCAACTTGGATGGATTTAAAAGAGGAATGAGTAAGTTTCACCAATGATAAAGGCTATCAGTGGCTACTAGCTGCAATGGCTATGTTCTACCTGTCCTGTTGGAGGCAGTATGCATGGTGGTTACAGGGAATCACAACTGGGAGAGTGATCGCACACTCAGCTCCTGCTGATTGGGCTTCCCATAGGCATCTGGTTGGCCACTGTGGGAACAGCACTGGCCCATTGGTCTGATCCAGCTTCTTATGTTCTCATATACACCCCACCCCATCTCCATTTATTCATTTGTTTCTTACATTATGGTATTATCAACCCACCTTTAAGTGTTAACAAGGCTTAAAGATAAAGATACTCCTGACCGTTAGGTCCAGTTGCAGAGATTCGAACCTCCGATCTTCTGATCGGCAAGCCCTAGGCTCTGTGGTTTAGACCAGTGTTTTTCAACCTTTTTTGGGCAAAGGCACACTTGTTTCATGAAAAAAATCATGAGGCACACCACCATTAGAAAATGTTAAAAAAATTTAACTCTGTGCCTATATTGACTATATATAAAGTAATTCTCTTGAATTTTTCAATTTTTCCCACGGCACACCAGGCAACACCTCGCGGCACACTAGTGTGCCATGGAACAGTGGTTGAAAAACACTGGTTTAGACCACAGTGCCACCCGTGCCTTACATAATAAGAATTAGAATCCTTTTTTAAAAATGCAATATTAATAAACTAAACTAACTTTAAAACAGCACCTTTTTAAATAACAGAAAATGAGTTTGATTTTCTGTTATTCTCAATTCATTAAAGCTGTTAGACTAAAAGCACTGTATTACATATCCTTAAGATGTTTTGAAAAATACTTTAAGCATGAAGACTTCCCATGTGATTTAGAACCCTGGAAGATCAGTGTTCTAAACTGTGCATATGTTTCCTTTGCAACCTATGAGAGGCATGTAGACTGAGAAGTGAAGAGGTGGCAGAGGAGGCAGGACCGGGAAGCAGGATCATGCTCATCTTCACATCATTATAATCATGTGAAGGGGACTCTTAAGCAGGGCTGCTTTGACTGCCACATCTCATGATGACCCACAGACATGAATGAGCCATCGCATTCATGTTACCTTGAACACAATGCTTCCAATGGATCCTCTTAGTTCATTCCGCTGCCAGTCATCAAGTGTGGAGTAATCAAACAATAAGAATCAAACAATCTGAAGAAGTGTGCATGCACACAAAAGCTCATACCAAGAACAAACTTAGTTGGTCTCTAAGGTGCTACTGGAAGGAATTTTTTTATTTTTTATTTTGTTCAAACAACAAGAAACAGGGTGGCCATGTGGCCTACTTTACATAGGGCAGTCCTCTATTTGGAACCATTCTCTATTTGAAGGGTTGTCCAGTCCAAGTCTGGTTTAAAGATAAAGAGTCATCAGAAAACAGAACAGGTCCCTGAAGTTGGAAGTTTTTAAGCAGAGGCTGGATGGCCATCTTTCGTGGATGCTTTAGCTGAGATTCCTGCATTACAGGGGGTTGGACTAGATGACCCTTGGGTCTCTTCCAATTCTATGGTTCTATGATTCTGTGGAATGCCCCCCATCAGATATCAAGGAGATAAAGATCTAATTTTTTAGAAGACATCTGAAGGCAGCCCTGTATAGAGAAGTTTTTAATGTTTGATGTTTTATTATGTTTTTATATTCTACTGGAAGCCACCCAGAGTGGCTGAGGAAACCCAGTTAGATGGGCAGGGTATTGTTGTTGTTGTTGTTGTTGTTGTTGTTGTTGTTGTTGTTGTTATTTGTCCATCAACAGTTAACAGCTGGACAGCAGAATGAGCAGGTCACCTGATCATCATCACCTTCTCACTATGATGAGATTCATTGTGTTTCTATTGAAAGCATGGTATTTATTTCTAAATTTGAAACTTATCTACATATAAATTAGCATGGGAAAATCCGTGTCCCAGTGTGTTAAGTCCTTACCCTAATGAGAAACCATATGAGGTGCATGTGGATGTAGGAGGCAGACCTTTCCACCACAAACCCCTCAGGCTAAATGAAGGATGCTAGACTTCAAAGGAGTGGGGACTATGCGTACTGAAAGTCTTGTCTTCCAGGAAAATTAGCAAGGATCTACTGGAAGCAACAGCATGGGATATTTCCACAACGGGAGTTTATCAGAGCAAAAGTGAAGATAACAGACCAGACCATCTGGACCAATATTGCCTGCTATTCTAGGTCTTTCCTATCACCTGGTGAGGGCAGGGATTGAAACTGTAACCTTCTGTGGGCAAAGGATGATGTGTACCACTGAGCAATTGTTGCTCCCTAAAAACCATGAACCTGGATACATCTCGGCATGACTTCTCCATGTTTAGAGGCAGCACACATCTGAAATGCAGCTGTTGGGAACGACAAGTAGACGTGGTCTGCTGCCTTTATGCCCCGCTTGTAAACTTTAGTGCTGTATCAGAATCTCCCTACCAATGTCTCAAAAAAATTCTTTCCCAGCAAAAATGTAGGTGGGGAAGGGGAGAGAGGTACTTTCATTTTTCTGCCTCATTCTCAGGGAACCTTGAGAATTTCCTTAGAACTTTGGGAGCTTTTGAACTTACCTAATTGTGAGATGGCAAAGGATGGGATGTGCATTTTTCTTTTCAGTAAACATTGCTCCAGCACACTGCAGGCTCCCCAGCTGCCTGCACTTCCTGATCTGAAAAAAGACCCATGGGAAGAGTTACCTTGGGGTGAATTCCTCTGAACTTTCATTGAACCCTGGGCACCTGGGAGGACTGCAGAGTGCAAACCACTGGCAAGCTGGTGAAAGCAAGGGCAGTCATAGACATCTCTCGGCCTCCTTAAAAAGAAGATAAGGACAACATAAACCCTGCGCACACACACCCCCATGATAATTTTATCTTCCAATTGCTAATTTTCAAACGCAATTTCTTTTCTCATTAACTGATGGAGAATTGTTTTGTTTTTTAATGCAGGAGAAATTTTCAGCACAGCACTAATAAACTTCCAAGAAGCCTCTGGCTGGCCACTGCCCCTTGGTCTGATACAGCACAGTTCTTCTTACATTCCCAAATGCAGCTCTTAGCTTGGTTTTTGCCACCATAGTTTCTGACGGCGATGAAATTTGTGCATATACATGCTGGCACCTGCTTGGTTGTTACACAGATGCCTGGTCTTTAAATAGTGCCGTGTATCCCTGTAAACTAGAGTGACAGATGCGGGGAGAGGGGGGGCCGAATGCGAGCGGTCACAAACCCTTGAGATTGATTTACAGCTGCAGCTTTCAGGGTAGGCCATGGGTTGTGATTATTTCTCAGGCGGATCTGCGAGCCAATCGTTTCAGGAAGCAGAAAACGCTCTCCAGAATTTACGAGGGAAATGACAGCTTGTTGAATGCATGATGTTGCGAGATGTAGTTTTACATTAACTTAAGAGGCACTTATGGGGCGATATTCATCGTCCCTATATTATGGTGAGTATAATAGCAAAGGACGCTATGTCAGCAGGATATTATACCTGACAGATAAGATGTACATGGAGAAGAATGGTGTTGCTTGCGATGGAAGGCAGCATGGAGGTGCCACGGCAGTGGGCGATCGTAGGAAGGGTGTTGGGTTTCGATGAAACAGAGACTGTAGCTTATCCTCCACTTTATATGAATAAACGAAAGCTGTGTTCAAGCTCCATTCAAATACTGTATCTGTGCAACAGTTTGCCCTGTTCCTTCTTCCATGCGGTGGTACATTGGTTCATATTTGCGCTTTCATAATAGAAGCCAATGGAGGCTAGTCCATTAGAATGAATGGTGCACCACCCTCACCAAACTCTGTGCTTGTCATTGGCTCTGGCACCAACTTTGGGTTCTCCACCTTTAGCTGTACCAGTTCCACTGGCCCCCAACCGATACTGTTGGAAGCTCAATCAAGTTCCTGCACTAATTGCATTATGGTGAGGCAATGGGGGCATTCCCTATCCTTGGAATGGGAGCATGTCACTTGATTTCCATGCCTATGCTTGAGAATTATTTGGGCCTTTTTCTTGACTGAAGGTGGGTGGGAAGGGTCATAGAATCATAGAACTGTAGAGTTGGAAGGGACCCTGTGGGTCAATCTGGTCCAATGCCCTGCGATACAATAATCTCAATTCAAGCATCCATGACAGGTGGCCATCCGACCTCTGCTCCAAGGAAGGAGAGTCCATCACCTCCCGAGGGAGACCATCTTATTGTCCTGTAAGGGCAAGTCTCCTGTTACATAAAAATGTAGCCGTAACTATACATTGTGGGAAAACACAAGGCGAACTCATTGCAAGTGTATCAAGGAGCAGGCCTTTGAACTCACGGTGAACACACAAAAAGTCATGCACAACCCAGAAGCTGCAGCAGAAACACCACAAAATGGCACTGGTATAACGGAGAGAAGTTCCCTAGACAACCAATCACCATTTTACCCCAGCGTTACATGTAGCAAGAACCAGCTTCCTGGCTCGCCTTGTGCTAATCAAACGTAGGACTAATTTGGGCTGTGCGGAAAGAGCACTTTCTGACAATTCCAAGGAAGACCGAAACAAAAGGCGCCGGATTGCAGGCGAAGGAAGAGAGGCATGACGTATGACACCCATTAGACTGTGGCGAAATTAAAAGGATTGATTGATATCAATTATCGGGAACAATTTGTTGCTGCACAATTGACACGTTAATCACCCTCCCTCGCTGCATTTTGGCACGCCGGATTTTTGACCAATTTGAGAGGTTTACGGCAACAATATGATGCTGATTTATCTCTCCTTAATAAAAAAGTGATCAGCTGAAACCTGCATCCATCATTCTGTTTATCACTCATGGTGATTTATTAACTAATTATACTTACAGTGGGTCTTTTTCTATAAGTATGGATAATAGAGTGATATAGTAGTGGTCCAAGTCATAAATAATGCCACTGTACAGTATGTTTAATACTTAGTCAGAGGACCTGCCCATAATATGCTGCCTTGATTAAGGCAACCAGATGGCTTTGTTTGTCAGGAATTCAAGAGACAGAATGAATATATCTCTCTCTTTCACAGTTTACTGTATGCTGTGTCAAGGAACTCAGCCACAGATTCCATATAGGGTGGGCCTGCCTTCTATTAACAGCCTAGTTCCCCACCCGACCCCCACCCTCAGAAATGGCTGAAACTACCAAATTTAGCTTATTTGCTCCTAACATAGTTTAGAAAACTTTCTACTTCACTTTGGAAAAAGTGGACACTTTTGAGGGGGGGGGTGCTTTAGAAATTTGGAAAATGTTTTGAAATGGTCACTGACATCCATATTATTCCATTTAAATTGTTTTTAAAAATAAATGCAAATGCAGCCTCGATTTAAAGCCAAACACCTGCCACATAATGCCTTCTTTTCATTTGTTTTTTGTGCAGTGGGATGAGAGAATATAAAATAGAATTAACCATGGGTGTGACCCAATGTTACTCATACTCACCTATTGAAATAAATGGATTTATTCAACTCAAGTCCATCAAGTTCCATAGGTGTCCTCTGAGTATGTCATATCAGCTATTGCCCTATTATTTTAAAAGAAAGAAAAAAATCCTTAAAAACTGATCCTTTAAAAAAAGGGATGCACAGACAAACGGCATGCTTATTATATTCATGCCTCTCCTCAAAGGAGCTCAAGGAACCATCTACAGCTTCACCTTCTCATTTTATCATCTCAATAACAGTGTTGGGTGAGAGCTAGCACTTGGACAGAGCTCACTCACTGAGCTTCACAGGCTGTGTGGGGATTTGAACCCGTGTCTCCCAGGTCCTAATCCAACACTTTAACAACTACACCATGCAGGGCTTCCACCACCATCCTCTCTTCTCCTTATGCATCACTCATAGTGTTCTGTTGACAACTGCAGCCAGTAGTTGGTTAGAGTGTCATGCTCAGTTTGTTAGAGTGTTATGCTGATAATTGCCAAGGTTGCAGGTTCGATACCCGAATGGGATAGCAGCATATTCCTGTATTGCAGGAGGCTGGACTAGATGGTCCTTGTGGTCCCTCACAACTCTACAATTTTGTGATTCTATGTATTTTTGCTTAGATCTACTCTTGCATCACAGGTCTTCCACCATCTGTTCAAGCTGTGCCCTTAGTCCAAAAGGCTGAACATGAGCTGAGTTGAGCACATTTAAGTTCCTTTTATTTCAGCAGGAAGACTGAGCATATACTTTAACTCTCCCACTGAAAGTAGCTGGATTTTAAAATGTTTCAACTTGTCTGGATGATGCTACCCACTCTCTACTGTCCCGTAAAGTATGTGTTGATTCAGCGGAACAACAGAAAAACAAAGGGGCAGAAGTAAACTTCAGAGCCCCCAAATCTCTCCTTAGTTTCAGCTTCCATCCATCAAAATATCCTTATAAAGTTTGCAATCCAGCAAACTGGCCTAAGCACACTTCTAGATGTCCCCTAGTGGCACAAATATATGTGGTCAGTCACCTTGTCTAGCTCAAAGGCATTTTGATGCGACTCTATTAAATAACTATGCCTAATCATGTAATTCTCAAGGAGAAAAGGGCAGCTCAGAAAAAAAAAACACCTGTACACTCATGTATTCAAAAGTATCATCTAAGATCGGAACTAGAGAATCGCCCTGTTCATCATTCTTATTTATTAAATTTCTTTATCACCTTTCATCCGAAGATCACAGGGCAGTTTACAATATAAAAACAAAAAATGTATACCATAATGACAGACAAAAGCAATAACCTTACACACACAGTTTAAAAGGCCATTGATTGTTTAATTAGCCACGAAGAAGAGGGATGTTTTTGCCTGGCACCTAAAGATATGTAACAAAGAAGGTTCCAGGTGAGCCTCTCTGGGAAGAGTAGTCCTCCTCCTTCTCCTCCTCCTCCCATCTGACTGGGGTACCCCAGCCACTCTAGGCAGCTTCCAACAGATATAAAAACATAATAAAACATCAAACATTAAAAGCTTCCTTATACAGGGCTGCCTTCAGGTGTATTCTAAAAGTTGTGTAGTTCTTTATTTCCTTGACATCTGGGTGCCACTACTGAGAATGTCCTATGCCTGGTTCAGGTATCCAGCATAGGGTCACAAAGTGTGTTGGGCGGGAGTGGAACGTTTTTTTCAGCTCTAGGGCCACACTGTCATGCAGGGAACTTTGGGGGGCCACATGCAAGTGATGAGCAGAGCCAGAAGAAGATTTGGGTAGAGCACTGGATGTGAACAATAGGCTGAGGGAGCCAGATCCACACACTCCATGTCTGTAATGTAAGTTAAACATCACTTCTGTTTGTCATGGAGTGAGGGAGAAGGAACCCTAAGGAACAAGTGCCACAAGAGCCTTATGTGAAGCATACTCCAGTAGGGTCAAATGTGCTTGGTGGAAAGAGTTTCCATAAGAAACCCCCAAAGATTGATCTGTGGAATGGCTAGCTATTCTCCTTTCCCTTTTCACTCTCCATTGTGAAAGAGGTGGTTCAGGGAGGAGAGGCAGAATACTGCATCTTCCAACTTTTCCCAAATAGAAACATGGACCCGCTTGTAACATCTCTATGTTCACTGCAAGGACCACTGTCTGGCCCACATACACAAATACGCACACACCCCTCTGCCCTGTTACATGTTGTTGGGAGTTATGGTATGGCATTTACCTGTTTTTAAAACCAAGAAGATATTTGTACTTTAGATTCAATATAGTCTAGGAAAACATTATTGTCCTGCTCTCTGTTATTAACAGTTCAAGGTGTACTCTTGCCAACGTAGGAGCCAACTTCTAGAGGCCAAGGAGACTTAATAAAATATTTGAGAGGGCTGCCCCTGCCCAAGTTAATGGGCATTGCCATCCAAATGGTGTGGGTGCACCATGTCATGTGATTGATTGTGCAAGGGGGGGCTTACCTTCCCCCCCCCAATGTTTTATTCAAGTTGGCACCCCTGCTTGCCAACATGTGAAATGGTAAGTCTGCATACTACTTCTCCTTCCTGCTTGTGCACTGACACACGTGTGATGAAATGTGAAAAGTGGCAAATCCAGCATCTCCCATGAGCAGCGTTTTAACAAAGCATCCCCTAAAGTCAAACACTGGGGCACAAATAGGGGCAGCAATTTACCAGGGACATGGTCCATGCAATCGGAAATGTTTCTGATGATCTTCCTAATTTTTATTCAGAATCTCCTCTCTCGTTATTTGAATCTCTTGGTTTAGGCATTACCCTGTGGAGCAGCAGGAACAAACTTACTGCCTCTTTCATGTGACAGCCCTTCAGATATTTGAAGATGACTATCATCTCATCTCTCAATCTTCTCTTCTCCAGGCTAAACATACCCACCTCCCTCAACCGTTCCTCATCAGGCTTCGTTTCCAAGCCCTTTATCATCTTGGCTGCCCTCCTCTGCACACATTCCTGCTTGTCAATATCCTTCTTAAACTGTGGTGCCCAGAACTGAGCTACAGGTCTAAAGGGAAAGGAGCTGGGCTAATATTCTGATTTAAGTCCTGGGACCTAGGATTGTTCCTTTATAATAAACAACAGCAACATACTAAAACGGACAGCTTTTTAATATAAAAAGAAACAAAATACACAAATTGTACAAGATAAACATACATCTATAGCAATATTTTTACAGCAAATTAAACTTTGAGTCTCACAACTGTAGAACTGTGAAACTGCCAGTAATTAACAAAGGAAGTCCAATCTGAACAAAATTGTTATATCTTTGCCTCGCTCCTCTCATTCTGGTATAACTTGTCAATTTTGACACAACTGCATAATGGGATGGACAATATTCTCTCTCTCTCTCTCTCTCTCTCTCTCTCTCTCTCTCTCTCTCTCTCTCTTTTGCACAGCACACTCATGCAGCAGTAACCCATGTATGAAATTAATTCATGATAGTTAAATGGTATATCCCTTAAATAAGTTAACAAGAAGATTAATGGTTCTCAATGTAATTGTAAGCCCCTGATCCTCTCAATTGCTGCATTAATTTTGTTCCAGAATGTTACAGCTAGGACCTAGGATGGTTTCTAAGGAAAGTCATTGAGAACTATTGTGCTGGGTGCTTTAAAATTGCATGGCATAGTCTGAGTGGCTCCAAACCAGAAGTGTGATTTAATTTCCTCTTAAGCCAAAGGGTCCAAGGGTATTCAATTACCTGCGTTCCATAAGCATTTAGTATACTGGCTACATCCCTGCTCAGCTGATTACACTGCCACCATGCCAGTCTCCTGCTATAGCTTTAGATGGTGTCATTTGTCCCCTTTGGGCGTCTGTATCAGATTGTTACAGATATTCAGGAAGGATGGGAGAGGAGCCTTTAAAGTGTTTCATTTCAAAACTCCAAAGGTATACATCTGCCTTACGGGGGGGGGGGGGGGAAACAGACAGGCACATAACTGAAATTGTGGGGCTTATTTACTAGAACCCTGTGCTACCAATCTAAATATATAGAGGGGCAAGTGGAATCACAGCTCCACCCCACCCCCAAAAAAGAGACCCAGTGTGGTTAGGGTGCTGGATGAAGATCTGGGAGACCAAGGTTCAAATCTCCACTCAACCATGAGTGGTCAAGCTAACTGAGTAACCTTGAGCCAGCCACTGCCTCTCCACCTAACCTTCCTCACAGGGTTGTTGTGGGGGTTAATTGAGGGGAAGAACAACTAAGTACACTACCTTGAGCTCCTTGGAGAAAAGGGTGGGATATGAATGCAATAAATCCCCTTGTGCATGAAGCTTGCACATGTATATTTGGACACAGGTGGCTCCTTTCTGTGTGGTCAAGGAAGCGAGCACACGGAAACCCTGTATGTATGCGAGTTTGCCTGAGCTCTGAGAGTACAGCTTTCTCCCGATTGAAGTGCAGAGTGTTTGAGGACTGGGGCATTTGCAGGGAAACCAAGATGCTTGTTTACAAAGCTACTGTACTACCAACCTTACTGTATGCTTGTGAAACATGGACCACTTATAAACGCCATTTCCAACTCCTCGAAAGATTCCGTCAACGGTGTCTCCGAAAAAATTAACACATCATTTGGGAAGACAGGCGAACTAATATCAGTGTACTGGAAGAAGCAAAGATCACCATTGTTGAAGCAATGATTCTTCAACATCAACTGCGCTGGACTGGTCATGTTGTGCAGATGCCTGATTATCGTCTTCCAAAGCAACTACTCTATTCCAAACTTAAAAATGGAAAGCGTAATGCATGTGGTCAACAAAAGAGGTTTAAAGACTGTCTCAAGGCAAATCTTTAAAATGTAGTATAAACACCAACAATTGGGAAACACTTGCCTGGGAGCACTCCAATTGGAGAACAGCCTTTAACAAAGGTGTCATGGGCTTTGAAGAAACTCGAACTCAGGACACAAGGGAGAAACATGCTAAGAGGAAGGCACGCTTGGCAAATACACACCATGTTCAACTCCCACCCAGAAACCAATGTCCCCACTGTGGAAGGACGTGTGGATCCAGAATTGGCCTCCACAGTCACTTACAGACTCACTGTTAAAACCGTGTTTATGGAAGACAATCTTACTCAGCTACGAGTGATCGCCAAAGAAGGAAGAGCATACTCTCTGTACATGAGGCACGATAAATGCATGGAGGGCATAAATGAATGCTTGCCCCTGCAATCCCACTCATTTATCTAAAGAGTATCTAGATTTAGAATACCCATGTTTTATTAGAAGTGTGCTGTCATTGAAAACAGCAGTTGTGTGTGTCTAGTATCTCCCTCTCTTTCCAGCCAGGTATCCTGGACACCAGGGCATCCTTTTCAAGCCATTGACTTCTGATAATGGATAGCAGGGAAGTGCGAAATACCAAGGAGTATGAAAGTCACAATAGATATGACATACCCTCCAACATTTCTCCAATGAAAATAAGAACATCCCATTCCATAATGATAATTTTACTATTTATACCTGAAATAAGCTCATAGTAATGAGGAATGCAGTTCCCCCAAAAACGTCAGCTTTATATACACTATTTACACAATGGGCCCCACGTGATTAGCTAATTCCGGGATACTCCTGTATGCCAATCGGGTTGCGGATTCACTTCCACCTGGAGCTGGATTGGGTGGCTCCTGCGGACCAATCAGACTGCTGCATTCTGGATCTTATTGTTCTAGGACCAATCAGACTGCTGCATTCTGAATCCTATTGTTCTAGGACCAATCAGACTGCTGCATTTTGGATCCTATTCAACTCAGTACATTACAATACCCCACACATCTTACTGGGTTGCCCCAGCCACTCTGGGCAGCTTCTAACATATATAAAAACATCATTAAACATTTAAAAAAAAACAAAAACCTTCCCTATAAAGGATTGCCTTCAGATGGCTCAGGGGTCAGATAACTGCATACCAGTAAAAATAGGGACATCCCACCATACCCTCCAACATCCTAGGGACATCCTAAGGAAAAGTGGGACATCCTAGGATCAAATCAGAAAATGAGACAGTTTCTCTAAACTGGGGACATCCCTGGAAAATAGGGGCACTTGGAGGGTCTGATATTATAGAGGGGAAACTGGACATGACACACAGCTGCCATTGGGATGTGGCAGGGAAGGGGGGGGCTGTGGTTGGTTCAAAGTGTTGGGAGAGTCCTGTTTCCTTCCCAGAGCTAGTTTCCAGAGTTCCCTATGAAGAGGGTTTGATTGTTCAACTGTTCTGAAACTCTAGCTCTGTGAGGGGAATGGAGTCTCCTAACAATTGTCACCATCCTTAACAAACTACAACTCCCAGAATACTTTAACGGAAAGCCATGACTGTATCATGGTGCTTTATAAGTATGGTGTGAATGTGGCCTTGGGGATTGAACATAGCCCACTGTGTGGGAATAATTATTTTCCCTGACTGCGAACAACGCTGAAGGCATGGTCAGATCCAGATCAGATCAAGAAAGAGCCAGGGGTTCCTGAGAAGTGACAGGTTAAAGATGAACCAAATGGTTCTCAAATCCCAAACAAAGATTGTTAAGAGGGGAAAGGAAAATGCAGCTCTTCATCTTTCTCTCTTTTCATAGGTTTTTGAGAAAACTCTACATTCTCACTATTTGGAGGAGCCTAAAATCACAGAACCTGACAGAACTTGGGAGCTATTTATCAGCATACCAAGAAGCCATCTTTGAAGAGGCAAAATTGAAGCTGTCGTTATTTTGTTGTTATTGGTGTTATAAAGAACAACAGCGCCACCTGCTGAAAAGTTCTTCTCCTTCTAAGTCTCCCCCCTCCACTTTTCCTTCTGAAGGCAGCCAACTATATATGCCCACCCCATCAGGCTGGTAATTATGCATAAAGAATGCCAGTTTATAGCTAGCACTACACAAGGGAGTGATGTGACCATCGCTATATCCATCAACCTTTTGATTCCTCACATGAATGGATTGCCTCATCAGCTGCTGACTGGAAGTAGCCATCCATGAGAATTGAGATGCTATGCATCTCACTGTCACCCTCCCAAAAGAAGCTGTGCGCGCGTCTGTATCTATGTAATCTATCCAGTATTTATCCCTCACCCTTTTGCCCAAAAGGCTCTTGGAGTGGCTTACACAAATCAGTTCTAAGACGGGCCCTGCCCTCGGGATCACGATCTAAAAGGACACAGCACGTGAGGAAAAATGGAATGGGAGGGAGGAGGGGAAAGCAAGCTCAAACACCAGTTCTGAAACTTGCTCAAGCACCATAGCCCAGGCTAGCAGTGGTTCTGGCTGTCCTGCCCTTGATAAAAAGCAGTCCTTCCCCTGGAGCACTCTTCTCCACAGATCAAACCCAGGACCAGAGCTGGTGACAACATCCAGGCTAGAAGAACTTGGGACGCATTCATTAAAAGCACTATAACACCACTTTAAACAGTCATAACTTCCCCCGAAGAACTATGGGAGCTGTAGTTTGTTAAGGATGCTTCATTGTGCATTTAAAGCAGTATGGCTATTGCTTTAAACAGGCATGGCTTCTTCCCCCAAAGAAATCTGAGAGCTGTACTTTGTTAAGGGTGTTGAGAGTTAAGGAGATCCCTATTCCCCTCGCAGAGATCCAATTCCCAGATGTCACCAGGAAGAGGGACTGACTGTTAAACTAGGCTGAGAATTGCAGCTCTGGGAGGGGAATTGAGGCCTCCTGGCAACTCTTGGCACCCTTAACAAACTACAGTTCCCAAAGGATTTTTGGGGTGCCATGATTGTTTTAAAGTGGTATGATGCCGCTTTAAATGTACAGTGCAGATGGGGCCGTAGAATAGAAACCTGCTTGGGGGGGCTCTTTTTAGAGCAAAAAAGAAATGCCTTTATAAACATAGTTTAATGTATATGAAGGACAGGCTTTGTGCAGATGTTAATGGCAATAGAATTATAGTGCGGAGATGCTGAAACGTTGATCTCTTGGCTTACCATGTGGTTGCAACCCATTGTACTTGGTTTTCTGCATGCAGCGTGCTGCCATTCCAATAACTGACGCACAGTGGCATCATTCAGTACCCGAAGCAGGCAATGTGTGTGTTTTAAAGGCAAGACAACGCCATCGCTTGAATTGGAGCAAATTCTCTGAAGCAGGTGTGCAAAGTTTTGAAGTTCAAATACTTCATCTTCAAGAGGAATGCAGAAACACTCTGTGAAACTCAGTAAAAGATGTATCCTTATTTCATGTATCCCATTTTCTGGGACAAGCAGATTAATTATTAATAATAATAATAATAATAATAATAATAATAATAATAATAATAGGATTGTATGCAAAACATACAATCTGATGGGCTTGGTTCATTATTTTGCCACAAGATGGCACTCAAACCTCTATTCCAACCCACCCCCAATTTATTTGTTTATTCAAAGCATTTCTATGTCACTTTATATTTCTGAACATGGGTTGTATATAATGCCAGCTGAAGTTAAAGGACATGACTAATTTAGGTTCATTAATTTCAGTTCGGCTGTTCTGGGTAGAAGTAGCATTGGCTGCAACCTCAAATCACTATGCTGTTTACAACTTATCTTCAAACTTCAAGCAGAACTTCCTAAATATTCTAACATTTTCAGAATTAAATGAAAATTCATTCCAATAAAAAAAAAATACAAAATGGTCCACATTTTAAAGCAGCACAATTAACAGGAAAACAAAATATGCTCATGTAAAAATCAGATACAAATTACAATTTAAAAATCTACATGTAAAAGCATCATTAGTGACTCAGCTCTGCTTTTTTATCCTGCTACATCCCAATTGGCTAAATAATAAAAACCTGCCTGCTTTGTGCAAAATAATTTCATGATAGGTTTCCAGGAAAATTCCAGATTATTGTCCTTTTTCTATCTGTGCTAAGTTTATTTCTATACACTCGTACCATTCCTATTTATCTATCCTTGGAACAATATTGTCTTCATATAGTTGCTATTTTCACTTTTGGTGAGATACTGGAAAAGCAATTTAAATCATTATTAGTGTATACCTGCCTTCCCCAACCTGGTGCCCTCCAGATGTTTTGGACTACAACTCCCTTTAGCCCCAGTCAACAAGGCCAATAGTATGAGGTGATGGGAATTGTAGTCTAGAAATCTCTAGAGGGCACCAGATAGGGGAAGGTTGGACTAAAGCAGAGGTAGGGAACTTGTGACTCTTCAGACATTGCTGGACTACGTCTCCCATGATCCTTGGCCATTGGCCGTGCTGGTTGGTGTGGCTGAGACATGGAGCCCAACAATAGCTGGAAGTCCACAGGTTCCCCCTGACTGCGCTTGGGGTTTCAGCTGCTTCTTCCAGATTTCAAGACTGCGATCTACATGCAGATTGCATTCAGTATATATGGCATGCATGCAACTAATGTGTCCCATCAGTGCAAGGATTTAAGCTTGCGCAGGAGAACTGCCTGCATCTTTGTGCACCCTGCACTCTCCCCCAATCTGCTCTGGAGAGTTGGGGGAACCCATAGAACAGATTAAGTGGGGGTTCAGGGGGAGGACAGAGAGTAAGTTCCATTTTGCAAGTGCAAATCCTTGCACTGATGGGACATGTTAGTTGGATACTGCCCAATGTGTAAGGTGTGGTTTGGATCTCCATGTTTGTGTGTAGCTGCACATCTAGTGTAGGGTGTTATAATTTTGGTTTGCTATTACAATATGTATTTTGTGGTTTTACACTGGTACCTTGGTTCTGAAACGCCTTGGTACTCGAACAACTTGGAACCCAAACACTGCAAACCTGGAAGTTAAGTGTTCTGGTTTGCAGACATTTTTTGGAGGCCAAACGTGCTCCATTTTGAGTGTTACACTTCCAATTTGAGTATCACACTTCTGTTTTGAATGACTGAGGTCTGCCTGTTTTTGCTATTTATTTTGTGTTTTTGTTTTTGTGGCTTTTTGTGATTGTGTAGAACTCAGTTCAGCTACTGATTGATTGATTGATTGATTGATTGTGTGACTGCAGTACATTGTATATTGCTTTCATTTTATGGATAAATGGCTTTGTTAGATAGTAAAATTCAAGTTCAATTGCTCTTTTAGGGGTTGTTTTTAAAAGTCTGGAACAGATTAATCCACTTTGCATTACTTTCTATGGGAAAGCACGCCTTTGTTTTGGAACGCTTTGGTTTTGGAACAGACTTCTGGAATGGATTAAGTTTGAGAACCAAGGTACCACTGTATATTGTAAACCACCCTCTGATCCTCGGATTAAGGGCACTATTAAATTTATTAAATAAAGAATAGTAACATTAAACAACAACAACAATAATCCAGATAAGGCTGAGGCATTGTTAGTGGGTGGTTCCCTAGACCAGATGACTAGGAGTTTGCCTGCTCTTGATGGAGTTACACTTCCCCTGAAGGAGCAGATTCGTAGCCTAGGGGTACTCCTGGATCCTTTGCTGTTGCTCGAGACTCAGGTGGCCTCAGTGGCCCGGAGTGCCTTCCATCAGCTTCAGCTGGTTGCCCAGCTACGCCCCTGTCTGGACAGGGATAGCCTAACTACTGTTGTCTATGCTCTGGTAACATCAAGGTTAGATTAATGCAACGCGTTATACAAAGGGCTGCCTCTGAAGATGGTTCAGAAACTTCAGCTAGTGCAGAATTCAACGGCCAGGTTGCTCACCGATCCTGGTCCGACTGCACTGGCTGCCAATTGGTTTCCGGGCTCAATTCAAAGTGCTGATTTTGACGTATAAAGCTTTTACATGGCTCAGGAACACAATACCTCAAGGACCGCCTCTTTCCATATGAACCTACGCAGACCCTGAAATCATCTTCTGAGGCCTCCTCCGTGTGCCTCGTCCTCAAGAGGTCTGGGCAGTGGCAACATGAGAACAGGGCCTTCTCTGCAGTGGCCCCCCCTGTCTGTGGAATGCTCTCCCCAGGGAAGTTCGCCTGGCACCTTTATTATACAGTTTTAGGCGCCAGGCAAAAACGATCCTTTTTAACCAGGCCTTTGGTTAATCTGATTGACATCATACACCCTTCTAAAATGTGGCTCTTTTGGGGGGGGTGTTATTGGGTTATTGTTTTTATTTTGATTTTATGTATTGTGAACTTTTCTGTGAACTGCCATAAGACCTCCAGGTATAGGGAGGTATATACCGGTAAATTCAATTTATTATTATTATTATTATTATTATTATTATTATTATTATTGGTGCAAAAGTACAAGGAATATGTGGGGGGTGGCTGGGCTCATCTAGTCCCACATCCTATTTCACAGGATTGTGGTTGATATTGAGGGCCCCAAACAAGTAGGGAAATTTAATCCCTATTACCTTGAAGAACTGGAACCTGCCCTGCCAAACCTTGCTCACCTGATGTGCTGGCCCCGGGGGTGCCCAGCCCTGAGGATTCTGGGTGGGAAAACCAGAAACTCACCCAGGGCCAAGTGGGGCGTGGTCAGCAGTCCAACAGGGGGTCAGTCCAGCAGGAAGCAAGACAGGAAGCAGGGCAAAGTACAGGTCGGGATCAGGTACGAGGGCACAGGCAGGCACACGGTAGCAACTGTGTTGCTCACGCAACTTGGGGCTGGTGCTGGCTGGCTTTTATCTGCCCCGAGGCATAGGGCGGCCCCGATCCTCTGGTGATTCGCCTCTCCTTCTGGCCTGGAGGCGAGCACTCCTCCTGCAAGAACTTAGTTCCCTTCACCTCTCTGCCCCGAGCCTCCGCAGCTCAGGAGAGGCTGGTGGGTTACCGAGGGGCAACCTCAGCTTCCTCTGATGGGGCTGGGAGTGGAGCACCTGCAGGCAACGGGTCCTCCATCCCATCAGGAGCCAGAGCAGACTCAGCAGATGCCTGCACCTGAGGACCCAGCACAGGTGAGGACCATTCAAGCTCAAGCCCTGCCCTGGCTCAGCTGGTTCTGGAGGCGGGGAATCCTGTGCAGGCTGTGATCCCGAGTCTGAACCCCAGGCCATCACACATGAGTTCTTAGTTGAGCAACATACTAGAATGATTAGCAAGGTGCTTATCTCAAGAACAGCCCTTAACACCCCAGTTTTTTTTATATAGAGATCACATTATTTGTATTGGTATGCTGCCCAGCTTTCCGTGGTTATTACGGTGTGTTGCTAATCATAGAATCATAGAGTTGGAAGGAACCCTGTGGGTCATCTAGTCCAGCCCCCTTAAATGCAGGATTTCTGCCCACAGCCTTCCCTGGGTAGACTCGAACCACCAACCTATTGGCTAACAGCCAGGCACACTGACGCACTGAGCCACCGAATCTACTTCCTTGTGCTTCTCTCCCATTATATAGTAACGACAGGGTCTCTGAATCAAGGAGATTGCACTTTTGGTTGCCCTGGCTCCTGAACAACAGTAGAATCATAGAATTGTAGAGTTGGAACGGACCCCAAGGGTCATCGAGTCCAATCCCCTGCAATGCAGGAACCTTTTGCCCAAGGTGGGGCTTGAACCCACGACCCTGAGATTAAGTATCCCATGCTCTACCAACTGAGCTATCCCTGACCTCCATTCAGTCACATAATCCTTTGGGGTTCAATACAGCAAAGTTACTGTGGGAGCAGAGCAACTTCCACTTGTGCAACATAATTTTTCCTTCCCTCTCATCCCTCTGTGCATGCTTGCATACCCTCCCCAATCTGTTCTAGAGGTTTTTCTCAACCTTGGAAGGGCATGCTGGGGGTGGGGAGGTGGAGAGAGAAAAAGTTGTTGCTGTTGTTTATTTCATTTGGATACTGCTTTATATTTTCGGGGGGGGGTCTCAAAGCTGTTTAAAACACATTAAAACATCAAATAAGACAATCCGTAATAAAACACTACTGAAGAAAGTCATTTTTGACTATTTGAAGAAAGTCAAATACAAAGTATACATTCAAAGCAACATAATTAGCAGGAAACCAAACTATTATCTTATACAAAAAAATGACAAAAATTGTAAAATAAAAAATTACAAAGGAGGTCAACAACAGAATGCACATTTAATGCCACAAAGTTAACATACAAAAATATTAACCATTTCAAAAGAAAACATTACTAAAGGAAATCAAATATAAAATTCAGCTTTAAAAGAGCATAATTGACAACAGAATAAAGTTCTGTTGCATGGACATAAGTCATTCTGCTCATGCAATGACTTTGCTGGATTCAACCTATTAGAAAGCAAGCCATCATAGCTCACAGAGAGGTGTGGGTGCCCTCTAGGGAGGACTGTCAAGTTGTGCACACACTAAACCCTCAAAGAACATTGTTTCGCTCAAAAAATTATGGGCACTGGTGTTTGTTAAGTGTCGCTGGGAATCTGAACTCTGTGTGGTGTAAACGGCAGTGCCCAGAATTCTTTGAGCACAAGATTGTGCTTGGAATGTGCTGTAAATTGAAGCTTGCCTTCAATAGAGACAATTTATGCTACCCGAGTTAGGAAGAGAGCAGAGAGAATTGTAGCAGATCCTTTACATCCCGGTCATCATCTGCTTGATTTACTTCCATCTGGACGTCGCTACAGGACTTCATATACAAAATCGGCCAGGCACAAGAATAGTTTTTTCCCTTGTGCCATTAAATTGTTAAATTCATAGTTGCATAGCTTAAGGGGAGGTAAAATATGGGTGGGGTTTCTTTGCTTCTTTGTATTGTGAGAGGAACAGTGTCTGTATGTTTACATTGCAATGTAGCCGAAACAAATTCCAAGTATGTTGGAAAATGTACTTGGCCAATAATAAATTATTCCTATTCCTATTCCTATTCCTAAAGGTGCACCATACCTCAAATTCTACAGAGCAAAGGTGAGGGCCAACAGCCGTGGCCACATCCTGTGTGAAATGGGCATCCTCTGCCACACCTAGGATCACCTGGCAGAGAAGGAGGAGTTGCTCAGTGGGCGAGTTGGTGCAGCAAGGAGGTCCCTGAAGCTAGAAAGTCTGAAGAACTACTGAACTGTCACACCTTAAGATCAAATGAAAAAGAGGAGCGTGAGGTTTAGAGTAAGGGAACAGAGCCGTTTGTGACTTCAGATCACCCAAAAAGGCAGCTGGAAATATAACACAGATGGCTGTGGAAATAATTAATAAAGCAATGACTACGAGCAAGCAAGTTAAGGAAAGAAAAATTCACCGCGCAGTTTTCAGGAGAATGATCGTAGCTAATAACCCCATCGGCAAGATTTCTGAACCATGGATTTTTCTCATGAGTTAGCAAAAAAAAGCAATGCTGGCTGCTCACGATTTACAGCATTGTCATCAATTACGTTTTAAGACTGGAATTTTGTATCATCAGTAAAGACACATTTTATTTTTATATAGCATCTATAATACACACTTAAGGAGAATGATAGTGTTGTCAGAGGACATTGTGATGATGGAGAGAGGGAAGGCAAGGGCTGCCCAGAAAGAGTTTAATCTGCAAGGTATTTAGTGGCTGACAGATTTAAGGGAGAGTCACAGGGGCATCTTTGCAAGGTGGATGGTAACCAAAGGAGCAGCTGGATAGGTTTTTACCCAGCTTAACAGAAATGCAAATGACTTTCATATACAGTTGTCTATTTAAAGTGTCCCATGTGTCTGTGACTCTGTCCATCAGCTTGTCCAAATCTCTACTTGAACCATTTTGAGGGCATGATAACTTTTTTTTTTAAAAAAAAGACTTCTGTAGAAATAGAGTGATGGGGTTGAGTAAAAGGTAGTAGGCTGTGTTTGGGGAGGTAGTAGCCTTTCAGGTCATTGATGGAAAAAGATCCCCCAGATGCTCCCAGGGCAGGGGTGGAATGACTGGTTTCCCCTGCTTTCAGGAGTCACCAAAAGACACTGGAAACCATTGGACCCACCCTACGCTCATCTCATATCTATTAGCATATCTAGAAACCAATAAATAAAAGGGTTTCAGCTAAGACCCAAACTGCCAGCCAAATTCAGACATGTCTAGGCCTCATTTGAGTTGCTCTGAGACAGCCCTGGGTCACTACAGGTTGGGTGATGCAGCCCAAGGCCATTCAGGTCTGTCAGGGGACAGGCATCAGGCAGGATGGAGCGAGAAGGAGAAACTGCAAAAAGCCTATTGCGCAGCTGCATCTTTGTGGGGGAAAGATGCCAGGCCTCTCCATCTTCCTGCCAAGTATCTCCTCCTTCCTGCCCCCTGTGCAGAACCAAATACTGCAGTGAAAATGTTCTGGAAGGCCTGTAAACGCCATCTTTGTAGTCAACCCTGGGACGAATTGGTGGCTGCTGCCAGAATGAGCTCACTCTGTTTATGTGCTTGCTTTGATGTCATGCTATTCTGGTTATTGGCCTAGGGAAGGGAGCTATCTGTAAGACTTGGAGGTCTGCCACCTTTTCCTTCATCAGCCAGGTGAACTGATGGGAGGTTCTGGCCCAACTGACGTATGCTGTTTTTTTGTATAGGTAATGCATCAATGTTTCCCCGGGTGTGGACAAGTCATGACAAACGCTTGCTGTTCCAGTGTCCATCCTGAGTCTGTAACAGTAGCAAGGCTCTGCAGGCTGTGTCATAAGTTTGCACTTTCTTTGGGCGTTTTTGACATCCTTCTTTAGTGTCCCTCCATCAAACCACTCGCATAGGCCTTTCTTTGGGTCTGTGGATCAGTGCCACACTGTAGCAGTGCCACACGTGATTGGATCTTCCAGCTGATAAGTGAGAGGATATGATCCTGAGCAGTGCTTCTTCTTCAGGAGTGGCGTCGCTTGCATGCACAGAATTGCATCCTTTCACTTCTGGAAGCAAAAGGATCCAATCATGCACCCACCTGCTCCAGAACAGATTCTTAAATCTTCTTTTAACTGTATGTTGAAACAGGGTGTGAGGCGAGTAGTGGATTGGGACCACATGGCATGCTCAGCCCTAATAAACACACTACGGAAAGAGACACATGTTACATTGAATGTGTCTACAAATAATACGTACACAAATACAGTGGTACCTCTAGTTACAAACTTAAATTTGTTCCGGAGGTCCGTTCTTAACCTGAAACTGTTTTTAACTAGAGGTGTGCTTTCGCTAATGGGGCCTCTTGCTGCCGCTGCACCACTACCACACGATTTCCATTCTCACCCTGGGGCAAAGTTCTCAACTTGAGGTAACTCTTCCAGGTTAGCGGAGTTTGTAACCTAAAGCGTTTGTAACCTGAGGTGTTTGTAACTCGAGGTACCACTGTAATTGAGTTGTATACTTCTACAGTTATTCACATACACTGAGTGAGTCTGTGTACAGTCTGTGTACACAATAGTTGAAGTGAACAGATGGACAACTGTACACTCTTTCACACAACCATCTAGGGCGACAGCTTGTACCTGTGTTCGGTGTTATGTGTGAACAAGCCTAAAGACTGCCATGCTCAGAAAAACATAGAAACCAAGAATCGAGCATGGACATATAGGGGCAAGCACCATTTCTAGCAATTTGACCGCCACATGTTGGATATGGCTACTTCAGACACAAGCCCAACATGTGATGGTCAGTTTGCTAGTTTTGTCAGTTTGCTGTTTTGTTACAATGATTCCCAAATGGTACATCCATCCATGATGGAAGACCACAGGTTCCCCATCCTGCATTAAGAGAAACCTCCTAATGAAAAGAGCTGCGGAACAGACTCCCTTGGGACATGGTGGGTTGTCCTTTGCCAGACAACGACAGGGTGGCTATCTCTTAGGGATGCCATAGTTGCAAGATTTTTGCATTGAGCGGGAGATTGGGCTAGATCCAACTCTACAATTTTGTTATTCAATTATGGGCGTCAGTTCTCCTGGATCTCTGGCAGGGGTCTTTTCCCATCATAGCTACCTGGCCCTTTAAAAGAAAAACTAGAAATGCCAAGAATCAAACCTGTGACTTTGGGGATGAGTTTGGTGTGTCAAGCTGTGTGCCAGACTCCTTCAATCCCCTCCCTCAACAAAAAAAAGCCAGAGTTTGGAATAGAGTTTTACAGTGATGTGACCTATAAGAAAAGCAGCAGGCTGACGGGAGAGTCAGAGCGAAGTTTGAGAACAATGTTTTATTTCTATTTAAATCTGATGCTGCAGATATGGGAAAAACAAGACCCTTTGGGGGTGTTAATATTGTGAACTCTTCCACTGTAGGCTCAGGTTGCATATATGTGCATAGCTGTCAACTTTTCCCTTTTTTATGAGAAATTCCGTTATTCCGAATAGGATTCCTCGCAACAAAAGGGGAAAGTTGACAGCTATGTATATGTGTAAATCAGGCATAGGCAAACCCTGCCCTCCAGGTGTTTTGGGACTACAACTCCCATCATCCCTAGCTAACAGGAACCAGTGGTCAGGGATGATGGGAGATGTAGTCCCAAAACATCTGGAGGGCTGAGTTTGCCTATGCCTGGTGTAAATAAACCGTATATCATAAAGACACCACAGTCTTTATTACCCTGTTTTGTAGGATCACAGTGATCACTCTGACGAATAAGAACACCAGGTTCTATAACAGGCGGAAAAATCCTTGTTGCTTCCAAAGAGAGATCAATAGAAACTCCCACGATTAGGGAACGGTTGGGTCAGTTCTGGAAATTTACGATGACATCCCTAATAGAGGCAATATGATTAGAAAGAATTTTGAGAGATACTGGTTAATTATTGCAAGCATGGTGACAATCTTGATATAAAGGGGTGGGGGGAATTAAAAACTGCCTGCATGTAAAAGCAACCTTATACATTTGCAGTCTTCATCCATGTATACTTTGAGAAGTCTCAGTTTTGCTTGGAAAATTAATTTTAAAAGTTTAAAGCATGCAAAATGTAAGATATCCTCAGACATTCTGGACAGTGAGCAGGTCCTATAAAAGTCACCACCAGTCGCAGCATTTTGGGTGTTGCGAGCCCTAGTGAATAATCACAGGGCAAAATTTAATCTGCAGTGTTAAAGCTTGGTGAGTTTAATATGCTTCAACTGCTCCTGTTTTGCCAGAGACTGTTCCTAACTGCCTCTCCTCTCACCTCCCCTGTTGGTCATGAGCCCTGGCCCCCTCACATGTTGAAAGGAGAGGTTTGAAGCAGAGTGGCTTGCTGCTCTCAATATTTCAGCTCTCTTTCAGTGTTAACTCTCTTTCCATAACTACGGAACTTTTTTGGCTGTTTTGTTGCAATTGACATGTTTGCCCACTAGATGTCTCTTGCTTCCCAAGCAATCAATTGACGCCAACCCGTTTAGCAGTCTGTTAAACTGGACACTCTGTCGCCTTGGCAGCTTTTGTTGTGAATTTTAAGGGCCTTCTTGCAGTGTGTGAGGAGTGCTGGCTGTCTGGGCACATGGGCAAAGCAAATATTCTGTTTATGCTTCCAAAAGGATCCAAGGGCAAAAGGGGCTTCTAAGTACAGTACGTCCAGTGTGTTTTCTCTTTCCACTCTTTAAAAATCAGTGTTAAGAACAGGCTTTCCATCCTGCGTGTGCTATTGTCTGAGGGATACAAGGTCTCCTTTTCTTTCTCCTTTTAAAACTGCATCGTGTAGAAAGCAGGTAGATGCGGAAAGTGTGCGGCACACACATCTTTAGGCTTTGCATGCTCCTTTTCTGGCTGACTCACTAAATTCTGGCCAGTTGTCAACTGCAGTTGGATGTCGTGTTCTGTGGCAGAGAGAAGGTGGTTACAAGTGATCACTTGTCACTTAGAAAATGTTTCATGCCGCAGCTATAAATGCACGGAGAACAGGATGTTCTCACTCAGCATTCCACAAGGGATCTCTTTCCTAGGTAGCCGCAGTCAGAAGAACATAGGAGGAGACAAAGGTTGGAACAGGCTGTGGAGAACTAGCCTCATGCCAGGTAGGGGTTAAGTGTTCTGACAGTTAGAACCCTTAGGGGCGGGCTTAGCCTCGGTATAAAACACCCCTCCCAGTGGGCAGTAAGGCAGTTGAAGTGTGGGCAGGAGGAGTTAGAGTTAAGTGCGGGGAGTTAGAGTTGGAGTTGAGCAGTGTGAGTCAAGAGATAGAGCTGGGAGTTTAGAGTCTTAGGTGGATGTTAGCAGAGAGGATAAAGAGATTGTGAAACGCATTGTTATTGATATTTAGTTTACTATTAGAGGTATTAGGCCGGTAATATTTAGAGGTATTAGGCCGGTATAGGACAACTGTTATAAGCTTATTGAACAACCTTTTATTTATCAGCAACCACAAGCTTTGTACGCAATAAACATCTTTTTAGTTCACAATATCCTCGTCTGTGGTGAATGAAGTAAGCAGGATCCAGCTAGTAGTCTGAAGGGCTGCAGCTGGGGGACTGTTTGTCGTTGGTGCAGCACTCATAGACCGTAAAACGTCCGGGGGTGGGCTGTACAGGGCGAAGGGCCCGCGACATTAAAGTGGTGGCAGCGGTGGGACGAAAGATTGTCATAAAGTGGTGGTCACATTGAGATCAAAGATCTAAAGTGTTGGCAAGAAGTGCCAAGGTACAAGAAGGACTTAAGGGTGACGCATTGTGTGAAGTGTGAGGCTTAAAGAGGATTTAAGCAAACTTCTGTGAGACTCTACAATCTAGTCAGGAAGGGGATCGCATACACCTGGAAAGGGAGAAGGGGAATTCAGAGAGGAATTACCTGGCCCTAGGGTGTGGTGTGATAGCGCCTAAGACTGTGAGATTGTGAGAGAGTTACAAAGATACTTTGCGTTTGAAACTATTTCAGGCAGGAAAGTTTATAGTGAGAGGTCGGAAAAGTACGCTGGACAAAGTGCACTGAGGTAACTTTAGGCGTGACTTTGGACCTAAGCTGTGGAAACTAAGCCTGGAGAAATAGTTTAACTGAAACATCCTTGGTTTAAGTACAGAAATAATACCACCAAATAAATAGAAAATGCCACCTAGAAAGACTAAAACAGCTCTTAGGGACTCACAAGTAGAAAGCTCTGAAGAAGAAAATGGGGTTTCCCAGATTGAGGAAACCAGTACTGAAACAGTTAACAAAAATCCTACTGAGGGGACGAGTTTTAAAGCCTCAGAGGAATTTGAAAAATGGAAACTTGAGAAGGAATTTAATTTGAAAATCGAACTAGCAAAGCTAGATATTGAGAGGGAAAAAGAGGCAATGGCACTGAAAGAGAAAGAAATGAAACTAAAAGAGAAAGAAATGACCTTAAATATTGAGAGAGAAAGAGAACGGGAAGAAAGAGAATATTTACTAGAAATGAAAAGACTTGAATTATCAGCTGTAGAAAATAGAAACAACAACAATAGTTCCACACAAAATCCTAGCAGGGTGGATTTAAAAAGATTCCCTGACTTCAAAGATAAAGACGATCCTGAAGCGTTTATCATTTCTTTTGAGAGGGCTTGCGAGGATTTTGAAGTAAAAGATGAGGAGAAAATGCAAATACTGAGAGCTCGTATTAGTGGAACATTAACAGAGATTTATTCTCAAATGCCATCAGATCAATCCAAAGATTTTGAAGCATTTAAACAGTTGGTTTATGTGAGATTCGGAATTACTGCAGAGCAACTGAGACAAAAGTTTAGAACGATAAAAAAGGTGC